>NC_140936.1:26081312-27281312 GCF_014529385.1 Adiantum capillus-veneris
GACCAGCATAGGTTTTACATGGGGGTTTTGTTTCAAGGTCCACCACTTGTCCAAGCTAACTCTATTGAAACATAGAGAGAATCAAAGGTCCACCACTTGTCCAAGCTAGGGTCCATTGAAACATGGAGAGAAGGATGCTCCACCATTTGTCCAAGATACGCTCCATTGAAACATGAAGAGAAGCAAGCTACACCATGTCTCCAAGATGCTAGGCTCCATTGAAATACCTCAAACCCATGATATTTTGTACATGGGGGGTTTACATTCAAGGTCCACCACTTGTCCAACCTATTATCTCTAGTAGCATGAGTGGTTTGGTCTCAAGATTCACCATTTTTCCACTCTATGTCATTCTATTAAGAATATATGGGTGCTAAGGTCCACCACTTGTCCAACCTATAAGGCCATATCTTAAACTTTATTCTTTCTCACCACTTGGAGTTACCAAGATAGGTTTTACATGGGAGTTTGGTTCCAAGGCCCACCACTTGTCCAAGCTAACTCTATTGAAACATAGAGAGAAGCAAAGGTCCACCACTTGTCCAAGCTAGGCTCCATTGAAACATGGAGAAGGATGCTCCACCATTTGTCCAAGATAGGCTCCATTGAAACATGAGGGGAAGCAATCTGCACCATGTCTCCAAGATTCTAGGATCCATTGAAATACCTTAAACCCACGATATTGTTTACATGTGGGGTTTAACGTCAAGGTCAGTCACTTTTCCAAGCTATTATCCCTAGTAGCATGAGTGGTTGGGTCTCAAGATTTACCACTTTTCCACTCTATGTCGTTATATTATGAAGATCTAGGTTTTAAGGTCGACCACTTGTCCAACCTATAAGGCTAGATCTTAAAGGGTATTATTTCTCACCACTTGGAATGACCATGATATGTTTTACATGGGGTTTGGTTTCAAGGTCCACCACTTGTCCAAGCTAACTCTATGGAAACATAGAGAGAAGCAAAGGTCCCACCACTTGTCCAAGCTAGGCTCCACTGAGACATTTAGAGAAGGATGATCCCCCATTGGTGGAAGATAGGCTTCATTGAAACATGAAAAGAAGCAAGTTGCACCATGTCTCCAAGATTCTAGGATCCATTGAAATACCTTAAACCCACGATATTGTTTACATGTGGGGTTTAACGTCAAGGTCAGTCACTTTTCCAAGCTATTATCCCTAGTAGCATGAGTGGTTTGGTCTCAAGATTCACCACTTTTCCACTCTATGTCATTATATAAAGAAGATCTAGGTGTTAAGGTCGACCACTTGTCCAACCTATAAGCGTATATCTTAAAGGGTATTCTTTCTCACCACTTGAAATGTCCATGATATGTTTTACATAGGGGTTTGGTTCCAAGGTCCACCACTTATCCAAGCTAACTTTATTCTTCTCATAGAGAGAAGAAAAAGGTCCACCACTTGTCCAAGCTAGCCTCCATTGAAACATGGAGAGAAGGATGCTCCACCATTTGTCGAAGCTAACTCTATTGAAACATGGAAGGTTTACATTCAAGGTCCACCAGTTGTCCAACCTATTAACGCTAGTAACATGAGGGGTTTGGTCTCAAGATTCACCACTTTTTCACTCTGTGTTATTATATTAAGAATATTTGGGTATTAAGGTCCACCACTTGTCCAACCTATAAGACTATATCTTAATGGTTATTCTTTCTGACCACCATGTCTCCAAGATGCTAGGCTCCATCGAAAAACATTAAACCCATGATATGTCGTAGATGAGTGGTTTACATTCAAGGTCCAACCGTGTCCAAGCTATTAGTGCAGTAGCATAGTGGTTTTGTCTCAAGATTCACCACTTTTTTCACTCTATGTCATTATATTAAGAATATTAGGGTGTTAAGGTCCACCCCTTGTCCAACCTATAAGGCTATATCTTAAAGGTCATTCTTTCTCACCACTTGGAGTGACCATGATAGGTTTTACATGGGGGTTTGGTTCCAAGGTCCCACCACTTGTCCACCTAACTCTATTGAAACATAGAGAGAAACAAAGGTCCACCACTTGTCCAAGCTAGGGTCCATTGAAACATGGAGAGAAGATGCTCCACCATTTGTCCAAGGTAGGCTCCATTGAAACATGAGGAGAAGCAAGGTGCACCATGTCTCCAAGATGCTAGGCTCCATCGAAATACATTAAACCCACGATATTTCGTAGATGAGGGGTTTACATTCAAGGTCCACACACTTGTCCAAGCTATTATTGCTAGTAGCATGAGTGGTTTGGTCTCAAGATTCACCATTTTTCCACTCTATGTCATTATATTAAGAATATGGCGTGTTAAGGTCCACCACTTGTCCAACCTATAAGGCTACATCTTAAAGGTTATTCTTTATTACCACTTGGAGTGACCATGATAGGTTTTACATGGGGGTTTGGTTCCAAGGTCCACCACTTGTCCAAGCTAACTCTATTGAAACATAGAGAGAAGCAAAGGTCCACACTTGTCTAAGCTAGGCTCCATTGAAACATGGAGAGAAGGATGCTCCACCCATTTGTCCAGGGTTCCATTCGAAGCTAACTCCATTGAACATGGGGGGTTTTACGTTCAAGGTCCACCACTTGTCCCAAGCTATTAGTGCAGTAGCATGAGTTGTTTGGTCTCAAGATTCACCACTTTTTCGTCTATGTCATATAATAAGAATATGTAGGGTGTTAAGGTCCACCACTTGTCCAACCTATAAGGCTACATCTTAAAGGTTATTCTTTCTTACTACTTGGAGTGACCATGATAGGTTTTACATGGGGGTTTGGTTCCAAGGTCCACCACTTGTCCAAGCTAACTCTATTGAAAATAGAGAGAAGCAAAGGTCCACCCCACTTGTCCAAGCTAGGGTCCATTGAAACATGGAGAGAAGGATGCTCCACCATTTGTCCAAGATAGGCTCCATTGAAACATGAGGAGAAGCAAGGTGCACCATGTCTCCAAGATGCTAGGCTCCATCGAAAATACCTTAAACCCACGATATTTCGTAGATGGGGGGTTTACATTCAAGGTCCACCACTTGTCCAAGCTATTATTGCGTAGTAGCCTGAGTTTTGGTCTCAAGATTCACCACTTTTCCACTCTATGTCATTATATTAAGAATATCTGGGTGTTAAGGTCCACCACTTGTCCAACCTATAAGGCTATATCTTAAAGGTTATTCTTTTTACCACTTGGAGTGACATGATAGGTTTTACATGGGGTTTTGTTCCAAGGTCCACCACTTGTCCAAGCTAATCTATTGAAAATATTAGACGAACAATATTCAACTAGATTCCAACCAGGCATTCCGGTAGCATGGATGCTCTAGCTTGAAGGTCCACCACTTGTCCAACCTATACTCTCTTATGTAATGAGATCTCGCTATAAAAATCAAAACCATTCTCCGCCTAAATTTAAAATATTTCTCCCAAAACTTAAATATCCCCCCTAAATTTAAAATATCCCGCCCATAATTTTAAAATTCCAACTTTTTTTATAAAAATTTAAATTTTACTACTTAAATTTAAAATATTTCCACGCGAAATTGTTTTAAATTCAAGTTTACCACAAAAGATATCATTATAAAACCACCAAAATTCAAATATCAAACCTCAAAACATTATAAGTGTACATGAAACATTCAAACAAATTCAAATTAACAAAGCCTAAACTGATCTTAGTTTTGCATAGATATGAATTTATCACTCCTAAATTATGTCACCATGTTGAGAGAGAGTGGTTAGAGAATTTGAACAAGGTCCACCATTTTCCAACTAGATACCAATAAGGATGGTGTACAAGGTATTGTTTGGAGGTCCTAAGTCCACTGGTCTCAAGGTCCACCACTTGTGGTAAGGTCACCAAAAAGTGTATATATACCCTTGACCCCGCTCGGGGCCGCTGCCTTCCGGACCCCGCCCAGAACAATATCCCAAAAACAAACCTCCCAAGCCCCGCCATCGTGAGCGCTATATTCCAACATCCCCCATCAAGAGCGCTACCCCCCCAAACCTCACGTGAAGGGCTGCCTTGTCCACCCCATTTAGTGGCATTGCCCTAAACCCCGCATCTGGAGTGCTAAATGGGAACAGTTCTTCATTAGTGAAATAAATTTTGAACATAAATTATATTAGCATAACTTAAACATATGTATACAAATATTAACCATATTAGCTATACTACTAATTTACTGTAGCAGTTTAGATTATGTCCCATACTAATTTAAGGTGCCAAAGGTTTGGCCTTATGGTCCAAGATTTAGCCAAGTGGTCAACACATATAGGACCCAAGTGCACACTGTGCCAGCACAAAAACTTTGGCCACCACTTCACTTGCCAAAGTTTAGGCCACATGGTAATCCTAATTGTTTCCAATGTTCTCTTATGTCACCTTTTGCCCTCGTGGAAAACCTAAGCTTGTTTTCACATACTCAGGCACTTCCAAGCCACAAATAAATTGTCATACTCTTCGGCAACCCTTGTTCAAGTTTTTGAAAAAACATTGTTTAAGGCCACCCTAAACCAATTTTCATTTAGGGGTGTCTAAAACTAGCTTTTTGGCAATTTCGAGAAGAAAAAGGTCATAGTTTTATACTTAGTTTTAACCACTTGACCAATTCAAATATTGGAAAGCAAGGTCTTGTAATACTTTCTTTGGACATCACACATTAAAACTAGGTCCCACACTTGTCTAAGCTATGCTCTAATACAATAAAGGGCTTTTGGTTTCAAGATGCACCACTTTCCACCTGATTCCATTAAAGAAGATAGCTCTACTTAGACATTAATAGCAAGGTCCTGCAGCAGTTCAAGATTGACATTTTTTCCAATGCAGCTAGGTCCACCACTTATCTAAGCTATGCTCTAATAGAGTAAGGGGGGTTTTGGTTTCAAGATCCACCACTTGTCCAAACTTGATTTTTGGGAAGCAAGGTCCTATAATAGTTTGCTTTGGACATTCACCATTACAACTAAGTCCACCACTTCTCCAAGCTATGTTTCTAAATACACTAGGAGTTTTGGTTTCAAGGAGAACCACTTGTAGGACTTTGTTTTTGGAAGTAAGGTCTTTACATAGTTCACCTTGGACCTTGGACATTGGATAAAACAACTAAGCCCCACCACTTGTCCAAGATATCCTCTATATATAGCCAAAAGGTTTTGGGTTTCAAGATTCACCACTTTTCCAACCTTTCTTCCATTAAAGAAAGGAGGGGCATTATAACTAGGCCACCACTTGTCCAAGCTATGCTCTGATATAGAAAGGGGATTTTGGTTTCAAGGTCCACCACGTGTTCAACCTTGCAGACTCAAGGGATACTTGGACATTTGGAAAGCATAGTCCTATAGTAGTTGATAGGTGGCAGTGGGTATTACAACTAGGTCCAACTTTATGCTCTCATATAGCAAAGAGGACTTTTCTTTCAAGGTCCACCACTTGTCCAACCTTGCTTCCATTAAAGAAATGGAGGGGCTACGTAAACATTGGCAAGCAAGGGTAGCAAGGTCCTAAGGTTTTCACCTTGGATTTGGGCAATTATAACTAGGTCCACCACTTGTCCAAGCTATGCTCTGATAAAGAAAGGGATTTCGTTTCAAGGTCCACCATGTGTTTCACCTTCTAATATAGAAAGGGGATTTCGTTTCAAGGTCCACCACGTGTTCAACCTTGAAAGACTCAAGGGATACTTGGACATTGAAAGCATAGTCCTATAGTAGTTGATAGGTGGCAGTGGGTATTAAAAACTAGGCCATACCTATGCTCTAATATAGCAAAGAGCTTTGCTTTCAAGGTCCACCACTTTCCCACCTTAACTTTCATTAAAGAAATGAGGGGCTACGTAAACATTGGCAAGCAAGGTAGCAAGGTCCTAAGGGTTCACCTGATATTGGGCATTATAACTAGGTCCACCACTTGTCCAAGCTATGCTCTGATAAAGAAAGGGGATTTTCGTTTCAAGGTCCACCCTGTGTTTCAACCATTCTAATAATAGAAAAGGGGATTTTGTTTCAAAGGTCCACACGTTTCAACCTTGATAGACTCAAGGATACTTGGACATTTGAAAGCATAGTCCTATAGTAGTTGATAGGGTGGAAGTGGGTATTAAAACTAGGTCCAACCCTATGCTTCTAATATAGCAAATAGGGCTTTGGTCTTCAAGGTCCACCACTTTGTCCAACCTTAAACTTCCATTAAAGAAAATGGGGGCTACGTAAACATGGCAAGCAAAGGTAGCAAAGTCCTAAGGTATTTCACACCTTGGATATTGGGCATTATAACTAGGTCCACCACTTGTCCAAGCATCTCTGATATAGAAAGGGGATTTTTTGTTCAAAGTCCACCACGTGTTTTCAACCTGAAAGACACAGGGGATACTTGGAACCTTGGAAAGCATAGTCCTAATACGTAGTTGATAGGTGCCATGGGTATTACAACTAGATCCACCACTGTCCAAGCTATGCTCTCATATAGCAAAGAGGCTTTTGTTTCAAGGTCCACCACTTGTCCAACCTTGCTTCCATTAATAAGCAAGGAGGATTTGGTCTCAAGGTTCCACCACTTGTCCAACCTATGCAAACGTTTTTCATGTTGTAGCTATGATTTTGTTTTGAAGATATTTTTCTATAACTTGGATTTAATACAATGTAATCTTTTTACTTACAGGATGGACTTCGAATCTGGGGAGAAAGTACATATGATACTTGACAATGAAATCGTTGGTATTGGTTGTGTGTGTAGAACAGATCCAGATTCCACTTGTGGTGGTACAAAGATAGGGCTGGGAAATGTCTCCATACTAGTGGAGGAATGCTTGAAGGATGTGGTCCTACCTTTTCCTACAATGGATACTTCATCTCTCCAAGGCTCATTATGGAGTGTTGTTCGATGGTCAAAGCTTCTTTTGCAATCTTTTGTATTAAATGGGAACTTAATTGATCCACACGAAAGCTACAATGGTGATGAAGAACATGATCATTCTGATCCTCTAGTTACAGATGCAATACCTATGACAAGCCCAGAATTTGAAGCAATGATTCGAGAGTCTTGGAGAAATCAGAGGGTCCTTTTAAAAGATGACACAATGATGCAAACCATGAATGAAGGGACCATCTTATATGTATTTCCACATGATTATGTCAACTTTCAGGAACTTGGTCCTGATTGTGTGGGTGTGGGTATTGAAAGAGAAAATGCAAGCATTCATGATGTGGTTGAAGTGGGTAGCATCACTTTGCTAAAGTGGCCCATCAAGCAGACAACAATGTTGAATGGGAGCCCATTACAACGCTTTGTTCCTGTTGATGGCATGCATGCTACATATGAGGATGTATCCAACGATGGCAATGTTGGAAAAAAACTTGATGGGAGTAATGTTGTCCAGTTGTCAAGGAAGAGACGATACACTTTCATGAACAGGACTCAAAAATCAAAAGCAGCACCAGCTTCGACTTTTTACCTTTCAAACAAATCAATTCAAAGGGTATCATGCATTGATTGTTGTGGACAAAAATGCTGCCAATTTGCAGATCGTGATATGGTGACAAGGTTACGACAACAATTTTGGGGAGAGTCTCAAAAATCACGCACTAATTATGTTTATGATGTTCTTTCTATATGTTATCAGAAAGATGAGAAGTCACGATACCAATTCAGGCTAAATGGCTCTATTGTTTGTTGTAGAGCATGGTATGAGCTACATGGAATACCAAAGACATCATTTTATCGATACAAGGAGAACTTTGAAAATGGTGTGCGCCAATATGTACATGGGAACACATGTACATTGAGAAGGGGACTTCAACATACTAGTTTATCAAGAGCACTACTAAATGAGTTTGTGGAAAACAACTCTGAGAAGATGCCACATAGAAGTAGAACACTGCTAGATGGCTCAAGAGAGACTCAATTGGTGATTCCATCAACATACAAACAAGTGGATATTTTATGTGAAATCAACACGACACTTGACCAAATGGGCTATGAGAAGAAGCTATCCCAATCTTCTTTTGGTAGAATTTGGAACAAAGAGTACCCACATGTCACTTTAACAAAGACGAGTGAGTTCTCTAAGTGCAATATTTGTAGCTCAATCAAGGCAAGGTTAGAAGCTAAACTTCTCTTCAAGAGAGAGCTCTTCTCTTGAGGGAGAGAGAAGTTCACATGGCACAACAAAAGAGTTGCAGAAGCCTATATTATGCATGGCGCACGTATTCAGAAACTCAACCAAAAAATATGTATGCATAATCCATGATAAGATGGATCAAAAGAAGACTGCCATTCCTAGATTACGCATTGTTCCCAAGGGTGTGGATTCAGGATATAATCTGCAGGTGGAATTGATTGGCATGATCACTCATGGACATGGAGAAGGTCATTACGGACACTTTGTCTTGAATGGTTTGTGGCCAGCTGATCCAAATCTTACAATTGGCTCAATTGCTAATTGTTTACATAACCACGAGAGGATAGATAAGCATCCTCTTGGTGATCTAGTAACAAATGGACTTCCAAGGAGCAATATTTCACTACTACATGCTTTGAACTCAAGGGATGCTTTGGACTACCATAACTTGAGTGATGGAAAAGAGCCCATTGTGCAGTCGTCAGAAATTGCAGAAGAGGAATTGGGGTCAACATTTCGCAGATTGCCAGAGAACTTGTTGCTACAATTGGATAATTGTGCAGGGGAAAACAAAAATCGATACTTATTTGCCTATTTGTCAATGCTTGTTGCAAGGGGTGTTTTCAAAACCATCCAGCTGGGATTTTTAATGGTTGGACATACACATGAGGACATAGACGCCATGTTTAGTAGGTTTTCAGAGAAGTTGAGAGTTACACAAACCTATACTTTGCCACATTTGATGGATACATTACGAAACAGCTCATCTTCATCTCTAGCTCCATTTTTTCTCACAAAGATCCCCGATTTCAAGCAATATTGTGATGGCTATCTTTGTGATGGACAAGACATACTTGTTGGACATTCCAAACCGCTTCAGTTCAGGTTCTTTATGCAGGATGAGACACCAATGATGCAATATAAGGCACATGTAGGTGTATCAAGTTGGAGTGGAAGTATTCGCCTTTGGAAAACAGACACAGAAGGCAAGCCAATGTTACCACATGGAGATCCACCTCTAGTACAAATGGCGGAGTATGTCAAGGCCCACGAAGAAGTCATTTTGGGGCTAAAGAACTATATAAAATTTTGGAAAAATTTAGGGAATGGTTCAAGTATTCCGCGATATTATAGACCCGTGATAGATTATTGGAGTAAGGTAATTGAAGAGATTGGAAAAGCAATCATATCAGAGGGAGTCTTGTATGAAATGTTTTGGCCAAAAACTCAAGAATATTCTCATCTACAAAGCACTACAATGAATTTGCAACAAGGAGTAGAAAGATTACTAGGCCTTGAAGAGTTGAACGATCATTTTTGTGGGCCTCAACGAGATAGGCCAAGGGAAGAGTTTGACCCTATGTCTGATGTGCACCAAGGTGACTTTCTTATGCTTGTTCCGAGTGACACAGAAATCTATCCAGTGTGGCTTGCAATGGCTTTATCTGACATTGATAATGAGCCTACATCACCAAACTACAGAAAACTCTTGATTCAATATTGGGCACCTTGCGCGAGAAAAAGTGGGATGATAGATACTCAAGCTTACAGTAATTGTTGGAAGGGTTATTGGGCTATCAACTATAAGGACCCACAAGTGTGGGAAACTATGGATGCAATTGTTTGGTCCTGGAGACCCAACAAAGAAGGACCATTTTCTAGAATAAAGATTCCAGAAAGACATGCTCTAAAATCCAAAGAAGGCCTCACTCGTGCACATCAGCCACACTTGGATCAAAGTTCAGATATGGTATCAAATGTGGAGTAGAATTATGTGGAGCTTCTATTGTGACTATACTAGTCAATTTGTAAACAAAATCTTTTTTGTATCTTCCTTTGTTTTATGTAATTTATAGTTATTATTCAAATCCATGTGTTGTACATCCTCTTGACTTTTGGTGTTTATCAACACCACAATCCTATGAGATTTTCACTTTATTTACTAGCCACACACCTCAATTTTTCCCACTTTAAGTGGAAAATTCCCAAATTACATGAATTCGGTCGATTTGGAGATTCCCATAATGTGATATTTTTACCAAAATACCTAATATGGTCTTAGGAGATGAAGGAGGCACTAGCCGCCTACATCGAGGTGCTACTGCCAGGATGCAGTGTTGTAAGCATTCAAGAGGTAAATTCTCTACCTCGTGTCACTCGTTCTAGCTATAAATTGAGAGCATCAGGTGGGAGGTCGGTGAAGTGCCATCACTGTTGTCAACCAAGGCACACTGTCAATGAGTGCCAGCAATGAAGGCAGCGAAAGGGTTGAAGTCATCTACATCAACATTCATAGCGAAGAAGTCATTCACGTCAAGGAAGGGAGGAAAACGGTGAGACCTCTTTTTCCTAAAGAAACTGCAATCAAAGATATAACTCCAAAGTGGCCTAAAGGGGCTGCTCGAGCCAAAGGCAAGGAGAAGATAAGACAGTCTGGAAACATATGACCCCGAAGGGAGAAGCATCTGCTTCAAGCTCAGAAATCCGGGTTGTACCCACCTTGTCAAAGAAGAAGTCATCCGAAGCTAAGCGACGAAAGGTCGCCTACCAATTTGCACGACGCATGCGAGTGCTACCAATCCACTTCGACAATCCGGAAGAAGAAGTGGTAAGAAGACTCCCATGTCCTAGAGAAGATTGGTTCGACTACTACTCTCGCTCTTTTGGAAAGCGAGTGGAAGATCTTCCTCCTCTCCATGTACAACTTATTCTGAAGAAAATCTCTACCATGGGAGAAACCCAGTGGGCTAGGGACGAGTTGCAAAACTGAATGGAGTAGAATTCATGCAACACGCCGATTACGGAAATTACTTGCAATTGCTGTTAGCCAAGAGGCTAGGAGTGGTCAGATGCGTTGCCATCACCCCTACGTGCTGAGCAACAAAGGAAAGATAGATCCCATGAAAGGCAACTAACTCTTGTGGATGTGCCGACTCATCAACACTGGCACGGTAAGAGCATAAGTAAGTATTCTACCCTTTGTGCATGATGGAAAACGGGCCGACGGCATTCCCGTTCAGATTCCTGCAGCATATGAATGTGAGTATCTATGTAGATAGGAAAGTCTTCTACCAACAGAAGATCGTATACCTATTAGGTGCGGCGGTACTAGGAGAAATCCACAATTCCCCGAACCCTATCAATCTCACCATATTAGATTACCATCATTCCTTTAATGTCTCTATCTTTATCCAGTTGTAACCTATCCACCCACCCCTGTAAAAAGCCGCTATGAGCCGCTACTGTAAAAAAAAAAAGGGTTTGTAATTTACTGAGTCACCACCATCAATTGTTTCTTTCCCCACGTTCAGTGGAAAGAAGGGAGAGGATCTCACCACCGACTTTTTGGATGATTTCGACATTGCTTGTGTCGTCTCCAACAAAGATGCCGACATTTCACGACTTAGAATTTTTCCTCTACTGATGAAAGTAGAGGCCAAGTCCTGGTATAATTCATTGCCCCAGGCTACCAAGAATGCATGGATGTGTTAAGGGCTGCTTTTGTAAAGAGGTTTGGTGGAGGCACAACCTCGGAGAAGCTATGGCAGCTCTACTGATAGAATTAAAGCAGGGAGGCCTGCTGGAGTATGCCACCTACGAGTCCAAATTTGTGGACTTATGGGAGAGATGGGTTGCCTCACTGGAGGAAGGCGAAGGAGCGTTGAATTTCCTAAAGAAGGACGGTTTCATTGTTGGTCTATGGTTGCTGCTTAGAGAGAAGGTGAAGGGAAGGTTTTCTGCAACATATGAGTTGGCAGTCGAAGTAGCCCGCCTTAAATACAAGAAGCTACGCATGTAAGCAAGAGTAAACGAGTCAGAGGAAACAAGCTCTGCCCGACCAACCCCAGTGGTGGCTGCAACAGCCAATCATAGAGTCCAACCACCGCAGGAGGCATTAGAAGAGCAGCAAGACCTGCTGAGTCGCATCACCACCCAGTTAGAGAGTTTATGTGTGCATCTGGTGCAGCAAGGGCATGCATCTGGTAGGGGTCCAGAACAAGGAAGAGGAAAACAAAGGCAGAACCTAGAGTACCACTACTACAACTGTGGGGAAGATGGGCATGGAATGTACTACTACCCACACCCGCGGAGGCAGAATTTCAATAGAGGGGGAAGACACAATCAGATCTCTCCGCCAAGAGCAAGACCACCACCACCTAGGAAACCAGGACCAATCCCACCGGTCCAAATCCTTCGACAACCTGTACAACAACAACCACCATCCCAACACCTCATTCCGCCGCTACCCCCACCACCTGCTGTGAATCTAGCGGTGAGTGTTATTAGCTTGGACGCTAAAGAGAAGGCAAAGGAATAAGAATCAACTCGAGAGAAGCACAAAGGAAAAGCGAAGGTAGAAGAAGTGGATGCTATGGGAGTGAAGCGTGCTAGGCACAAGGAGGCATCTCAAAGAGAAGAGAAGATGAAAGGAAAGGCCGAGTCTAGCAAGCAAGTAGCTAAACCGCGGCGGAAGATAGACATCGTGGACTTCTCACTAGGTGAGTATGAAAAACCCTATGACTTATTTTAGGATGTGTTAATGCAGGTCCCGAAGATAACTTGGCCCCAATTACTTCACCTTGCACCCAGAATGAGGAGGCAATGGACAAAAATGGTAAGTACTAGGAAATCAAGGCCCAAGATAGTTGGGGCTATCTTTGGGAGGGATCTCGACGACATCCTTCCAACCATGGATGCTCATATCAAGGGGCAACAAATTTCAAACGTCTACATAGATGGTGGCGTGCAAATATGCGTCATGAGTGAAAAGATGATGCACCATCTAGGTCTAGAGGTAAGTAGGCCGGCACCCTGCCGAGCCAAGATGACAAACAATGTAAGAGTGAAATGCATAGGCATTGTAAATGCGGTCAAAGTAAAATAATTCAATATATAAGTGGATGTAGACATCTTCGTCATGCCACACAAAGGGGAGGGCTACCCTATCATTCTTGGAAGGCCTTGGATTATGGCTATGGAATCTAAACAAGACTGGAGCACCGAGATCATCCAGATGAAGGATGCTAAAGGGAAGTCCATATTCTACGACATGAGGACTGGGAAGCAGCACAACATGATCTTGGAGACTTCAGAAGATGACTCAACCAGTGACTACTCCTCTACCTCAGGAGAAGAGACAACCACCACCGACGGAAGTGACAGTAGCATCAAAGTGATGGGGGTCATTCTTAAAGACCTGAACAGATTAACACAATCTGAAACAACCTCAGCAAACCAAGATGGAACATCAGGTATGTAGTCCTTGGAGCATGAATGTAAGCTACAAAAAATGCTCTCAAATGAGTTAACCAATGAAGAAAGGAAGAAGTACGTCTCCATGTTAGGTAACTTCACTACGTTGTTGATTGATAACAATGATAAGATCACAGGAATTATAGTAGTACAACACCACATAAAGCTTAAGGAAGGCAGTAAACCCGTAGTACAAAATCTCAGAAGACTTGGAGTAATCCAACAAGAGGCATTGCTTAAAGAAGTGAGAAGTTTGTTGCAAGCAGGTTTCATCTATCCTGTCGAACACTCAAAATGGGTCTCCCCAGTAGTAGTCACACCAAAAAAAAATGGTAAGTGAAGAGTCTGTGTGGATTATGAACCTCTCAATGCAGCCACGAAGAGGGACCACTTTCCCCTCCCATTCCAGGATGAAATACTCAATGAAGTGGCAGGTCACAAGCGATACGCACTATGCGATGGCTACTTAGGATACTTACAGATTAGCATTGCAGAGGAGGATAAGAAGAAGAAAACCTTCATCACACCTTGGGGATGTTTTGCTTACAGAGTGATGCCGTTTGGCATCACTAAAGCCCCGGCCACGTTTCAATCCTATGTGACTTTTGTTTTCCAGCCCTACTTTGGAACATCAATACGGGTTTTCATAGATGATTTTTGCATTTATAGCTCACGAGCCCTTCATTTAAGCAAAGTCTATGATGGCTTTACCAGGCTGCAAACCTTGGGTGGCCAACTCAACGTGGACAAGTGTCACATTGGTGACAGCAAAGTCACTCTCCTTGGTCATGTAATTTCAGCAAAGGGAATCGAGGCTGACCCTAGCAAGATTCAGGCCTTGGTATGTTTATCATCACCCACTACCGCCAAGCAGCTAGTTTCTTTCCTTCCGAAGGTAAGATACTTAAGCAGGTTCATTCACCTGCTATCTCAAGTGGTCCTTCCCCTACAACAACTCACCCAAAGGGATGTCTTCTCATGGAGTGAAGAGAATGAGCAGCAGTTTACTAAGGTGAAGCAAATCCTAGCTAAGCTTCCCACTATTTCACCTCCTAAGTGGGACGAGCCATTTTATGTGAACCCTAGTGTGGGAAGTGATACACTCGGAGCCGTGCTAATGCAAAAGGACTCCACAACTTCTTTCATGCGCCCTATTTACTTCTCTAGTTGTGTCATGACCCCGTCAGAAAAAGGATTTACTGAAGTAGAAAATATGGTTCTGGCACTAATGTTTGCTATCACAAATTTCTGCTCCTATCTCCTACCTAGACCCTTTCTAATCTTGACAATGGAGGAGGTTTTTTTATATGTAATGCGACACATGGATGTCTGATCTAGGATCTCAAAGTGGTTAATTAGACTACAAGATTTTGACTACACCATGCAAGTAGAAAACTCCACCAGGGCTAGTTTAGCGGGAATTTCCACTCATCGCCATTATGAGAAGAAGCTGAAGGTCAACACGGAAGCAAAGGAAGAAACACCAACGATAGAAAGTCCTAGGCTAGAGAGGGCTCACTCTCTTTTATTTGAAGGAGCATACAAGAGAAGAATGGATCAGTCTGCAGCAGGCATGGTCATTTTCAATGAACGGCAAGAAAGAGTATTCTCCATGGGGCAACTATTACACTCCCACTCCAACAATGAAGCATAATATGCAGCCCTAATTCTTGGGTTGGAACAATGTATTTCACAAAGAATTCAGCGCCTAAATGTGTTCGGCGACTGTGTGCTTTTGATAAGGCAGATAAATGGCACCTGGGATTGTGAAAATCACGTTTTACTTGGTCAACTTTGCCAAGTTAAGGACCTTCTAAAGAAGTTTGAGGCAGTGAAACTATTCCATGTCCCCAGAATAGAAAATCAAGAGGCAGATGCGTTAGCTAAAGAAAGAATACAAGACGTTCCCATAGGGGGGATCAAATTAAAACTACCCCTCTTTCAAGGTAGTGATGCTATGCCTGATGTCATCAGTTTTCTAGATACAGGAGAATGTCCAGCAAGACACACCAAAGGCGAAAAACAGTGGCTGGTAAGGAAGGCTACTAGGTAGCACCTTATAGATGACCACTTGTATTGTAAGGGCAAAGATCAAATTCTCAGGCGGGTGCCAACCTCCAGTGAAATCACAGAGGTAACTTCAAGTTGCCATGACGGCGTCTGCGGAAATCATTTTGCTCTGATATCACAAGTAGGAAGATTCTACGGGCATGATACTTTTGGCCTAGTTTGAACAGGGATGTACACAAGTGGTGAGTGATTGCACGTTAACCTACGAGCCATAGACCCCTATCATCTCATATGGTCCTTTTGAGAAATGGGGAATAGATGCAATCGGTCCCTTACCAAGGGCCCAATCAGGTAAACTATACATCATAGTGGGTGTAGACTACCTGACTCGATGGGCAGAAGCAATGGCCACCACCCGCATTACAACCCAAGAGGTGGAAAAGTTCATTTTTGAGAATATTGTTTGTGGTTTTGGCACTCCTCTCGAGACAATATCAGATAGAGGACCAGGATTCAGAGGTGATTTGGTGGGAGAAATGATGAAGAATCTAGGCATCACACGTCAGCATTCCACACCATACTATCCACAATGCAATGGTCTGGTAGAGAAGGAAAATGGAATGATTTGAAAAATCATCACAAAACTGGTGAACAATGACACCGGGGACTGGGATAAACATCTCATGCAGCTCTTTGGGCCTACAGAACAACGTTCCGAACATCACTAGGTTTCACTCCTTTCCATCTAGTTTATGGGAAGGAGGCAATTCTACCCATTGAGGTACAAATATCCAGCTTATGAGTTTTGGCTAGCCAGAAACATCGTCCAATTGTAAACCTTCGAAACCACATCTTGGATCTGGAGAGACTCCAACTGGATAGGGAAGAAGCAATCAATCAATATGCAGCACAGGTAGAACAACGCCGACTCACTTTTAATCAAGGGCTTAAAGAAAAGGGACTAGAAAGAGGCATGTTAGTGCTGCGATATGTCAGCAGATTTGAGACTAGGAAGGATAAAAAATTTCAACCCAGATGGGAAGGTCCATTCATCATCAAGAAGCACTATGACAACGGCAGCTATAAACTGATGGAAGCATATGGGAGAATTCACAAAACTAGGGTCAATGAATGGAGACTGAAAAGGTATTTTCTAAGGTTTGACCCAGAATTCGTGCTAGACATTCGAGAGGAGGGAGAACCCTCTAACTCTATAGTTGAAGAAGCAGAAGAAGGGCTAGAAGCATGAATGCCTATAGCCAAAGGGAGAGGGTTAATGATAGCCGACTTTTGAAAATCAAAGAAAAAGAAGGGAAAAAAAAACTTATTTTCCTTTGTTAAAGCCTTGGCAACACTGTTGGAGGGCTCGGCACCGCCTAGTCAATCCTCCCAACACCTCTATGGGCATGACTCACCCCCCCCCCCCTCCCCCCCCCTTCGATTTGCCGGTCTTATCACCCTCAGCCCCGTTGGTCCATACCCTAGCCTAGCCGGCCGCCCTTGGTTTCAGATACCCTTTCTCACACCCCTCCCATAGCCTATTTTCCCCCCTCGCCCGACATGCATTGGATGAAATAACACCTCCTCTCTGTTTCTCTCATTTTCCCTACATACATCTCTAATATCCTCTCTCCCTCTCTTCCAATTTGCCACCCCCTGGCCAGGCAAAAAATATGAGCTCTGTACCCCCCCCTCTCTACTGCTCCCTCTGTGTTGAGCCACATGGAAACACCCCCCTTTGCTCTCTCGTATTTCTACACTCACCCTTTACACCCCCCCCCCCCCCCCTTGGCCCGCTGATATTCTTTCCCTACCCCACAAGCTCACCCCACCCTCCCCTTGGCCTCACTCACCCTTTCCTTGTCCCTCTATCCCCATTACACCCCCCCCCACACCATTGAATTCTACCCCCCGTCCTCATCCTTGAGAGAGCACACAAAACGGAGGATAAGACAACATACCCCCTCCCACCCCCCCCCCCCCCCCCCCCCCCCACAGTGGGCACCCGCCCTAGGAGATTCCCCCTCCCTCTAGTGCCACCTCACCCTCTCTCTCTCTCTCTCTCTCTCTCTCTCTCTCTCTCTCTCTCTCTCTTCTCTCTCTCTCTCTCTCTCTCTCTCTCTCTCTCTCTCTCTCTCTCTCTCTCTCTTCTGTTTCAAGCCCGAAGGCACTGCCCATGACCATGGAGCCCATGCCCCCATACACCACCCACTCACCCGCATCCTCACCCTCTCCCTCATCCTCGCACACACCACCCCCCCAACCCCCTCTCCCTCTCTCGCGCTCTGTTTCGGCAGCAGCCGCCCACCCTCCCACTCTCTCTCCCTCTCTGCCTGTATAGGCGCAATCGAGTTCTCTCTCTCTCTCTCTCAACACCACACACACACACACACCACACCCCCCACCCCAAGCTTGCGTAGCTGCGCTGGCCGCCGAAAAGAGAAGAAGAAAAAAATATTAAAAAAGAAACAAATAGAAAACATATATACATTATGTACATAAGCCCCCCGTTCCCACCACACGCTCGCACACACATACAAATACACACATGCACTCACGCACACACAGCCATATACATATATATATATACACATCCGCCCACATGCACATACGCACACACACACGCGTATACACACCACGAATTCAGGAAAAAAAAGAAGGACTTCACAACTACGACAACCACAATAAAGAAGAATGATCCAAAGCACGCGCCACCAACAACAGAAAGAAGAAGTGCGCCAAAGGCATGCCTCGTCCAACCCCGAAGAGAAGTACGCTCAACACCGACACACCGGCAACACACCATTCGCCGGCAACCCGCAACCACAACGCCATTCCAATAATTTATAGGTTATTTTGATCATTTTTTTCAGTTTTCACCCGAGCCATTGTACATTCCCATTTTTTGTGGTAAATATCCTCTCTCTACGTGATGGTCACAAAGGCCTACCTAGAGATTCCCATCTTTTAATAACCTCCCAAAACAAAGCAAGGGTCAACCACACTGATCCCACCAGTTGCTTTGTCTCCCCGATTAAGCTTACCCTAACCAGACTAGGATTACCATAATCCAAGCAGCCAACACCCATAAATTGGCATTGAGAGGTCACTATCGGGGGGGGGGGGGGGGGGGGGGGGGGGGGGGGGGGGGCAATTGATGAGGAGCCAAGCATTTGGTAGAGTGTAGTGGGAAGGATTGACACTATCACCATCACGAGGAGGGGGCTTGTGTGTTGGGTTTGCCTTGGGAATTACACCATGCGAAGGGAACCACATCCATCTCTTGACTCCAATGGTTGATGCACACACGTATACACGCTCTTGGTAGTAAGTATTCACAATCATTGAGTCGTCTTAGAGAACGCACCAATTAGGTTGCACCACCTCCTCTCCCTATCTCTCTACCACCATGGCATGCCACTTTGTAAATATTGCAGAAATAATTCACCCTCACACCCCCAAGGGTTTTCATCATTTGAAAATCTCTCTCTCTCTCTCTCTCTCTCTCTCTCTCTCTCTCTCTCTCTCTCTCTCTCTCTCTCTCTCTCTCTCTCTGTGTGTGTGTGTGTGTAAGTTTGCGTTGTTCATATCATCGTGGTTTGCATCCTAGCCGCTCAAAGCTAGGTTGTGCCCCCTGTTCACTTTACCGTGGCAAGCTCGAGGCGCGCCATTCGGCCCCCGGCGTTTTAGATGCCGTCGGGGTTCGGGGTCCGCTTTGCGTCCGTCAACATCAATGAGCTAAATATGATGCTTTGAGTGTTTTAATGTTTTTTTTATATTTTAACCATAGGAGAGTGTTCCTAGAATATAGAGTGGCCATTTTGGACTGTCCTGTTGCAGTTCTGAGGACCTTGATCATGATGGATCGTGATTTTGGTATCTTGCTAGATTGCAACCAGACTTGGTAGCATAGTATCCCTAGGGTTTTTACACCTCCTCCTAAAGTTTTGTAGGATTTGGGATTTGTTTAAGCATCAAAATGGCATGACGCTCTAGAGCGGTGACAGAGGACATAGGAAGATTTCCTGAGTAGAGAGTGATAGATCTACTAATGCTAGAGATGGTGTGCTTCATTTGATAGGTTCACTTCTTGAGTTTGGCACCCTCAAAGAGACTTTGTGCCCCATACAAGTCGCTTCCTTGAGTATTGATGTTATGTTAGTGCTAGATAGCTATGCTACATACGTCCATCGCAACAGCCCACTAACATTGGCTTTGCTATTAAGGATTATGATCCCTCGGTGGTGAGTGACCTAGTTGTAGCTTTTAATTTCAAGACCTTAGATTTTGATATCCATTCCGTTTACACCTTAGCAGTCAAGCAGTTAGACATGGGGTTTAGTGCTTTTGGTAGAGGTTAGAAGTCAAGGACTTGCTAGATCCACTCTTGAGAGGCATAGGGATTTGTGAGTGAGATATGAAAGCATTTCTTCTAATGCTTTTAAAGTACTCTTCCATCATCCATTTTACTTTCAATTTTGTACTGTTTGTTTTTGTTCTTAGAATTAGTTTTGACAATTAGGAGTAGGTTAGGTAACAACCAAAACCATTAAATTATAATGAAAATTTTAAGGAAAAAACTGCACAAACCATAGTTTGGTAAGTGAGACCTTTGAAATTTGAAAATTTGATGGTCAAGACTAAAAAGCTGATCTAAACTCAAAAATAAATGCAAAAGGAGGATAAATAAATTAGAAAGAGTCAATCTGGAATGTTTTTTCCAATTTGGTGCAGGAACATGGATCATTGATACCATTGCGTTCAAAGTAGTTCCACAACATTGACTTTACATTTTTGGTGAGAAATTGACATTGGAAAGTCACTCAAATTGACAAATTGGGCAAAAGACAAAAAAAACTTTAAAAATTGAGAAAAATTTAGAGCTTTTAATCCAAAAAGGAGTGAAAATCTGACCTCTATAGAGTACAAGCATACGAGTGACCAAAATTCATGTTCAGATGTGGTCAAACATGGATCACAATCCATGTACCTTTTGACCATCCGAGGTTGAGATTTTAGCAACAGATAGCTGACAATAGTTGGGATTTTTTTTGCAGACGGCACCTTAGAAAAAACTACAAAAAAGTTTACCTAATCACCAAAAAACAATTGCTAGTCAAAAAGCGCAGGGCAGACACAAAAAGTTGCTTTTAATTAATAGAAGTTTCCAAATTCAAAAGTAAGTGGTTCAGTAGACTACCTAGACTTCAACTAATCATCAAGACAAATTTGGGGTACAGATTTGATGGAACATTGATTGCGATCCATATACATTTTTTAAATTTTTGGATAGAGGCTATACAGACTTGTAGCAGAGACTATTACAAAAAAAATATCCAAAAGCAAGAGAACCAAAAAAATAGAAGAAGTGGATCAAAACTAGGCCAAAGCCATTCAAGGATGAATATTGCAAAGCAGACATAAGATTTTACTTTGGGGTTACCTAATCTGATCCAGAACACATGAAAACCATATAGAAAGGATGAGTGGACTAAGGAGGACTTGTGTATCAAGTTTCAACAAGATCTGACACAAAGTTACATGGATTGCAATGCATCATAAAAGGTAGCAGGTCAAGATGTTGCAATCGTATTTTTCTTGATGTATTTGCAATCACGCAAATTGTATCATAATAGAAGTCATGATGTTATAGATCCGTCAAGTCACATTTTCGTAGAAGGTAGTGTCAATCAAAGATCTTTACCAACATTAGAGCCTATCATAGTTAGAGGAATGTCTTTTTGACACCTCATCAGAGAGATCTTCTATGTACATTGGCAGATGGACTAAAAAGTGTGAGTTTCAATGAAGAAACCAAAATGGGAGTAGAACCATCACAAACAACATCGAAAATGGACAGGGTGCTAAAATCTATAAAGATGAGATGGATCATTATTGTATGAAAATAGAAGAGAGACCTAGTGAGCTCAAGTCCATAGTGCTTGTAGATTATTGTGGCGATTGATACTTTAACAAGGAAGGAAACATGTATTTAATTGTGGAAAATACATTGTGAACCTCTAGTTAAACTCATTGTGAATTATTGTGACTATAGATTATTGTGAACCTCTAGTTAATTTCATCTGCCAAGATACCACCTCTTCAATGCTACAAATGTGGGGTTCCACATCCTGTAGTCAAGTGTCCTATTAGATTACAAAAGAATGCCACACTAACGCAAACCAATCAAGCGAGCATATCCACAATGACGATACGCATGTGTAATCAATGTGACATAGATCATTTGATTTCTCAATGTCCTAATAATCCAAATGCACCAAAGATCACGCCATTGAACTTAATTGAGGTTATCAAGGAGCCATCACAAAGTACACCTGTGGTACCAGTAAATGTACTCACACGATTGATGCTCCAAAAAAAAATATATATTCTTGAAGAAAGAGACATAGCATCAATTGCCCAATCCCAAAAGAAGAAGAAAACACGAAGAAAGAGATCATAAAAAGTAGTGAAGTGAGACCCCAGTTCAAAGACCAACATAGGGACTGGTGACGACCCCGTATATATGAACGATGCTTAAGCGGATTTTGATTTGAATGAGACCATGGAGACTGAAACAACCACTAGAAAAGAATGCTAGGTCTCAATATTTGTTGGGTCAAAATATTGCTAGGTTGGATTCTGGTTAGGTTGGATTTTGCTGCTCTAATGCTTTATGCCAAAAACAATTTGGGTTGGACATATATAACCATCAGTTAGCACCTGTACTGGAACAAGTTCTGAGTAGGGGAATGCAAGAGAAGATTTAGCCATGGTGTTCTTTGCTCTATTTGATCTTTTATCTATGTTGTGTTTGCTTATTGTGCTTGGTGATGAGTCTGATTATGGAGCAAAGTTCGATTCTCTGTTGAGAGTATGTTTGTTGAGAGAGATTCTTGTGCTGATGAACCCCAACAATAGCCTTTTAGATGGGTACTCTGGCTAGAATCAAATCACAATTGCACTAGAGGACCAAGCTAAAACTGCTTTTATAATTGAATTTGGAGTATTTTCATTTCATGTTATGGATTTTGTCTTAACCAATGCCCCTGCTACCTTCCAAAGATTAATAAACACTGCTTTTAGAGAATATTTGAGGTAGTTTTGCAAAGCTTTCTTAGATGACCTTTGTGTTTATTCCTCTTGGAAAGAACATCTATCATGTTTACAAAAAGTGTTTGAAAAGTGCAGATTGTATCGCACCTCATTAAACCCTTTCAAATGCCAATTTTGGGTTAAACATGGAGACATTTTAGGGCATATAGTGTCCAAAATTGGGATTTCCACATATGAGAGAAAAATTAAATTCATTTTCAATTTGCCACCACCTACAAACTATAAAGGAGTTCAAAGGTTCATGGGCCATGTTGATTCTTACCGGCGGTTTATTTTAAACTTTGCTGAGATAGCTCGCCCATTGCACAAATTTCTTATTGAGCTCCACTAGACTGCGGAGTCATGCTTATGAGTTATTAGAAAAGAAATTAACTAGTTCTCCTATTCTACGAGTGCCCGATAGGAATGTAATTTTTGATGTGCATATTGATGTATCGAACTTTGCAATTCGGTGTGTTCTAGCTCAACCAGGATAACATAAATTGGACTACCTCGTTAACTTTGCAGGTCATCAATTAAATGATGCTGAGAGAAACTACTACATAGCGAGAAGGTTTAGCTATGATTTACGTAGTGAATAAATTTTGCTACTACCTCTTTCCAACAAGTTTGTTTTCTATGTGGATCATCAAGTATTGTTGTATCTACTAAATTAACCTTGTTCCGCGGGAATAATGACATGATGGTTGTTAATTCTTCTTGAGTTGGATTCTACCATTGTGGCAAGACTTAGTAAAAGGCATGTCATGGCAGATCATTTGTGTCGCATACCTAATGGTGAATCCTCTACTGGAATCGATGATGAATTGCACAATACTTCCTTGTTCCTAGTCCACACCATGCTTTAATGGAGTGAGAAGATTGTGAACTTTCTAGTTAATGGTTTTCCACCCAAAGAGCTTCGTAAGGATATATCTCAAAAACTGTTAAAAGAATGTGAACCTTATTCTCTAATTGCAAGAACTATCTACAAGATAGGGAAGGAAAATATTCTTAGACATTGTGCTCGTGAGGATGAGTATTTATACTTACTGCAAGAAGTCCACATGGGTATAGCTAGAGGACATTTCTTAGGGGAACTAACTGCCAGAAAGGTGTTTCAATCAGGCTATTCATGGCCTACCTTAGTCAAGGATGCATCACTTTTTGCAAAAGGGTGTGATGAATGCCAACGTTACAAGATCACACAAACAATGAAAGGATAATATGCCCTTACATCCTGTTAAAGTGACTCAACCATTTGAAAAATGGGGTTTAGACTTTTTAGGTCCAATTAGTCCGGCAGCTCGTAACACTCAATCTCATTATATTATTGTTGCCATTGACTGTGTGACAAAGTGGACGGAAGCTAAGGCAACATGCAAGGTTGATACACGGTTAGATCCTAAGTTTCTCTTTAAGAACATTATTACACGATTTGGTTGTCCCTTTGAGATTGTGCGTGACAATGGTACTCATTTTATAGATTGAGTGATAGATGAACTCACTATAAACTTCATGATAGCCCACTATAACTCTTCACCTTCCCAACCCCGCTGGCATCACATGAAAATCAACCATTGCCTTTGCATCATACGACTCCACTTCTAAGCTCTTTACAACACCCAAACATTTTACTTCTTGATGGTTTCCCAATTTGATCTGAAAGCCTGACACCCCAGTCACTATAAGACCCATCTTCTCAACGCATGGGTGTGTTATGACACATATTTGGGCTCCACCATCCACATAACCTTGTCCCATATTTTTTCTTTTGTGCCACACATTGATAGCCGACTTTCGGAAAACAAAGAAAAAAAAAGAAAAAAAACTCATTTCACCCCCCCCCCCCCCCACCGTAGCTTATTTACCCTCCCCGCCCTACGGGCATTGGATAAAGACTCCCTTGCTCTCTCTCTCTCATTTTCCCTACATACCCCTTCCATAATGTCTCTCTCTCCCAATTTACCCTCCTCGGCCAGGCATAAGCTTTGAAAACAACTCCCAATCCCTTTCTCGTGCTCCCTCTGTGTGAGCCGCATGGAAAACCCCCCGCTTTCCGCTCTTCGTATTCTTACACTCACCTTACATTCCCCTTACATAACCCTCCCCCCCCCCCTCACCCCACTCTTCCCCACCCCCCCCTCTGGCCCGCTAATATTCCCTCCTCGACCCCTCCTCACTCTTCCCCACCCGCTCGCCTCACCCTCCATCGGCCTCATTCCCCTCCCCTCGTCCTCATTCCCCGCCCCCTCTTGGCCCGCGGATATATTCCCTCACTCCACCCATTGACTTATCCCCCCCCTCGTCCTCAAGCTCCCATGCAAGACAATGAACCCCCCCCTCTTTGCAACCATCAAGCAATGCATCGTCAACATCTGCAACGTCTTAGAACACTGATGCTTTGCTTCAAAATCTGAGTTAGGCTCCAAAAACCAACTTTGATGAATTTTCAAGTTCAGAAAATAACCAATCTGATCTTCTTTTGCTTTAATCTGAATTGATTCAGAGAGATAAAATAGAGTATTAGCATCATATTCACACAGATTTGGAAAACCTAGATTAATTTTCTCAAGTTCCTCCCCAAAAACATCATAAAAATGTGAGTTTGTCTATGAAATCAAACAAATCTATTTTTGCATTCCAAGAAATCTTGGAGTTTGCTGCATCAGAATTTGAATCAAGTACTTGCGACATTGTTTTTAGATCAGAAAATTCCACTCCACCTATCAGAAAATATCTATGTTGGTCCATAGGATCACTTCCATAGTACGTCTCAGGCTTCAAAATTGGATCAAAAACTTGCTCAGAATCAACAAAAAACATATCAGCATCAATGCCATCTCCCTTACTTAAAACATGAAGTCTTCCACAATTAGGGTGACTGCCCTGATCTGATTTTGGACACTGAGATTGACTCCCCTGATCTGATTTGTGGTGATGTTTAGTCCTATCTTGGTGAGTGGAAGCATGCATTGATGTTGTGTTTCCATCTTGCTCCAATAGGTCAAGAAAACTTACAAAAATAATGGTTTTTGCAACATCAGAGTATTCTCTAGGAGGACTTGGAACTGAAATCGGATATGGTTTACAAGCTGAATTTTCAAATCTGAGACTATCTGATGCAAAAACATTGCTTATACACATGTTTTTAACGTCATGGTTGTTATTTGGATGTATGCGGTGAATAATTTTTCCATTTGGTGGAATTTATGATGTCGGGTTAGGGGTACCTATGGGTCCTTGGTGGCTCCTTTGGCTCACACCTCCCACTTGTACTCCCTTTCCCTGATATGTTGACACACCCATTGGTTATTCCGACTCATCATTCTCATCCTCGCTCAACTCAAACACCTCCTCAAAAACATCCCTCAATTTTTGACATGCTTCTGGCAAACAACTCACTTTCTTCCTACTTGCACATGACTTACGTCTTCCCCCTTTATGATCAGCAAGCCACTCATATGGACTCTCCAACTCATACTCTAGGTCATCTAGCTTGTCTAATGCCTCTCCATCTCTTCAAAGCATGATGCTTTATGCAAAATTTTTACAACTTTGCGAAGCTTTCTACACAATCTGACCACGCACCATTTTTTGTAATTCTCTCCCTTTGAGCACTCATCAACCACATACGGACAAGCATCCACCTCATGTGGCCTACTCATGCAAACTTCACATTTATTCTTCTTCTTTTTACCCATTTCCAGAAATCAAAAAATCAGATAGCAAGTGAGCCCTCATATTCAGTGCACCACACTGAACTGAGATTACATGTAATTTGAAAGTGGAGAGCATAGGATACAATACCTAGATCCACTCCCATTTTGACATATAGGTGCTTCATCATGCTATACAACTTCTAAAATCAGAAATTCAGGTAAACTTTGTGCAAAATTTGAAATAACTCTTACTTGAAACACTCCAAACGTCTCAAGGATTCTTGCACTGCGCAAGTTGTCTGAAATAAATCCCAGCTACAGTTCTGATTCAGTAGTACAAATAGAGTTGAATTCAGCAACTTAGCATTTTGATTCAACAGCGTCAGGTTGAATATGCAGGTTCAGATTCAACAAATTGGATCCTCTATCTTGCAGCCCTTCACGAGACAACCCCTATTGCCTCTCTCACTTGGTACTTTGCTTCATCTATTTGCGCTTCCAAGAAACCACATTGTCCACCATCTTCTCTATAATCGCAATCACTCATGCTACTCATGGCCCAAAATTTCAACATGCCACAGCACTAGACCCACTCTCAAGCCTCCATTAGAGTGAATGGTACGATTCAGGGACAGTCCCCCGATTCTCTGAATTGCTGAAAATCTGAATCTACAGATGAATGTTGGGGATGGATGATGCCCCCCAAGGCAACATCAAATGGTCTCTCTGACATGCAACATCTCCAAATGGAACACACAACCCAAATCACGCAATGCCAGCACAGCAGTACATCAGGCGCAGCAATGAAACAGGGTCAGCAGAGAAATAGGCTCAGTAGAGAAACAAACGCAGCAGAGAGACAGACTTAGAAGAGAGACAGACTCAGAAGAGAGACAGACTCAGCAGGATCGCCAAATGTGTTGAGGGCTCAACAACACATGAAGAAATACCAAAAATAGACAACACATACAAATTCAGAGCTATAGTATGACTGTGCAAGATAAACACAGAGAGAATCAGACAAAATAGAGAAGTAGAGTAGGGAAAAACATAGAGCTCGTATTCATCATCAAGAAGAGCTTACAACATCAGCGTTTTTCATTACAAATCGTACTCTCTCACACACAAAGACACCAAACCACAGTTATGAATTGCTCGACCTGAATACAGTTGTAACCACCTGAATCTTGGCACACTACAATATCCGACTTACTAAAATCCGACTTATCAACAATATCCGACCTACCAAAATCCGACTTACCAAAATTAGACATCTGACATCAGATAATCAGACAGTCATATGATCCTACTTCAGGTAATGAGATAATCAGAGATTCTGACTGACCAATATCAGACTCGGCAATAATCCGACTAACTATGATCTCACTGACTACATCCGATGAAATACTTCCGACTAACTACTAAATTGACACTCTAATATGCCTGTCAACACCGGGTTGTACCCACTTTGTCAAAGACGAAGTCATCCGAAGCTAAGCGGCGAAAGGTCGCCTACCGATTTGCACGACGCATGCGAGTGCTACCAATCCACTTCAACAATCTAGAAGAAGAAGTGGTAAGAAGATTGCCATGTCCTAGAGAAGATTGGTTCGGCTACTGCTCTCGCTGTTTTGGGAAGCGAGTGGAGGACCTTCCTCCTCTCCCTGTGCAGCTTATCCTAAAGAAGCTCTCTACTACGGGAGAGACCTAGTGGGCTGGAGACGATCTGCAGATGAATGGAGTAGAAGTCATGCAACACGTCGATTACGGAAATTATCTACAATTACTGTTAGCCAAAAGGCTGGGAGTGGTCAGACGCGTCGCCATCACCCCATACGTGTTGAGCAACGAAGGAAAGGTAGAGCCCATGAAAGGCGACAACCTCTTGTGGATGTGCCGACTCATAAACACTGGCACAGTAAGAATATAATTAAGAACTCCACCCTCTGTGCATGATGGAAAATGGGCCGACGGCATTCCCGTTCAGATTCCTGCAACATATGCACATGAATATCTATGTAGATAGGAAAGTCTTCTACCAACAAAAGATCGTTTACCTATTCGGTGCGGCGGTACTAGGATAAATCCTCAATTCCCAGAACCCTATCATTATCCCCATATTAGATTACCATCATTCCTTTAATGTCTCTATTTTTATCCTGTTTAAACCTATCCATCCACCCCTGTAAAAAGCCGCTATGAGCCGCTGCTGTTGATGGTAAAAAAAAAAAATGAGAGATAAAAAGAAAAAGGGCAACGGATTTCAAATGTCTACATAGATGGTGGCGCGCAAATATGTGTCATGAGTGAAAAGATGATGCACCATCTAAGACTAGAGGTAAGTAGGTCGGCACCCCACCGAGCCAAGATGGCAAACAATGTAAGAGTAAAATGCGTTGGCATTGTAAATGCGGTCAAAGTAAAAGCATTCAATACATAAGTAGAGGTAGACATCTTCGTCATGCCACACAAAGGGGAGGGCTACCCCATCATTCTTGGAAGGCCTTGGCTTATGGATATGGAAGCTAAACAAGACTGGAGCACCGGGATGATCCAGATGAAGGATGCTAAAGGGAAGTCCATATTCTATGACATGAGGACTGGAAAGCAGCGCAACATGATCTTGGAGGCTTCAGAAGATGAGTCCACTAGCGACTACTTGTCTACCTCCGGAGAAGACGCAACCACCATCGACGGGAGTGACAGTAGCATCGAGGTAATGGAAGTCATTCTTAAAAGCCTAGACAGATTAGCACAATTTGAAGCAACCTCGGCAAACCAAGAGGGATCATCAGGTATGGAGTCATTGGAGGATGTAGGTAAGCTACAAAAAATGCTCTCAAATGAGTTAACCAATGAAGAAAGGAAGGAGTACATCTCCATGTTAGGTAACTTCACTACTTTGTTTGTTGATGGCTATGATAAAATCACAGGAATTACAGTAGTGGAACACCACATAAAGCTCAAGGAAGGCAGTAAACCTGTAGTACAAAATATCAAAGGACTTGGAGTAATCCAACAAGAGGCATTGCTTAAAGAAGTGAGAAGTTTGCTACAAGTAGGTTTCATCTACCCTATCGAAGACTCAGAATGGGTCTCCCCAGTAGTAGTCACACCAAAAAAAAAAGGTAAGTGGAGAGTCTGTGTGGATTATAAACCTCTCAATGCATACACAAAGAGAGATCACTTTCCCCTCGCGTTCTAGGATGAAATACTCAATGAAGTGGCGGGTCACAAACGCTACATAGTATGCGATGGCTACTCAGGATACTTCCAGATTAGCATTGCGGGGGAGGATCAGAAGAAGACAACCTTCATCACACCTTGGGGATGTTTTGCCTACAGAGTGATGCCTTTTGGCCTCAGTAACGCCCCAACCACGTTTCACCGCTATGTGACTTTTGTTTTCCAACCCTACTTTCGAACATCAATACGGGTTTTCATAGATGATTTTTGCATCTATAGCTCACGAGCCCTTCATTTAGGCTAAGTCTATGATGGCTTAACCAGGCTGCAAACCTTGGGTGGCCAGCTCAACCTGGACAAGTGTCACATTGGTGACACAAAAGTCACTCTCCTTGGTCATGTAATTTCAGCAAAGGGAATCGAGGCTGACCCTAGCAAGATTCAGGCCCTGGTATGTTTATCATCACCCACTACCGCCAAGCAGCTAGTTTCTTTCCTTCAAAAGGTAAGATACTTAAGCAGGTTCATTCACCTGCTATCTCAAGTGGTCCTTCCCCTACAACAACTCACCCAAAGGGATTTTGTCTCATGGAGTGAAGAGAATGAACAGCAATTTACTAAGGTGAAGCAAATCCTAGCTAAGCTTCCCACTATTTCACCTCATAAGTGGGAGGAGCCATTTTATGTGAACCCTAGTGTGGGAAATGATACAATGGGAGTAGTGCTAATGCAAAAGGATCCCAAAACTTCTTTCATGCACCCTATTTACTTCTCTAGTCGAGTCATGACCCCATCAAAAAAAGGATTCACCGGAGTAGAACACATGGTTCTGACACTAATGTTTGCTACCACAAAGTTCCGCTCCTATCTCTTGCCTAGACCATTTGTAATCCTAACAATGGAAGAGGATTTCCCATATGTAATGCGACACATGGATGTCTCACCTAGGATCTCAAAGTGGTTAATTAGACTACAAGAGTTTGACTACACCATGCAAGTAGAAAACTCCACCAGGGCTAGTTTAGCGGGAATTCTCACTCATCGCCATTATGAGAAGAAGCGAAAGGAACACAAGCAAGAGAAAGTCCTAAGATAGGGAGAGCTCACTTTGTTTTGTTTGATGGAGCATACAAGAGAACAATGGATCATTCTGTAGCAAGCATGGTCATTTTCAATGAACAACAAGAAAGAGTATTCTCCATGGGGCAGTTATTACACTCCCACTCCGACAATGAAGCAGAATATGTAGCCCTAATCCTTGGGTTGGAACAATGTATTTCACAAAAAATTCAGCGCCTAAATGTGTTCGACGACGCTTTTCTTTTGATAAGGCAGATAAATGGCACCTGGGAGTGCAAAATCAGGTTTTACTTGGTCAACTTCACCAAGTTAAGGACCTTCTCAAGAAGTTTGAAGCAGTGAAGCTCTTCCATGTCCCAAGAGCAGAAAATCAAGAGGCAGATGAACTAGCTAAAGAAAGAATACAAGACATTCCCGTAGGAGCAATCAAGTTAAAACTACCCCCCTTCCAAGGTAGTGATGCTATGCCTGATATCATCAGCTTTCTAGATACAGGATAATATCCAGCAGGACACACCAAAGGCCAAAAACAATGGCTGGTAAGGAAGGCTACTAGATACTGCCTTATAGACAACCACTTGTATTGTAAGGGCAAAGATCAAATTCTTAGGCGGGTGCCTACCTCGAGTGAGATCACAGAGGTAATTTCAAGTTTCCATGATGGCGTCTGCGGCGGTCATTTTTCTCTAAATATCAGCAGTAGGAAGATTCTAAAGGCAGGATACTTTTGGCCTAGTTTGAATAGATATGTACACCATCGGTGTAAAACATGTAAGGCTTGTCAAGTGGACAGTGATCGCACGTTAACCTACGAGCCACAAACCCCTATCATTTCATATGATCCTTTTGAGAAATGGGGAATAGATGGAATCGGTCCCTTACCAAGGGCGCAATCAGGTAAACTGTACATCATTGTGGGTGTACACTACATGACGCGATGGGCAGAAGCAACAGCCACCACCCGCATTACAGTCCAAGAGGTGGCAAAGTTCATTTTTGAATATATCATTTGTCGTTTTCGCACTCAGAGGTGATTTGGCAGGATAACTGATGAAGAAGTTAGGCATCACACGTCGGCATTCCACACCATACTACCCACAATGCAATGGTTTGGTAGAGAAGGTAAATGGAATGATTTGCAAAATCCTCACAAAACAAGTGAACAACCACACAGGAGACTGGGATAAAGATCTCATGGCAGCTCTTTGGGCCTACAAAACAACGTTCCAAACATCACTAGGTTTCACTCCTTTCCATCTAGTTTATGGGAAGGAGGCAATTCTACCCATTGAGGTACAAATAGCCAGCTTACAAGTCTTGGCTAGCCAGATACACCGTCCACCTGTAAACCTCCGAAACCCCATCTTGGATCTAGAGAGACTCCAACTGGATAGGGAAGAAGCAATCAATCACTATGCAGCACAGGTAGAACGACGCCGACTCGCTTTTAATCAAGGGCTTAAAGAGAAATGACTGGAAAAAGGCATGTTAGTACTGCGATACGACAACAGATTTGACACTAGGAAGGATAAGAAATTTCAACCCAAATGGGAAGGGCCATTCATCATCAAGAAGCGCTATGACAACGGCAGCTTTAAGCTGATGGAAGTAGATGGGAGAATTCACAAGACTAGAGTGAATGGATGGAGACTGAAAAGGTATTTTCTTAGGTTTGACCCAGAATTCATGTTAGACATTCCAGAAGAGGGAGAACCCTCTACCTCTATAGCTAAATAAATAGAAGAAGGGCTAGCAGCATGAATGCCTCTAGACAAAGGGAAAGGGCTAATGATAGCCGAGTTTCGGAAATCAAAGAAAAAAAATGAAAAAAAACACATTTCACCCCCCCCCCCCCCCCCCCCCCCCACTCTTAGTACCCCCCCGCCCCCCGCCCTACGGGCATTGGATAAGAATTCCTTTGCTCTCTCTCTCTCTCTCTCTCTCTCTCTCTCTCTCTCTCTCTCTCGCTCTCTCTCTCTCTCTCTCTCTCTCTCTCTCTCTCTCTCTCTCTGCCCTAGCTCCCCTCTCTCACGTTTTCACAGTCCCCCCCTGGGCGTGGGGCAGCCCTGTGGGGGGGGATTAGCATCAAGCTTCGCCCTCTGCTCCAAGTCGAGCAAGACCTACAGTGCGGATCTGCTCCCAAGTCAAAAAATCTGCGTTTCTGGTTCCTGTTCGGCCTGACAAGGTGTGCAGTACAAGCTGCGTTTCTGGCTTGGACTTCAACAAATACAAAGTTCTCTTCCGACCTGTCGACTTCAGCGCTGCCGAATTGGCGACTACCACACTGCCGACCTGCCGACCTGTCGACTTCAACGCTGCGACAGTAGATCTGGTGCCTCGCACTGCAACAAAATATTTGAGTAGTGGTTCTGGATCTGGTTCACACTGCCAAGACCTGCCGATCTATTTGACTTCAAGAAGTACAAATTGGCTTTGGTTCGTGCGAGTCTGCGACGACAGAGCATTAATGAGCATTTGCATTTGGCATTGCATTTGATTTGGCTCTGATTACATGTGACAGTGAGCATTGCATTTGATTTGGCTCTGGTTACCTGCTACAGTGAGCCATGAGACAGTGAGCATTAGAGCATTTTGATCTGGGGCTTTTGGAGAGTATGTTCTCACCAAAGCCACCTCCAACAAGTGGAAAGATGGCGACCAACACCCCAAAAGCACCGGGGAGAGCACGGGCCAGCTTTGCCTCTGTCCTAGCAGCCCCAAGAAAAATAGATCGCATCGAACAACTTCAAGCCACCCTCGACATAGTCGTGGAAGAAAACCGCGACCTCAAAGCGCGCCTTAGCACGCTCAAGGCACGATTTGACTCCATGGTCGGCCTCACCACAAACAAAGTGAAGGAAGTCGAAGAAAAAGTCACTCAAGTTCACACGATCGCACTCGCCAAAGTGGAAACTTGTGTAAAGACAGGACTGCGGGAACGTCAGCTTCAAGAAGAGAATGCCCTCAAGCTTCTCATTGGAGGGCTGCCCCAAGCATGGGACAAGTGCAATCAAGACTTCTGCAAATTGATTGACATCCTCAACGAAACTCTTAAACCGGTCCATGTTGACTACGATGCGGTAGAATGTATCATCAACAAGTTCAACACCAAGCGCACACCTAGTGGACATGCCATTCTTGAGTTCAAAGACAAAGAGGAATGGCTTCGACTACTCTAGCAATCGCGTCTCCTTAAAGACACCGGGTTTTGGATCGCTGAAGAACTCACCCTGACACAAATCAAGCACAAAGGTGAAGAGCTGAAAAAAGTGCGTGAAGCACGAGCCAACGGCAAGTGGGCCGTATATCGTGGAGGGAAGGCCATCATCTAGGAGTTTCGAACTCCTAAACCGGCCCCTGCCCCATAGGACCTTCTTAGGCTTTTTTTTTCTTTTGATGGACCCTTAGTCCCTAACTGATATGTATCGATTGCCATCACTTAGAAAAAGCGGTTGTAATCTTTTGTTTTTGGTCCCATGGGTCATATCTGACCTCCGAGGATGATAATTCAATCTATCTATCTATCTATCTCTCTCTCTTTCTCTGTCTCTCATTTTCCCTACATACCCCTTCCCTAATGTCTCTCTCTCTTAATTTACCTTGCCCGGCCAGGCAGAAGCTTTGAAAAAAACTCCCAACCCCTTTCTCGTGCTCCGTATGTGTGAGCCGCATGGAAACCCCCCCCCCCTCCGCTCTCCGTATTCTTACACTCACCCTTACATTCCCCCTCACATTACCTCCCCCCCCCACTCTTCCCCACCACCCCCTCTGGCCCCTAATATTCCCTCCCCGACCCCTCCTCACTCTTCTCCACCCGCTCGCCTCACCCTCAATCGGCCTCATTCCCCTCCCCTCACCCTCATTCCCCACCCCTCTTGTCCCGCGGATATATTCCCTCACTCCACCCATTGACTTATCTCCCCCCTTGTCCTCAAGCTCCCATGCAAGACAATGAACCCCCCCCCCCCCCTCTCCCTCTCACCCACACATCTCCCATACCCCACTCCACACCTCACCCCTCCCTCTCCCTCTCTCTATCTCTCTCTCTCTCTCTTATCCCAAAGCCTCACCCCTCCCTCTCCCTCCCACACTCTCTCTCAAGCTCAGCGGGGATACTCTCTCACTCTCTCACCCAGGCGCTCAGGCCACGCAAGCAAGAATATCCTGTCTCTCTCTCTCTCCCTCTCATGGGCAGCGTCACATAGGACCACCCTCTCACACACAATACACACACACACACACACACACACACACAATCACCCCCCTCTCTCCCATCGGCACTGTGCGCAGCAGTCCGCATATCACCCACACACCCACCCATTAACCCCGCGCAGGCGCAGTCCAAAGCACGCACACACACACCCTTCCGTGCCTCGCGCAGGCAGTAGGCCAATACAGAAACAAACACACCACACACTCTCTCTACCCTATTACCCCCCCCCCCCCCCCCATCTACCTTGCGCACAAACAGTCCGCCGGCCATCCGCCACCAACAAGAAGAAGAAAAAACACAAAAAACTATATATGCATTATATATATATAGTCCCCCTTCCCACGCACGTTTTTGCACACACATAACTATACAAAACACACACACTAGCCCTCATGCACGAATACATACACACACACACACACGCATATATGCACCGCACCACAAATACAAGGAAAAACGACTACGACATCAACAAACAAAAGAAGAAGGATCCAAAGCACGCTGCCAACAACAAAAAAAGAAAATGCGCCAAAGGCATGCCCCGGCCGACTCCGAAAAGAAGTACGCTCGACACCAACGCACCAACAGCACGCCATTCGTCAGCAACACGCAAACACGACGCCATCCCAATAATTTATAGGTTATTTCCATCATTATCTTCAGTTTTCACCCGAGCCATTGTAAATTTCCATTTTTTTAAAATATCCTCTCTCTAGGCGATGGTCACAAAGGCCCACCTAGAGTTTCCCATCTTTTAATAACCTCCCAAAATAGAGCAAGGGTCAACCACACCGGGCCCACCACTTGCTTTTTCTCCCCGATTAAGCTTACTATAACCACACTGGGATTACCATAATCCAAGCATCCAACACCTATAAATTGGCACTAAGAGGTTACTATTGAGGGGGGGAAAGTCATGAGGAACCAAGCATTTGGTAGAGTGTAGTAGGAAGGATTGACACTATCACCATCACGAGGAGGGGGCTTGTGTGTTGGGTTTGACTTGGGAATTGCACCATGCAAAGGGAACCACATCCATCTCTCGACTCCAATGGTCGATGCACACACATATGCACGCTCTTGGTGGTAAGTATTCACAATCATTGAGCCGCCTTAGAGAACGCAACAAGTAGGTTGCACCACCTCCTCCCCCTACCTCTCTACCACCACGGAATGCCACCTTGTAAATATTGCAGAAATAATTCACCCTCACACCCTCGAGGGTTTTCATCATTTGCAGATATTCTCTCTCTCTCTCTCTCTCTCTCTCTCTCTCTCTCTCTCTCTCTCTCTCTCTCTCTCTCTCTCTCTCCCCCCCTCTCTCTTTCGGTGTGTAGGCTTGCGGTGTTTATATCATCGTGGTTTTGCATCCTAGCCTCTCAAAGCTAGGTGGTTCTCCTTGTACACTTTACCATGGCAGGCTCGAGGCGCGCCATTTGGCCCCCGGCGTTTTAGAGGCCCTCGGGGTTCGGAGTCCGCTTTTCGTCCGTCAACATCTACTATTGGGTAGATGTCTGGTAGCTCATCCATCGCCAACACCTTCAGTGAAACTCTCTTTGGTTCTTTCTCCATTGGGTTAACCATCCTCTTCCACTATCGCTTTAGCTTAGGCACCATCTCTATAAGTTGCCCAAAAATTAACATCACATTTCCTGCTTGTCAGATCCTCCTTTAAGCCATAGCTTAAATGCCCATCCCCTAGTGGAAAACCCAAACATTAAACTTGCGACAAGCCCTCCTTTTCCTCTTGGCCTTGATATCCTCGCCTTCATGGCTCTTTTCCTTATTCTTACTAGGACCTAGGGCACTTATTTCTTCCTTGTCCTTTGTGGTCCTCTTCCCAATAGTCATCACTAATGTATCCTCTAGCTTTGATACCTTCTCCAAGGTGACTACACTAATCACTTTTGTCTTTCCCTTTTCCTCCTGGGTTAATCCACTGGTTCCTTCTTCTCCCTTAATTTCAATGCCATAATCATTTGACCTAGTTAGCACTTGTCTTGGCAATGGATACATGTCTGCCCCCATCCTTGGTGGATTATCAAATTGTGGGATGATGTGTCCCAACTCTCCACAATTATAACATGTGGGTGTCTGCCTCTAGAACCTACCATTGCTTTGTCCAACACCATTCTTGGGCCTTCCTTCACCTCCTGGCTGATTTGGAAACCTCCCTCGACCTCGATTATTTTCCACATTACCTAACATGTCTAGGCTGAGATTCTTCATTAAATCTACCACTTGCCTCATGTTTTGTCTTAGCCCATCATCTTGCACTCATGTAGTGATGACTGTTGGCATAACCTGAGGAGTAATAGACACCATTGGCTCATGATGAACCCCTGGCATGCGACCTTGTAGAGAGTCCATAGGCTGAAACTCAGACCTCCTGTCCACCCCTAACTGGCTCATTTTCCTCAGCTTCCACTCTTTATTCCTTGCACCTCCAATGCATCTTCATATGTTCTAGGCTTCTTTAGCTCCACTCTCCAACGTATATTCTCCTAAAGACTAGCCAATAACCTATCATTCTTCATCATGTCAGGTGGGGGTACTTGTGGTGCTAAGGCCTTGCACATCCCCTCCCATGCCAATGAAAACTTACTTATGTACGCATCTACTGGCTCACCTTCCTTTTGCACCAAACCTTGTACTTCTTGCCACACTTTGTTAGGATCTTCTGTCTTCACAAAATCCACTTCCAATCCATGCCTTATATTTTCCCAACTCAATCTTATAGGTGAATCAACCACACGCAACTCCTCTTCAAATGCTTTGGACCAAACTCATGCATCACTCTTCAAACAGATTTGGAGAAGACGTAACTCCTATGCATGATTGTGAATCTGATTGCTAATGCAGGTAACCTCCATCTTCTCCAAAAAGTCTTCCACATCTTCATCACTTCCTCCATGAAACTCCCAATAAGAGAAAGCCATGGCTACCCAAGTTTCAATGCTTTGAGAACCCTTCTAGCACACGTGCAAGAACCGAAACTTTTTTACTGACCCAATCCCTAGAAACTTCAATGGAGCTCAAGTTTAGATAAAGACAAACACATGCACATCAAATGAGTTTTCATAGTTAATCATAGAAACTATAACAGGCAAAGGGCATTCCAATATCTCTCTTAATCCTCTTGGTCCAAACATAAAGACTATGCGATGTTGGAAAAAAATCTTCCTGGACACATGAACATTTATTTGGATTCTTTGTGTTAAATGAAAAGGAGTGAATTGAGGTCCGTTTTGATCATCCATTAAAGCCAACGATGCAGCTTCCAAGAAGGCACATCTGACTTATCCTCTGATTTTGCCAAAATTTTAGCAGCATAACAGCATAAATGGCTCAAAAGACCAAAAAACCAGCCATCACAACTTGAAAAAATTTTGGCAGAGTTTTCCCAGAAGTAGAGCAGTAAGAACCCAAAATATAGACTATATATGTATGCATAAACTGCCAACAATAGGACCCGATCATTAAGTAGGAATCACTAGTATATAGCCTATGGTGAGGTCACGAAAAGGGTGCTCCAGCCACCTGTATCACTGAAAGGATCTCACATTTGAGAATCTCCCAGCTCAATAAAACCTTACACTATTGACCCTCTCACGAAAGCTTATGCAAATCTCGTATAGTCAAGTCTCAGAAATGACTATCTTCCAGACCAAGTCTTAGAAATGGTTGGGACTGCCAAATAAAACCAAGTATGGCTTCACAAAGGCGTACAATGGCAGTTTCCACAAGTAACGTACAATACCAGCAGACAATGCGCTCAAATAGGCGCCAAATGATGCATACCCATGAAAACTCCAAGTGACTCCCACTTGCCAGTGTATCGCTCTACTCGAGCTACCTATACCTGTGTGAATCACCTGTACCTATGAGCTGTAACCTGTACTCCCGAGGCTGAAAGTACTCGAAGAAGATCCTCCGTGGGGGCACCAATAGAATGTGAGCGGGATGGAAACACGCACAAAGCCTCTATAATTACCTGACACACACTCTTGGGATGATACGCACACACACTATGGTGGACCACTCGGCTTACACAACCCACCTAGCTGAGACAGGGAACACACCGATGGAGTGAGAGTAGAGAGACTACCCATTTACCCACTCCACACATAGACACAGGTCAAAAAAGGCTCCAAAAACCCCAAAAACACAGTTACGCCTATGCCTCCTCTTATCTCCATGTTTTTTCTGGTCTTCTCTCTGGTTTTTTAGTTCCCACACTTAGATTTATTAGTGGGGAACCCTTGGCCTTTTAGTTCACCTCAAACGGACCCCGAACAGGCCAAAAACTTACCTCGCAGTGCATAGTTGTCACCTTTTTCCATCCATCCGCACACGTGACACTCAAATTTTTCCAATATTTCATTCCTCCACCACGTGAAGTGGCCCGAAAAGATGGTCCTCGTGATGAACTTTCTGAATAATTATCACAAGAAAACACCCACGTTGTGTCCGTACTTATCCACGTGTAAGTATTGACCCCATTCCACCTCCTGACGCCACTAGATGCCATCTGACGCATCTTCTTACCTCATGCCATTGAACCTCGGATAGCTTCCTTGAGAATTTTTACGCGCCACCAACTCCTCATTATTATAGAAAAAACACCCTGGTACTGGTGATAGTGAAAATCGATGCACTATGTACATGCTGTCCTACCTGTACACATGTGGGCCCCACATAACCACTTGGCTGTGGAAAATGGGCAATCCTTTATTTGATGCACCATGCATGGGTATGTACATATGCGCGATCCCTTGCTCCAAAAAACTTCTGATAGCGTCTATAGTCATCTTGGTCAAAAGGGTAAGCTTGTGTAATCAGAGAGACGTTCTCTACTAAGCAGGGATCAGTCATGGTGAAGAGATGTATCATCCATTCTAATTACTCAAAATTCTTCTCGTACACTAGCGTATCTACCAAATCCCATTCACAGGCAAGCACCCGATAGACTATGTGAAACACTTGTGAAAAGTAAAGAGGGTATCTCTCACCCAAAGTAGGAGTGGATGATGCTAGCATAATAGCCATATCTGTACACACAGAGAGATGTTGGTTAGCGTGAAAATATTATAAGGGTCATGTCAAAATTTCATGTCCTTGTGCATAATGTGTTATTATGAATTTTTAGATTTCCATATTTTTGTTTGGTGGCTCATGCTCTTTTACTTGTTTTTTTGTGTATTGCTATATATATACATTCCCGAAGATTGGGGAATTGAGTGGTCAGGGAGGAAGGTTAAGAGGGGAGCAAGTGAATGATGGATGTCAGCAAACACTGCCCCCTTCCTAGGGTAGATCATACCTTTTAGAAAAATTTTGTCACCTTTTGAAACCAGTTATTCCAAGTTGTTATGGGTGAAGACTTTGACCAATAGTTTTTGACCTCCCTAGGCGTTTCATCTAGTTGCAAGGGTGGTAGGGTGCTCTCTCATGATATTACTTGCAACGTTGTTGTAGGTGGTGAACTTACAACAAGAGCTGCAAATTCTTTCTTGTTTCTATGGATATGTAGAATGGTAGGTGGAGGTTCTGTCGAAGCTTGTATTTTTGTATATGAAATACATGAAGAAAAATATGCTTCATTTGTTTTTTCTATGTTTGAGTTGAGTGAAACAAGCCTTTATCGCCTGGGTACCCAAACTAGCTCCGGATCAGGTGTATAGTGTTTTGTGATCTTTCCCTTCCCACAACCTTCAATCAGCCGTATCATTATAGGATTTGACTCACATGGGTCTATAGGTAACATGTAAGAACACAACTTTCACTAAGGCACCTAGCTTTAATCATTCCCTTCATAGTAGCCTTAGGATTTTAGGAATCCAATGCAAAGTTTTCTTACATTTTGTGGAGCGAGTGGCACGTTTCTTACAAGTCTTTTGTTTTTTCTCATTAAGAATTGTTGCTAAAGAAGCTTTAGGACCCATTAGTATGTTTTATTAGTTATATTGTGACGGGTCTTGTGTGTCTCATTTTTTATTTCAACTACAGAAGTTGAAGCTCTAGGGAGTTGGGCTATAGGGACATATGGTTCAACCTCTGGTACATGCAATGTTTTGGGTTTTATTTCCTCAGGAGGTAATATCTCAGGGACTATGGCTTGAATGTCAAGGCTAAGAGTTGGTTTTTGTGTTATAACACTCCCAATCCCCCGACCAATAGTGCATCTGGTCGTTATCATCCACATGCATCCTAGGTTTACAATGCCTTCCATAGTTTGAGTACGCATGACCAAAAAGTCTTGAGCTACAACCCCATTGTCATAACTGACAAAAGTGTTCCACGTTCCAAAAATTGTAGTTTTTTTTGTTGTTGATACCCTTGACTTGGATAATACTCTTAGCTAGAGATGTCTTTCCTAATTGACACCGCACTCCATATGATAGCAGATTATATTCAGCACTTGTGTCCAGTAAGGTATTAAATAGCACTTTACCATAGGTGCTTCTTAACTCAATTGGGTATTTTAGAGGTGTGTTAGAGTCCAACCTATTATCCTCTGTTCAACTTGAAATGCATGTGTGACTCCAAGGTTGGCCTCCCATTGGCATCTAATACGTTGCTGTTGCTCTTAAGCATGAGTTTGAGCTTGTATCTTTTTCAATTCTGCTTCTACCTTGGCTGCCTTTTTTTGATAGATTGCACTTATCTCCTCTTGGTTTAAAGGATCATAGTATCTTTTAAATCTACTCCCATTGAGGAATCCAATGGTTTCAACTCCATCAAGAGCTTCCACACGCGTTGTTAGGAGTTTTTTGGAGCAAGGGATTGCGCATATGTACATACATATGCATGGTGCATCGAATAAAGAATTGCCCATTTTCTAGAGCCAGGTGGTTACGTGGGGCCCACATGTGTACAGGTAGGACATCATGTACATAGTGCATCGATTTTCACTATCATCAGTACCAGTGTGTTTTTTCTATAATAATGAGTATTTGGTAGCACGTAAAACTTCTCGAGGAATCTATCCACGGGCCGATGACATGAGGTAATCAGGTGCGTCAAATGGCATCTAGTGGCGTCAAGAGGTCGAATGGGGTCAATACTTGCACGTGGATAAGTAGGGAAAAGATGTGGGTGTTTTCTTGTGATAATTATGCAGAAAGGTCATCATCAAGACTATATTTGGGGGCCACTTCACGTGGTTGCTAAATGCATTATTGGAAAAAGTTGAGTGCCAGGTGTGCGGATGGATGCAACATGGTGAACTATGCACTGCGAGGCTACTTTTTGGCATGTGTGCCCAAGTAATCAAGCTAAGTGTGGGAACTAAAAAAACTGAGAGAAGACCAAAAAAAACGTGGAGAGAAGAGGAGGAACAACTACAACTGTGTTTTTGCTGTTTTTGGAGCCTGTTTTGGCTTTAAATTGCTCATCCGAGGTGGGATTTGAGAACTTTGACATTGTAGAATGGGGTTTTGGGCCATTCCGGACGCGATGGTGCTGTCCCTTTTTCCAAATTACTCAATTTTTTCTGATTCTTTGGCTGTGTAAGTTTCTCCTATTAGCAAAGCTCTTGCTCCAATTGGTGACTGTATCTGGCATAGTTTACCCATATTGTGTGAGCTATTTGCCCCATTGGTGTTGGCCCAAGCTCAATTGTATCTAAACATAAAAAAATGCTCCTCTTTTGAGTTGAGTTTTTTGGGTCTGTGTGTGTGTACTGCTCATCGGAGGTCGGATTTGAGCACTTTGACACTGTAAACTGGGGTTTTGGGCCGTTCTAGATGAGATGGAGCTGTCCATTTTGACAAATTCTTCACTATTTTTTTGGTGTTTTGGCTGTGTAAGTTGCTCCTATGAGCGAAGCTTCTGCTCCAATTTGTGATTGTATCTGGTATCTTTTACCCATATTGTGTGAGCTATTTGGTCCATTGGTGTTGGCCCAAGCTCTATTGAATCTAGACATCATAAATTTTCCTCTTTGGAGGTGAGGTTTTTCGGTGTGTGTGTGTGTGTGTGTGTCTCTCTGTGTGGAGTGGGTAAACGAGTAGTCTCTCTCCTCTCACTCCATCGGTGTGTTCCCTATCTCGGCCAGGTGGGTTGTGTAAGCCGAGTCGTGCCCCATAGTGTGTGTGTGTATCTTCCCAAGAGTGTGTGTCGCGACATTATAGAGGCGTTCTGTGTGTTTCCATCCCGCTCACATTCTTTTGGAGTCCCCACAAAGGATCTTCTTCGAGTACCTTCTGCTTCGAGCTTCAAGCTTCGAGGTTCGGGATTACAGGTTGCAAACTACAGGTTACAGGTTACAGGGATAGGTACACGTGATTCACACAAGTACATGGATATACTAGCAGTGGAGCCAGTTGACATTGCCGTGGGTATGCATCATTTGGCGCCTGTTTGAGCGCATTGTCTGGTATTGTACGTTACTTGTGGAAACTACCATTGTACGTCTTTGTGGATCCATACTTGGTTTTATTTGGTACTCCCAGTCATTTCTGAGACATGGTCTAGAAGATAGTCATTTCTGAGACTTGACTATATGAGATTTGCATGAGCCTTCGTGTGAGGGTCGATAGCGTGAGGTTTTATTGAGCTAGAGCAACCTTTTCGTGACCTTGCCATAGGCTATGTACTAGTGATTCCTATTTGATGCTCGGGTTCTATTGTTGGAAATTTATGCATACATATACAGTCTATATTTTGGGTTCTCACTGCTCTACTTCTCGGGAAACTCTGTCAAAATTTTCCCAAGTTGTGATGGCTAGTTTTTTTATCTTTTAAGCCATTTACGTTGTTATGGTGCTGAAATTTGGGAAAAATCAAAGAATAAGTTAGGTGTGCCTTCTTGGGAGCTTCGTGGTTGGCTTTAATGGATGATCAAAATGGACCTCAATTCACTCCTTTTCATTTAACTCAAAGAATCCAGATAAATGTTCATGTGTCCACCAGGAAGAATTTTTTCCAACAACGCATAGTCTTTATGTTCGGGCCAAGAAGATTAAGAGAGATCCTGGAATGTCCTTTTCCTGTTCTAATTCCGATGGTTAACTATGAAAACTCATTTGATGTGCATGTGTTTGTCCTTATCTAAAGTTGAGCTCCATTGAAGTTTCTGGGAATTGAGTCAGTCAAGAGTTTTGGGTTCTTGCACGTGTGTTCAAAGGGGTTCTCAAAGCATCGTAACTTGGGTAGCCATGGCTTTCTCTTATCCGGAGTTTCATGGAAGAAGTGATGAAGATATGGAAGACTTTTTGGAAAAGATGGAGGTTCCCTGCATTAGAAACTAGATTCATGACCCTGCGCAGATGTTACGTCTTCTCCAAATCTGTTTGAAGAGTGATGCATGAGTTTGGTCCAAATCATTTGAAGAGGAGTTGCATGTGGCTGATCCACCTGTAAGATTGAGTTGGTACAATCTAAGACATGGATTGGAAGTGGTTTTTGTGAAGTTAGAAGATCCTGACAAAGTGTGGCAAGAAGTACAGGCTTTAGTACGAAAGGAAGGTGATGCGTACATACGTAAATTCTCATTGGCATGGGAGCGAATGTGCAAGGCCTTAGCACCACAGGTACCCCCGCCTGACATGATGAAGAAGGAAAGGTTCTTGGCTGGTCTTTGGGAGAATATACGTTGGAGAGCGGAGCTAAAGAAGCCTAGGATATATGAAGATGCATTGGAGGTGGCAAGGACCAAAGAGTGGAAGTTGAGGAAAATGAGCCAGCTAGGAGTAGAGTCTTTGCCCATGAGGTCTGAATTTCATCCTATGGATTCTTCGCAAGGTCGCATGCTAGGGGTTCATCATAAACCAGTGGTTTCTGTTACTCCTCAAGTTATGCCAGCAGTGGTCACTAAAGGAGTTCAAGATGATGGGCCAAGGCAAGACATGAGGCAAGTGGTAGATTTAATCAAGAATCTCAGCCTAAACATGCTAGGTCAAGTGGGAAATAATCGAGTTCAAGGGAGGTTTGCAAATCATCCAGGAGGTGAAGAAAGACCTAGGAATGGTGTTGGACACACAATGGTAGGTTCTCGAGGCAGACGCCCACATGTTATAATTGCGGAGAGTTGGGCCACATTAGACTGCAATGTCATAAGGCACCTAGGATGGGGGGGGACATGTATCCATTGCCAAGACAGGTGCTAACTAGGTCAAATGATTATGGCATCGAAATTAAGGGAGAAGAATGAACTAGTGGATTAACCAGAAGGAAAAGGGAAAGACAAAAGTGCTAAGTGTAGTCACCTTGGAGAAGGCATCAAAGCTAAAGGATACATTAGTGATGCCTATTGGGAAGAGGACTACAGAGGACAAGGAAGGAAGAAGTGCCCCAGGTCCTAGCAAGAAGAAGGGAAAGACCCATGAAGGCGAGGATGTCAAGGCCAAGAGGAAAAGAAGGGCTCGTCACAAGGTTCATGTTTCAGATTTACCACTAGGGGATGGGAAATTAAGCTATGACTTAAAGGAGGATATGACAAGCAGGAAGGCATATGTTACCTTTGGGCGGCTTATAGAGATGGTGCCTAAACAAAAGCGACAGTGGAGGAGGATGGTTAAACCAATGGAGAAAGAGCTAGAGAGAGGTTTAGTGAAGGTGCTGGCAATGGATGAGCTACCAGAAATTTGTCCAATAGTAGATGTGTGGCACAAAAGAAAAAATATAGGACAAGGTTATGTTGATGGCGGAGCCCAAATATGTGTCATAACTCATTCATACGTTGAGAAGATGGGTCTTACAGTGAGTGGGGTCTCAGGCTTCCGGATCAAATTGGAAAACCATCAGAAAGTAAAATTTTTAGGTGTTGTAAAGAGCTTAGAAGTGGAGGCATATGATGCAAAGGCGCTGGTTGATTTTCATGTGATGCTGGCGGGGTTGGGAGCATATCCTATTATGCTAGGTAGACCATGGTTACATGCAGTAGGAGCTGTTTAGGATTAGAGACGTGGTACGATTAGCCTCTATGGAAAGACAGGTGCCAAGAAGCTATATAATATGGACACAAGAAAACTATTGGAGGAGCTTTATGAAGATGAAGATGAGTCTAGTGATGAAGACTATTCCACAGTGTTTGATGAGGACAATGATAGTACTACCAGCAGTGATGAGGATGCTGATGTTGCATTTCTTTTGATGGACAAAGAAATCCAAGAGTTTGGTTTAGTTGCATTTTCAAATGAGGTTGAAGATGAAAGTGAAGGGCCTTATGAAGTGATTGAAGGGCTGATGCAAACCAAGGTTGAGTTGTCAAAGAAGCAGGAATTGATGACACAAATGATCAGTGGAGGGGTTAATTTTATTTGCGAGTTAATCAATTCATGTTTTTTTGCTACAGGTGATGCTTTTTCGAGTTTGTAGAAGCATGGATTCCACTCATATGTATGCTCACTAAGGTGGCGTTGTGGTATGTTAAATAAGTACCGAGGGAAGGAGAGAGAAGAAGGATTAGACGGAGAGAGAAAAACATACTTGTGAAATAGAGATAGGATCGGGTGTGAGAGTACTCACAACGAGAGAGAGAGAGAGAGAGAGAGAGAGAGAGAGAGAGAGAGAGAGAGAGAGAGAGCTTGAGAGTGGGAGATGAGGGGGAGAGAGGAAAGATAGGTTCAAAATGAAAAAAGTTCGGCTCAAGTTTGGGCAAGAAGGTTCTCAAGCCGGTTCAAATTATTTCATTTAGTATCTTGGTATAGAATTGTTTATGTGTTGGTTTAATGTATATATTTTATAAATATCCCACATTTTAATTGAGATGAAAGTGGAGTTTTGTTGTGAAGAAGGAGGTTGTGTGCACGTTTTCTACTCACGTGTGTGTGTGTGTGTGTGTGTGTGTGTGTGAGAGAGAGAGAGAGAGAGAGAGAGAGAGAGAGAGAGAGAGAGTTTGCCTGTTCATATGCGTGTGAAAAGGTTCCAAAGCCGGGTCCACAAATAATGTTTTCCGAGCCCTTAGAGAGGCAGTTAGTGGTGGTTACTCATTGCACTATTATATGCCTATAGTATTCATAGAAGAATAATAATCATAGTGTTTCCCGAGCCCTTAGAGAGGCAGTTAGTGGTGTCTACTCATTGCACTTTTAGATGCTTATAAATCTTATAGGGAAATAATAATCGTAGTGACAAATTATGCATATTTTATTGCACGCCCCACTTTAAAAGTTAGTGGTGGAGTAGTAGACGATTATAATATTCATATTGACAATTCATGCATATATTATTGCACGCTCCAATTTAGCAATTAGCATATGCTGCGTGGGACCCCTCATGTCACTAACACATGCCACTCTTCCATCACTATCAATGCTTTTTGAGAGAATGGTGCTTTACCCTATATAAATGTTACAAGGCAAGCAGCATATGCTGCGCAAGTGAATCGAAGGTGCTAATCAAGAGAGATTTTTTCATTTTCCCTGTACTTATACAATGCCTATAGGATATGCATCTACTGGTAATGAGGTAGTTGCAAAAATCCATGAAGAGCTTCACAAACACCCCCCCAACGCACCCCTTGCAGAAAAGAAGACGTTTACAGAGAGAGAGCGTGTCACAAACAAGGCGATCCGGATGTTCAACCACCTTAATCGCGCTCGCAACACCGGAGACCAGGAACTCACTGATGGCTTTGAGACAATGCGAGAAGCTCTGGGCAAGTGGGAGACATGGGGGTACATAGACAGATCTCGAAGGGCCGCTTTACAGGCGGAGATTGACCATTTTCTTGTCTGCAAACGCACAATCAACCTGGTCGACATCTCTGGCTCTAATGTGGTGGAAGATTAAGGCAAGATTTAAATAATTATGCACTAAATAATATAGTTAAATAAATATGCACTAGCACATGATAAATTGTACTAGTGTGATGCAAGTTGTATTGTGTGTGTGTGTGTGCAGGTTTGATTCCCTACCTAATCATGTAAACAACTTATTTTAATTATATGATGCTTATTTTAACTATATGATGGTGTTCCACTCTTCAGTGCCTTGGCGAGAATAATTCATATGTCTCTGTCTGACTTATTATTATTGAAGTAGTTGTGATACTTTTAATCGGCCTGGTCTACTAACACATCTTCAAGATCTGTCATAATTTAGGGTATTGTTGATATCTTGTAGCTAAACTGAACCATCAAATGTAACTACAAGCTGTTTGAAAGCCAAACGTAAAGAAAATCTATGCGAGTTTTTTTATATAATGCAAGAAAAAGATGAGCATGTCTTTAGTATTTACCCTACTTTTAGTAGAATATACTTTCCTGTCCATGTAGGTGTTGTTGTAAACAAGGATGAATGCCTAATAAGCCAATTTGAAACTAGGAATCTAAAAAATATTGATGGTTGTACTTGTTTGGGCGAAGACCTCAAAGTAATGATACACGCATAGACTCTTGCATATAAAATAGTAATTAAGAACACTTTACTGAGTTGAAGAACTGCATACGTACATAAATACAAATATAAATAACTATATATATTGTATAAACAAGTACTTAAAAAAACTTTACCGAGTTGAAGATCTGCTTACGTACATAAACACACACATATAAATAAATAAATAAATAAAAAGATATTATATATATAATATATAAATATTATATATATATAATATAAATATTATATATAAAACTATATATATTCTTAGACCGACAGTGTAAAGAAATACTGACAAGCAAATGAGATTTTGACAACATAACAACGTGAAAAATAATAAAAAAACCATTCCATACTTGCTTCTATGAACGCTTGCCTAAATTTCGTTAAGCTTTCCTATTCTATACTTGCTTCCGTGAATCTTGCCTAACTTTTGTGTATACATGAAACCATGATTATGTTTCTAAACATGAACAAAAAGCATGATTATATTCACAAGCAAACAAAATTTCGACAGCATAACGGCGCGAAAATACAAACAAAAGAATTTCCCATTCCATACTTGCTTCCGTGAAGCTTGACTAACTTTTCTGTATACGTGAAACCATGATTATGTTTTCAAACATGAACAAAAAGCATGATTATATTGACAAGCAATCAAAATTTCGGCAGCATAACGGCATGAAAATTCAAACTTAAAAAAATCCCATTCCATACTTGCTTCTGTGCAGCATCGAATGCTCACGGGAAGAAGAAATTACATAAGCAAAAAAGCATATGTTGGTATATTACTTTGGTAAATCCAAAGCTCTCAACAAAATTCTATCTAGCATAATAAATATGAAATCATGGCTGAATTGATAAGGACGATCACCACCTACAACATGTCTTCAGTAATACCAAAAAAGTGGCACCCAAACACCATGGTCACACGTCGTTCCATAAATATCACAAACTAGAAAAAATGATAGATAATATCAATGTTGATGTCAATCAAGGGCAATGTGATCCGGGCTCATATTGTTGCCAATCAGTCTCCTCATCGCTATCTGCATCAACTGCTGAAATAGCACGTACACATGGAGCCTTGAAGCATGAAAGATGTTGATGGAAGACCTCTGGATCACTATCTATGCAGAGACCGTGTCTAGACAACTCAACGCAAACATTGCCCAAGCCACCACATCCAAAAAACATATCAACAATGTAGGTGTGCTCCGCAGTAAATGTCTGCACAAGCCAGCTAAAAAAAGCAAAAAATATGCGCATTTTTACTTTATGTAACATAGTCCAATAACGCATAGTAGGAAGCATATATTCTTACCGAAAGAAGTCAAGGCTACGCTCGGCGGCACCTCTAAGAGCGTGTCCTCCAATGTACTCTCCGTTGGCGCGCTCCACCAGTATTTCGGACTTGGCATCGAAAGAGTTGTTGTCCACGCTCTCTCCATCTCGTCGATCGTAGATAGGATGTTGACCCTTATGATAAAACAATCCTAGCAATAGTGTTTCCACCTACAAATTACAACTAGAATTTGATCTAATTGAAGAAAACTATAAGCATGCTTTTCAATCAACAAATAAATTTACTTACTCTCTCAATCTCAATGGTCTTTCGCACATAACCATCGGGGATCAAAATAAGGATGGTGTGCATCATTTTGAATCCCATCTCGATGGCATGGCTAGGCACAATGCCAAAGTGATCAATGGAGCTTAGGGTGATGTACCACCCATTGTCTGCCACATACTTTGAAGCTATTATGGCCACTTTCTTACTTAATTTTTGAGAGAATTGATTCCATGGAGGGACCTACATAATACGCATTGTTAATTTAATTAAAGTTCCAAAACTATCATAGACTGTCCATTGTGGTTTTGAAGGATGCATACCTCGTTCTGTGAAAAATTTTCAACTTTAAAGTTTGTTGGAAAATCCGCAAACAAAAGAGAGGCCACTTCATTGCTCTTTTCCCCATCAACATGGGCTGAATGAAGAAAATCCAAGTTCCTGCATACGATCAAATAAATGTATTTCAAACATTCACAACACACACCACACATAGTTGGTCTTTCTTTTCACATGTGTTTACCATTTCTCATCATCGAGAGAAATTTTGTAAACATCTAGCATGTTCCCAATAACACTCACATCACAATCTATGGAAGGCACTGCATAATCAGAAAATAAAATATTTCATCAAGAATTGTTGAGTAGAAAGAACGTGACATCTAGATATCTATACAAGCAAGTTTACCTGTGGAGTCTTGAGCACCTTTTTGGTTCTTTTTGGGAGACTTCTTGGGCTTCTTGGATCTAACAAAATCCAATCGTTTCTTTATAGAGGAGATTGTACTATTGTTTACTCTTTTCGAAGAGGTGGCTTTCTTGGAAGCTGACCCAATCTCCTCAATACCATTTTCATTTCTTTCAAGAACGTGCTCTAAAGCAAACAAAAATATATTTCTCACAAACATAATCTAAATAGTATGAGCACTTTAACAATTTTGTAGTTTTTATAAATGCCAAAAATAACCTTTATATAAGTTCCCTTCATCACGTGGGTAGGTGCCTCGAGTGTAATCTAGCCACCAAGGGCAATACTCAATTTCCTAAGCAATCAAACCATAATCTATCATCCATAGTGGATACATACACTCCTCACAAGAGAGGTCCCTCCAACTTTCAACATCAATTGGCAACTTCTCCAACAACGTTTGATCGTAAAGCTGAATTAGCCATCTATATAAAATGCAGTTAACTTTTTTTGAGCTCCTTTCCTACTTGACTTATTTATTATACAAACGCTAAGTAAAAAATATAATAATAGCCATAAAGATATCAATTGTATTACCTGAATAATACTCTCCTTGAAGATTCCATAAGCTCTGGAATTTTTTCATACGACTCTTTTGTGTTGAGATTACTCCAAAGCTCCACAAAAGCTTTATCAATATGGTCCCTCAATTGGTGATGAAACCATGCTTCGAAGACCTGGGGCATTTCTTCAATCATTTTCCCTTTGATCCTCAAGCATTGCTTCAAGATACTTCCCCAATACCACTCTTTACGCAAGTACATTCTAAATTTCATTGCACTAATATAACGCTCAGAAGTAACATCATCTACACAGCAATGCATCAAAGAGTGCAATATTTCCTTTTTTCTATAGAGCAAACAATAAACAAACCATAAATGCATTGATTCATTTGATGATTTCATGTGTATTTTTTATCCAAAAATTATTACCTCTCTGGTGATATTTTAGAAGTTGCCAAAGAGTGGACCTTGTCTCTTGTAAGGCCCACTTTATCCTTTTCTCTTATCCAATTGAAGTTAAATAATAAAGAGAAGAACCCCTGGCCATTGGCGGGGTTGGAAATGGCCAACATCTATGTTACATTAGCACGAGATCAAATCAAATCAATTTTTCAATCAAATATATCAAATTCAAATGACATGTCAACTTAAAATTTTGTAGAAATTTAAACATAAATGGTGAGAAGAGAGAGTGTTTACCTTATAAGCTCTTTCTTTGAATATTTTTTCTACTCTTCCTCGAGCAACCATTTCCTTTTCTGGCAGTGAAATCAAGGGATCATTGATCTCTTGCATCTCTTTGATAAGAGACAAATCAAAGTCTTCCTTTTGTAGAGCAAATGAAAAAAAAGTAAGATTTTACAAAATAATGTCAAGCTTTAGAAATTACATAAAAAGTGTACTTTAAGGCAAAAAAATATACCTTCCATATGAGCATTGCTAATAAAAGAGCAGGAGCCTTGTACCAACTCCCTTTAAATGCCTTCTTCTCACAAGCAAGCTCTACCTCTATCCATCGAATCCAATCTTGGGGAAAGTCTTTCATTAAAGAATCTTTGCTTGCCACAGCCAGTTTTTGGAACAAGAAGATCTCCTGCCCAAAATTTGTGTTCATAGTGGTTCTACCAATCCTAAACCACAATATCTTAAATTAAATGGCAGTAGAATGACATCGATAAAGTAATAGCAATAACTTTCAAAACAAAAAATGTGCTTACTCATTTTGAGAGCACAAAGCTAGCATAAGCTCCCCCTCTGCACTTCTATCAACAAAGACAAATTGACATTTCACATAACAATGTCTCCACTTTATCATTGAAAATTCTACAACAACAAAAAAGAAAATTAGAAAGAATAGAGTAATACAAGTCAACTTTACATTAAACAAAAAAGAAATCACTTACGTGTTTTTATTTAGCGCATCCAAGTTTTCAAATGGTGATTACCATCCCAAACGATAAATGTTTTTCCCCTTAAGTCTTCCCACTCAAGGGGAAGGGAATTATCAAAATCATCGCTTATTTCTCGCCAAATAGGCCCCCATTCATCTTTGTCTAAGTCGAAAACATAATGTTGATCATGGCCTGGCTTCTTAAATGACACAAGATTAAATGACACAAGAAATGGAGCTCCAAGCACACTATATCCAGACATCTCAAACCTTTTCACCAAGCCCTCAGTGCCTGGACCCACCGCTCGAATGGATTCATTTTCCATCAATCTGCAAAGAGGAATGCGAGCAGGTTCCCCACCTCTCTTTACAATAAAACCCTCTACAATCTCCTCCAATATTCAACCATGAACATCCTTTCCAAATACTGTTGGATGATCGGGAGGTTTAGCAACAATTGTTGTTGCTTCAGACACGTTGTGAGACACCAATTCACCTTGTGTAGCATGAATATCTATGAACACCTCTTCTTCATGCACATCACTCATTATATCCTCTTCTTCATGCACATCACCCAAAATATCCTCCTTTCTATGGACATTGGAAGAAGCAATGGAAGATCGTGCATTGGCCCTATGCCCTGTAGTGCCATACCTTAATGTGTATCCTACTTCTACAAGCAAAAAACAATAAGAACACAAATAGTTTAGTGAGTAATGATGAGACAAAAAAAAAGAGCACAAATAGCTTAATGTATTTGAACTTACTTTGAGAGATACCTGTCCTGCCACGCTTAGATGGTGTACGAGCCATAATCTATTAGCCACAAACAACAAAAATCTTCTTAGAAATGACAATACAAATATAAAATTCTAAATTTCGACAGCATAACGGCGTAAAATGCAAATTAAAAAAAAAAACCATTCTCAACTTGCTCATGGCAAGGAAAAATACAAATCCACTTTGACATTTGTATACCTCTTCTCTACAACGACCTGTTCTTACATCATTGTAATTGTTACTGTAAGTGTGTATGCAAGTGTGTTGATGTGTGTGAATACAAGTGTTTATATGTGTGTGTGTGTGTGTGTGTGTGTGTGAATGTAAGTGTAATATGTGTGTGTCTGTATGCATGATTGTGTGTGTGTTTGTGCTATGTATGCAAGTGTGTTGATGTTGTGAATGCAAGTGTTTATATATGTGTATGTGTGTATGTATGCAAGTGTGTTGATGTTGTGAATGCAAGTGTTTATATATGTGGGTGTATGTATGTATGTATGTGTGTGTATGCAAGTGTAATCTGTGTGTGTATACATGATTGTGTGTGTGTTTGTGCTATGTGTGCAAGTGTTTTGATGTGTGTGTATGCAAGTGTGTATCACTGTGTGTGTGTGTGTGTGTGTGTGTGTGTGTGCTTACCTGCGCACGCTCGCCCGATCCATCGGAGGAGGTCCAATGGAGCTCCCCCATCCCTTGAAAGGCATGGTGAGAAAGCAGCGTGCGCGTTGCCCTCTCACCATGCCTTCCAATGGAGCTCCTAATGGAGCACCCCCATGCATTGAAAGGCATGGTGAGAGGGCAGCGGGTGCGCTGCTTTTTCACCATGGCTTTCAAGGCATGGGGGAGCTCCATTAGGAGCTCCATTGGACCTCCTCCGGTGGATCGGGCGAGCGTGCGCAGGTAAGCACACACACACACATGTGAGTAGAAAATCCACACACACACACAATACCTTGTCTTCTTTTACTCCTTCTTCTTCACAGCAAAACTCCACTTTCTCTTCACTCCACTTTCATCTCCTTCTTCACAGAAAAACTTCACTTTCACTTCACTCCACTTTCATCTCAACTACTACTTTTCACACACACCATATATTACAAAAATGATATTGTGGTATAACCACACATTCATTTATATATATATATGTATATACACAAACAAAGATATACGCAAAATGAATTCATATATATTATAGTTTTACTAAACAAATACTACGTTTTTTACACACACACACAACCATATATTTTAAAAAATGATTGTATGTGTTTTTGTGTATATTCTTAAAGTTAAGTTATGCACACACACACACACACACACACACAAAATGAAGAAACTATGTGCACGTACACTCAACTTAAATATCTTAACTTAAAAAAATGCACATACACTCAACTTAAATACACTCAACTTAAAAATATCTTAACTTAAACTATGTGCACATACACTCAACTTAAATATCTTAACTTAAAAAAATGCTACGTTGTTTACACACACCCACAAAATCATTTATACACACGCACAAAATCATTTACACACACCCACAAAGTCATTTATATAACTTAACTAAAAGAATTATATATACACACTACCAAAAACACACACACACATATATAAAATGGCAAGATGGAATCATATATATAGCTTAACTAAAAAAATTGCTACGTTTTTTATACAAAGTCAGTTATATAGAATGTTACGTTTTTTATACACACACTCACACAATCATATATATACATATACACACACACACACACACACACACACACACAAAAGATGGAGACACTATTAAACTGCATTAAATGCAGTCCTTGAACCACCATTTAGAAATTAAATGGCCCCTTGATGACATATTCCACTGCACATACATTCACAACCGTCATATATTAAATGCACTTCTTCAATTATGATTTTAATTATTCTTTGAGCCGTCACAAGATCTTATGCAACTGTCTTTTCGTCTACCTACCAATCTTTCACTTTCATTAACCTTCACATCTTTCATTAACTTTCACTAGTTTCATTAACCTTCACTTTATCTTTAACTTTCATTAACCTTCACCACCTTCACTTAATCCACCACAGTTTTCTCGCATCTCCACCTTGTGATCTTTTGCTTGAGAGAATATGTCCAACATGAAAGTAACAATAACTTGGAAGGTTGGTGGTCAGATAGTCAACCGCGACATTCAGTTGAAGGGAAACTCATTGTTGCTTAGTGCTTACTATTTGCAGAGTTTGCTGCCTCCATCTTTCCATTTTCAGTCACTATCTGCTCTTATTGAAAGTGATTGTGGCCTAACAAAAGTCTTGCTGCAACCACAGTGGGATATCGAAGGTCATCATCATTTCTTAATAGATGGATCTTTTTCGAGCTTGTTTGAGATGCTTCATTCAGACACATTTATACAGGTATCTGACAATGAGAAAGGAAATGACAATGAAATATCTGAAGATGTTTTAAGCATTGTGCATCTTGAAAGTAGTGGTGACGATATAGGACAGCTCAAAACTCAGTTAATCATCATTTGGATTCAACAAAATCCAGGGGCGAAAAAGTTAAATGATATGTTAACATTATGTGGAGCTCCTTTGCAAGTTGCTGAACTTCCACAACATTATGATGGAAATTTGTGTTTTGAGTTACCTGCGACTCAGGATAAAACAAAACGAATGACAGGGATGGAACAATGCTTTGATGGTCACTTGTGGACTCTCCCATCTGTGACAACCATGGCAATAGCATGCACAATTCTTCTAATCCACTGTTTGGGATTCATGCAGTGCAATTATTCAACGTGTCCTCATTATATTAAGAAACAAGAATTCAATAGTAGAGATTTTCATGGATATTTGGACAAACATGTCAAAAAGGACTACCTTGCAATGGAAGAGAATACAACAATAACTTGTCATTATTGTCACAAGGTTGTTACTTGTGTTGCTGCTTGTCCCTGCAAAATCTATTATGTTTTTCCTAGAGATGGTACAATGTCGTGACTCGCAATACATGTTGGTAAACATTGTCATAATGTTAAGGCAAGAACCTCTAGGGATGCTATTTCAAGAGTGCGGAAACTGGTAGGTGCAGTACTAAAAATAGAAAAGGGTGGCCCAAGAAAAATTCAAATGTTGGTGGCTCAACAACTTGTTCTTCACTCCTTGATTGGTGAGGAAGCTGAAGTTACATCCGATGTACAATTCAATGATTTTTTGAAATAAATGATGCCATTGGTTCAAACCAAAGAGTGAGAAAACTTAAATTTGTTCCTTGAATTTGTTAATTTTTTAACTATTATAAATTTAGCTTTTCTTGTGATGCATCATGTAGGTTTTCTTCAATTGTTTCAAAGGAGAGGAAGAGTCAAGGTATTGTTATTGGGGATGGATATGATAATATTTTATTGCTTCAAAAAAGGTGCATGTTTCATTTTTTCCATGGGAGTAGATTTCCTGGACAAGGTGAAGAGGATGACAAGTGCTTCCTATTTAAAATGTCCACTAAAGGACCAGGTTCTGGGATTGATCTAGTAAATCGGATGAAAAGAACTGAAACTGGTGACTTGAGAAATGTGTGGGTACATTTTGATTTTACCCATAGAATAGATGGATGGGCAACAATGTCATGCTCAGTTTATGATCCAAGGTAATCTTTAAGTATTTAAATATCTCGTATTTTTTTATCATTAAATAAAAGAAGATGTGTGAAAATGTTTATGTTGAATATCTTGTAGCATACAATCACTACAAATAATTGCTATATGTGAAACTAAAGAGGAGAATGCAAAGACTCAAGTTATTTTTTGGGAGAGCCTTAATTCAACAATGGAAAAGTACGGACATGGTGCAGCTGACTTTGCAGGTTTTATGTCTGATGAAGCTGGTGCAAATTGGAATGCTATTCGAACAGACCTCAATGGCGGGCCAGATAATATCATGGAGGGACGTGAACGATCATGCCTATTTCATTGGGAGCAGAGTCTCCACAAATATTCTAAAAAGTGGATACCTCAACATCTAACAAATCAACACATTGATATGTGTGAGGAATGGAGAGCTTGTAAGACCATTGTGCTTGCATCTCAAAAGGCACTGTGGAGACAACATCTATCTACAGAGAGCATCACAAGAGTGAGCAGATGGTTTAAATGGTGGGAGCAACGAATTTCATACTGGGGAGGAATTGGAACAGATGTAAGTACCTTTATGACAATCTATATTTTTAGAAAAATTGCTTTTCATACATGAAATTTATAAATTTTAATTCATGTTTTTTGCATTTCATAGGGTAGTCTAAGTCCGTGGGAGCGGGCACAAATTCCCGATGTTAATTTATCAGAAAGTGTAGATGCCAGTTGGTTAGCAGGTGAAGGTGGAAGAGAAAAATATCCTTGTATGATGCATGTGTAACAGATGTTATAAACTCATATATTCAATGTGCAAAGCGTTTGGGATATACTACTGGGCGTTATATAGGAACGGGTCCCACAATGGAGACCTTGCTTTCTTGAGTTGAATCTCAGCAAACTCCAACTCTAACCAATGTGGTCCATCTATTACACGAGGCTGTTGCAGGGACTCCCATGTATGCACAGCCAATTTTGCATGGAGACAAAGAAGCAGTACAACACAAAAAGAGGGGCAGAACAGGAACAAGTAGCTCCCATCGGCCGGAATATGTCATGGAATCTAAGCAATGAAAACATCGCGGTCGACCAACAAAAATCAAGTTTGATACGCAAGGACCAGGTATTTCTAACATTCCGCTGCAAATTAGTGACAGTGATGATGATATTGGATCTCAAAATGAAACAGCCACACCTTTGTCATCTCAAAGAAACAATGTGTTTGAGAGTGATGTGCCACGCACTCAATGGGCCCTCAGGAGAATGCCCATTCAAAGTCAAAGAAAATGTTTTGGAATAGTAGGGAGAAAAAATTGAGACAATATCTTGCATAGTCGCTCAATTGGTCTTGTTGCTCCATGTATATGGTCCGAAAGAAGGTTCAAGGGTAAAACAATCGAGCAATGGTTATGGTTTTGTAATCATGATATTTTGCATACCCAATCAATCAAAAGACAAGTCAGAGATTTACCTCCTACTCCAAATGTTTGGCCAGTAGCAAGAGGGACATATATCTCCACACAGGAACTTGCCACACTGCATCAGAGTGGATTTCGGACAAAGAATTCAATGGTAAATCCACAACCTCTTGTTGGCAACTGCAAAGAAGGTGGTGGCAGCTCGAGGAAGAAAAAGTGGAGGCATGGAATCTCTAAAGAGGCCATGAAGAAATTGGAAGCATGTAATAGTATGACAATTATATTTTTGGATGACGTGAGAAGGTCTCAAGAGCATGTAATTTTCTGAGTTCTCACTGAAAATAGTTATGAGATTCATATAAAATAGAGTCCAACATGCACGTGTCCGGATTTTCAGAAGTGAGAGAATACCAACAAATCCTTTTTGGCATGCAAACATATGTACTATGTGTACACAAAAGTGCTCGTACTTGAACCTAAGGAGCACATGATTATTCATCAGCCAACCCTCTCACCAATGGAAATCACTTTTATCTTGGACAACCAAGGAGGATTTCTCCCTCCATTTAATTACAGGTGGTTTGGTATGCTTCTTTCACTCAACTAGAATATTGATCTATGATATTAAAGTGTTTTTCTGTATTTATTTTGGTTTATTATACTTGTGATTATTTATCTTGAAAAAACATTGTTTATGCAGCAAAGGATTTCAAATTTCAAGCAAAAGATATGAAGCAAATTGCAAGCTATTTGGGAGAAAATTACTTGCCTTTTAGAGTGACCATTACATTTATGGCGACTATCCTTTTTTATACTCTAATTTTGATCTTATCCTGTGGTAGTTTTGCGAATGTACTTACATCCTCAAACTTACGTTGTTTCAAAAAGCGATTGCTTGGGAAAAATAGTATTGTCTCTATCTGGCATTATTTTTTACTTCATCACATTTATATATGATGTGGATTATATTTAACTCTGAAATTAGTGTTGTCTCTATTTTGCATGATTTTTTACTTTATCGCATGTTTATATGCTGTGGATTATTTGACTCTGATCACATGCGTTGCGAGCATATTTGACTCTAATGGCATGAGTTGTGAAATGGTGATTTTATTTGTTTACATTTCTTTCGTCGTTATGCCCTCTCTCTCTCTCTCTCTCTCTCTCTCTCTCTTTTTCAACGTAGTGATATACAACTCTATGATTTTACTTTCTCTCTCTAGAAGAGAAGTCACTCTCTCTCTCTCTCAAGGATTTATGATCTCTTCTTCCAATGGTAACTCGCATAAATATTATCTCTCTAAAATTTATACTTTATCTCACCGTCAACCACACATATATGGAGTCTTATGACGATTGAAAATTACATTAAATAGATACTTTATGCTATGACACATATTTGGTTTATAAAACTCTAAAGATTGCTAAAATTGTCAAAAAAACTTGAAATGAAAAACTCGCAAATGTTAAATCCCCTCAGTGGAGACCTCTCAGCTATCGAGAAGGAGATATATTTTCACACGCTAGCTAGTTTTCCTGAATTGTTCATTACTTCATATGAAGAGATCAGAGGGTTCAAGGACAAAGAGATGCATATAGAGCTGAAAGAAGGTGCTAAACTAGTGCGGCAAAGGCTAAGAAGGATGGATCAAGAGCAAATGGAAGCCTTGCGGGAAGAGGTGGACAAGTTATTGAAGGCAGGTTTCATAGTCCCTATGGAGACCACAGAATGGGTGAGTCCAGTAGTAGTCAGTCCAAAGAAGGATGGGAAGTGGAGGATTTGTGTAGATTTTAAGCCCTTAAATGCAGCCACCAAGAAGAACCCATATCCTCTTCCATTCATTGATCAAATCTTGGATTTAGTGGAGGCTATGAGAGGTACAGCGTGTGTGATGGTTTTTCAGTCTATTTTCAGTTGAAGATTGCTCTTAAAGACCGAAAAAAGACAACTTTTATTACGCCATGGGGTTGTTATTGCTACACAGTATTTCCATTTGGGTTGACTAATGGACCATCTTTCTATCAAGAGAGAAAAAATTGGGTATTGGAACCATTCATTGGTAGTTGTGTTAAAGCTTTTATGGACGACTTCTGTGTTTACAGCAGTAGGGCTAAACACCATGAGAAGTTGCATATGGTATTGGCACAGAAATCCAACTAAATCCAAAGAAATGTCATCTAGCACAGCGAAGGGTGAAGTTATTGGGCCATATGGTGTCAGAAAATGGCATTGAGGCTGATCTAGACAAGGTTAATTCTATTATTCTTCTTCCATCACCTACGAGTACAAAGAAATTGGAAACCTTTATACACAAAGTAAAGTACATGGCGCGGTTTCGTCCATCACCTATGAGTACAAAGCAATTGGCAACCTTTATCACAAAGTAAAGTACATGGCGCGGTTTATTCCATTGTCTTCACAACTTCTTTATCCATTACAACAAGTGGCAAAGCATGATCCATTGCAATGGGATGACAAGTGTGAAGAAGTGTTTCAAGAGGTGAAAGAGGTGTTAGGGGGGTTGTCAGCCATGCAAGCTCCTGACTGGGAGAAATTTTATTATGTAAATCTGTCAGTTGGGCATGATGCCATTGGAGCCATGCTATTGCAAAAGGGGAAGGCCAGCCGTTATATGAGGCCAGTGTATTGTGCAAGCTGAGTGAAGTTGGTAGAAGAGAGAAAATGCTTGGAAGTAGAGCTAGTGATGGCCAGTGTAATATATGCTTGTCGACGATTTCGTTATTACTTGCTACCACGACCTTTTGTTTTCTTGACGAGTTATGCCTTTTTTCCACAGTTAATTAATGGCACTAATATGTCAAATGTGGTGGAGAAATGGGTAATTGAGGTGCAAGAGTTTGAGTTCTCTTTCCTAGTGGAAGACAATACAAGAGCTACCCTAGCTATTTTGTTGACTTACAAGGAGAATCCCCTCCTTGTTAAGGAAGAGGTGGTGAGAAAGGTAGTCAAAGAAGTTCCAGTGATCAACAATACACATGTGTTGCTCTTTGATGGTTTATACAGAAAGAGCCATGATGCGGCTTCAGGGGGTATAGCACTTTATGATCCAGAGGGGAGGCTAGTATGCAAGAGAGGGTTCAAATTGGATGCACATAGTAACAATGAGGCTGAATTTGCTACGTTGGAATCCGGATTACACATTTTTTGGAAGCATGGTATTAGAAGGTTGATCATAAAAGGTGATGCTTTATTAGTTGTGAAGCAAGTGCTGGGTGTGTGGAAGAGCAAGAACACCTCATTGAAGGAAATGTGTTTCAGAGTTAAAGGCTTGTTAAAAAATTTCAAAGCATGAAACATTAGACACATTGAACGTGCTCTAAATGGAGAGGCACATGAAGCAGCTCAAAGCATGATTGGGGAGCTATTTGTGTTGAGGACCACTTTACCTCTTTAGCATGGCCGGGAAAGTTTGGCTCAAGAAGAGGAGTTTTTGTTAACAGGTGTCAAGGCTAGGGACTTGCTATGCGCCGTGTGCGAGCCACAAAGGCTCCTAGCACATAGTCATACAACAGACAAGCTCACAAGGGAGAATGGTGTGTCACTCACCTTCCTACGTAGTTGCGAATGAAGGATTCCCGCGCCGCGAAGAAGAGGGACACGCCGCTACGCCGCGCTCAACCGCCTCGCTGCCGTCGTGCCTTCGTAATGCTCGATCGCACACACACTCTCCCTCTCTCTCTCTCTCTCTCTCTCTCTCTCTCTCTCTCTCTCTCGCACATACACACACACACGAGGAGGTGAAGAAGAAGAAGATGGAGATGGAGATGGAGCAAGAGAACTCTTCTATTGTACAAATGAGAGAAGAAGTAAAAATTAGGTTTAGTGGCTTTTATATAAGCTCACCCCATTCACACTTGGGTGCCCATTCTTAGCCAACTAACTCCTTGAATATTCCAGTTAGAGTGCGCCTGTCATCGGCGATTACCCTTACCCTGTTCCTAAAAGTCCGACAAGCCCGGTACCTGACTCTAAATAATACAACGTTTATAGATCATAGGGTGTCCGTGTGCCGTGAGGGTTAACATGCCCCCCTTCCTGATGTAGATTCCGTCCTCGGAAGCTATCGAGTTGAAGCTTGTTCGTCGAGATGGGAGAGCAGTCGACATGGATGTGCGTAGTCTTCTTCAATCACTGCAAAATCAAACAACACTGCCACAGTAATTGCATTCTCATATACAATTAAAAATCATATGCGATAGACAGACAAAGTGATTGGTAACAGAATTTTAGACAATTTGTCAACAATAAACATTGAATTGCATTATAATCAAATGCATAAACAGATGTAAAGGTAAAAAATTAAACAAGTCCGGGGTTGCTAATTTAACGATCAAAAGGCACTAGAGCTCGACTATTAATACCATGGGTAACTTCTCAATTTTCTCTGGTCAATTAAGTTGTTTAATCGCGAGAGCCAAGTATTTGATGTTCGAGGGCTGACTAGAGGCTATACCTAGAAGACTTTGTAGTTAAGCTACGATAAAAGGAATTTCTCATGAAATCATCGCCTGACTGATTACCTTTTCTTTGACCCCCCAAAGTCTTTTCACATTGATTCAATTATGATGTGTGTGCTTATTTTGTATTCCTTGGGTTTTTTGCTTTTCAAGGAAAAGCACCCACACTGGGAACCTCTAGGGCTCTAGTACCATAGGCGATACATGTGCGTGAAGTACCAATTTAAGCAGGGATTTCTCTTCCACCTTAAAATTTTACATTGTGGCACTTTGATTTTTTGTTTGTTCATATTCAGCATTTTATTTTGTAACTTTGGGGGGTCATATAACACTGTTACCCTCCCCAGGCTCATCACATTGGTAAACTCCCTTTATAATACTTAAGCTAAAGGTCAATAGGGTTAAGCCCACTAGAAAGCCCTAGTACATTTCATACAATGCTTCGTAAATCGGATTAAGAACCTAAGTAGCCATTTCTTATGAGGAAGGCATTCCCCATGGTATTAAGAGAAGATTTCTAATACCTAGCTTGGTCAAACTAGCTTAGTCGGACTGCTTGATTTTTAAACCTAGACAAGTGATTATGACAAAACATTACATTGAATTAAATGCTTGATACTAAGCAAATGCGCTGAATATTATGCTACCAATCACAATCAAAGCGGACAAACATGGATGCAAAAAGATAAGGGCAATGTTAATGGACATAAAACACCTGTTTGTGTTGATGGTCGCGCTTGATTTGAAGTGTGAACGAGAGAAAGGTTCCATGAAGGTCCAAATCCTATCAATAGCAACACGCTCCTGTACACACTAGGAAACAAAAAGAATACCTCCAGGAGGCACATTAGTGGGAAAAGAGAACTTCGCTAATCTCTCAACTCTAAAATAGAAACACTCCTATCGTACTAATCTTACCTACCCTCCATCACTCAAGTGATGAGGATCAAAGGTGTTTTATGGCATAGGTTTCTGTTTCACTGTACCAGATGTGACATGTGTAGGTCCGAGTCAATGTTTTGACTTTTAATGTGCATACTCATTTGCTAATTGCTCTTGCTCTTTATTTTTTTTTATTTTTATTTTTGTGAGTATAAAGCTTTATATGTACATTCCCTAAGATTGGGAGATATAGAGGTCAGAGAGAAAGGTTGAGAGGGAAGCAAGTGAATGATGGATGTCCACAAACACTCCCCCCTTCCTTGGGTAGATCATACCGTTTGAAATGAGCTTGTCACCCTTTGAAACCAATTGTTCCAGTTGGTAATAGGTGAGGATTTTTTCCAGTAGTTTTCTATTACCCTAGGTGCGTCGTCAAGTTGCAAGGGTGGTAAGGTACTCTCCCAGGATCGAACTTGAAGTGGTTCATCAGGTGATTCTTGAACACTGGGAGGTGTGGATTCTTTTGTAGCTTCATGGAGGTCCACTACTATAGATGGAGGCTGTGTAGAAGCTTTTACCTCTATGGATGTATTACATGGGGAGCTAGAAGCTTCATGGGACTCCCCCCTTCCTGAGCTAGGTGGAACAAATCGTTCTTTCTTTGGTACCCAAACTAGCTCGGGAGCGGGTGTGTAGCATTCTGTGATTTTTTCTTTCCACGATCATTGATTCGTTTTGGAGCTACGAGATTGGGCTCACTTGGGTCAGGTGATAGGTAAGAGCACAATCTATGTTTTGGCACCCAGATTTGATCATTTCCTTGATAGTAGCCTTGGGCTTCCAATAGTCGTTTAGGGATCCATCGCAAAATTTTCTTACTTTTCTTGGAGCGAGTGGTATGTTTCTTACAAGGCTTCTGTTTTTTAGCACTAGCTATGGTCACTAAAGAAGCTTTAGGGACCCACTTGTATGTTTTCTTCGTTACATTAGGATGAGTCTTGTCGGAAGCGATATGCATTGCTTGTAGCATATTTAAGGGTACAGGCATTTCATCCCCCTCAGGTGTTACCCAGGTCGTCCCCCTATTTCCCCAAGTGTCTATGGTTGCTGCTAGGTGGACCCAATCCACATTGTCCGACTCAGTCATCCCAGGTAGGATATCCATATAAGGAGAATCTTGGCCAATGTCTGTATCCTTCTTACAAGTGTAACAATATTGTAGTGGGGCCGAGTGAACTGTGGTGTCAGAGCGATGATCAATAATGGTTTTACTCCCTAAGGGGTGTACCTTACCAGTCACCAAATCCACTCTAAGGACAGAGTCTTGGAATTGCAAATAGACAAGATTTTTAGACCAATCATGAACCATTTGTGCTTCCCTCATGAATGGTCGTCCTAAAATCATTTCATATGACATAAGGTGTTTAGAGAAATCCATTACAATGAACGTATGTCGTACCTTGTGTCCTAGAACTTTGATCTTAAGATCCTTGAGCATCCCCATAGGTTTGGCTAAGGTACCATTTGCCATCTTTACCACAATGTTAGTAACACTGAGGTGGGGTTTTCCCATGGATTCCCAACAATCTTTTGTAATGATGCTAACTCCCGCACCACCATCAAGAATTCCCTTTATAGTTAATCCCTTGGTAGTGATGGGTAGGGTCGCATTAGACTCGTCGCCTTCAAAATACTGCCGTAATTCGTTAATGGGTACCTCGATCACAGACTCGTGTCCATCTAAGTCAAGTGATTGCACATGATTTTCCTCATCAATCATAATCGAGTCAGGCCTATTTGGTTGCGCAAACTGCGGTAATCCCGTTCGTAGCTCTCCGTTAAGGAATGCTCAAAGTGCAAGGAATAACTCAGGATCTCCATACAGCTTTTCTATGATCGTGGTTCAGACCTCAGAAGACATGAAGTCCACTAGTTTGGCAACATTCATTGGCATTTTGCAGGGTGTAGGTCTGTTAAGGCAGTTACGCCGCTAGCGGAAGCTAAATAGCGAGAACTCAACCAACAACAGAATTTGTCAGACGAGGACGGAGCTTGACCCGCAGGCGCATGGAAACAACTAGGTGGGTGTCAAATCACCTACTCGACCTTCTAATGACAATCACTACTAAGGAAATCAAATCTGAGTTCTAAAATACGCAAGTGACTGAAATCCGTACTACGAACGAATGCTATACGAAACAGGATCTAGAATCATCGAATCGATCTCAAACTCAAGGGGAAGTCTATACACTAGGTAAGAACAACACCCTAAAGACTTGAACTGCAAAATCAACCTATAACCACTCCGTGCGGTAAACGCGTATGAAGACAGGCCGAAAAATACAGGTGATCAAAACTTGACCCCGATGGTACTAATGTGTAGCTCTACTCGTTGTGGTTCTATAGATATGCTGTACGCTCTATTCGGACACACGAGTTGGAAGAAAACTCACACCGAAGCTCGTAGGAACTTACCACACATAGAAGCCGATAGCGCGCACTCTTGGTATCTGTGCGTAGCTCTCACCGTTGCTAACACAATGGTGGTGTCGCTTCTCCAATGGCGGCCCCGTAGCTCGTGTAGCAAGGAGATAAGGCTCTCTCTCTCTCTCTCTCTCTCAGACACCGTCACGGCGCTCAAAACTCTCTTTGATTAATAATTGAATCCTCCTTTAGGTTACAAAACTTTGGCTTATATACCTCAGCCTTGGAGGTGAGAACATCTCTAATTATTTACATCAGCAGGTGAAATTACGTCGGGATTACAATCTGGAAACTCAATTGAGTCCCGTTACTTAATGAATGGCTCAAATCAAAATTAATGTCGGAAAGACATTTATTACAATCAATGGTTACAAAACAATGGGTGTGAGCAAGAATGTGGTTGTGATCCTCTGCTGGCTCAACACTCCCCCCCTCCGCGTTCATGTCGTCCCTGACATGACTTTTAGGCTGGGTCAATAGAGTCCTGTCGTCTTGAGCATCTGCAAATGTGATTCGTAGCGTAGGTTGCCGATGGTCAAGGTTGGGCCGAATATTTTGCTTTCGTGAGTGAAAAAGCCGGTGTAGAAAGCTTCTTCGAATGTTTGCATGTGGAAGCTAGGCAAAAACATAATTCTTTGGTATAAGAGATGTAACACCTTTGGTGATGGCTGCAAAGAAAGATCATACATCATATCTGTCACTGTGTCGGCCGTCGATAGTAGACTCGAGGTCGTGGCTTTATCTGGCGCGAACACTTCAATGCATGCTAAGAGAGTCCTACAGATTTTCTTTAGCATCTGACACGAAAGGTCAGGAGAGCCAGTAAAGAGTTTGATGGTGCCCGTTAGGGTTTTCACCATGTAGGCTTTACCTATTCTCTCTCCTTTCTTTGGTCCTGGCATCCTGGGATAATTAAGCCAATTTGGCTTCTTTTCTGCAATCCTGCCATGCTCTTTCCAGTTTCTGACTCTTGGCACCGGGCAGAAGGTTGCATCCTCCCGAATCTCCTTTGGAGCCTCTACCAAGTAGATGAGGTAGGCTGGGTATTTGTTCAGCCAACCTTTCCTCCATCTAGGTTGAGAATCTACAATCTTCTTTGATTGTTCATCCTTTGTGATGTCGCCTTCATAAAGAGCGACATACTGCTCCTCCTCTATTCTCTTTTTCGTCTTTATCACTTCAAATTTCATCAGAGGGAAAGGCAGGCTGGGTTGCATCCACTCTTCGTGGAGCACTTTTGTGTCTAAACCTTGAAGTCTAATGGAGATGAGGAGTCTCCTTTCCCATTCCATTTCCTCCTTGGCACTTTCCTCTGTTGACTTTTCTATTTGGTCCTGGAGCCTTTGTTCTTCTCCTTCAGAGATTCCTGAAGTCGAGGCCACTTCTTGAACTGGGGCTGGATCTTCGATTGTGGTTGCCTCTCCAGTTTCTAGTAGCTCTATGGCTGCTCCCCCTGCTTCTTCTTGTGGTGTCTCTGTTTCTCTTCTTTGTTGCTCTTGGAGGTCTTGGAGCTGTTCGCGGAGGGCCTCATTTTCTGTCCTTATTGTTTGGTTTTCTGATGTGAGCCTCTCCTCTGCAGCCAATGATCCCTCCGCCATGTGCAATCTTTGTACTTGCTCTAACCTCAGCTCTCTTTGCAAACTTCTGACCTGCTCTTCCAGAGCTGGTACGAGGGCTCCCTCTTGTTCTGTTCCTGCTCTGCTAGCTCTAGGGGTGGTCCTGAGTCTCATGATTGTCCTTTCTTGAAGTTCGACTCTTTCCCTTAGCTCAATGAGCTCATCCTTGGCTGCCTCTAGCTCATCTTCTATTCGCTCCTTTGCTTCCTGTGAGCTTGTTACCTCTCTTGAAGCTTCGGCTAGTTGGAGTATCAAGCCGTCCCTCTCGTTTTCTGCGTCGTAGAGTGATGCCTTATGACTTTCAGATTCAGTCATAGCATTCTCTAACTTCTTCTGCAACTCTGCTTCCTTTTGTTTTGCTGTCTCAAGTGCTACTTCCTTTGCTCTGGATCTTTCTTTAATCTTGCTGAGCAGTTCATGCACCATGTGCATGTCTTTTTCATCTTCATCTGTCAACTTGACAGCTCTTTCTGCCACCACCTCCAATGGCTTCGGCTCGTCCATTTTTTCTTCACTCTCCATTGTACCCTTTGTCTTTTCTTTCGTCCCTTTCCGATCATCTTGTTTCCGTAGGGATATCCCATAAAATGCCTCCAGGGCCTCTTCTTCACTGTATCCGATCGCGACCAGATCCTCATAATCATCTTTCTTTTGCTGAACTGGATCTATCTCCTTTTCCTTGGTCCCGGCCTCCGGTTTTTCCATAATTTCTGTTTCCATTTCTATTGTGGTTTCCTCCACAATAATTTCCATCTTCTTCGGGCTTGGTACAACAGTAAAAGAGGGCTGATTGTCCTCAGTCATCTTGGCTTTCCCTTTGTTTGCTTGCCCTTCTTTCTCTTGAGGTTCAGTAGACTCATCTACTTTCTTCTTCCCCTTGTCGTCCTTTTGTAGCTCAGCTTTTCAAAGCTGTACTTCCTCTTCGGTATAAGGTTCGACAGGTTGTTGCTCCAGTATGGCCTCCGACTCCTCATAAGCTCTAATATATTGATCATATTGATCAACATGTGGCCTGGCTGAGCTGGTTCCGACTTTATTGGGGTCTGGCACCCACATTTCTTCGAAGTCCCCCTTTAGAGCTCTTTCCGCTCTAAACTGCTCCACCAGCCTTTCCATTCTTGCGGCTTTTTGACTTTTGGTTTTCTTGGGATCGGCCTTCTTCTTCACTTTCTTCTTGAGCGGCTCGTCCACGGCCTCTTCAGGTTCTGAAACTATTTCTAGTTTTCGGCGCGCTCTTGTGGACGCCCTCTTGGATACTTCTTGTTGTTCTTCCTCCTCATCGGCTTCTCTAAGCCACTCATTCTGGGAGGGAATCCGTGGCCCTTGATCTCTAGCTCCAATAGCTTCATAAGCTATTCTTGTTAGGATTTCTCCTCCTCCTATGTACTTTGGTTTCTGGTTGTGCATGGCGTTTACTTGCTCGTGGATGTATTGAGCATAATTCACCTCTTTTGGCACGTTGCTCTTCAGTGCCCATGTGATGGTTGTCGCAATGGCATGGGGTGGTGTAGTATACTTCTGCGGTCTTTTACTGCACACATGGAAAAACTGGTTGTATAACCGGCAAAGGGTTGCCGCTCGTTGATCTGCCATATCTGCGTAGGTTGTATTTTGTTTCTTTGATCCATAGACCTCTATGGCCTCTCTTCTTTCCCTGACAGAACTTCCTTTGTTGTGCAGCTTCAGTGCATCTGCAATGAGCTGTGGAGTGATCTGTACTTCTACTGTTTCTCCATCCATGGCTGTCAACGTGGCTTTCCCATCCTTCTGAATGGATGTTGCCAACTCATACACTCTTCTTGTGTCTACACCTGATGGTCTCGAGGTGAAGAACCTGTGTAAGTCAGCCTTTTCCAGGTATGTGCTTATGTTCTCTGATCTGCTATAATCCACTAATTCTCGTGGGATCATAGGTACATCGACCGATTGCCCTTGAGGATCTCTGAAAGTCCCCTGGTAGATCTTTATTCCCTCTTTTTCTAGTACTGCTTCCTCCACCCAAGTCTTGGTTGGCTTGAGGGTTTCTGTTGGAATATCAAAAGGTTCTGCCTCTGCAAGAGCATCCTTGATGGTTGGTCTTTTTCTCTTAGTTGCCGATGACTTAGCGGAATCCATGGATCCTGTAACTCCAATTTCAGAAGTTAGCGTCTTTTTAGTACTGAAAGCCGAAATGAAGCTTTTAACTATTCAAATGACTTGAAAATTGAAACATGAGCTATTCAGGGCCTAAGGATGCAATGTAGGTGAAAAAATATGCAAACTGGGCTCAAAATCATGCTGGAGACATCATACGCGTATGATGTCTTTTGTGTCAAAATGACTTCATATTGGTTGTGCTTGTAGCTGATAGTGTATACATGAGTGTCATATGCTTGGATTTGAGTTTGGATACCATTTGGTCAAGTTTTGGCCAGTTTAGTCCAGTTCAGGCTCTTGGCAAAATTTTGAAAGGGAAATGGATTTTATGATCCAAATTGGGTAAAACTTGGTGGATTACTTTCAAATGGCATGTAGAACACTTCTGTTTGGTGGTTGAAGCCCTGAGGTGCCAAAATCACATAGTGAGACATCATACGCGTATGATGTCTTTTAGTGCATTTTTGGACCAATTTTCTCTATAAGCTTGGTTTTGGCTTTAGATAGGCTTATTCAGTGGATTTATCAAGTTTGGATAGAATTTGGACTAAAAATGGCTCTGGAGACATCATACGCGTATGATGTCTTTTTCATCAATTTTTCATGGGATTGGTTCTGTGGACTCTCCATGTGCTAGTGAAGGACTGTTTATACTCAAATCTTGGTTTGGACTTGAATATGTTGGATTTGGGACAAAATAGGCTTTGTATGAAGGATTTTCTCTTAATTGGGCTAATGGGGTGATCCACTTGACCAAATGGTTCCAAACTTCATATGTAGCATGTATTAGATATATATAATGGATGTATGATGACAAATGAGCATTTTTGGCTCTGTAAGTGCAAATAGACATTATACGCGTATGATGTCTTTTGTGTCAAAATGGTGCTTTTTGGTTCCAGATAGCTTGTAGATGTGTTAATCAACAATCCTACAAAGTTTCAATGAGTTTGGAGTTATTTTGACAAAATTAGGACCAAAAATCAATTTTATGGCCTACTTTGCGTCTTTTTGGTTTTCCTTGGGTTTTCTAACTCCAATTCTCATGATACTTGGTTCATAGGATGTGATTAACATGTGGAATGAGGCTATGCACTCAAATGTTGAAATGGATGTGAAAATCATGCTGTGAGACATCATACGCGTATGATGTCTTTTCTTGAAATGTTGGTCTTTTTGTGCAAAGAATGCTTTGTGCTAGTGCCCTAAGCCCTGCTAACTAGTTTTCAACTTAAAAAGTCATCAGTTTAGCTAAAAAGCCCCCTTATAGGCATTTCAGTCTCCGAAGTCGTCTTTTTGCCTTGGAGTTGAATTTCTTCAACTTTTCTTCTTGAGAGTTGCATTTCCAGCTCATTGGATATGTTGTGAAGCCACCTATTCGGTTGAACTTGACTTTGGCTCCCCGTTCTCCATCTTTCTCCATTTGGTTGCCCGAAAGCGTCTTTTTCACCATCGGTAAGTGAATCAGCTTTCTTTTGGGTTTTGCTTGCAAACATAAGTCATCCATGTATAGTTGAAACTGCTTGTGAAGTTTCATGTCATTTGGTCGTCAATTTTAGCCGTTATGCCAAAATGACGCTTTGTGTGTCCGCAGCCGAATCGGTTGTTCCGACCTACTTTTGGTGGTCCAAACCTGGAGATACTCCATGGTTGCATTGCCCTCGATGTTGTTAAGCTCCTGAGAAGTTTTGTGTCGTTCCGACAACTTTTTTCTGTTTGCCTCTTGCAGGCTCTGTTGACCTAGGGTTTTTCCAGTCGTTCTTTCTCGAGCTTTGAGTGCTAGAAACTCATCTCCTATACTAGGGTAACCCACCTCTAAGTTCTTGCAAAGTTTGGTTAGGCGGTTGTGCCCCTACCTAGCGTTCTTCCCCATTCCCCGTCTGCTCTTGTTTCTTGGTTTTGGTGAGTTTTCGCGACAAAAGTTAACGATAAGCATCAAAAGCTTATGGCAACGAGTCTACCTCTCATGTCTGGTGTCCTCTGAGCTCTCGTAGCAGTCGTAGAAGGCGGTAGAAGGTCGGATGCTCCTGTGTGCTCTTTGCTCTCTCCAAGAAGGTAATAGTGGAAATGAGCTTGATAGTGAAGTGAAAAATACTTAACTTCGGGCTTCCCGGATCACTTGTTACCAAATTTGACATGTGCTCCTATCTCGTCGTGAAATGCACTTTAGGATTTGAAATTTCTCAATTTGGACTCCGTTTGACCTGTTTCTGAGAAATCTGTCCACTTTGCCAAAATTCTGTCATTTCGGGCTTTCCGCAACTTTTTCAGAATTGTACCCCATTTTTACCATGGGTTGCCCTTGTCATTAGGACCATCACCGTCTATTCTTTTCTTTTTTCCGATCTCATTTCACCTGCTTTTTTATTTTTCTTTTATTTTTATTAAGAAAATCATAAAAAATAAAGGAAAATAGCAAATTGAAGCCAAAAAATTCCAAACATACACGATAAATAGCTGGTAACCCTGTGTATATGAATATACACTTCTTTGTGATTTTTGGACTTGGATTACCACTTTTTTCCACTTTTTAGCTCCAAAAACACTCTTATTTAGTGATATTTACACATCTAGAGACCCAAATTCATCATTTGATCTCTTCTTGTTGCAAAACAAGGTATATAAGGGCATAAATATTATCAATATCCGCAATCAAACATAAAAAATTGCAAAATCATGTAAGACACTGCCCTTGTAATATAATTTTTGTTTTTCTTTGTTTTTTTCCGCTTGTAGCTGCTTTGTAGCTCCTGTATACCTCCCCCCCTCCTAGTCTGAGTCCTCCCGGACGACTATGAAGTGTCTGTGGGTGAAGCATTGTAGTTGTTTTGGTCATAAGTTCCCAATGCAATTGTAGAGCGATGATACAACAGTCTTTCCAATAAAGCTGCTCTTTGTTTGATTGAAGGATTGGTGGTCGGGTTTTGGGTTGGTTTTGGCACTTCGGTAGTAGAATCAGTAGATGGATTCTTCGTTACCTTGTTGTCTTTTTTTACAATCCAAATCTGCTTCCGCTTTGCTTGTGCTTGCCACAAACTCTTTGCGACCCAAACCTGCTTTGTTCTGTGTGTTGATTTCCTCGCCTTGAAATACCTAGGAGTTTCCGTTGATTGTATTGAAGGGAGTTCCTTTTTACAAATCTTTGGGATCCAAATTTGCTTGCTATAGCTTTGTGCCGTCATGAACTTCTTTGGAATCCAGATCTGTTTCACTGTCCTTGATTGTCGGGGATCACTCTGTTGTCTGGTATTGAAGACTGTGTTTGTTTTTTCTGGCACACCTTTTTTGGTCTCCATACCAACGTTGACTCCGTTTTTCCCAAGGTTGAGCTGTTATATTATTGCTTGTCTTCCTTATCCAATGTTGAGAGTTCCTCGTCGAAGAGCAATCCAGTTGTGTAGAAACTTTTGGTTGCCATTGCTTCTTCTTTTTCTCTGTTTGTTGTTTGCCCTTGTCCGTGGATTCTTCCTTTGGAGTTGGCTCTTCTCCTTTGGTGAACTTAACTGATTGACTTTCACCTTCGTATTTGATAAGCACTGATTAGAACTCCAGTCAATCATTGCATTGTATTGCTTCTGCCATGGTTGTCCTAGCAATAATGGATGTTGTGTAGCTTGGTCTTCAACCACGTAAAACATATGAGGATACACATACTGGTTAATCTGTATATGTAAAACTGTGCATCCGACAGTTTTGATTGAATTCTCAGAGTAACTTTTTAACTCTTGCTTGGCAGTTTGTAGTTTAGTGTCATTTGTCAATTGTCTATACAAACTGAGTGAAAGTAGGTTAGCTTGAGCTCCTGAATCCAATAGTGCTCTGGCTTTGATTTGGTTGGTCCTTACTTTGCATTCAATGATGGGTTCTTCTTTGTCATTCCCCATTTCTGTTATACTGACTGCGTTTATTCGTATTGCTCCTTCATTGCGCTGTTTCTGACGCAGTAGTCTTCTTTTCTCCATTCTTTCCTTCGCCTCGGCTTGCGCTTCCTCCACAATCTTTTTCTTTTTCTGGACACGCAGCTTTTCTTGATGTATTTTGAGAAGCATGTCTTGTGTTAGCGGCAACAGATACTTTTTCACTCTGCATCCACTAATCCAATTGGGCATTTCTTCTCCGTCTAATGTAGCAAGCTTGACGGCTCCACTTGGTGATAGATCTTTAATCACCAGAGGACCCATCCCTCGCTTTTTAAGCTTCTTAGCATGCTGTTTCAGAGTGTAAACTAGGACATAGTCCCCAACTTTAAACTCTTTAGTCCGCACATGCTTATCAAAAAATTCCTTTTGTCGCCTTTTTTGAGCGTAGATGGAAGCTACTGCTTTTAGGCGAAGCTCATCTAGCTTTTCCAGGTCATCTATTCTATCAGAGAGCTCGTGCCCTGTCCACTCTAGATCCTTAGCCACCCTTAAGGTTGAAATCAAGAATTCTATTGGCAAGATAGCATTTAGCCCAAAAACCATGTTATATGGGGTCGTTCCTATGGATGTTTTATATGCTACCCTATATGCCCATAATGTTGAATGCAACTTTGGTCCCAGTCAGTTCTCGACTCAGATACAATCTTCGTGAGGACCGTGCATATGGTTTTGTTTGTTGCTTCAGCTTGTCCGTTTGCTTGTGGATGATACGGGGCTGATTTCCTATGGATTACCATGAATTCATCTAGAAGGATCTTTATCACTTCATTTATGAAATGTGTGCCTCGATCACTCACAATTTCTATTGGCAATCCATATCGTACAAAGACGTATTCATATAGAAATTGTGCCGTGGTCCTGGCATCTGCTTTTTGAGTTGCCTTTGCTTCGACCCACTTTGTTAGATAGTCTGTAGCCACAATGATGTATTGTGCATGAGTCTTATATGCAGGAGGTGAAATGGGTCCGACATAATCAATCCCCCATTTTGCAAAAGCTCTTGCCCCCATCATTGGTCTAAGCGGCATATCATCTCTTTTAAGTGGTACTTTGGTCCGCTGACAGTCATCACACCTTTTAACGTATTCCTCAGCGTCCATATGTAATGTTGGCCACCATATTCCTGCGGCTAAGACAAGTTTTGCTGTCTTATCACCTGAGAAATGGCCTCCACCTACTCCTCCATGAGCTTGCTCCAGGATTATCACATACTCAGACTCTGATGCGCAAATCCTAAGCTGGTTGTCTTTACCTCTCTTATAGAGTTGATCTCCTATTAAAGCGTAATCTCTAGCTTCTGTCTCTACAGATTTCTGACGAGCTTTTGACGTTCCTTCTGGGAAAGTTCTATTTGTGAGATATTCAACAATATACTGACTCCATTCTGGAGCGATCATTATCTGATATAATGTTGAATACTCGGCTGGCGGTTTTGATGAACATACAATACATACAGTGACATATTCATGTACGCTTTCTTTCATTCCTGGCCAATAGACTCCCAATTGTAACAAATTCCTATATGTGTTCCTTCTTGAACAATGAAATGCACATTCCTGAACATGTGCTTCGCGCAGATATATACTATATTCCTCAGGATTGATGCATAGTCGTAAAACATGATCATTTCCCAATTGATACAACCTTCCTGCAATCAATTGAAGATTCTTGGATTGCTGAATAGCAATATGTTTCAGGTTGTATTCTCTTCTATCGAACTCTCCTCCATAGGTTAATAGGTCAACGACATTTTGAGACCACTTAGGTATCATTTCTATGTTGAACAAGTACGCGTCTGGCATGTCGTCATCTACTCCTATAGGGTCTTCTCCATTCGTCAATCGCGAAAGATGATCAGCTCTAAGATGTGTTTTTCCTTTCTTTACTACTACCGTGAAGTCGAATTCCAGTAAGATAATGAACCATCTCACTATTCTCCCGGTATTGCATGGTTTATTCACTAGGTAGAGCAAGGCTTGGTGATCCGTAAAAAACACAAACTTGTTGGCTAGAAGATAATGCCGAAATTTCTTCACAGCATATATCATTCCTAATCCCTCTCGCTCTGTTGTGGTGTAATTCTTCTCTGCATGGTTGAGCTGTCGACTGGCGTAACAGATAGGAAAATCCATGTTTCCTTCTTCTGGCTGAGCCAGAATGCATCCTATTGCATATGCCGAAGCATCTATGTGCACATGGAATATCTTCTCCCAATCTGGTGATTTCAAGACTGGAGCGTAATGAGTGCCTCTTTCAATTTCTTGAATGATTCCTCACACTCCTCTGTCCATTCAAAGTTCACTATTAGCCTGTAAAGTGGTTGGCCTATTATAGCGTACATGTAAATGAATCGTCTATAATATCCACAATGTCCCATAAAGCTCTGTACTTGTTTCGCATTGGTTGGTCTAGGCATATCCACTATAACTTTTATCTTCTCTAAATCCGTGGATATTCCGTTTTGTGAGACAATATGTCCCAGAATTCTGCCCTGTCGGACCATAAACACACATTTCTCAGGATTGAGACAAATGCGATATGTCCTACATTTCTCAAATACTTTTCTTAGGTGTTCTAGATGCTCATCTCTCAGTAGAGAATGTACACATAAGTCATCCATGTATATTTCGAGAAACAGCCTTAAGTATTCTTTGAAAGCATGCGTCATCAGCCTCTGGAAGGTTGCGGGAGCATTGGTTAGACCAAAAGGCATAACCCGATAAGCATAAATTCCCCACTCCGTTGCAAAAGCTGTTTTATGTTGATCTTCCAGTGCTATGGCTAGCTGGTTATATCCTGAAAAACCATCAAGAAAGGAGTATGCTGTTTTCCCTGATACACGCTCTAGAACATGATCAGTTATCGGCAGGGGATAATTGTCCCTGATTGTTGCAGCATTCACTTTCTTTAGTTGACACACACTCGGAGTTTTCCGTTCTTCTTAGGTACTACCACAATCGGAGATACCCAATCAGTGTGTTCAATCTCGTATATGAATTCAGCTTCCATTAGCTTATCTATCTCTTCTTTGATTCGCTTAGCAAACGTATCATTATATGTGTATGGTCTCTGTCTGCTAGGCTTTGCGTCTTGTTTCAGTGGGATTGTGTGTTGGCATATCGATGGGTCAACTCCCTTTAAGTCCTTATAAGACCATGCAAACACATCCCTATACTCTCTGAGAAGACTCAAAAGTCTCTCTTCCTCGCCTGGAGACAAATCTGTGGCTATGTACACCGGTCTAGGTGGCTCACCTGGAGCTGCTAAATCAACTTTTTTTGCATCCTCCGGTCCGTCATAAGATTCGTTCTCCTTCCTCTCTCGAATAGGTGGGGTTAATATCACCTTCCTATCCTCTATTGTGAATTTCCTATAGTGAGAGGGAACATCCATGTTTTCCTTGATTTTGGCGTTTTTGTCCTCTCCACTCTCAATTTCTGTCGTCCAAACTTCTTTCAGAGTTTTCTTGAGCTCTCTGTACTTGTTTCTACGTTCTAACTTGGACTCCGTGTATTCTCTGTTGCGCTTGTTCTTTTCTGATTTTTCTGTTTCAGTTTTCGTTCCATTCTTTTGAACTTGATTTCTTGAGCCTCTTTTGTCTTTTCGTAAGCTCTTTTGATCACTGCCTCTCATTCTTCCAGAAATCTTATCCTTAACACAATCTTCAGCCTTTACTAGCATTAGGAATTGATTTTTTCCTCTTATTCTAGGCATCGGATTGGTTCTAACCCCCTTTGTTTTTCTCTTTGCTCTATAGCGTTTCTGGCGTTGTTTAGTTTGGTTCGGAAAATCATAAAATCGGACATCCATTATAGTTTCTTCGTTTCCGCTTGAATTGTTCGTTGACTCGTTGTCTGCTTCATTTCCCCACTCTGGATGATTGGGAATGTCGTGAAACACCTCTTCTTCATCTTCCTTTTCCAGTGTATCGTTCTTTTCAGTTTCTTTTTCGAGTACAGTTCTCAACATGAAATACGGAACCACGTCGTACCCGTCCTTGTCGCAAAATTTCGTTGTGGGACCATCCGGAATTGCACAAACATCTAGGGTTGCTAGAATGTGTGTCCATTCTAATGGTTCAAACGTGTCCTCTGGAAAGGGTTCTCCTACATAAGTTTCGTCTTCGATAGCCCTTTCTAAAACACATTCTTCTCGTTTCAGACTTCCACATTTCGAAGCTCCACACATCCATAACTCCTTGGGTTTACCTAACCAAGCTGGAAATTCGGATCCCGCCAAAGTAGCTGAATCAAACTCCTCTACCGGTGTTCGGTTCACATCTTTGTAGCTATGGTCTTTCAGGTTCACACGTGTAGTGGTTTCCATATTTCTCAAGTATATGTGATCGTAGCCCCAATCTTGGACCATTTTCAACTGTCTCATGAATGGTCTTCCCAGTATGATATCATAGTTATTCTCCTTGCCAAAATCGACAATAGCAAAAGTATGTTCGTATTCAATGCCGCAAGAAGTCACTACAACTTTCTCTAATAACCCCATAGGTTTCTCCATGTGTCCATCTGCTAATTGGAGTTTCAACCTAGTCTTCCTTATTGCTGGTTTCCCCCATTTTTTCCAGATTTCTTTTGTAGCAATGGCTACCCCAGCTCCGCTGTCTAGTATTGCCATTGTGTTCACTCCTTGGAATTCAACTGGTAAGGTTGTATTCCCCTCTTCACCTTCGCAATACTCTCCGACCTTGTTTAAGGGTACAGGCTTAGCGTTCTTTTGTGGCTTGCTCAGCTCCTCTATGCTCTCTTGCAATCTCGATGTTGAATCTCTTATCCCGAATTTCTCCAAGCATTTTCCTACAGTGGTCCACATATGTGGTCTTAGCCTCAAAAGCTCAGCTAGAGTGATAGTGCATGTCACTGGTGTTGACAAAATCTCTATCAATCCTTGCGAGTCCATGACTTTTTCTGATGAGATTATTTGTGAGGGAAGTGCTCTAATCTCGGATTTTGCTTCATACTCTCCTAAGTATGAAGGTAAGGTTTTCAGTGAATGAGGTTTGCTCTCCATTGTTCTAACAGAGCCCCCATCTCCCCAGTAAGATTGCAGATCCAAATCCACTTGAGATCCTGCCTCAATTTCCACTATAGGAGGATTCCTGATGTCCTTTTCCCAATTTGTCTGATTAGCTTGGCAACTTAGCTCGTTTGCAAAGTTTGCCTCTCTCACTTGTTTCCAAAATTCATTGTAATCCTCATCTTTTCCGTAAATCCTCTGTATGACTGGATGAAAACTCTCTATCTCCTGATCGGTTGTGTTCAATACTATGCGGCTACCTGTGAAACGATAGTCTCTTGTTGAATTGGGTTTTCCTTTCCACAATTCATTGTTTCTTTTGGTGGTTCTAATAAGGCTTGTGCAGTCTCGATCATTCTTTGGCACATTTCAAGTCTCTGCTTTTCCAATTCTGCATTTGGGTATGTCAGCCACCTCTGTTCTTGTGTTTGGTTGTTCCTTAACCTAGCTTCGTAAGCTCTCATCAGTGCGTCCAATGGTTCGTGTACCTTGTCAACTAGCACTGATCCCCCTGAGCTTAAGCTCGTTGTTTCTTGGATACTCTTTTGTTTCGTTCTTTCCGGGCTCATCTCTCGTTTCCCGTTTTGACTCTCAAGTTTTTCTAATCTAGCTTTAGTTTGCTTTAGTTCCTCAGCTAGAATAGCGTCTTCACGTTCTTTTCTCAACTTCATGCGTGCTTTTCTAGCTTTCCATGTGTTTTTCTGACTCCGCGGTCCTTGACTAACTACTTCAGTCGCTAACTTTCCATTCTCAGGTTCTCTAGTGGTTTTCTTAGCTTGAGCTCTAGTAACAACTTGCGTTGGTATCAGAGTTTCATTTTCAGACCCACTGCTGGTAGGAATAGTTTCTAGCATATTCAATGTCGTCTTTTGCACTTTGTTTGGATTCTTTGAACAATCCTCAATGAAGTGAGTAACCCCACACTCAGTGCAATAAGCGTTAATTCTAATGATTTCCGTATGTGGGCAAACATTCATCAGATGGTCACCTCCACACTTGTAACAGGGTCCTAGTGCTGGTCTTGGTCCCGCTTGATTCGTCCTTTGTGGATAGGATGGTCTTTGTCCTGTTAACCCTCCATGAGCTATGAACATCAAGGTTCTTGCGTCCAAATTGTATCTCTCTTCATCAGAAGCACTTGTAACTGTTGGTGTTCCAACATTCCCCATCATGCCCCATGGTTCTGGTTGTTTTGGTTCTTCTGGTGGGTAATAACTGTCGGAGACATGTGTGCACCCGATTCTTCGTAATAGGCTTGAACAGGCACTAAGGCTTGTTCTTCCTGATTCTCTAAGGTTGGTGCATATCTAATGCCCACTGGTCTTGCTCCTGGTAAAGGTGGTTGTTGTCCCAATACCGGTTGCGGTCTTTCTATCCCCATAGGTCCTGGTACATTTCCCGTTGGGTATCGAGGTACTGGATGTATCTGAGGTGGTGCTAATTGAGCAGGAGGTGCATACTGGCGCTCCCTTACATACCCTTTGTTGTAATAGCACTCCTCTGTTGGATGATTTGTCCATTTTTGTTCAATAGCACACCATTTCAGTATTTTTGGCAATGGTTTTTGGTATGGTGCCATCCTTTTTAGAGCATCTTCTATCATTTGCTCTACATTTGGCATGGTTGTTGTTTGAACATTCTTTTTAGTGGTAGTCTCGCTCGCTACGGAGGAGGAGCTACTGGATGCAAAATCTGTATCCGCTGACACCTCTCCATAAACCGTACAGTTATCCACTAAGTACAATGCCTCTCTCGTTACTTGCTCGAAACTTGTACAAGCTTTCAAGTGCAAGTCCTTCTTGAGAGTGTCGTTCCTCAGTCCCTCAATAAAGAGAACAGATAGTCTGTCATCTTGTGGTCGTTCACGTACTGGACATCTCTCAATGTATTGTTTGAAGCGAAGTGAAGCTTCCTTCACCTTTTTCGTGTTCTCTCTGTTTAAAAGCATATATTTGTGAGACCGTATTGTGCTTAATCCCTCGTTTTGAGAATTCCTCAGCAAACTCTCTTAGCAAATGGTCAATGTCATGGAATCCCCCAATGTTCATTGGTTGAAACCATGTCAATGCAGTACCTTCTAGAGTAAGACCAAATCCCTCGTATTGTGTATGGAAATCTGTTATCTGCTCAGCTCTTAAGACTTGCTTAAAGAGTGACACATGTGCATACGGATCTCCTGAACCACCATACTTCTTGGCATACACTTGGCTACTTGAGATGGTCTCATACGTCTATGATCTGCTACCAATCTCATTGCTCCTGTGTCTCGGCTAAAGCTTTCTCTAGCATCATGGACTTCATGGGTTACCCTTGTCGGTTCCCCCGCCCTGAATCTACTACTAGGAGGTAAATGTGATGGTTCCGCTTCAAACCTTGGACCTGGAGTGGTATAGGTGGGGATTGGAACTGCACTACCTCGATTCGTCTCCATTGACTCTCTGGAATGTAATGATCCCATTGGTCCGAGCTTCGAGTCCCAAGGTTGACTGAAAGAGTCAGCAACCTGAGTTCTTTGTCCTCCTGTTGTCATTGAGTTTTGTACTCCATTTGTTGGTGCTGGTCTATGTGAGCTAGAAGTAACATAATACTGATGTAGTGGTCCCCCAAAGTATGTATATCCTTCTAATTCTTTCTTGCCCATTGTTGAGTATTGCCTGCCATACTTATCGTAAGCGGCAATTTTCACTTCCGATCCCTCTGTGTAGGTAAAGACATAGAGTCTTTTTTGGTCTGTCAACTCTCCGGTGTAGGGTTCTTCACATCTATAATAGAGATTTTGCTCCCCATTATTATATTTGTACAGCCCCACATAGATGTTATCAGTGTTGATCCTTGTAGTTTCATTCTCTCTTCTTAACCTCGCATTAGGGAAGTTCATTATTGGTGCTTTCTCATCGAGTTCTTCATCTATTTTGGCTTTGGTGCCCATCAATCCCCACTTGTCCACAATGTTAGGGTTTAGGACTACCAAGTACATGGTACCCTCGTCATCTAGATATCTATCTCCGCTATAGCTCACAGGCACTAAGTCCTTGAACTCACTAGGTCTATCTTCTATCTTTACACAATAGCGGTCCATTCCATCTTTGTAGATCTTGGCACCTTGCTCATTGTCGTACTGGTATTTTATGAACAATAGCTTCATGGTGGCGGAAGGGTTTGATGATCCTGCTGCCATATTTTTTCTGTTGTTCAGGTTCAAGTGTTCCAAATTTTCGGTGAAATTCTCGTAAGATCTCTCCGAAGAAGTATCAGAAACACTTCCTTCAAAGATCGGCTCTAATGGTTGCACCCAACTTTGGTTTACACTTCCCTCGGTTGATATGACACTTGCTGGTTCCCCTTGTTTTGGTTGATTATTCCGGACATTCCTGCCCGATCTCAAATTCATCAATTCCCCTGAAGGACTTTAACTTTTCCGTCTCGGCAATTTGTTTTCCCAGGTTTTTGAGGTTAGAATTGATCCAAACTGACTGATACTTGATCAATTGTTTAATCTTGCCAGTGGGACAACTTCTGTTTCATTAAGTGAGAATTTTGTTGCAGCTATGCTGAAAAAGACATTATACGCGTATGATGTCTTTTTTCACAGATTTGGACTATTTTGGTTATGCTCACTCTCAGTGGCCCCTTTATGCTCTGTCCACTCACAAAATTCAGTTTGAACTCTGTTTGAGCAAGTTATGGCTAGTTCAGGCTTTTCTTGGCAATTTTCTGCTTTTGACTTGTTTTTTGGGTTAATTGTTATCCAAATGGGATGAAACTTGAAATATAACCTCTAGACAGCTGTTACAATGGATCTGTGTTAGCAAAGTATCAGAATATGTCCAAAATTAGGTCAAAGACATCATACGCGTATGATGTCTTTTTCATCAATTTGGGTCAAAACTTGATATTTATGCTTTCTACAGTGTCTGTAACAATCTTGTCAGGTCAGATTTCAAAAATAAGCAGTGGAAGTGCCAAAAGACATTATACGCGTATGATGTCTTTTTTCACAGATTTTGACTATTTTTTGGTTTTAAGCCTTCTCCAATGTTTATGATTGAGTTTCAAGTGTTTTTGTCAGGTTTGAATGTAAAAACAAGATTTGAATCCAAAATTTCCTATTCTTTGCGTTTCTTGGACTCCGACTTGTCTTTTTTGGGTTTCTTTGAGTGTTAATGCTCTTGTTTTAAGTTGATCTTAGGGTGAAACCCCCCTTCTAAACACTCTGGCAATGTCAAATTTTCAATTTTAGTCTCTGTTTAGGTTCTAAGACATCATACGCGTATAATGTCTAAAGTTGCAGATTTCCAGTTTTTCAGCACAGAACTCTTCCAATAGCTCTTTTAAGTGCTCAACAACAATCAGTTACACAGAAAATTTTTCTGAACTTTGTTTATTGCATATTTCACTATCAAAGCGACTTTTTCAGTGATCTAACATGCAATCAAACACATCAAGCAAATAGAACACCAATTGATAGCTCTAGATCAGGATCAAATCAGGCCCTACCTAAGCTACTTCTAATCATAAAATGGATTTTTTGCAATTGAAAATATAAAGAGATTTACTACCACACAAGGAGTAGCAACTGCTTTTTATGTCAACAACCACTTAAACACCATCAAAAAACAATCTAACCTAAGCTAAACTAAAAATACTGTCAACACGGAAGACCAAGGAATACACCACTTCCTAGTATCTCTCGAGACCTTTGGATTCCACCACTCCTAGATCTTTTCTAACTAAAGTATACAAAGTAGTTTATACGACTCACCTCGTAGGATTAGTCTAAGGTCACCTACATAGGGCTCTCGTCCCCGGCAGCGGCGCCAAATGTTAAGGCGGTTACGCCGCTAGCGGAAGCTAAATAGCGAGAACTCAACCAACAACAGAATTTGTCAGACGAGGACGGAGCTTGACCCGCAGGCGCATGGAAACAACTAGGTGGGTGTCAAATCACCTACTCGACCTTCTAATGACAATCACTACTAAGGAAATCAAATCTGAGTTCTAAAATACGCAAGTGACTGAAATCCGTACTACGAACGAATGCTATACGAAACAGGATCTAGATTCATCGAATCGATCTCAAACTCAAGGGGAAGTCTATACACTAGGTAAGAACAACACCCTAAAGACTTGAACTGCAAAATCAACCTATAACCACTCCGTGCGGTAAACGCGTATGAAGACAGGCCGAAAAATACAGGTGATCGAAACTTGACCCCGATGGTACTAATGTGTAGCTCTACTCGTTGTGGTTCTATAGATATGCTGTACGCTCTATTCCGACACACGAGTTGGAAGAAAACTCACAACGAAGCTCGTAGGAACTTACCACACATAGAAGCCGATAGCGCGCACTCTTGGTATCTGTGCGTAGCTCTCACCGTTGCTAACACAATGGTGGTGTCGCTTCTCCAATGGCGGCCCCGTAGCTCGCGTAGCAAGGAGATAAGACTCTCTCTCTCTCTCTCTCTCAGACACCGTCATGGCGCTCAAAACTCTCTTTGATTAATAATTGAATCCTCCTTTAGGTTACAAAACTTTGGCTTATATACCTCAGCCTTGGAGGTGAGAACATCTCTAATTATTTACATCAGCAGGTGAAATTACATCGGGATTACAATCTGGAAACTCAATTGAGTCCCGTTACTTAATGAATGGCTCAAATCAAAATTAATGTCGGAAAGACATTTATTACAATCAATGGTACCAAAACGATGGGTGTGAGCAAGAATGTGGTTGTGATCCTCTGCTGGCTCAACAAGGTCCTTGACTAGGAACTGGTGAGGATGGAATCTCATATTCCTCAATGGGATCAGGTATTCCTTCGTTAAACACCCTTTCCAACAAGAAGGGTGTATGCTCACTTTCTGATGTCCCGTCCTCACTCCCTTCTTGGATGATACTAGATATGGCTAACGGTCTATGGTTCATGTGGGGTGGATGAACTTGCGTGGGAAACACTGTGTCATGAATTTTGACATGCATGGGTTCTGGTTCTAGTTTCCTTTGAGTCACCTCCACTAAACCTCTTAGATGTTTCACCTGCTCAATCTCGTCTACTGGGTTTGGGTACGTCCCAATCTTCTTTTTATGATTCTTCCCTTTTTGCCCCTGCGGTTTATCTTGGGAGTCTTGGATTGGATTTGGAAACACTTGTGGTGTTTTCAGAGGCTCTTTATGGTTTTCTCTTATTCGGTTTGCATTTGGTTTCATGTTACGGTTTTCTTTGTCGGTCTTTTCCTTTGTGGTATTGGTTCTAGTCTCCATTGTCTCGATTGAATCTGAATCATCCTCGAGGTCATTCATATACACGGGGTCATCTCCTGTTCCTATGTTTGTTTTGGAACTTGGCTTTGAATTTCCCATATTCCGCGACCTCTTCCTTCATGTCTTCTTTTTATTTGCTTGGATAACTGACGCGGTATCTCTCTCTTCGAGGATATGGCCTGGCCCTTGAAGCATGGACCGTGTAATCGCATAAGCGGGTGCGACGGGTGGTATTGGCGATGTCACACTAGCAATTTCGACCAAATTTAGGGGTGTGATTTTAGGCGCATTTGGGTTATAGGGGCATTGGGCAATCAAGTGATCTATGCCACAACGATTACATGTGAGTATTGGCATTGCAGACGTGCTCCCTTGATTCATTTGCATCTGTGCAGCATTCTTTTGCAGCCTAATAGGGCACTCCGCTGCCCGATGTGGTCTACCACACTCGTAGCATTGAAGAGGTGGACTCCTAGCCTGGGTGTTGATATTTGACCTCTGGATGCGAGAGCAGCAGCTTGATAAACCGGCTTGACTTGCCCCCAACAATTTTCCATGTAGTATATAGGACACTCTTCAAATGTATCAAGTCCGTAGGCAATACTAGTGTCTATTTCCTCCTCACAGCCATCTGCATAAGCATTAGATGGCTCGCAACCCACTTGGTTCATAGGGGCGACTCTTGGATGCGGGGGCTGTGGTCCTAGCACAGGAGGTGGTAGCGGTGTAGCTTGTACAACATTTTGAGATCTAGGGACCATGTGTTGCGGTAGTTGCTCAACAGGTGGAGCAGGCATCAATACAGGAGCTCGAGGTGCATCCGTCCAGGCTACAGGTGGTCTATTTGCCATCATACGTTTGATCATTAAACAATCCTTAGCTTGGTGACCATACCTACCACATGGGTTGCAAGTTCCATTAAATTTTACTCTAAATGTAGGGCACTCACTAGTGCTATGTGGACCCAAGCAAATGGAACACCATTGTTGCTCCCTTCTTGGATACATGTGACTATTTTGAGGGGGTCGATTATCCTTAAGAGACTCTTGGATTGCCTTGGTGAGGTCTGTCAAGAATTTCTCAAATACCTTTGGCTCCTTGGCAATGGGCTTTGCAGTCATGGGTTCATACTCAATGGCTTGTGAGCTAGTGGATCTCGTGTCAGTAGACACCCTCATGCCTGCTATCATCAAGTTGTCCTCTAATTGGATTGCATTGGCAGTGACATCTTCCCAGGTTGTGATACCTCTAATCGCTAGTCCATTATAGATTCCTTCATTCCTCAACCCTCGAATGAATCGATCAAGCAGTTGGTTATTGTTGAAGCGCTCATTTACAGGGCAGCGAGAGTTTAAGTGCTTTAGACGACTAATGAAGTCCCTTACTAACTCTCCTTCCTTACCTTCGGCCTTCTGTAGCTGAGATGCTACACCCCAAAGCACACCTTCTCGTATGTACTCCTTTAGAAACAACCTTCGAAGGGTAGGGTAGATTGTTTTCTCGTCCACCCTTAGGGTTCTATACCAATCTCCAGCCTTCCCACTTAATGTCAATCTTAAGGCATTGCACTAATGTAGTTCGTTGCGTTCCCCTAAGGAATCACATACTTGTTCAAACACTTCAATGTGTTTTCTAGCATCTTCGTCCCCATTGAATTTTTGCGTGAGTTTGGCAATTTGTACTGCCTTACTTCTAGGCTCTCTATCAGATGCATGACGCATATTTTCCGCGATAGATCGACCTATGGTTTGAGCAAACGCTGCCAAGTCACCTATGTGAGGAGGTAGGGCCGGTGGAGGTACTCTTGGAATCATATGTGGGAGAGGGACGGGTACCGGTCTTGGCATATGTGTGGATGATGCAGGATATGGAACATAACCGGGCATAGGTCCACTCGGATAAGGGCTAGGGAGCGGCACTCGAGGAGCATAAGCAAGTGGTACAATTGGAGGTGTGGGGGCCATGTGTGCATAAGGGGCTAGAGGCACATACGGTCGAGGCCCCATATTAGGTACTACAACACTAGGTAGTGGCACTGCGCTAACCGTAGATGTCATCGGTACATTCTCTGTCAGGCCTATCCCTAGAGTGAGCACTGTGTTTTCCTTAATAGAGGGTTGAGCCAAGTTAGGGAAGCTAAAGTTGTCGCTCGGAGGCTCAGATTGCATAGAGACCCCAGGTGAAATGACGTAAGATGGGTCCATGGGGATCATTAGAGGAGTCTCCATTTGTGATAGAGTAGGCTGTTGAGCCTTGCTCGTATCCAGAAATCTCATGGGGCCAGTTGAGAGTATATTTACCCCTCGGTTTTTCCTTTCCGATTGAATAATGCCATGGATAACATTACAGATCATTTTCTGTTGATCTTCGATGCTCGTGGCACTAGAGGTGGATTGTACAATCTCTATCCATCCTACATGGTAGGCGTGGCCAGAGTGTAGATCCGTCAACACCTCAGTGTGGAGGTCGTATGTCCAATGATCATTAATGAACAATCCTTCTAGAGTCGACGTGTTAACGATTTCTTGTGAGATAGAAGCAATGTTGCTCCCCGTGGTTTTACTTGTCACCAACGGTACTCTAGAGGGAACTTCTGAAGGAGGCAGCTCAACAGGGCCTTCTTGGTAAGAAGTTGGCAGGATATCCACATGGACACTCTTTGGGGGTGTGGGGTCCACGTGCGATGTGAAAGGAGAGTCCACTTCCCCACCCCCTTCGTGTGCTTCATTTGCATCAGGTTCCGAGTGAGTAGCTCTACCTAATGTTTCCATGAAACGGCTAAACATACTAGTACTAGGCTGTGGAGCTTCGAGAGGTGCATGGCCTTCTCTCTCAGTGTTTTGGGTAGGGTATGCTTCCATGATTTCTGAGTCGGAGGAGGAATCACTAGCGGCTATTTTAGGGTCTTGGGTGGTGCTAACTTATGTCCCCGTGCGCCAAAGATGTTGATGACATAATGCTCATTCCAGATGGTAAACGCTCTCTTGAAACGAGATGAGGATATTGAGACACCAAAAGCTAACAAAACGATCTATTGCAATCAAATAGTGGACGAAGTTTCTATTTGGAATCTTAGTGACAATGACGAAGACGAGTTCCATGATTCACAAAGTGATGACTTAGGGAACGATGATGTAGACGAATTCTCAACTAAAAAAACAAAAATAGGCCAAAACAAGAGGAGCCATTCTTCTACGAGTTTCATAACCAAAAATTGAGAAGACAAAGAAATATCAAATGAGACAAGCAAGAAAACAATGCAACAAATTCAAGAAATCAATGCCCCAATTAATGACCAAAAACACAATACCTCATGCTCGTGGACGTAGATGACTATGTGTTTGGCGGACGAGGCAACGAAGCAATGGGTTCCAGAGAAGGAGTCACATTTTTGTGGGAAACCCTTGTAAATATATTTTGTAAGAGAGCATCTCTAAGCTAAGAACTTGTCAAAGAATTTATGAATATTTTTCTGGGAGCAATTGTATATTAGAGATCCAGTTAGAAGTTTAGGAGCTTTTGGCCGGACAAGACATTTGTAAAGACCTAAACTATAAAGGTCAATTTTGTAAGTTTGAACATTATCTTTTTTATGAGAAACTGAGAAGACTGCGTATGTTTGAGAGCTTCTTCTTGCTCCAACTTGTAATCTTCGCTACTGTGGCTACGGTAATCCGAATTCAATTTCGTTTATTGCATTGTGTTCCTCTTACTTTGCTCTTCCATTCAAGTGTAATCATTGAAGCTACATGCATTTTGTAGGTAGTAACCATATCTAGTCATAAGGATCAAATTTGTCTATATATTGAATAGTTTCTATGGGATTCTACAACTCATAATGTTGAACCCGGTTTTTTCATGTTTGTTGTATTTAGCACTTCATCTTAGTCCCCAAGATTCCCCTTGGTAAGAGATGTATTATTCTTTTGACATGCTCCATGGCTCCTTATGAACCTAGAGGACAATAGGGAACTAAGAAAACATGCATATATTATTTGTATTGAGCATGGCTATAGAAACTTTGATAATAGGTTTGCAGAATGGTAAAAATTCAACTTTTTTGTACCTATTTCTTTTGGCAAAACAACAAATAGTGAGTGAGAAGCAATCATATTTTCTGATCAACAACCCATTGAAGTTAACTAGGGAATTTATCTCAAGTCCTACAAAGATCCCTAATCTTATTTTTATGCAACAAAACGCAAGAAATGACTGTTTTGATGAAAATGCACTGGTCCATCAACTTTGGAGGCTTGGTGTGACCAAAAGGTCTAAAACAACCGCACCCAAAAACATCAAAAATCAAGGAAATCATGCCACTTGGGTAAAACTAGCCTGACAGACCAAGAAAGTACAAAATCTTAGCTTTTGGTGATCCAAATGCAAAAAGACTTGGGGGATAGCCTTAAAACATCAGTGTCTACAAGCATGCCAAATTTGGTCTAATTTGGGCTCAGAACTACGATCGCGATTGGTGTACCTAAGTGCTAGATTTTGACCACATTTCATCTTTGAGATCCTCAAGTGTATACAAACATAAAAGTCTAAAGAACCTAGAGCCAGAAACCTCAAAATACCTGTCAAACTATCTGAATATAGATCCAAGTCAAAAACTGCTAAACTGTCATGGAAATTGACTTTCAGTAGACCAAAATACATCAAAACTGGGAAGAAACCATACAGAGGGATAGCCTGTACACAGGACAACTCTAGATAGCTTTCAAATCCCAAAACAAACACCAAAATCAAGTCAAACTGACAGATTAAGAAAAACAGACTCTTGCAATCAAGAACTGGTAAAAGCTTGACTTTTAGGAGTCTGAATACAAAAGTATCAGATGGGTAGTCTTAAAATAGCCTAGTGAACAAGCTGGTGAAGTTTCATCAAATCTGGGCTCAAAAGTATGATCGTCATTGGTGTACCTCTGGCCCAGATCTGACTCAATTTTTACCTATTCATAGACCTAGACTATTTAAGATATTAGGAGTTGACAAAACCCAAATTGGACATATTGTCATTAATCTGCAAGCAAAATGGTGTTGAATTCATTCTAAAGTTGTTGAATTTGCTGACAGTTGGAATGATACAGTGATCTCATAGCCATCAAGTGTATTCATTTGCAGAAACCGATCAAGTAACAATCCATGCAATCGGGATGTTTGGAAGATAACTCCATTTCCAGGTAAGAGGTTTGGATTGAGTCGGTAAATTCCACTTTCTTGATGTTTTTGAGATCGGGAAAACAAATCAACAACCAACACCGAAATTTTGCGGATCAAGAAAGTGTTTTATCAACGGAGAAGAGCGTAAACCAAGGTGTAGTACGCTCGTTAGAGCCGATCCCTTAAGAAATTATTTTTGATACTTCTTCAGAGAGATCTTACGAGTATTTCACGGAACACTTGGGACATTTAAACCTAGACAAAAGAGAAAACATGGCAGCAGGACCATCACACCCTTCGGCCCCAATGCAGCTATTGTTCATCAAGTATCAATATGACAACAAGCAAGGTGCCAAGATCTACAAAGATCGTGACAGGCGCAAAGCGAACCCCGAACCCCGACGGCCTCTAAAATGCCGGGGGACGAATGGCGCACCTCGAGCCTGCCACGGTAAAGTGAACAGGGGGCACCACCTAGCTTTGAGCGGCTAGGACGCAAAACCACGATGATATGAACACCGCAAACCTACACACACACACACACACACACAGACACACACAGAACATTTGCAAATGATGAAAACCCTAAGGGGCGTTGTCGTGATGTGGCACGTATATAGTGGGAACGGGCATTAAACGATTTATCTTGTGACTTTTGACGCATAAGTATACTTCATATAATAACTCATATGCATAAATAAAAGCTTTTTACCATACCTTAGTATTACCTTTGAAGTAATATAAATGTACATTACTATTAGAAAGTACTACAAGAAAAGTATCAATGATTGTGCCTCTTTTTGTCTAGGGGAAAAGCATTTGTATGTTTCTTTTAATATCTCAGCTATACCCTACCATATATAAATTATTTTATTCTTTTCACATTTATTTAATAATATAACCCTTCAATAATGCATACCTTCTTGGATGCATACAAGAGGGAAGGGCCTACTAGAAGACTTTATGAAAAGGAAGATCGAAAGCTTCTTGGACCATCCCAATTTGAAAATCCCGACCTAAGGGCGTGGAGAAAAGGACAAAACCAATTCAATCTCTTTTAATAGGCCAAATTTGCCTTTTGAAGCATGTCAATCCGAGTTACAGGTCAAAAGCTACAGGGAAACCAATGAAAAACCCTCTCACAACTACACTGCAAGAAGAGATGGTAAACAGGTGAATCAAGTGAAAAGAGGTAATCTTGGTATTTTTCCATAAAATAAGATATTTGGAGGATAAAAGACACAAGCACGTGAATGTGACACCTCAAAGATGCCTTGAAGGACAAGACACACAAGTTGGGACCCCCTGTTGGAGCCACACAGAAGATGCCTAGGTGGGGCCCACATACATCATGCACCCACATGGAGCCTCAACGACCAAAAATGCTGAGTTTCATGATATTTTGAGTCCTAGTATTTCCCATTCTAAGAAATATCCAAAGAGCATTTGATTTGGGCTAACTCTTTAGCCTAATCAAGTGATTATGTAAAACGTGGCTCCCTCAGCTATAAAAAGGGGCAACCTTCTCTTCATGGAGGAATTTAGGAGTGAATGAGGATAGCTCAATTCCATTGTGACACACTCATCTTAGTGCCACACTTTCGCTTGAAGAAAGGATGAAGTTTTGCCTCATCTTCTCTCTCCATTAAGGTGGTGGCGATTGCTCTCATGTAAGATATATGTTGCTAGTTTTTCTTTCATTTGCATATCTAGTCCAACACTTGTCTCTCAATCTATCTCTATCCCTCATTATCTATCTTTAATACCACTAACACACTTAGATCTATCCCTTATTCTATCTTTACTACTCCTTTGATCTCTCTTGTTGTGTCCTAATTGTTTCATTGGAAGGTATTCAAGCAGCAACCTTGTCAATGTAATGGGTACAACCTTCTTGCGGGAAACAATTATGTGCACAAGGTTAGTAACCATATCTTCATCTTCCACAAGCATCCCTCTCTCTTAAGGTTCTCATTCTCTTCCACAAACTCTAGAATCTCCTTGCTACAAGTACTTCTCTCCCCGCAGTATCCTTATTGCCTAAGGGCAACAATAGGGCTTGGGAGAGAAACTCTCTTCTTCTTCTCCTTTCACTTCTTTCACACCTTTATCTTTGAAAATACTAAGTATATCATTGATGAATAACCATAATCCACATAGAGGTAATTTCTTTCAATTCCATTCAGTGCAATCTATTAGGGTCAACATTTGGATTAGCCGGAAGATTCACTTTCAGCAACGCATAGTGTTTCTATTTGGTCCTGAAAGGCTCAACGAAGTACTTCTCTCACCAGATCCCATCATACTACCTATTATTACCTATGAATTCTCTTTTGATGTGAATGTGGTTATTTTATTATGAATCAAGAGCATTTGTACTCACAACTAATCCCAATCGCTAGACAAAACATATACATTATAGTAAGCACAAAGCTACAGTTCCAAAGAGCAATCTGCAGCTTATTTGACAAAAAAGATTAAATATCATTAACTCATCCATTAACCTATTTATCCTATCCATGATACGATATGATCGTAATCTCGATGTTTTCATTTTTTTTTTTTCTGACTATCTTTCATGAGTTCTCTCCATCACGTGTGTGTTTGTAAGGAAAAGTGAGCGGATTCTTTGGCTACATTTCTTCTTTAGCTCTAGAAGCTATGTTATCATCATCTTCGCACTTTCTCATAACCCTTGAGCTTCCTCACAAACTCTCACAGCAAGAGGCCCGATGCCTTCCTGGCAAGACCGCCTACTTCTTGACATATTTTTGGTGAACCCAATGCGAAACTGCCAGGGTGAGAGTTTGTGGGTAACCATGGGTGATCATGTTGAGCAACATGGTATGCATTTTGACCCAACCCAATGCATTTTGACAACAACAACATGCCACTGAAAGAAGGGAGATTTCAGCAACGAAGGCCATACAAGCGGTCGTCAAGAGAATGGATCAATTCAATGGAAAAGATGTAACCAAGTACTTACGCGAGTATGTGAAGGAGATGGAGCTGCATCGCGTGGCAGAAGGTGAGATGATTCAAAGCTTTGAGCTAGTTGTTGCTGCAGACATTAGGGAGCATGTTAGGGCAATTAAAGACAGGCATAGGAGAAATTGGGAAGAACTCAAAGTAGCTTTAAAGGAGGAATATTTCATGGAGGACTCTGAGAGAGTGACCAAAAGGACATTCTTAGAATGGGTAGTCAAGCCAAAGCAAGGACTATCATTAACAGAGCTACTTAGGGAATTTGAGCGGCGCTATGCACAACTCACAAGGACAGAAAAGGCCACACTAGATGCAGAGAAGACAGATCTTTTCTTACAAGCTGCAGGTAAACAGTTTCAAGAAAGATTGGAGCTTCTTCTTGAAGATAAAGATGCTGAGCAAGGACAAAAGGAGCATCTCCACCTGAAGTACTCATGGAGGATTCTACAACAGGAAAGAATAAAGAGCCAACAAAAGGCAAGACAAAAAGCCCAACTTATAAAGTACAATCTGATATTGAGGTTGCTACAGATTTAAAGAAAGTCTTGGAGGAAAGGATCTTGAATAGCAAGATTGAGTTCACTCTGGGAGAAGTTCTTGGCATTGCAAAGCGTGAATTCCATGAGGAGATCATTGACATCATCAAGAGGAAGAGGCAAACCCTTTCTGAAGTTTTTTGTCCACAGCTTGAAGGGGAAACCTCAAAGACACAAGGAATGCAGCTTCAAAATAAGGAGGAGGATGGAGTTGTGGTAGGATGCTACCAATCTAGTGGGAGAGTGAAGCAAGTGCATTTCTCAAATGATGATGAAGAAGTTGAAGCTATTCCTAGGAGATACTATTCACGAAGTCACTGGGCAAGGGCTACTACAGAAACTTTGGTCAAGGTAGGTGATCTTGAAGATCCATTTGTTCCCTTGATTGACCATGGTTCAGAAATAAACATAATGTCAAAGAGTCTCTACAACAAGTGCAAATGGCCACGAAGGCCTACTTCAGTTCTCTATGATCATGAAACTCTTTGTGTAAACCATGAAAGAAATCGTGACAACCTTAGAGAACATCCTCTACCAAAGGTAAGCAAAGAGTTTCATGATCATAGAGAACTGATGGGTTTTGGCCAAGTACCATTGTAAAGCGGGATTGCAGTGGTACAGAAAGAAAAAGGGTCTTGCCTGATCCAAAAATAGGTGAAACTTTCTCAATGAGCTCCTTGGTAACAAGGAATGGATCAGTATGTTTTACAAAACTTGAATATTTGAAGAGATATGAGAGGAAATATGTGCATAATGTACAAATAGGCATAAAAAAGAGTGGGTTGCTAAAGCCTACTGAAAATGTTTTGGGATTGTGTGAACAAGTTTCTTTTGTAGATACTATGGATGAGCTTGATGCTATAATGAGGTCTAGTTTGCATCTTGAAAATGAAGTTGTGGAAGTTTGCTCTATGGAAATGTATCAAGTAATAGAAGCCTTTAAAGAGACCCAAACAGTTGGCCTAGAAGTCCATGTTGAAACTAAATACAAGAGTGTAGCAAAGAAGGTGAAACCAGTAGCTTCACCCTTACCACCCAACAACAGGGAAAAGATTGAGCAGGCTTCTTTACAACCAAGTTTGAGGAATCCTAAAAAGATCGGGCATACCTTCACAAAGGAGTCTTTTCAAGAGTTGCAGATTGGTTGCGAGGAGTTTCTAACACAGGAGGAGACAAAGTGCTTCAAAGAAATGCTTTCAAAGCATGGTAAGGCTTTTGCATTTGAGCCACATGAGATAGGCTGTGTTGATCCTTCTATTGTAGCTCCTATGGTAATTTTCCCAATACCTCATGTGCCTTGGAATCTGCGGCCTATTCCAGTTCCAAAGGCTCATTTACCAAAGTTAGTAGAGTTATTGAATGAGAAAATCAAAATGGGAATCTTGGAGCCTTCTTGTGCTCCATACTCAAATAGGTGGTTTACAGTTCCAAAGAAAAATGGTTCTCTACGCTTCATCCAAGATATGCAACCAGTAAACAAGGTGACAATTAGAAATGTAGGTACAAGTCCAATTGTGGATGAGTTTGCAGAGGCGTTTGCAGGGAGGGAAATCTACTCAATGGGGGATCTCTACTCAGGGTATGATCAATTTCAGCTTGCAATCGAAAGCAGAGACTTGACAACCATGAGGACACCTTTGGGTTTGGTAAGGATGTGTACCTTGCCACAGGGAGCAACCAACTCGGTTGCACATATGATGAATGGGATGAATAAGGTTTTACGTGACTTTATTCCTCAAATCACAATGCCTTTCATTGATGATTTTCCTATCAAAGGATGTGAAGAAAGTGACAAAGATGAAGCTTTGGATCTCAAGGGATGTCGCAGGTTTATGGTAAATCACATAAATGATTGTGATAAAATTTTGTCTAGGTTGGAAGAAGTGAATCTTACATTGTCAGGGAAAAAGTCTATGTTTGGTGTCAATGAAGTGCTCATTGTGGGGCACATGTGCGGGCCATATGGTAGGAAACCTTGTCCAACAAATGTAGATGCCATCCAAAGAATGAAAGAAACATGCACTAGCATCACTGAGGTTAGAAGGTTTCTGGGAGCATGTGTCTTCTATGTTATTTGGATTCCACATTATGCACATGTAGCTGATCCTCTTTATCAGGTGCTTAGAAAGAATCAAAAGTTTAAATGGACAGAAGCACATGTAAAATCCATGAAAAAGCTAAAAGAGTTGCTCCAGTCAGCAACGACTTTGAGAAAGGTAGACTATGAGTGTCAAAGGCCAGTGATTGTGACAGTAGATACGAGTCCTACAGGGATTGGATGGGCAATAGGGCAAGATGACAAAGAAGGACACAGGTATGTGGTAAGATTTGGAGCAAAGGTAGTAAGTGATCACCAAAGAAACTATACACAGATAAAGAGAGAGTTATGGGTATGGTTACAGCCTTGAAAAGTGGGAAAGAGTACCTAATTGGTGCATGAGTGGTTGTAGAAATAGATTGTCTACCACTTCTTGGGATGATTACAAGCTGTTCAACACCATACATTGCTATGTTGTGGTGGATTGCCTACATTAAGTCCTTAAATCCCGAGTTTAAGCACATTGCAGGTAAAGACAATACAGTGGCAGATATGCTATCACGGGCAAGGTATGAAGATGAGTCACAAATGATTGATGAGGGAGATGATGTAGGCACAAAATTCTATTCTATCTCTCATGTCAAAGGTAACAATGTCTGCATGACTAATTCACTTGAATTGTTCTTGAAAGATCTTTATGAAGGTGATTGGCTTCTTATTGGAAGCTACTTGAGTACTCTAACAAAACAGGATGATTGGTCTGAACAAGAATTCAAGAGGATACGCAGGAAATCATATGGGTACTTTTTGAGGGATGGTTACTTGTAGAAGCATCCTAAACAAAACGGTGCTACACCACAACGGGCTATATGTAAAAAAGATACTCAAGTAAAGCTCATGCAAGAGTTTCATGAGAGTCTATGGGCTAGACACAGGGGTGTGTGGGCAACCTTCTCCAAGTTGAAAGAAAAATATTGGTGGAAGGGTATGTATAAAGATGTATCTCAATTTGTAGAGTCATGTGTAACTTGTCAAATGTATTGAAATGTCCGACATCGTGATGGATTGCACCCTACATATCCACTAGCCATTCACTATAAATGGGTTGTGGATCTAGTCACAATGCCTTTAGGACTCTGGCAGATGAGATACTTGGTTCTTGCACGAAAGGACCTAACTAACCAGGTTGAAGGAAGAGCATTAAGAGCTAAAACCACAGAAGCTGTGTGCAAATTCCTTCTTGATGAGGTGATTTACCGTTATGGCTGTGTGGGAAAGATCACTGCAGATAGAGGTGAGCTGGATGCTGAGGAAGAAAGGGAGTTCTTTACCAGATTAGGAATCAAGCTTTCTCTTACCACAAATTACAACCCTGAAGGCAATGGAAAGAGTGAAAGAGGGCATCCTCCTATCATCAAAGCTTTGGCCAAGGCTTGTGAAGGAAGAGTTGGTGAGTGGCCAAAACTGTTACCATATGCTTTATGGGCTAATCGTACAACACATAGCTCAGTAACTGGCTACATGCCTGCGGAGCTAATGTATGGTCAAAAGCCAGTGATGCCGATTGAAGATACAATTCCCACATGGAATGTACTACCTTGGCAAGAGGGGCTTAGTAGGGAGATCTCCTTGCACTGCGTATAAGGCAACTAGAGAGAAGACCTGGAGACATTGAAGCTGCAAAAGAACGACTCAAAAATGCAAGGTTGAAAAACAAGGACTACTTTGATAAGCGACATCGACTCAGGAGCAAAGCAATTGACAAAGGTGACTGGGTTTTAGTGTATGATAGTAGCCTTGATAACCAGCACACAGTCATGCGTAAGTTCTCAAAAAGATGGTTTGGACCGTATGTTGTAAAGCATGTGCATGAAAATGCTACTTACAGCTTGTGTGAACTAGATAGTTCAGAAGTAAAGATTCCCATTGCGGGAAAAAGGATCAAAATGTTTAAGAGAAGAGGAGACAATGATCTAGGAGATGTTGATGAGGAAGAAGAGCAAAACACAGGTGAAAATCAAAGTGAACATGCACCTCTGGAATCATCCAGTGAAGAAGAAAGCAAGGAAGCTGTACAAGAGGGCTGATCTTACAAAGAGACAATGTGGCACATACCGGATGATGTGCAGGTTTAGAGGGGGTGGATGTCGTGCTGTGGCACGTATATAGTGGGAACGGACATTAAACAATTTATCTTGTGACTTTTGACGCATAAGTATACTTCATATAATAACTCCTATGCATAAATAAAATCTTTCTGCCATACCTTAGTATTACCTTTGAAGTAATATAAATGTACATTACTATTAGAAAGTACTGCAAGAGAAGTATCAATGATTGTGCCTTTTTTTGTCTGGGGGAAAAGCATTTGTATGTTTCTTCTAATATCTCAGCTATACCCTACCATATATAAATTTTTTTCTTCTTTTCACATCTATTTAATAATATAACCCTTCAATAATGCACACCTTCTTGGATGCATACAAGAGGGAAGGGCCTACTAGAAGACTTTATGAAAAGGAAGATCCAAAGCTTCTTGGACCATCCCAATTTGAAAATCCCGAACTAAGGGCATGGAGAAAAGGCCAAAACCAATTCAAGATCTTTTAGTAGGCCAATTTTTCCTTTTGAAGCATGTCAATCCGAGTTACAGGTCAAAAGTTACAGGGAAACCAATGAAAAACCCTCTCACAACTACACTGCAAGAAGAGATGGTAAACAGGTGAATCAAGTGAAAAGAGGTAATCATGGTATTTTTCCATAAAATAAGATATTTGGAGGATAAAAGACACAAGCATGTGAATGTGACACCTCAAAGATGCCTTGAAGGACAAGGCACACAAGTTGGGACCCCCTATTGGAGCCACACAGAAGATGCCTAGGTGGGGCCCACATACATCATGCACCCACATGGAGCCTCAACGACCAAAAATGCTGAATTTCATGATATTTTGAGTCCTAATATTTCCCATTCTAATAAATATCCAAAGAGCATTTGATTTGGGCTAACTCTTTAGCCTAATCAAGTGATTATGTAAAACGTGGCTCCCTCACCTATAAAAAGGGGCAACCTTCTCTTCATGGAGGAAGTTAGGAGTGAATGAGAATAGCTCAATTCCATTGTGACACACTCATCTTAGTGCCACACTTTATCTTGAAGAAAGGCTGAAGTCTTGCCTCATCTTCTCTCTCCATTAAGGTGGTGGCGATTGCTCTCATCTAAGATATATGTTCCTAGTTTTTCTTTCATTTGCATATCTAGTCCAACACTTGTCTCTAAATCTATCTCTATCCCTCATTATCTATCTTTAATACCACTAACACACTTAGATCTATCCCGAATTCTATCTTTACTACTCCTTTGATCTCTCTTGTTGTGTCCTAATTGTTTCATTGGAAGGTATTCAAGCAACAACCTTGTCAATGTAATGGGTGCAACCTTCTTGCGGGAAACAATTATGTGCACAAGGTTAGTAACCATATCTTCATCTTCCACAAGCATCTCTCTCTCTTAAGGTTCTCATTATCTTCCACAAACTCTAGAATCTCCTTGCTACAGGTACTTCTCTCCCCACAGTATCCTTATTGCCTAAGGGCAACAATAGGGCTTGGGAGAGAAACTCTCTTCTTCTTCTCCTTTCACTTCTTTCACATCTTTATCTTTGAACATAATAAGTATATCATTGATGAATAAACATAATCCACATAGAGGTAATTTCTTTCAATTCCATTCAGTGCAATCTATTAGGGTCAACATTTGGATTAGCCGGAAGATTCACTTTCAGCAACGCATAGTGTTTCTATTTGGTCCTGAAAGGCTCAACGAAGTACTTCTCTCGCCAGATCCCATCATACTACCTATTATTGACTATGAATTCTCTTTTGATGTGAATGTGGTTGTTTTATTATGAATCAAGAGCATTTGTACTCACAACTAATCCCAATCGCTAGACAAAACATATACATTATAGTAAGCACAAAGCTGCAGTTCCAAAGAGCAATCTGCAACTTATTTGACAACAAAGATTGAATATCATTGACTCATCCATTAACCCTTTTATCCTACCCATGATACGATATGATCGTAATCTCGATGTTTTCATTCTTGTTTTGTTCTGACTATCTTTCATGAGTTCTCTCCATCACGTGTGTGTTTGTAAGGAAAAGGGAGCAGCTTCTTTGGCTACATTTCTTCTTTAGCTATAGAAGCTATGTTATCATCATCTTAGCACTTTCTCATAACCCTTGAGCTTCCTCACAAACTCTCACAGCAAGAGGCCCGGTGCCTTCCTGGCAAGACCGCCTACTTCTTGACAGCGTGAGGGTGAATTATTTCTGCAATATTTACAAGTTGGCATGCCGTGGTGGTAGAGAGGTTGGGGAGGAGGTGGTGCAACCTACTTGGTGCGTTCTCTAAGACGGCTCAATGATTTTGAATACTTACCACCAAAAGCGTGCATACGTGTGTGCATTGACCATTGGAGTCGAGACATGGATATGGTTCCCTTCGCATGGTTCATTTCCCAAGGCAAACCCAACACCCAAGCCCCCTCCCCGTGATGGTGATAGTGTCAATCCTTCCCACTACACTCTACCAAATGCTTGGTTCCTCATGAATTCCCCCCCCCGATAGTGACCTCTCAGTGCCAATTTATAGGTGTTGGCTGCTTGGATTATGGTAATCCAAGTGTGGTTAGAGTAAGATTAATCGGGGAGACAAAGCAAGTGGTTGGCCCAGTGTGGTTGAACCTTTCTTTGTTTTGGGAGGTTAGTAATAGATGGGAATCTCTAGGTGGGACTTTGTGACCATCACCTAGAGAGAGGATATTTACAAAAAATGGAAATTTACAATGGTTCGGGTGAAAACTAAAGGTAATGATGAAAAAAACCTATAAATTATTGGGATGGCATCGTGGTTGTGTGTTTCTAGCGAATGGTGTGCTGCTGCTACGTCGGTGTCGAGCATACTTCTTTTCGGAGTCGGCCGGGGCATGCCTTCGGCGCATTTTCTTTTTTTGTTGTTGGCCTCGCATGCTTTGTATCCTTCTTCTTTTGTTTGTTCATGTCGTAGCCATTTTTCCTTGTATTTGTGGTGCGGTGCGCATATGCGTGTGTGTGTATGTATTCGTGCATGAGGGCGGGTGTGTGTGTTTTGTATAGGTATGTGTGTGTGAAAGCGTGTGTGGGAAGGGGGGCTATATATATATAATGTATATATAGTTTTTTGTGTTTTTTTTCTTCTTTTGGCAGATGGCCGACGGCCTGTTTTCTGCGCAAGGTAGATGGGGGGGGGGGGAATAGGAGTAGAGAGTGTGTGTGCGATGTGCGTGTGTGTGTGCATGTAAGTAGGGTGTGTGTGTGTGTGTTGTGTGTGTGTGTGTGCAGACTGTTGTGCACAACGCCGATGGGAGAGAGGGGAGAGGGGAGGGGGGTAATTGTGTGTGAGAGAGTGGTCCTATGTGACGCTGCCCATGAGAGGGAGAGAGAGGGCGGATTTTCCTTGCTTGCGTGACCTGAGCGCCCGGGTGAGAGAGAGAGAGAGAGAGAATCCGCACTGAACTTGAGAGAGAGTGTGTGAGGGAGAGGGAGGGGTGAGGTGTGGAGTGGGGTATGGGAGATGTGTGGGTGAGAGGGAGAGAGGGTGGGGGGGAGGGGGGGTCATTGTCTTGCATGGGAGCTTAAGGATGAGGGGGGGGGGGGGGGGGGGGGGATAATTCAATGGTGGAGTGAGGGAATATATCCGCCAGCGAAGAGGGGGGGGGGGGGGGGGGGATGAGGCCGAGGAGAGGGGAATGAGGCCGATGGAGGGTGAGGCAAGTGGGTGGGGCAAAGGGACGAGAGGTCAGGGAGAGAATATTAGCGGGCCAAAGGGGGGGGGGGGGGGGGGGGGGGGGGGAAGAGTGGGAGGGGGGTAATGTGAGGGGGAATGTAAGGGTGAGTGTAAGAGTCAGTGTAAGAATACGTAGAGCAGAGGGGGGGGGTTTCCATGTGGCTCACACAGAGGGAGCACGAGAAAGGGGTCGGGAGTTTTCTTCAAAGCTTCTGCCTTGCCGGGGAGGGTAAATTGGGAGAGAGAGATATTAGGGAAAGGGGTATGTAGGGAAAATGAGAGAGAGAGAGAGAGAGAGAGGGAGTTTTTATCCAATGCCCGTAGAACAGGGGGGGGGGGGGGATAAGCTACGGTGGGGGGTTACTGAGAGTGGGGGGGTGAAATGAGTTTTTTTTTTCTTTTTTTCCGTTGATTTCTGAAAGTCGGCTATCATAAGCCCTCTCCATTTTGGCTAGAGGCATTCATGGTTCTAGCCCTTCTTCTGCTTCTTCAGTTGTAGAGTTAGAGGGTTCTCCCTCTTCTGGAATGTCTAGCACGAATTTTGGGTCAAACCTAAGAAAATAACTTTTTAGTCTCCATTCATTGACTCTAGTCTTGTGAATTCTTCCATCTGCTTCCATCACCTTATAGCTGCTGTTGTCATAGCGCTTCTTGATGATGTATGGCCCTTCCCATCTGGGTTGAAATTTCTTATCCTTCCTAGTGTCAAATGTGTTGTCGTATCGCAATACTAGCATGGCTTTTTCTAGTCCCTTTTCTTTAAGCCCTTGATTGAAAGTGAGCCGGTGTCGTTCCACCTGTGTGCATAGTGATTGATTGCTTCTTCCCTATCCAGTTGGAGTCTCTCCAGATCCAAGATGTGGTTTCGGAGGTTTACAATCGGACGATGTATCTGGCTGGCCAAAACTCGTAAGCTGGCTATCTGTACCTCAATGGGTAGAATTGCCTCCTTCCCATAAACTAGATGGAAAGGAGTGAAACCTAGTGATGTTCCGAACGTTGTTCTGTAGGCCCAAAGAGCTGCTATGAGATGTTTATCCCAGTCTCCTATGTGGTTGTTCACCTGTTTTGTGATGATTTTGCAAATCATTCCATTTACCTTCTCTACCAGACCATTGCATTGTGGGTAGTATGGTGTGGAATGACGACGTGTGATTCCTAACTTCTTCATCAGTTCTCCCACCAAATCACCTCTAAATCCTGGTCCTCTATCTGATATTATCTCAAGAGGAGTGCCAAAACAGCAAATGATATGGTCAAAAATGAACTTTGCCACCTCTTGGGCTGTAATGCGGGTGGTGGCCGTTGTTTCTGCCCATCTCGTCATGTAGTCTACACCCACTATGATGTACAATTTACCTGATTGGGCTCTTGGTAAGGGACCGATTGCATCTATTCCCATTTCTCAAAAGGACCATATGAAATGATAAGGGTTTGTGGCTCGTAGGTTAATGTGGAATCATTGGCCACTTGACAAGCCTTACATGTTTTACACCAATGGTGTACATCTCTATTCAAACTAGGCCAAAATTATCCTGCCTGTAGAATCTTCCAACTGGTGATATCTAGAGCAAAATGACTGCCGCAGACGCCGTCATGGCAACTTGAAATTACCTCTCTGATTTCAGTGGAGGTTGGCACCCGCCTGAGAATTTGATCTTTGCCCTTACAATACAAGTGGTCATCTATAAGGCGGTATCTAGTAGCCTTCCTTACCATCAGTCCCTTGGAAGAGGGGTAGTTTTAATTTGATTGCTCCTACGAGAACGTCTTGTATTCTTTCTTTAGCTAGTGCATCTACCTCTTGATTTTCTGCTCTGGGGACATGGAAGCGCTTCACTACTTCAAACTTGTTCAGAAGGTCCTTAACTTGGCGAGGTTGACCAAGTAAAATCTGATTTTTGCACTCCTAGGTGCCATTTATCTGCCTTATCAAAAGCAAAGCGTCACCAAACACATTTAGGCGTTGAATTTTTTGTGAACTACATTGTTCCAACCCAAGGATTAGGGCTGCATATTCTGCTTCATTGTTGGCGTGGGAGTGTAATAACTGCCCCATGGAGAATACTCTTTCTTGATGTTCATTGAAAATGACCATGCCTGCTACAGACTGATCCATTGTTCTCTTGTATGCTCCGTCAAAGAAAAGAGAGTGAGCTCTCTCTAGCTTAGGACTCTCTCTTTTTGGTGTTCCTTCCTTTCCTTCCATGTTGACCTTCAGCTTCTTCTCATAATGGCGATGAGTGAGAATTCCCGACTAAACTAGCCCTGGTGGAGTTTTCTACTTGCATGGTGTAGTCAAACTCTTGTAGTCTAATTAACCACTTTGAGATCCTAGATGAGAAATCCATGTGTCACATTACATATGGGAAAACCTCTTCCATTGGCAATATTACAAATGTTCTAGGCAGGAGATATGAGCGGAACTTTGTGGTAGCAAACATTAGTGCCAGAACCATATGTTCTACTCCAGTGAATCCTTTTTCTGATGGGGTCCTGACTCGACTAGAGAAGTAAATAGGGCGCATGAAAGAAGTTTTGGGATCCTTTTGCATTAGCACTGCTCCTAGTGTATCATTTACCACACTAGGGTTCACATAAAATGGCTCGTCCCACTTAGGAGGTGAAATAGTGGGAAGCTTAGCTAGGATTTGCTTCACCTCAGTAAACTACTGCTCATTCTCTTCACTCCATGAGAAAACATCCCTCTGGGTGAGTTGTTGTAGGGGAAGGACCATTTGAGATAGCAGGTGAATGAACCTACTTAAGTATCTTACCTTCTGAAGGAAAGAAACCAGCTGCTTGGCGGTAGTGGGTGATGATAAAGATACTAGAGCATGAATCTTGCTAGGGTCAGCCTCGATTCCCTTTGCTGAAATTACATGACCAAGGAGAGTGACTTTGCTCTCACCAATGTGACACTTGTCCACGTTGAGTTGGCCACCCAAGGTTTCCAGCCTGGTGAAGCCATCATAGACTTTCCTTAAATGAAGGGCTCGTAAGATATAGGTGCAAAAATCATCTATGAAAACCCATATTGATGTTCCAAAGTAGGGTTGGAAAACAAAAGTCACATAGCGCTAAAACGTGGCTGGGGTGTTAGTGAGGCCAAACGGTATCACTCTGTAGGCAAAACATCCCCAAGGTGTGATGAAGGTTGTCTTGTTCTGATCCTCTTCCGCAATGCTAATCTAGAAGTATCCTGAGTAGCCATCGCATACTGTGTAGTGTTTGTGACCTGCCACTTCATTGAGTATTTCATCCTGGAATGGAGGGGAAAGTGGTCTCTCTTCCAGGATGCATTGAGAGGTTTATAATCCACACAGACTCTCCACTTACCATTTTGTTTTGGTGTGACTACTACTGGGGGGACCCATTCTGAGTCTTCGACATGGTAGATGAAACATGCTTGTAGCAAAACTTCTCACTTCTTTAAGCAATGCCTCTTGTTGGATTACTCCAACTCTTTTGAGCTTTTGTACTACGGGTTTACTTCCTTCCTTGAGCTTTATGTGGTGTTTCACTACTGTAATTCATGCGATCTTATCATAGCCATCAATGAACAAAGTAGTGAAGTTTCCTAACATGGAGACGTACTCCTTCATTTCTTCATTGGTTAACTCATTTGAGAGCATTTTTTGTAGCTTACCTGTATCCTCCAATGACTGCATACCTGATGATCCCTCTTGGTTTTCCAAGGTTGCTTTAGATTGCGTTAATCTGTCTGGGTTTTTAAGAATGACTCCCATTACTTCGGTGCTACTGTCACTCCTGTCGGTGGTGGTTGTGTCTTCTCCTGAGGTAGACGAGTAGTCGCTGGTGAACTTGTCTTCTGAAGCCTCCAAGATCATGTCGCACTGCTTTCCAGTCCTCATGTCATAGAATACGGACTTCCCTTTAGCATCCTTCATCTGGATCATCACGGTGCTCCAGTCTTGTTTAGCTTCCATATCCATAAACCAAGGCCTTCCAAGAATGATGGGGTAGCCCTACCCTTTGTGTGGAATGACGAATATGTCTACCTCCACTTCTCTATTGAATGCTTTTTACTTTGACCGCATTTACAATGCCTACACATTTTACTCTTACATTGTTTGCCATCTTGGCTCGACAGGGTGCCGGCCTACTTACCTCTAGACCTAGATGGTGCATCATCTTTTCACTCATGACGCATATTTGCGCACCACCATCTATGTGGACGTTTGAAATCCGCTGCCCTTTGATGTGAGCATCCATGGTTGGCAGGATGTTGTCGAGATCCCTCCCAGAGATAGCCCCAGCTATCCGTAGTCTTGATTTCCTGGTACTTACCATTTTTGTCCATTGCCTCCTCATTCTGAGTGCAAGGTGGAGTAATTGGGGCCAAGTTATCTTCGGGCCCTGCATTAACACATACCAAACTAAGTCATAGGGTTGTGCATACTCACCTGGTGAGAAGTCCACAATGTCTATCTTCCGCCGCGGTTTAGCTGCTTGCTTGCTAGACTCGGCCTTCCCTTTCATCTTCTCTTCTTTTTGAGATGCCTCCTCGTGCCTCGCACGCTTCACTCCCATAGCATCCACTTCTTCTACCTTCGCTTTTCCTTTGTGATTTTCTTGAGCTGACTCTTCTACCTTCACCTTCCCTTTAGCCTCTAAGCTAATAACACTCACCGCTTGGTTCACAGTAGGTGGTGGGGGTAGTGGCGGAATGAAAGGCTGGGGTGGTGGTTGCTGTTGTACAGGTGGTCGCAGGATTTGGACCGGTGGGATTGGTCCAGGCTGCCTAGGTGGTGGTGGTATTGATCTTGGCAGAGAGATCTGATTATGTCTCCCCCCTCTATTGAAATTCTGCCTCCTCGGGTGTGGGCAGTAGTACATTCCATGGCCGTCTTCCCCGCAGGTGTAACAGTGGTACTTTGGGTTCTGCCTTCGTTTTCCCCTTCCTTGTTCTGTGTTTCTTCCAGATGCATGCCCTTGCTGCACCAGATGCACAGATAAACTCTCTTGTTGGGTGGTGATGCGACTCAGCAGGTCTTGCTGTTCTTCTGATTCCTCTTATGGTTGGACTCTATGATTGGCTGTTGCAGCCACTGGGGTTGGTCGGGCCCAGCTTGTTTCCTCTGACTCGTTTACTCTTGCTTTGCATGCACAGCTTCTTGTCTTTAAGGCGGGCTACTTCGACTGCCAACTTATATGTTGCAGGAAACCTTCCCTTCGCCTTCTCTCTAAGCGGCGACCATAGACCATCAATGAAACAGTCCTTCTTTAGGAAATTAGGCGCTCCTTCGCCTTCCTCGAGTGTGGCAACCCATCTCTCCCATAAGTCCACAAACTTTGACTTGTAGGTGGCATAGTCGAGCAGGCCTCCCTGCTTTAATTCTATCAGTAAGCTGCCATAGCTTCTCTGAGGTTGTGCCTCCACCAAACCTCTTTACAAAAGCAGCCCTTAACACATCCCATGCATTCTTGGTAGCCTGGGGCAATGCATTATACCAGGACTTGGCCTCTACTTTCATGAGTAGGGGAAAAATTCTAAGTCGTGAAGCATCGTCATCTTTGTTGGAGACGACACAAGCAATGTCGAAATTATCCAAAAAGTCGGTGGTGAGATCCTCTCCTTTCTTTCCACTGAACGTGGGGAAAGAAACACTTGCCATGGTGGTGACTCGGGAAATTACAAACCTTTTTCTTTTTCTCTTTTTTTTTTTTTTTACATCAACCGTAGCGGCTCATAGCGGCTTTTTACAGGGGTGGATGGATAGGTTAAAACAGGATAAAAATAGAGACATTAAAGGAATGATGATAATCTAATATGGGGTGAATGATAGGGTTTGGGACACGAGATGGAGAATTTACCTCTTGAACGCTGATGACACAGCAACCTGACAGTACCACCTCAATGAATGCGGTTAGTGCCTCCTTCGTCTCCTCTTCTTCCGTCCTCCAGTTAGAAAACTCTTTCAGCCACTCGTCCATGATTGATAGTCAGGGTCACTTTCAGCATTGTAAACTGAAGGGTCTTAGAAAAGCCTTCTTCCGTGGGGGCACCAAATGACGGACGCAAAGCGGCCCCCGAACCCCGACGGCATCTAAAACGTCGAGGGCCGAATGGCGCCCCTCGAGCCTACCAGGATAAACTGAACAGGGGACACCACCTAGCTTTGAGCGGCTAGGATGCAAAACCACGATGATATGAACACCGCAAACCTACACACCGAGAGAGAGAGAGAGAGAGAGAGAGAGAGAGAGAGAGAGAGAGAGAGAGAGAGAGAGAGAGAGAACAAACATTTGCAAATGATGAAAACCATCGGGGGTGTGAGGGTGAAATATTTCTGCAATATTTGCAAGGTGGCATGCCGTGGTGGTAGAGAGGTAGGGGAGAAGGTGGTGCAACCTACTTGGTGCGTTCTCTAAGACGGCTCAATGATTGTGAATACTTACCACCAAAAGCGTTCATACGTGTGTGCATCGACCATTGGAGTAGAGATGGATGTGGTTCCCTTCGCATGGTGCAATTCCCAAGGCAAACCCAAAACACAAGCCCCCTCCCTGTGATGGTGATAGAGTCAATCCTTCCCACTACACTATACCAAATGCTTGGTTCCTCATTAATTGCCCCCCCCCCCCCCCCCCGATAGTGACCTCTAAGTGCCAATTTATAGGTGTTGGCTACTTGGATTATGGTAATCCCAGTGTGGTTATGGTAAGCTTAATCTAGGAGACAAAGCAAGTGGTGGGCCCGGTGTGGTTGACCCTTGGTTTGTTTTGGGAGGTTATTAAAAGAGGGGAATCTCCAGGTGGGCCTTTGTGACCATCACCTAGAGAGAGGATATTTACAAAAAATGGAAATTTACAATGGTTCGGGTGAAAACTGAAGGTACTCATGAAAATAACCTATAAATTACTGGGATGGCATATTGGTTGTGTGTTGCCGGCGAATGGCGTGCTGCTACTACGTCGGTGTCGAGCGTACTTCTTTTCGGAGTCGGCCAGGGCATGCATTCGGTGCATTTTCTTTTTTTGTTGTTGGCGTTGCGTGCTTTGGAACATTCTTCTTTTGTTTGTTGATGTCATAGCCGTTTTCCTTGTATTTGTGGTGCAGTGCGTATATGCGTGTGTGTGTGTATGTATTCGTGCATGAGGGAGGGTGTGCGTGTGCAAAAACGTGCGTGGGAAGGGGGGCTATATATATATAATGTATATATAGTTTTTTGTGTTTTTTTTTGCTTCTTCTGGCGGATGGCCAGCGGCCTGTTTTCTACGCAAGGTAGATGGGGGGAGGGAATAGCGGTAGAGAGTGTGTGTGCGGTGTGTGTGTGTGTGTGTGTGTGCATGTAGGTAGGTTGTGTGTGTGTGTGCATGCGGACTGCTGCGCACGCCGATGGGAGAGAGGGGAGAGGGGAGGGGGGTGATTGTGTGTGGGAGGGTGGTCCTATTTGACGCTGCCCATGAGAGGGAGAGAGAGGGAGGATTTTCTTTGCTTGAGTGGCCTGAGCGCCCGGGTGTGAGAGAGAGAGAGTATCCCGCTGATCTTGAGAGAGAGTGTGTGAGGGAGTGGGAGGAGTGAGGCTTTGGGATAAGAGAGAGAGAGAGAGAGTGTGTGAGGGAGCGGGAGGGGTGAGGTGTGGAGTGGGGTATGGGAGATGTGTGGGTGAGAGGGAGAGGGGGGGGGGGGATAGTCAATGGTGGAGTGAGGGAATATATCCGCGGGCCAAGAGGGGGGGGAATGAGGCCAAGGAGAGGGGAATGAGGCTGATGGAGGGTGAGGTGAGCGGGTGGGGTAGAGGGAGGAGGGGTCAGGGAGAGAATATTAGCGGGCCGAAGGGCCGCGGGGGGGGGGGGGGGGGGAAGAGTGGGGGGGGGTAAATGTGAGGGGGAATGTAAGGGTGCCTGTAAGAGTGAGTGTAAGAATACGGACAGCGTAGGGGGGGGGGTTTCCATGCGGCTCACACAGAGGGAGCACAAGATAGGGGTCGGGAGTTTTTTTTCAAAGCTTCTGCCTGGACGGGGAGGGTAAATTGGGAGAGAGAGATATTAGGGAAAGGGGTATGTAGGGAAAATGAGAGAGAGAGAGAGGGAGTTTTTATGCCCGTAGGGCGGGGGGGGGGGGGGAATAAGCTACGGTGGGGGGTTACTGAAAGTGGGGGGGGGAAATGAGTTTTTTTTTTCTTTTTTTTTATTGATTTCCGAAAGTCGTCTATCAATGGTATGGACCGCTACTGTGTGAAAATAGAAGATAGACCAAGTGAGTTCAAGGACTTAGTGCCTGTGAGCTATAGGGGAGATAGATACCTAGATGACGAAGGTGTCATGTACTTGCTACTCCTGAATCCTAACATTGTGGACAAGTGGGGATTAATGGGCACGAAAGCCAAAGTAGATGAGGAACCTGAGGAGAAAGCACCAACAATGAGCTTACCTAATGCGAGATTAAGGCAAGAAAACAAAACTTGGAGAGTCAACACAAACAACGTCTACGTGGGGTTATGCAAATATAATAATGGACAGGAAGATATCTATTATAGATGCGAGGAACCGTACGTCGATGAGATGGCAGAGTGGAAAAGACTTTATGTCTTCACTTACACAGAGGGATCATAAACGAAAATTTTCGCATACAACAAATATGGGCGACGGTACGCAGCAATCGATAAAAAGGAGTTGGAAGGATATACGTACTTTGGTGGACCACTCAACCATTATCATGTCACTCCAAGCCCACTGAGACCAGCACCTACAAGTGTCATGCCAGACCCGATGGCAAGAGGTGGAGACAGGACTCATGTAGCGGATTCTTTCAGCCGAGCTCATTATTCTATGCCAAGCCCCATGGGAATATTACATTCTAGAGAATCAATGGCTACGAATCGAGGTAGTGTGGTTCCTATCTCTACACATAGTGCAGTAGGTCCGACATTTGCTGTAGCACCATCACATTTGCCTCCTAATAGTAGATTCGTGGCAGGGGAGCCAACGAGAGCAACCCACAACATCCATGATTTACAAGAACGATTAAGTCGAGACACGGGAGCATTGAGATTGGTCGCACACAATAGACGGATGAGACCATCTCAGGTAGCGAAGTGCATGCCAAAGAAGTATAGCGGATAAGGGGATCCATATGCCCATGTGTCGCTCTTTAAGCAAGTCTTAAGAGCAGAGCAGATCACTGATTTTCATACTCAATATGAGGGATTCGGGCTGACCCTGGAAGAGACGGCCTTAACATGGTTTCAACCTTTGAACCCTGAAACTTGTCCAAATATTGAACATGTATTACGGGAATTCGCGTGAGAATTCTCAAAACGGGGTATAAAGCATAATAATGTATCACATATATATGCTTTTAAACAAAACGAGAACGAAAAAGTTAAGGAATCATCCTTGAGATGCAAGCAATACATCGAGAGGTGCCCAGGGAGAGAATTACCGCAGGACGAGAGATTGTCTGTGCTCTTCATTGAAGGACTTAGAAATGAAACCTTGAAAAAGGACCTTCACTTGAAAGCTTGTAGCTCATTTGAACAGGTTACAAGGGAAGCGTTATATCTTGTTGATAACTGCAAAGCATATGGGGAAGTGTCAGAGGATACTGATTCAGTAACCAGTGGCTCTTCATCTATTAAGAGTGAACCCTTTACCAAGAAAGAGGCTCAGGCTTCTTTGATGCAGATAGCTGACCAAATGATAGAAGAAGTAACAAAGAGAATGCAGCAACATATGAGATCAAATCCGGGGATGAGACAGCTCAGATGAGGAAATGTGACATATGTGGGGGAGATCACCCGACGCCGTAGTGCACACAACAATTGAAAGCACTAGTTGCGAATGGATCAGTACTGAAATGGTGCACCATAGAGAAAAAATGGACAAACCATGGCACGGATGAGTGTTTTTACAACAAAAACTATGTGAGGGAAAGTCCGTATGGACCTCCAGCAGGACCAACCCAGCCACCTCCTCCAAGATATCAAGTTGGGCCAAATGTGAATATGGTAGCAGGAGCAGACAGACCTCAAGCTGTTGTTAACCCTATCGCCTACGACGAACACTGTAACCATATTATTTATTTAAGTAGAGTCAGGTACCGGGCTTGTCAGACCAATAGGAAAAGGGTAGGAGTGATCGCGGATGAGAGGCGCACTTTAACTTGGACATTCAAGGGATTAGTTGGTTAAGCATGGGCGCCCAAGTGTGAATGGGGTGAACTCCTATAAAAGCCAACTAAACCTAATTTTTACTCATTCTCTCATTTGTGCAATAGAAGAGTGCTCTTGCTCCATCTCCATCTTCTTCTTCTTCACCTCCTCGTGTGTGTGTGAGAGAGAGAGAGAGAGAGGGCGAGTGTGTGTGCGATCGAGCATTACGAAGGCACGACGGCGGCGAAGCGGTTGAGCGCGGCACGACTGCAGCTTCTTCTTCATCGCGGCGAGGAATCCACCACGAAGGCGAGCATAGAGCGGTGAGTGGCACACCCTTTGTTCTCTTGAGCTTGCTAGTTTAGGCTTGTTGTGTGCTTGGAGCCGTTTGTGGCTCGCACACAGTGTATTGGCAAGTCCCTTGCTTCGACAGTGCGGCAAGGAGCGCACATTTTTGGCGCCGTTGGCGGGGATATGCCCTACACTAAGCTCGGTTAGCACTTTACGCTTCCTTGTGGTGCAATTTCTATCATAGGAAAGGCAGGGAAGGAGTGTGTGGAGATTTCTGTTTTTTGCGTTTTCTGCATTTTCTGTCAAGTTTCAATTTCTGCTATTGTCTGTGCTTTTTCAATTTTTTGCATTTCTTGCGTTTTTTCAATTTCTGCAATTTCTGCATTTTCAAGTTCGGCGTTTTCAATTTCTGCAATTTTCTGCATTTCTGCGTTTTTTCAATTTTCTGCATTTCTGCATTTTCAATCAGAAAATAAAAACGCGAGTGAGCGGGCGGTGAAATTTTTCGAAAATAAAAAACGTGACTCTTAAACGGACGGGTTGGTTTGTATAAAAGATAGATCGGGATCATTTCCCCAAGCCCAAGCCCAAGCCCAGGCCCAGGCCTCAGTCCTCAGTCTTATGATATATACTAGACTCACTCTTATATATATACCCTACTCCCTCAAGAGAGAATGAGAGCATGTGGGACAAGTCCTCCACTCTCCTCCTTTCTCTTCCCACTTGCACCGTTAGACTTTCTAGTTTGGGCCTAGTTTCCTACTGGAAATTGACAGTTTTAGGGATTCCGAGGGCATAGAGTGACCAAACGGAGGGCTGTAAAGCACGGCGCGTCCCTCCTAGCGATACGCTCGTTTCGAGCTATCACACGGCCCATTCCACGACACGCTCTAAAAAATCTAGCAAAAAAACAAACAAAAAACACGCTAAAAACTAGTCACAAGGCCTCCTAGAGCATCTTTTTGACACCTTAGGTTATCAAAAGCACATGCACTTACGCTCTCGGCGGGTGCTAGAACACGAGAATATTGAGGGTGCCTCTGTTCATACGGACACCCATTACGCATCCACGATAGGATCTAGACCCTCAACGGGGACACAAGGTAGCACCACCCAAGACCCTAAAATAGCCGCTAGTGATTCCTCCTCCGACTCAGAAATCATGGAAGCATACCCTACCCAAAACACTGAGAGAGAAGGCCATGCACCTCCCGAAGCTCCACAGCCTAGTACTAGTATGTTTAGCCGTTTCATGGAAACATTAGGTAGAGCTACTCGCTCGGAACCTGATGCAAATGAAGCACACGAAGGGGGTGGGGAAGTGGACTCTCCTTTCACATCGCAAGTGGACCCCACACCCCCAAAGAGTGTCCATGTGGATATCCTACCAACTTCTTACCAAGAAGGCCCTGTTGAGCTGCCTCCTTCAGAAGTTCCCTCTAGAGTACCGTTGGTGACAAGTAAAACCACGGGGAGCAACATTGCTTCTACCTCACAAGAAACCGTTAACACGTCGACTCTAGAAGGATTGTTCATTAATGATCATTGGACATACGACCTCCACACTGAGGTGTTGACGGATCTACACTCTGGCCACGCCTACCATGTAGGATGGATAGAGATTGTACAATCCACCTCTAGTGCCACGAGCATCGAAGATCAACAAAAAATGATCTGTAATGTTATCCATGGCATTATTCAATCAGAAAGGCAAAACCGAGGGGTAAATATACTCTCAACTGGCCCCATGAGATTTCTGGATACGAGCAAGGCTCAACAGCCTACTCTATCACAAATGGAGACTCCTCTAATGAGCCCCATGGACCCATCTTACGTCATTTCACCTGGGGTCTCTATGCAATCTGAGCCTCCGAGCGAAAACTTTAGCTTCCCTAACTTGGCTCAACCCTCTATTAAGGAAAACACAGTGCTCACTCCAGGGATAAGCCTGACAGAGAATGTACCGATGACATCTACGGTTAGCGCAGTGCCACTACCTAGTGTCGTAGTACCTAATATGGGGCCTCGACCGTATGTGCCTCTAGCCCCTTATGCACACATGGCCCCCACACCTCCAATTGTACCACTTGCTTATGCTCCTCGAGTGCCGCTCCCTAGCCCTTATCCGAGTGGACCTATGCCCGGTTATGTTCCATATCCTGCATCATCCACACATATGCCAAGACCGGTACCCGTCCCTCTCCCACATATGATTCCAAGAGTACCTCCACCGGCCCTGCCTCCTCACATAGGTGACTTGGCAGCGTTTGCTCAAACCATAGGTCGATCTATCGCGGAAAATATGCGTCATGCATCTGATAGAGAGCCTAGAAGTAAGGCAGTACAAATTGCCAAACTCACGCAAAAATTCAATGGGGACGAAGATGCTAGGAAACACATTGAAGTGTTTGAACAAGTATGTGATTCCTTAGGGGAACGCAACGAACTACATAAGTGCAATGCCTTAAGCTTGACATTAAGTGGGAAGGCTGGAGATTGGTATAGGACCCTAAGGGTGGACGAGAAAACAATCTACCCTACCCTTCGAAGGTTGTTTCTAAAGGAGTACATACGAGAAGGTGTGCTTTGGGGTGTAGCATCTCAGCTACAGAAGGCCGAACGTAAGGAAGGAGAGTCAGTAAGGGACTTCATTAGTCGTCTAAAGCACTTAAACTCTCGCTGCCCTGTAAATGAGCGCTTCAACAATAACCAACTGCTTGATCGATTCATTCGAGGGTTGAGGAATGAAGGAATCTATAATGGACTAGTGATTAGAGGTATCACAACCTGGGAAGATGTCACTGCCAATGCAATCCAATTAGAGGACAACTTGATGATAGCAGGCATGAGGGTGTCTACTGACACGAGATCCACTAGCTCACAAGCCATTGAGTATGAACCCATGACTGCAAAGCCCATTGCCAATGAGCCAAAGGTATTTGAGACATTCTTGACAGACCTCACCAAGGCAATCCAAGAGTCTCTTAAGGATAATCGACCCCCTCAAAATAGTCACATGTATCCAAGAAGGGAGCAACAATGGTGTTCCATTTGCTTAGGTCCACATAGCACTAGTGAGTGCCCTACGTTTAGAGTAAAATTTAATGGAACTTGCAACGCATGTGGTAGGTATGGTCACCAAGCTAAGGATTGTTTAATGATCAAACGTATGATGGCAAATAGACCACCTGTAGCCTGGACGGATGCGCCTCGAGCTCCTGTATTGATGCCTGCTCCACCTGTTGAGCAACTACCGCAACACATGGTTCCTAGATCTCAAAATGTTGTACAAGCTACACCGCTACCACCTCCTGTGCTAGGACCGCAGCCCCCGCATCCAAGAGTCGCCCCTATGAACCAAGTGGGTTGCGAGCCATCAAATGCTTATGCAGATGGCTGTGAGGAGGAAATAGACACTAGTATTGGCTACGGACTTGATACATTGGAAGAGTGTCCTATATACTACATGGAAGATTGTTGGGGACAAGTCAAGCCGGTTTATCAAGCTGCTGCTCTCGCATCCAGAGGTCAAAATATCAACACCCAGGCTAGGAGGCCACCTCTTCAATGCTACGAGTGTGGTGGACCACATCGGGCAGCGGAGTGCCCTATTAGGCTGCAAAAGAATGCTGCACAGATGCAAATGAATCAAGGGAGCACGTCTGCAATGCCAATACTCACATGTAATCGTTGTGGCATAGATCACTTGATTGCCCAATGCCCCTATAACCCAAATGCGCCTAAAATCACACCCCTGAATTTGGTCGAAATTGATAGTGTGACATCGCCAATACCACCCGTCGCACCCGCTTATGTGATTACACGGCCCATGCTTCAAGGGCCAGGACATATCCTCGAAGAGAGAGATACCGCGTCAATTATCCAAGCAAAGAAAAAGAAGACACGAAGGAAGAAGTCGCAGAATACGGAAAATTCAAAGCCATGTTCCAAAACAAACATAGGAACAGGAGATGACCCCGTGTATATGAATGACCTCGAGGATGATTCAGATTCAATCGAGACAATGGAGACTAGAACCAATACCACAAAGGGAAAGACCAACAAAGAAAACCGTAACATGGAACCAAATGAAAACCGAATAAGAGAAAATCATAAAGAGCCTCGGAAAACAGCACAAGTGTTTCCAAATCCAATCCAAGACCCCCAAGATAAACCGCAGGGGCAAAAAGGGAAGAATCGTAAAAAGAAGATTGGGACGTACCCAAACCCAGTAGACGAGATTGAGCAGGTGAAACATCTAAGAGGTTTAGTGGAGGAGACTCAAAGGAAACTAGAACCAGAACCCATGCAGGTAAAAATTCATGACACAGTGTTTCCCACGCAAGTTCATCCACCCCACATGAACCATAGACCGTTAGCCATATCTAGTATCATCCAAGAAGGGAGTGAGGACGGGACATCAGAAAGTGAGCATACACCTTTCTTGTTGGAAAGGATGTTTAACGAAGGAATACCTGATCCCATTGAGGAATATGAGATTCCATCCTCACTAGTTCCTAGTCAAGGACCTACACCCTGCAAAACGCCAATGAATGTTGCCAAACTAGTGGACTTCATGTCTTCTGAGGTCCGAACCACGATCATAGCAAAGCTGTATGGAGATCCTGAGTTATTCCTTGCACTTCGAGCATTCCTTAACGGAGAGCTACGAACGGGATTACCGCAGTTTGCGCAACCAAATAGGCCTGACTCGATTATGATTGATGAGGAAAATCATGTGCAATCACTTGACTTAGATGGACACGAGTCTGTGATCGAGGTACCCATTAACGAATTAGGGCAGTATTTTGAAGGCGACGAGTCTAATGCGACCCTACCCATCACTACCAAGGGATTAACTATAAAGGGAATTCTTGATGGTGGTGCGGGAGTTAGCATCGTTACAAAAGATTGTTGGGAATCCATGGGAAAACCCCGCCTCAGTGTTACTAACATTGTGGTAGAGATGGCAAATGGTACCATAGCCAAACCTATGGGGATGCTCAAGGATCTTAAGATCAAAGTTCTAGGACACAAGGTACGACATACGTTCATTGTAATGGATTTCTCTAAACACCTTATGTCATATGAAATGATTTTAGGACGACCATTCATGAGGGAAGCACAAATGGTTCATGATTGGTCTAAAAATCTTGTCTATTTGCAATTCCAAGACTCTGTCCTTAGAGTGGATTTGGTGACTGGTAAGGTACACCCCTTAGGGAGTAAAACCATTATTGATCATCGCTCTGACACCACAGTTCACTCGGCCCCACTACAATATTGTTACGCTTGTAAGAAGGATACAGACATTGGCCAAGATTCTCCTTATATGGATCTCCTACCTGGGATGACTGAATCAGACAATGTGGATTGGGTCCACCTAGCATCAACCATAGACACTTGGGGAAATAGGGGGACGACCTGGGTAACACCTGAGGGGGATGAAATTCCTATACCCTTAAATATGCAACAAGCAATGCATATCGCTTCCGACAAGACTCATCCTAATGTAACGAAGAAAACATACAAGTGGGTCCCTAAAGCTTCTTTAGTGACCATAGCTAGTGCTAAAAAACAGAAGCCTTGTAAGAAACGTACCACTCGCTCCAAGAAAAGTAAGAAAATGTTGCGATGGATCCCTAAACGACTATTGAAAGCCCAAGGCTACTATCAAGGAAATGATCAAATCTGGGTGCCAAAACGTAGATTGTGCTCTTACCTATCACCTGACCCAAGTGAGCCCAATCCCGTAGCTCCAAAACGAATCAATGATCGTGGAAAGAAAAAAATCACAGAATTCTACACACCCGCTCCCGAGCTAGTTTGGGTACCAAAGAAAGAACGATTTGTTCCACCTAGCTCAGGAAGGGGGGAGTCCCATGAAGATTCTAGCTCCTCATGTAATACATCCATAGAGGTAAAAGCTTCTACACCGCCTCCATCTATAGTAGTGGACCTCCATGAAGCTACAAAAGAATCCACACCTCCCAGTGTTCAAGAATCACCTGATGAACCACTTCAAGTTCGATCCTGGGAGAGTACCTTACCACCCTTGCAACTTGACGAGGCACCTAGGGTAATAGAAAACTACTGGCAAAAATCCTCACCTATTACCAACTGGAACAATTGGTTTCAAAGGGTGACAAGCTCATTTCAAATGGTATGATCTACCCAAGGAAGGGGGGAGTGTTTGTGGACATCCATCATTCACTTGTTTCCCTCTCAACCTTTTTCCCTAACCTCTCAATCACCGATCTTAGGGAATGTACATATAAAGCTTTATACTCACAAAAAAAAATAAAAAAATAAATAAAGAGCAAGAGCAATTAGCAAACGAGTATGCACAATAAAAGTCAAAACATTGACTCAGACCTACACATGTCACATCTGGTACAGTGAAACAGAAACCTACGCCATAAAACACCTTCAATCCTCATCACTTGAAGGATGGAGGGTAAGTAAGATTAGTACGATAGGAGTGTTTCTGTTTTAGAGTTGAGTGATTAGCGAAGTTCTCTTTTCCCACTGATGTGCCTCCTGGAGGTATTCCTTTTGTTTTCTAGTGTGTACAGGAGCGTGTTGCTATTGATAGGGTTTGGACCTTCATGGAACCTTTCTCTCGTTCACACTTCAAATCAAGCGCGACCTTCAACACAAACAGGTGTTTCTTGTCCATTAGCATTGCCCTTATCTTTTTGCATCCATGTTTGTCTGCTTTGATTGTGATTGGTAGCATAATATTCAGCGCATTGGCTTAGTATCAAACATTTAATTCAATGTAATGTTTTGTCATAATCACTTGTCTAGGTTTAAAACTCAAGCAGTCCGACTAAGCTAGTTTGACCAAGCTAGGTATTAGAGATCTTCTCTTAATACCATGGGGAATGCCTTCCTAATAAACAATGGTTACTTAGGTTCTTAATCCGATTTAGGCAGCATTGTATGACATGTACTAGGGCTTTCTAGTGGGCTTAACCCTAGTGACCTTTAGCTTAAGTATTATAAAGGGAGTTTACTAATGTGATGAGCCTGGGGAGGGTAACAGTGTTATATGACCCCCCAAAGTTACAAAATTAAAATGTTGAAAATGAACAAACAAAAAATCAAAGTGCCACAATGTAAAATCTTACGATGGAAGAGAAATCTCAGCTTGAATTGGTACTTCACTCACATGTATCGCCTATGGTACTAGAGCCCTAGAGGTTCCCAGTGTGGGCGCTTTTCCTTGAAAAGCAAAAAACCCAAGGCATACAAAATAAGCACCCACTTCATAATTGAATCAATGTGAAAAGACTTTGGGGAGTCAAAGAAAACGTAATCAGTCAGGCGATAATTTCATGAGAAATTCCTTTTATGGTAGCTTAACTACAAGGTTTTCTAGATATAGCCTCTAGTCAGCCCTCGAACATCAATACTTGGCTCTCGCGATTAAACAACTTAATTGACCACAGAAAATTAAGAAGCTTACCCATGGTATTAATATTCAATCTCTAGTGCCTTTCGACCGTCAAATTAGAGACCCCAGACTTGTTTAATTTTCTACCTTTACATCTGTTTTTGCATTTGATTACATTGCAATTTAATGTTCATTGCTAAGAAATTGTTTGAAATTCTTTTACCAATCACTTTGTCTACCTAAAACTGCATATGCTTTTTAAGAGAATGCAATTACTGTGCCAAGGTTGTTTGATTTTGCAGTGACTGAAGAAGGCTAAGGAAATTCATCTCAAATGCTATTCCACCTCGACGAACCAGCTTCAACTCAATAGCTTCCGACGACGGAATCTACATCAGGAAGGGGGGCATGTTAACCCTATCGCCTACGACGGACACTGTAACCATATTATTTATTTAAGTAGAGTCAGGTACCGGGCTTGTCGGACCAATAGGAAAAGGGTAGGAGTGATCGCCGATGAGAGGCACACTTTAACTTGGACATTCAAGGGATTAGTTGGTTAAGCATGGGCGCCCAAGTGTGAATGGGGTGAGCTCCTATAAAAGCCAACTAAACCTAATTTTTACTCATTCTCTCATTTGTGCAATAGAAGAGTGCTCTTGCTCCATCTCCATCTTCTTCTTCTTCACCTCCTCGTGTGTGTGTGTGAGAGAGAGAGAGAGGGAGGGAGAGTGTGTGTGCGATCGAGCATTACGAAGGCACGACGGCGGCGAAGCGGTTGAGCGCGGCATGACTGCAGCTTCTTCTTCATCTCGGCGAGGAATCCACCACGAAGGCGAGCGTAGAGCGGTGAGTGACACACCCTTTGTTCTCTTGAGCTTGCTAGTTTAGGCTTGTTGTGTGCTTGGAGCCGTTTGTGGCTCGCACACGGTGTATTGGCAAGTCCCTTGCTTCGACAGTGCGGCAAGGAGCGCACACCTGTGTTGGGTCAACAACCTCCATTACCACAAGAAAATGGGTCCATGATTAGGTATGCTCAACCTTACAAAGCATCACCAGGAACAAATAGTATGCCTCAAATTTATTATTATGAGGAACCGAATGAGCCTTACGTGACTGAACTTGAACCACAGATGTACGCAAACAAAGCCTATCAACCATGGGGAAATAACGAGGGTATGGCACCACGAATGTATGTAGCACAACCTTCGAGGGATCAATATTTGGTGGATGAAAGAACGCTAATGTTCATTACGAACCAGAACTACAAACCAAGAGGATATCCTAATAGGGCGGGACAACCTATGGGACCACCTCCTCAAAATCAACCACCAATTGGACCGTGCTATAGCTGTGGAAGTACAGATCATTGGGAGCATAATTGCCCTTTCAAAGGTGAAAGAGTGAAAATTTTTGGGTTTTGTGACGGGTGTGGTGTGAATCACATACTGCCAGATTGCCCAAGGAATCCGGACAACAAGGGAAAAGAAACTGTAAATATTGTGGGGGTGTTACCAAGTGCAAGCAGTGGATTAGAAACCAAACCCATGATCCAAATCAATCGGGTAACCAGAGCCCAAGCCAAGGACTTAAAGAAAAACAAGCCATTGGAAGAAAAGGTCGAGTTGCCAATACCCACAAAAAACAAGAGTTTATCTATGAGAACCCAACGGAAATCTTGGAAGGCGAAACGAGACAGAATGAAAACAAGAAGGATAAAAACCCAAATTTCCATGCAAAATGAGTTACATGAAACGAAAGAGCAACTAAAGCAAGAGAGAGATAGTAAAACTACTGAGAACAACAACAAGCCGAGGAAAGCATCCTCAGGGGGATCAGTTTTGGTCGAGAAAGTGCTAGAGCCTTTAGATGCTCTATTACAAGCGTATGAAGCGAGGCTAAAAACAAACCAAACCCTAGAAGAGAGATGGTTGACTTATCCTCAACCAGAAGTGGAAACTAAGCATTTGGAAATGTGTAAACACTTCATTGAAACAGCCTAGGCATTGATGGAACCTAATGTGATTAGAACCCCAGAACAAGAAGTGATGATTCACAAAGAGCAAGAAAAACGGAAGATCGATGAATCAAAACAAGTAAACGGACTCGAGCCTGAAACAATAGTGTCATTGGATCACCGAGTGGTGTCAAACACCACTAATGATGCTAAGTCAATGACTATAATGCCAATTCCAGAAGTGGAAGAACCATGGCTACAACACTTATGGGAAACCATTAGAAATAGAAAGAACAGAAGTGCAACGTTACAGTCTGCACCAGTTCCTGAGGTTAACATGGATAACGAATTTTATCCAGGAGATGCATAAACGGAGGTTTTGATGGAAATCAAAGCTCAATCCATGAAAACCCTGCCTTCATTTATAGGTGAACACGAGGCAAAATTGGAGATAAGATTAGTTCCATCCCAGATGAGAGCTATTCCACAAATGATTGACTCAAAAAGTCTTCAAGAGATGCTGTCGACACCTATAACATGCACAATCACCCTGTCAGAACTCTTGAGAGTCAAACCACACTTATGGGAAGACATGGGAAAATATTTGGAGAACAAAGGAATAAAGATTCCTCTTCAGACAAACCCTACTATAGAAGAAAACAAACGGGAAGGTCAACCCAAATCCCAAACTATGTCCATAAACAAGGTCAGAGATTACTGTGAAGGTGAAGAAGGTAATACAACCTTACCCGTCGAATATCAGGATATAAAGACGATAGCTATTCTGGACAGTGGAGCGGGAGTTACGATTCCTACAAAGCAAATCTGGGAGAAATGGGCCGTCCCTCTCTCACAAAGACGAGAATGAAACTGCAACTCGCAGATGGGTATGTAGAGAGACCATTGGGAATCCTGGACCAAATAGTTGTAACTTCGTGTGGAATTAACTATGAGCACACCTTTGCCGTGGTAGATTTCGGGAAAACGAACAATTTTGACATTATTTCGGGGCGACCTTTTATGCGTCAACTCAAAATGATACAAGATTGGGGGTACGACCAAAATAGCCTAAGGCATGAGGAGATAATAACAAAAATCAACATGAAATATCACAGCTATAGAGACGTTGCAAAAACACGAGTGCAAGAATTTGATTCAACCACGATGAACGGAAAAGAAATACCTGCGTGGTTACAAACGAAAACACATGTCTGGATGTGTGGAGCATCTGATTGTGGAGACTTAATCAAAGAGGAATGTGTGTTGGAAAGGTCTGTAGAAGACGAGGCTTATCTCCCAGAACCTTTTCCTGAACATTTATTTGAGCCATTTGGGTGGACTCAAATATTGTCAACTTTGGATGTATGTGTTAATGAATGCACGCCTACAAAATTTTGTGACGATGAAGGATACGACCTAGTAACATTGCAAATGGCTAGCGTCATCCTTGAGTCAGGATCAAAGAGCAAGGAACAAGAAGAACCACTACATGAGACTGAGTGTAAAAGAATAGTTAATGAGATATCTGCAGTGGACTATAAGAATCGAATAGAGGAAGAATTCACGGATTCACTAAGCGGTGACCTTCCATCACTAGGTGATGAAATCCAAATGACAGATGATGATGACGAAAGATCAAGTGGATCAGAGACCAATAGGAAGTACATGTCGAGACCGGACAGGTTTTACGAGTTTTCTAACCAAAAACCTAGTCGACAAGAGCGGTATAGATCAAAGAGAACAAGGAAATCAAGAGCGAATAATCATAAACCCATGCCTCTTGTCAATGACAAAACGGGATATCTAAGGCTTGTAAAATCTTACAACTGTGTCAAAGACAAGGTCACAGGCCGGTTTATCAAAACTAAACCATGGAAAAACAACAAGAGGAACAAGCGCGAAAAGAAAACGATTGAGACACATAAGGAGGGGAAAACAAGGTATAGAATGACCAAAACAGAGAGGAAAACAACGTAAAATTAGCTCAAACAAACCCTCAAAGACATCTGGACAACTGAAATTGAAACCGATGAGGACACGAACTCTAACAAGATGGATGTGCCGTCCCATTATAAGAAGTATACCATACAAGATAGGAAAATCATAGTGCAACAACCGATGAGGGAATTGAAGGAACCTGGTATATCATATGACGGTCTTGAAAAATCCAAATGAATAGATCTAGAGGAGCCAGGAGAAGATCCAAAACTTGCATATATTGCCATGGATCTTACTGAAGAAGAGGAAAATCTTTTGAGCTACTCTAAAACAGTATAGAGATGTGTTTGCATGGTCATACAAAGATCTTAAGGGGGTGGATCCAAGTATCTGTCAACACACAATACCCCTTAAGAATGATGCCAAACCAAACAGACAACGTCCTTATATTTACATTGAGACGTTTGCAAGGAAGATCAAGGAGGAGATAGATAAGCTTAAAGAGGCAGAGTTTATTTACGAAATTGAGCACACTGACTGGGTTTCACCGATTGTGGTGGTCTCGAAGAAAAATGGAAAGTTGAGAGTGTGCATCGATATCAAGAAAGTAAACGTTGCTACAATTCGGGACAACTATCCCCTACCCATTACTGATCATGTAATCAAAAGAGTGGCAAGAAAAGAAGCTTACAATTTCTTAGATGTCTTTTCAGGCTACAACCAACTCACAATAAAGCTAGAGGATCAACACAAGATGGCTTTTGCAACCGAATGGGGCATTTTTGCATTCAGGGTAATGGCTTCTGGCTTAACGAATGCACCAACCACATTTCAGAGGCTGATGGGTCATGATTTTAAAGAATATCTAAGACAGTTCTTAGAAATTTACATGGATGACTTGGGCGGTCACTCTCTCGTAAGCTTGGAGCACATAGAGCACTTGACCAAAGTGTTCGAAAAATGCAGACTGTATCGGATTTTCCTGAATCCGGAGAAATGTGTCTTCATGGTAAGACAAGGCAAAATATTGGGACATATAGTGTCCAAAAACGGTATTTCGACAGACATAGAGAAGATCAGCATAATTGTTGATCTACCACGACCAGTAAAGGTGAAGGAGGTATAGGCATTTATGGGCCATTGTGGATATTATCGCAGATTTTTCTACTCATACGCTATAATTGCAAAACCCCTTTACGCGTTGATAACTAAATTTGAGTAGACAGATGAGTGCGAGAAAGCTTTTCAAACTTTGAAGCAAAGATTGATATCCGCTCCAATTTTGAAGCCCCCGAATTGGGAAAAGATATTCCACCTCCACGTAGATGCATCAATATTCAGCACAGAGAATAATTACAGAACAACTGAAAGGGAGGGTTTGGGTATGATCTATGCTCTGAAAACGTTTAGACATTACCTACTTTCCAATAAATTTGTATTCTTCGTTGATCACCAAGCACTACTGTACTTGGTAAACAAACCTTGCAGTACGGGGTGGATTGTACGATGGTTCATCATACTACTTGAGTTTGACTTCACGGTTGTAGTCAATAAAGCAACTACACACCAAAGAGCGGATCATTTATCTAGAATGGTGCATGGAGAAAACCCTGTAGGAGTTGATGATGATTTGCCAGATGCATATCTCTTCAACATAGAAATGGTTCCAAGATGGAGCGAGGATGTAATTCCTTTGTTGGCTATTGGGTCATTGAATTTGACAAGACAACCATCTACCATTGCAGCATCTAGATCATTGGTAATGCTGCCTGGAAGGCTATACAAACAGGGATTGGATCAAATCCTTAAGCTTTGTGTCGAATCAAGTGAACAGGACTTGTATCTACACCATTCTCATGTGCAAACCACGGGGATTCACAATGGGCATGCACAGACGTATCAAAGATTGATAAGAATGAGTGTATATTGGCCGAAAATGCAACAAAGTGTTCATATGCATATCAAATCATGTGATATCTGCACTTTTCAAAAGCTGATAGAACACGCGACTCTATTCAAATTATTTGTAGCACCCCGATCGAGTAACTACATTGTTGAATACCTCACCACTGCGATAGTGCCTAAAGGGATGAGTAGATCACGTATCAAAACGATCACGAAAGAGGCAGAAAACTATCTATTGATCGAGGACAATCTTTACAAGAGGGAAAAAGACAATCAATTGAGAATGTGTGCGATGGAAGAGGAATACGTTCCTATCTTAGAGCAAGCACATGGCGGACAAGCTGGAGGACATTTCTCAGTTGACAAAACGGCCAAAGAAATTCTTATTGCTGGCATATGGTGGCCCACACTATTCATGGACGCCGAGGAGTTTGTGAAACGATGTGATGATTGCCAGAGGACAAAGATTCCTAGAGCATGAGATGACATGCCCCAGAGGCCAATGATGGGGACACGAGCGTTTGCAAAATGGGGAATAGATTTTGTAGGACCAATTGCGCCTCCTGGATATAAAACGCATGGTCAATACATTATTGTGGCAACAGATTACCTAACGAAGTGGGTTGAAGGGAAAGCAACAACCAAAAATGATGCAAAAACAACAGCACAGTTTTTGTATGAGAATATTTTCACCAGGTATGGCTTACCAATAGAGATAGTGAGTGATAGAGGGACTCATTTCGTCAATGAGGTGATCAAATTCCTATTGGATGAATTCATGGTACTTCACAGGAAGTCAGCTCCCTATCATCCACAAGCTAACGGCCAAGCAGAAACTATGAACAAGATTTTGGTGACAATTCTCACGAAAATTGCTAGTGAATCGAGAGCCGACTGGGATAAGAAGCTGCATTCAACTTTGTGGGCATATAGAGTAGCGTAGAAAACCTCAATCTGAATAACTCCATTCAACATGGTTTATGGAATTCAAGCGATTTTGCCACTTGAATTTCTTATTCTCACACTTCGGGTAGCTAAAGAATTAGAATGGACGGCTCATGAATTATCCGATCAAATAGATAACTTGGAAAAACAGGATGAAACTAGATTGAAAGCAGTTGCATCAATCTACGCGCAAAAACAAAACATGAAATCATTCTTTGACCAACATGTTATCAGTAAGGAAGTTTCTACGGGGGATTATGTCTTAATGTATACCCTGAAACAACATTCTCGAAAACTCAAAAAGCGAGGCAATGGACCCTATGTGATTCATGACATATCATCTAGTGGTGCCATTAAGCTTGCGACATTAGAGGGAGTGGAGATGCCTAATTGGATTAGTGGTTGCAGATTGAAGAAGTACAATCTACCACTAACCTCAGCGATGCTTGCCAAAATCCATGCTGCAAAGGAGTGCAATAACAAAGCAATTGAGACAAAGGCTCAAGCACAGGAGGAAGACAGAATCAAAATTTTAAAGTGGAAACAGAAGTTACAACAACAAAGACTTCCTCAACTAGCAGATACGGCTCAAATTCCTCTTTCTATAATTCACATTGACGAACAATGGGAAATAGGAATCGATGTTTGCATCAATGTCAGACTTCCAAATGGCAGATATCAACGAGCATTGCTTGCACATGGGCAAGAGTCAATGTGGTCAACTTCTCCACTTACAAAATGCTTACCGATAAATCCCTAGTGCAATCCACACGCGATTTACAAGTTGCAAATGTGGCAACAATGCCAACATTGGGGATAGCAAACTTACCAATCAATATTGATGGAAATAGTTCTCCTCATTAATTTTTCGTAATGAAAGATGGAGAAATCAAAGAATCGCTATGTTTGGGAGTTCCATGGATGAGAACGTACAATGCAGTTACTGAATCGTCAAAACATGCACTGCTGTACACACACAACTCTAGCATGTACATGACTCCATTCGCTAAAACAGATCACTCGTGGCCGATTATCCCCATCGACAAAAAGCAATTAGATCATCAGCCAGAAACAAGAAAAACGGCTGTTCAAAAAGTTTGGATAAAGAAAACCGTCATGCAAAACAAACAGAGACAGATATGGCTACCCAAGGCACAAGTCCTGACGAAAGCAACACCATATCAAAGACCTTCAAGAGCTAATCCAGAGTGGAAATGGAAACAAAAGCTGGAGACAACAAAAAATGCACGGACAAAAATCGAACGATGACCAAAAAGTCAACACAGGAAGCCTGAACTAACAAATAGGCAATGGAAACCTAAGAAAATTCAGGAACCTACATCAAAATTGGCAAATATGGAAAAAAATGAATACAAATGGGTTCCAAAAATAGTTGCCATCAAAACACCAACAATCAAGGAGAGAGCAATTGAACTGAAAGCTCTTTTGTTCCATAAACAGCTAGCCTCGCCATCGAAAGCCACTGAAAATTACATTCAGTCCCCGCATATTGCACAACACATTGTTACCCAATGCATTGTCTCAAACATGAGGATAGGGCCACATTACACGGCCGTGCATAGACACAGATTTCAAAACCCATGCACATGCACATAGCCTTCGTCTGGGAAAACTCAGTTTAGGAAGGGGGGAGTAATTGATGAATCTAGCAGAAGTCAAGACCATTGAGGGGTCCAACGTGTATATATGTACATAATGCATGTGTTTGTTGTTTTTTTTCATTTTTTAGAGTTCAATTTCGAACAACTTGGATCAAAATCTGGCATTTTTTAGCGTTTTTATCATCCAACCAACATAACAACGAGCTGTAATGACAAAATCTGGAGCATTGGGATGCTTCTAGTGAAAATATATACTTAGGGATGAGTATAATAATTTTTGGCTGATTTTTGCTAGTTAATAAGTATTTTCAATTTATTTCGTTTGATTTTTGTTAATATTCTTCCAAAAATTAAAAAATATCGCCCACAGTGTCATAATCAAGTTCTGGAAGCAAACGCCGAGGTATCATAATAAGTTTATCAAGCATGAAAGATATGAAGCTAATCCAAAGATGTCGAATTTTAGTCTTAACGATCATGACCACATTTCGCCAGAATCGCATGAAATGGTCATACAACGCTAGAATGACAAATGGTTCGACCCACAGAGGGTATGCAGATTATATCGAGATCAAAGGTAAGGAAAATCAGCCCTATGTCACGAAAACCTCGAGGAGATATAGGTCAGGTGGGCCAAAATCTAGCTCATTGTTCATTTCAGATTTTGAGAGAGAAGAAGAGAGCTTCTTGACCTAGAGCGAGCTGCCACATTTCTACCCCGTACGGACGGTCGGAGTTAGCATTTCATACCAGATTTCACAGGTATGTTCTTTATGAAGTAAAGATCAAGTCTATTATGCATGCAAGCGTGAATCATTGCACAAACAGGTGAATGGGTCAAATCAAAGTCAAATTGAGTCAAATAGGTCAAGGGCCCTTAGAGGCATCAAAAAAAAACTTTTTTCAAGCACAGAACACATCAATGTGCTCCCCACAATGCCACGAACCAGGCCATATGATCAGTTCTCAGTTTGGTGGTGGTACAACGATCGCGATCGGTGTACCCCACTGACCAAACTTGACACAGAAACTGCAAAAGGCATCCGCTCAGCTTCGCCAACAAACTGCAGGTGTCAAAAATGAATTTGGTAATTATGGTACGATTGCGATCGGTGTCCCAAGGTGCAGGTTTTGTAAATTTTGGCTTGGCCCAGATGTCAAAAATGAATTTGCTAATCATGGTACGATTGCGATCGGTGCCCCAAGATGCAAGTTTTGTACATTTTGGCTTGGCTGAGGCTTAGAACTCAGTGAAAGATACACTCTCTTGAAATTTCATGAAAAATGCACAAATTTTTCTCATAGAATGGGTCAAATTTGTCAAACACAACCGAAACGGGAAAATTTGACCTACAGCTATCAAAATTCAACTAAAAATTATGAGGGGTGGTTTGAAAGGCATACCTATTGGACTAGGAGTCAGCACGGTAGTAGAAAACCCCGAATGGATCTTAGAGTCTCCTACAACAACAGAGATGACCATTTCAATCTTGAGTAATCACACAAGGGAAGAATTAGGCCAAAATAATGTCAAAGACTAAAAGGCGACTTAGAGATGCCCAAATATCCCATTGGTATCCAAAGAATGGCTGAAAAATGCACAAGTCGGGAAAATCTCCAAAAACGGGGTAAAAAGTGCCTGATCAAGTCAAAATTGGACAACGGAGTAGGCTGATGATAACAACACATCATGGAAGCAGTGAAAGCTAGAAATTTAACTTCAAGTAACTCCAGGATCCAACCAAAGTTCATCAGGAAAACCCAATATGGTTAGACTTAGTAAAAATAAGGTCAAACACTGAAAAATTGCTCTAATTTATTCATTTTAAGTCCAAACTTGAAAATAAATCATCAGTGAGCTAGGCAGGCATAGGGGACCAAGGGCATCCAGTTTTCACCCAAAAAATCCCAGGTACTACGATCGGGGGATCGGGATCGGTGTACCTCAACATCAAAATTTGACCAAAACCTAATAGATCTCTTGTACACATCTTGTTCAAGTCACCCATCAAGTTTCAAGCCAATTGGACATCAAAAACCCATGAAAAATCAAAGTCTAGTCCAAAAATCCCTTGTAACCCAAAATTGGGACTCATAAACTCAAAAGTGGTTCAAATAAAAGACAGAGTGGAACAAAATGACCCTCTAGCTATCAGCAAACCACTCATGTAATCAGATTTCATTTTGGCCTCTGTACTACGATCGCGATCGGTGTACCTCAGGCCGAAATTTGGCTCAAATTTCAATCAGTCATAGCTCTAGTCTTCCTAGTCCCAATGGTGAAATATGGACAAGAATGGATGAGATTTGTTCAAGTTATGATCAATTTTAACTTTTGAACTATTTTTTACTAAAAGTCTAAATGCTACTGGTTGTGAAAGAAAAATCCTGACATCTTGTGATTCTACTGACACAGAATGCCTCGCCAAAAGAAAGAAAGGAAGTGGACAAAAGCACCATATGAAGTGGATGAGCTCGCTACAAATGAAAAAGCTCACATCTCGGATAAAATACTAGCTCAGATCCCTACTCACATTTTCATCGCGAAGTTTAGGGATGCTGATGGTGACATGGTAAAGATGACTATCATGCCGCGGGAAATATGGAATCTCCACTGAAGGCTGAAGGTCAGAGAAGCCGTGCGGGCTGTGCATTTGGAGCAGTTTTTCAGATTGCATCCATGGGGAACAGACTACATGAGGGCCCACGAGCTCATGAGCTCGATACAGTATGATGGGCAAGCGATGTTCACTGATAAGGATGGATCAAAGGTAAAAGTAAAGATCACAGAAGAAATCATCAACGAAGCTTTGCATTTCCTTCCAGGACAACACGACTTGCTGGCAAAGACCAAGTCACTAGATAATGAGAAGGCATTCATCAAAGCAAAAGGAAACAAGTACAAATACAATTACATGATTTACGGTTATCTGGAATTACCGATGAGGTTGATCTCTCAGCATTTCAAAGTTCAAAATCCTTCTCGTTACACCGAGCCAATCCTGCATATCGCAGTGGTCATGGCTCTAGCAAAAGCTGAAAATAGAACCATCCGCTGTGATTATGGTTCTTACATCTTGGAGAACCTGGTCGAAGCAAATTTGAAAAGCTCGGCAAAGAACAAAAGCTACATGAGTGCAGAGCCAATGCTAACAAGAATAGCATACCAAGCTTTGGGAATGATTGAAGATCTATCGGCGGCGGCCAGTTCTCAAACGGCCCTGATTCAGAAAGCAAAGCTGGTTTCTCATTCAGTTAGGACGACCACTAGCACCACATCATCACGCTCAGCCAAGGCATCCAACAAAAGCTCGAGTGATGAAGAAAAGACTGAGATTGAAGACGATGGAAACTCTCAATGGTCTAAGGACAAAGGACCATCTGAGTTTGAAGAAAGCCAGGAGGAAGACACCAGCACACCACTTGAGAAAAGAAAGAGGGAAAGAAGTATAGTGCCACAGTCTGACCTTCAAAAAGCATATGTAGAGGCCCAACAAAGAGTTGAGGAAAGAAGGACCAAGTTGCGGGCTGATAGACAGGCAAGAGCTGTTGCAACACAACAAACAAAAAAATGAAGGTTCGAGAAGGAAAGACAAGAAAGAATAGAAAATGCAGCTCGCATACGGGCTGAAAAGCAAAGATTAGAAGCGGAAAAAAAGGCTGAAGAAGTGGACATTTCTTCGCAGTCCACTGAAGGAACAAAGGAGAAAGATGCGGCTGATGATACAAACCAAGCAGAGCAATGAAAGAAAACCCAAAGAGAGAGGAATGTGGAAGCGCAACGGGCGGCGGATTTGACTCACCAAATAATCATAAAGATTTTAAAGAAAAGAAAAGCGGAAACGTCTGCTTCGCAGCCAAGGGAAGATGCTTCGAAGAAGAGGCATGCACAAGAAGTGGAAAAATCACCACCTCCTCCTTCTTTGCCGAAATCTCCTCCTCCTCCTTCTCCATCAACCAAAAAACCACGACCTCCTCCTTCTTCGTCCTCACAAAAAGAGTCTATGCCTCCTGCAAAAGCAATAGGATACCAAGAAGCCTGTCAAGCTATTGTTGATTTTGACTACAAGAGAACCTTACCGGAATTATAAAGAAAATTCCAATGCCAGCACGTGGTACTGAGAGAAAAAGAAAAGCAGGTATAGGAAGACCAACAAAAGCAAAAAACTGGGCAAGAGGAGCTAGAGAGCCTACGGGCACAATTGGAGCTCACAACGAAGGAAAGAGACACTGAGCGACAGCAGGCTCAGTCTCTGATCAGAGATCTGGTGGACGTCAGGACACAGTTGACCACCAAGGAAAAAGAATGCCAAGAATTGACAGAAAAGGTACATAAAGCAACGGAGCAGCTTGCTTATGAAAGCGCAAGGTTTCAGAGAGTTAACAATTCATACCTCACTGTCAAAAGTACTCTGACAACCTTGATGGCAAACCATGCACCTGCTGAAGCATTGGTCTCCACATCAGACAACGCCACAGCAGTGAACACCCTAGCATCCCTGAAAGGGGAGCTAGAGCAAGAAAGACTTCAAAGGCAGCTGCTCTTATCGAGAATGATGGCCCAGACGACGACCAACGAGCCAAAGGTAAAAGAGCTGGAGCAGCAATTAACACAAGCAAGGGCCGAGTTAGAGACTCAAAAAAAGATCGACGAGACACAACTGAAAGAAAAAGAAGACTTGATTTCTGAACAGCAAATCAGAACAGACGCAGCCTAGGTGCAATCGCAACTGCTGTCTAGTCAAGACTTGCCTGATTTTCCTGAAACTTTACATGAAGGAGAACAAGGACAGGGATCGGCCGAGGCAGGCCTAGATATTAGAGATGAGCTCACTGAAAGCATCAAGGACATGCCTGAGGGACCAGCAAAAGAGTACATGATGTATGAAAAGAAGATAATGGAGTCAGCAGCCCTGGCATTTTTATAGCCAGAAGAGCTAGTGGAGGGGTTTTGTCACGAGTACCTACCATTTCCCTTGATGTGCCACGAAGCAATCCTACGGAAGGGTAAGATGCGGCCGAACTTGCCACAAAACAAAGACGGGGGTTATGAAGGTGTAGCACTGACGACTGAAGAAGCACAGTACTCGTCGAAGACCACCCAAAGTGGAGGCAGAAGTGGTTGGACAAGTGGCCACAGGATCTAACCAATTACCACAACGCTCCTCATCACATTCAGATAGATCCTACTTTCTGCCCAGTCCCCAGAAGATGTACGTGGAAGGAATTTTCCACATGGAAAGGCTCAAGGCAGCAAAAGCTGAACTACCTAGTCCTGACGGTGCAGCATCCTCCTACAGTAGCCTATGTAGTCAACACCCTGAATTTGACAATCACCTTGCTGCGGCATGTCCCCGATGTGGCCTGTCAGATGCTGGTAAAGATAGCCCGGATGATCATCACCTGCATCAATGTTTTCAAAGACACTGAAGGCGACGATCATCCGTGGAATCTATTCTTAGATGGGCACCGAGGGATCTATTGGAATCTCCAAGATTCGCCACCACGACATATTCTGATGGCAATGTATTCAAGGCTAATATACCTGCCTTCACATTACTTGCAGACGTTTGAAGCGGCCTTCGTCACAAGTTTCTTGGAAATCGACTCAAGGATCTTCCACCCTTTGGCGAAGGGCCTCAAGGCACGGTACGTAGCATACCAACACACATAAAGTTAAAATCCTTTCAGACAGCATCAAGAAGCCCTGGAAGCTATCTTTCGAAAACAGAGTTTCTCAGCAACACTTGCTTCCTTGGAGCCCCATCAATGACCAAAGCTCTGAGCATGCACGAGGACGTGCAAGGATAAGGAAGGGGGGAGTGTTTGACCGATGAAGCAAGGAAGCAATGGGTTCCAGAGAAGGAGTCACATTTTTTCTTGTAAAATTCTTTTGTAAGAGAGCATCTCTAAGCTGAGAACTTGTAAAAGAATTTATGATTATTTTTCTGGGAGCAGTTGTATATTAGAGAGACAGTTAGAAGTTTAGGAGCTTTTAACCAGACAAGCCATTTGTAAAGACCTAAACTATAAAAGTCAATTTTGTAAGTTTGAACATTATCTTTTTCATGAGAAACTGAGAAGACCGCGTACGTTTGAGAGCTTCTTCTTGCTCCAACTTGTAATCTTCGCTATTGTGGCTACGGTAATCCGAATTCAATTTCGTTTATTGCATTGTGTTCCTCCTACTTTGCTCTTCCATTCAAGTGTAATCATTCAAGTTTTGGTGTAGGTTTTAAAATACGAGTTTGAGACCTCAAATCGCTGTTTTGAGTGTTTAAACGCGTATTTTATGTTGTTTTGACCATAGGAGAGGCTTTAGGGACCCTAAAACGACCCTTTAGGATCACCTATTCACTGTTTTTGCTGACTTTGGGATGAACGATCGCGATCTTTGTACCGCTCCAGGATGCTGTGACAGTGATAGTATATGCTCCTGATAGTCCCCTGTAACTTTCCTTCAAGTTTCGTGCGAATCCGACGTGATTTGCATGGTAAACGGACATGATGACTGTAGAGTAGTGTAGAAGGACATAGGCAGATTACTTGGCTTTTGTGCGTATGATTTGATTGTAGAGTTAGTAGTTGAATATCATCGAGTTCACTTCATTAGGAATGACACCCTAGTGAGTTTCCATGCCTCATCCTGATCGCTTCCCTTGTATTGATATTTTATGTTGATGCGTGAGAGCTATGCTATGGACGTCCGTCGCGGCGACCCGCAAACACTATGTCTCAGACAAAATCACCAGAAAAGCATTGAAATTAACAAGTTTTTGGATGAATCCATAGAAGCAAAGCAAAAAAAAGAAAACCAAGGACACAACCAACACATCAACCAAAATGTCCAAAATTGAAAGAAAATGAAACTACCAAAAGTTAAAATAGACATTGAAAGAAGTTTGGACAACTGAGATAAGAAGTGAAGAGGAATCCAACACGGCGAGATTTGACGCACACTCTCACTATCAAAAGTAAACATTCAAGATAGACATGTTATGATTCACACTACAAGAGGTACTTAATATTAGCGACGCTCCCAGTGCGACGCGCAATGTGAAAACCCACGGCGTAGCTATAGGTCGTCGCTAAGTTACTTATAACTTAGCAAAGCTCATAGCGATGCCTATAGCGATGCCGTCAGGGGTAAAAAAATAATCGAGAGCATCCAAAAACTTTGATCTCAGATCTGAGTTTTTGGCGCGCGCTCAAGCAAGCGAAGGTAACGCGCCCTCTCCCTCTCTCTCTCTCTCTTCTTCACACACACACACACACACACACACACGAGGAGAGGAACGAGAGCCAGGTATGCTCCTTCCCTCTCCTCACTCTCATGTTCCCTTCCCCTCTTTCTCTCTCCCTCTCTCTCTCTCTCTCACACACACACACACACACACATTGTATTTTTGAGAGAGAGAGAGAGAGAGAGAGACACACACACACACACACACACACAGAGAGAGAGAGAGAGAGAGAGAGAGAGAGAGAGAGAGAGAGAGAGAGAGAGAGAGAGAGAGAGATAGATAGATAGATTTTATTATTGTCCTCGGAGGTCAAATATGACCTATGGGACCAAAGTTACATGTGATGTAGTATGTGTATGGCTGATGAGTGACTCTCGATGCTCCAAAATTGTAGTGATGAGAGTCGCAATGGAGAGCCCACACTTTGGCTGGGAGAGGAAAGTGTGTAGGTCTAAGTTATGGCTGAAAATGTGAGAGAAGAAAGTGCGGATGTGACCAAAAGCTGAGCACTCTAGTAGTTTGTGGTACTCAGACTCTCGAACTTGCAGTGAGCATAATGTGCACAATCGATTTGACTCTTCTCCATTGCCCCAACGCCCTATCTCGCATCGAAGGAAATGGGAGCTAAGCCGAATCGCTGCAATAGTGCGTATCGCGGACAAGGGAATAGGCTCAAGCATGTAAGTGTGAGTACCGTTTCCTCTCTCAGCGAAGAACATGGTTTTGTAGTTGGGGGCAATATAGGTGGTGTAATGTATGAAGCGTGACCCACCGGATTTCTCCCAATCCGTAATGCATTGGCGTTGTAGAAAAGCTTCATTCACTTGAGAGTCAATTGAAGCATCATGTAGCAAGTGTAATGCATCCCATCTCCCAAACCACTTCTTTATGTCTTGCATCCATCCCGTGCTCAAGATCTTGCTTTTATGCGTCTTTTGAACTTTTTTGCTTGCTTCCCATGCAATTGTAGGAAGTCGATGTGAGGGGTTTTGACGCATCTTTATCATGTACTCCACAACTCTTTCCATGCCCATAACCTCAATTGGAAGAAATCCCGACTCAAGAAGTAGGAGCATATATGGTGTTTGTGTCTTAACTTGGAGAAAGTTTGTAAGAAAACGCTTTTGGACATTCTCAAACTCTTTCCAAGTAGACTTTGAGATGCTCCCGCCCCACACTTCAACTCCATAAAGAAGAACCAGTGTCACCAATGCATCAAAAAGATACTTCTTGAGAACCCAACACTTGATGTTTCCCGCATTACACATGTTCTCAAATGCATAATATGCTCTCTTTCCCGCTTCCAAACGATGCATAGCACATTCATGCCACTTGTGATTGGATGGAACCTCAAGGCCAAGGTACTTAAAGCTCTCAAAAACTTCAAGTGTCTCATTGTTGTACACAATGCATGGCTTCTCCTTATGGTTGGTTTTCACAAGCATAACCTTTGTTTTGGATTCATTTACAATCAGTCCACTATGCAAGCAAAAGTTATCAAGGACAACCATAAGCTTTTGTGCATCTTCTAAAGTGTGTGCTAGAAGCACTACATCATCCGCATACAACAAAAGCACATGCATAAACAAAAAAACACACACACGCATGCATAAACAAACAATGCACACACACATTGAGAGAGAGAGAGAGAGAGAGAGAGAGAGAGAGAGATAGAGCATGCATAAACCAAAAACGAACACACACATTCATAAACAAATAATGCACACACACATTGAGAGAGGAAAAGAGAAAGAGAGAGAGAGAAAGACAAAGATATAAAACAAAGAGAGAGAGAGAGAGAATAAGAAGAAGAAGAAGAAGAGATTCTTGTAGCCCGTAAAGCGGATGCGTCAGATGGCATCTAGTGGCGTCAGGAGGCCGAATGGGGTCAATACTTGCACGTGGATAAGTACAGACACAACGTGGATGTTTTCTTGTGATAATTATGCAGAAAGGTCATCATGAGGACCACTTTTTGGGGCCACTTCACGTGGTGATAGGATGCATTATTGGAAACGGTTGAGTGCCAGGTGTGCGGATGGATGCAGCAGGGTGACAACTATGCATTGTGAGGTCAGTTTTTGGCCTGTTCGGGGTCCGTTTGAGGTCAACTAAAAGGCCAAGGGTGCCCAAGTAATAAAGCTAAGTGTGGGAACTAAAAAAACAGAGAGAAGATCAGAAAAAACTTGGAGAAGAGAGGAGGAACAGCCGCAGGTGTGTTTTCGGTGTTTTTGGAGCCTGTTTTGGCCCTAAACTGCTCATCCGAGGTCGGATTTGAGCACTTTGACATTGTAGACTGGGGTTTTTGGCCGTTCCGGACGTGATGTCACTGTCCATTTTGTCAAATTACTCACTATTTTTCTACTATTTTGGGTGTGTAAGTTTCTCCCATGAGCAAAGCTGCCGCTCCAATTTGTGATTGTATCTGGTATCTTTTACCCATATTGTGTGAGATGTTTTCCCCATTGGTGTTGGCCCAAGCTCATTTGTATCTAAACATTAGAAGTTCTCCTCTTTTGAGCTGAGTTTTTTGGGCGTATGTGTGTGTGTGTGTCCATGGGTGTGTTTCCTGTCTCGTCCAGGAGGGTTGTGTAAGCCAACTGGTGCACCATAGTGTGTGTGTGTGTATCTTCCCAAGAGTGTGTGTCGGGTCGTTATAGAGGCATTCTGTGTGTTTCCATCCCGCCCAAATTCGTTTGGCACCCCCACGGAGGATCTTCTTCGAGTACCTTCTGCTTCGAGCTTCAAGCTTCGAGATTCAGGATTACAGGTTGTAGACTATAGGTTACAGGTTACAGGTACAGGTGATTCACAAAGGTACAGGTAGCTGGAGTACAGTGGTATACTAGCAGTGAAGTCACTTGCCTTTGTCGTGGGTATGCATCATTGGGCGCTTGCTTGAGCGCATTGTTTGTTGGTATTGTACGTTACTTGTGGAAACTGTCAATTATACGTCTTTGTGGAGCCATACTTGGTTTTATTTGGCAGTCCCAGCCATTTCTCAGACTTGGTCTTGAAGATAGTCATTTCTGAGATTTGACTATACGCAATTTGCATTAGCCTTCGTGTGAGGGTCGATAGCGTGAGGTTTTATTGAGCAGGGGGATTCTCAAATGTGGAGATCGTTTTGGTGATACATGTAGTTGGAGCACCCTTTTCATGACTGCGCCATTGGCTATGTACTAGTGATTCCTATTTGATGCTCGGGTCTATTGTTGGCAGTTTATGCATACATCTATAATCTATATTTTGGGTTCTCACTGCTCTACTTTTGGGGAAACTCAGTCAAAATTTTTTCAAGTTATGATCGCTGGTTTTTTAGTCTTTTTAGCTATTTTTATGCGGTTATGCTGCTGAAATTTTGGCAAAATCAGAGGACAAGTCAGGTGTGCCTTCTTGGGAGTTGCATGGTTGGCTTTAATGGATGATCAAAATGGCCCTCAATTCACTCCTTTTCATTTAACTCAGAGAATCCAGATAAATGTTCATGTGTCCAGGAAGATTTTTTTCTCGCAGCGCATAGTCTTTATGTTCGGGCCAAGAAGGTTACGAGAGATTTTGGAATGTCATTTGCCTGTTGTAATTCCGATGATAAACTACGAAAACTCATTTGATGTGCATGTGTTTGTCCTTATCTAAAGTTGAGCTCCATTGAAGTTTCTGGGAATTGAGTCAGTCAAAAGTTTTGGATTCTTGCACGTGTGTTCGAAGAGGTTCTCAAAGCATTCAACTTGGTTAGCCATGGCTTTCTCTTATCCGGAGTTTCATGAAAGAAGTGATGAAGATGTGAAATACTTTTTAGAAAAGATGGAGGTTGCCTGCATTAGCAACTAGATTCATGACCCGGCGCAGATGTTACGTCTTCTCCAAATTTGTTTGAAGAGTGATGCACGAGTTTGGTCCAAAGCATTTGAAGAGGAGTTGCATGTGGCTGATTCACCCGTAAGGTTGAGTTGGGACAATCTACGGCATGGGTTGGAAGTGGAGTTTGTGAAGATAGAAGATCCCGACAAAGTGTGGCAAGAAGTACAGGCTTTAGTGCAAAAGGAAGGTGAGCCAGTACTTCAAACTTTGATGATCAGTACGCAATTCAAATTTGACACCAAGCAAAAGATGATGCCAATGTTTCAATGCATGAACAACAACAAGAAATTGTAGATCATGTGTTGCATAGTTCAATTCATGTCTTCTTAATTTCCTAGACTCATATGCAACCACTCTTCCTTCTTGTGTCAAAACACACCCCAATTGTTCACCACTAGCATCACATGACACAACAAATGGTTTGCCCATCTCAGGAACTTTCAAAACACAATTTTCTGCTATTTTAGCCTTCAAGGTCTCAAAAGCAGTCTCATAGGTAGAAGTCCACACAAAACCCTTGTCTTTCTTGGTGAATTCGGTCAAAGGACTTGCTATCTTAGAGAAATCTTTAATGTGTGCTCTCTCATATTGTGCTAGACCATAAAGCTTCTCACATCCCTTAATGATAGACTCACAAAACAGGCTCACTTCTTTCTCGTGAAAATAACTGATATTGCTTTGACCATTGCACGCTTGTTTGTGAAAGAGATATTTTTTTTGCATGGCATGCCCAAGAGCATAGTGTCTGACAGAGATTCTAAGTTCACTTCTCATTTTTGGAGAGCGACTTTTGACTCTATAGGTACCCAGTTATGCATGTCTACTGCTTTTCATCCTCAAACCGATGGGGAAACGGAGAGAGTGAATCGTATTTTAGAAGATATGTTACTAATGTATGTCAATGAAAACCAATCTAATTGGAATGAATATTTGCCTTTGGTTGAATTTGCATACAACAGTTCATATCATTCATCTATTAGGATGACTCCGTTTGAGGCAATGTATGGCTATAATTGTCCCACACCTATAAATTTTCTTAGCTTGAGGAATAAGGTAGAACTGTCACGTGAGATGCTTGAGAAAATGGATAACGAGTTGGTCAAAATCAGGGGGAATATTAGAGAAGCCCAAAAGAGACATAAATTGTATTATGACAAGAAACATCGGGTTGTGGAGTATGAAACTGGGGATATGGTTTTCTTAAAGGTTATTCCCAAGAAGTCTCATTTGATTCTTGGAAAGGATAAGCGATTGTCTCCACGATTTGCTGGGCCAATTAAAATTTTGAAGCGCATTGGTTCATTAGCTTACAAATTGGAATTGCCTTCTCATGTCAAAGTGCATCCTGTATTTCATGTGAGTTTATTGAAAAAGTATGTTCCTAAGGTGCATCATGTTTTACAGGACAACTCTAAGTTGAAAGATGACGGAACATTGACAGTAGAACCAGAATTAGTGCTAGATAGGCGTGTCAAACATTTGAGAAATAGAGACATTGTGGAAGTTTTGGTTAAGTGGCAGAACTATCCAGTAGAGGATGCATCATGGGTTGATCTTAGTGTTTTGCAAAGTGAATTTCCCTCCTTACAACTCTGAGAACAGAGTTAATTTTCAAAAGGGGAGATTGTAACAGGACTTGATTTTGAGGTGTTTTAGTAATCAATTTTGTTTTTCTAGGAAGTTTTGGTCGTTTTAAAGTTAGTCCACTGTGTAGAAGGATGTGTGGATTGTTTTTTTCCAATAAAATTTTTTGATCCGGAAGGAACTTTCTGGGGCATTTTTGAAGGTGTTAAGGTGGGATTTTGAAAAAGTGATGTATGAAGCGATTGAAGCCTGCGCTATAAGGAACAACTTTGGTTCTTTGAGTCTTTAGAGATTTTGATGTTTTGATGCTCATTGAGGGCAGCTGCGTACATACGAAAGTTTTCATTGGCATGGGAGAGGATGTGCAAGGTCTTAGCACCACAAGTACCCCCACCTGACATGATGAAGAAGGACATGTTCTTGTCTGGTCTTTGGGAGAATATACGTTGGAGAGTGGAGCTAAAGAATCCTAGGACATATGAAGATGCATTGGAGGTGGCAAGGAACAAAGAGTGGAAGCTGAGGAAAATGAGACAATTAGGAGTAGAGTCTTTGCCCATGAGGTCTGAATTTCAGCCTATGGATTCTTCACATATGCCAGGGGTTCATCATGAACCAGTGGTTCCTGTTACTACTCGGGTTATTCCAGCAGTGGTCACTACAACAGTGCAAGATGATGGGCTAAGGCAAGACATGAGGCAAGTGGTAGATTTAATGAAGAATCTCAGCCTAAACATGCTTGGTCAAGTTGGAAATAATCGAGGTCGAGGGAGGTTTGCAAATCAGCCAGGAGGTGAAGAAAGACCCATGAATGGTGTTGGACAAAGCAATGGTAGGTTCTGGAGGTAGACGCCCACATGTTATAATTGTGGAGAGTTGGGCCACATCAACCCGCAATGTGATAAGCCACGAAGGATGGGTGGAGACATGTATGCATTGCCAAAACAGGTGCTAACTAGGTCGCATGATTATGGCATCGAAATTAAGGGAGATGAAGGAACCAGTGGATTAACCCAGGAGGAAAAGGGAAAGAAAAAAGTGCTAAGTGTAGTCACCTTGGAGAAGGCATCAAAGCTGGAGGATACATTAGTGATGCCTATTTGGAAGAGGACTACAGAAGACAAGGAAGGAAGAAGTGCCCCAGGTCCTAGTAAAAAGAAGGGAAAGAGCCATGAAGGTGAGGATGTCAAGGCCAAGAGGAAAAGAAGAGCTTGTCGCAAGTTTCATGTTTCAGATTTTCCACTAAGGAATGGGCAATTAAGCTATGACTTGAAGGAGGATCTGACAAGCAGAAAGGCAGGTGTTACTTTTGGGCAGCTTATAGAAATGGTGCCTAAGCTAAAGTGACAATGGAAGAGAAGGTGTTGGTGATGGATGAGCTACCAGACATCTGTCCAATAGTAGATGTGTGGCATAAAAGAAAAAATATGGGACAAGGTTATGTGGATGGTGGAGCCCAAATATGTGTCATAACACACGCATGCGTTGAGAAGATGGGTCTTACAGTGTCTGGGGTGTCTGGCTTCCGGATCAGATTGGCAAACCATCAAAAAGTAAAATGTTTGGGTGCTGTAAAGAGCTTAGAAGTGACGGTATATGATGCAAAGGCAATGGTTGATTTTCATGTGATGCCAGCGGGGTTGGGAGCATATTGTATTATACTTGGTAGACCATGGTTACGTGCAGTGGGAGCTGTTCAGGATTGGAGACGTGGTACAATTAGCCTCTATGGAAAGACAGGTGCCAAGAAGCTATATAATATGGACACAAGGAAACTATTGGAGGAGCTTTATGAAGATGAGGGTGAGTCTAGTGATGAAGACTATTCTACAGTGACAGATGAGGATAGTGATAGCACTACTAGCAGTGATGAGGATGTTGATGTTGCATTTGTTTTGATGGACAAAGAAATCCAGGAGTCTGGTTTAGTTGCATTTGCAAATGAGGTTGAAGATGAAAGCGAAGGGCCTTATGAAGTGATTGAAGGGCTAATGGAGACCAAGGTTGAATCGTCAAAGAAGCAGGAAGTGATGACACAAATGATCAGTGGAGACCTCTCAGCTATGGAGAAGGAGATATATTTGCACATGCTGGGTAGTTTTCCTGATTTGTTCATTACCTCATATGAAGAGATCAGAGGGTTCAAGGGAGAAGAGATGCATATAGAGCTGAAAGAAGGTGCTTAGCCAGTGCGGCAAAGGCTAAGAAGGATGGGTCAAGAGCAAATGGAAGCCTTGCGGGAAGAGGTGGACAAGTTATTGAAGGCAGGGTTCATAGTCCCTGTGGAGACCACAGAATGGGTGAGTCCAGTAGTAGTCAGTCCAAAGAAGGATGGGAAGTGGAGGATTTGTGTAGATTTTAAACCCTTAAACTCAGCCACTAAGAAGAACCCATATCCTCTTCCATTCATTGATCAGATCTTGGATTCCGTGGCAGGTTATGAGAGGTACAAAGACCATATTAGGTATTTTGGTAAAAATCTCACATTATGGGAATCTCCAAATCGACCGAATTCATGTAATTTGGGAATTTTCCACTTAAAGTGGGAAAAATTGAGGTGTGTGGCTAGTAAATAAAGTGAAAATCTCATAGGATTGTGGTGTTGATAAACACCAAAAGTCAAGAGGATGTACAACACATGGATTTGAATAATAACTATAAATTACATAAAACAAAGGAAGATACAAAAAAGATTTTGTTTACAAATTGACTAGTATAGTCACAATAGAAGCTCCACATAATTCTACTCCACATTTGATACCATATCTGAACTTTGATCCAAGTGTGGCTGATGTGCACGAGTGAGGCCTTCTTTGGCTTTTAGAGCATGTCTTTCTGGAATCTTTATTCTAGAAAATGGTCCTTCTTTGTTGGGTCTCCAGGACCAAACAATTGCATCTATAGTTTCCCACACTTGTGGGTCCTTATAGTTGACAGCCCAATAACCCTTCCAACAATTACTGTAAGCTTGAGTATCTGTCATCCCACTTTTTCTCGCGCAAGGTGCCCAATATTGAATCAAGAGTTTTCTGTAGTTTGGTGATGTAGGCTCATTATCAATGTCAGATAAAGCCATTGCAAGCCACACTGGATAGATTTCTGTGTCACTCGGAACAAGCATAAGAAAGTCACCTTGGTGCACATCAGACATAGGGTCAAACTCTTCCCTTGGCCTATCTTGTTGAGGCCCACAAAAATGATCGTTCAACTCTTCAAGGCCTAGGAATCTTTCTGCTCCTTGTTGCAAATTCATTGTAGTGCTTTGTAGATGAGAATATTCTTGAGTTTTTGGCCAAAATATTTCATACAAGACTCCCTCTGATATGATTGCTTTTCCAATCTCTTCAATTACCTTACTCCAATAATCTATCACGGGTCTATAATATCGCGGAATACTTGAACCATTCCCTAAATTTTTCCAAAATTTTATATAGTTCTTTAGCCCCAAAATGACTTCTTCGTGGGCCTTGACATACTCCGCCATTTGTACTAGAGGTGGATCTCCATGTGGTAACATTGGCTTGCCTTCTGTGTCTGTTTTCCAAAGGCGAATACTTCCACTCCAACTTGATACACCTACATGTGCCTTATATTGCATCATTGGTGTCTCATCCTGCATAAAGAACCTGAACTGAAGCGGTTTGGAATGTCCAACAAGTATGTCTTGTCCATCACAAAGATAGCCATCACAATATTGCTTGAAATCAGGGATCTTTGTGAGAAAAAATGGAGCTGGAGATGAAGATGAGCTGTTTCGTAATGTATCCATCAAATGTGGCAAAGTATAGGTTTGTGTAACTCTCAACTTCTCTGAAAACCTACTAAACATGGCGTCTATGTCCTCATGTGTATGCCCAACCATTAAAAATCCCAGCTGGATGGTTTTGAAAACACCCCTTGCAACAAGCATTGACAAATAGGCAAATAAGTATCGATTTTTGTTTTCCCCTGCACAATTATCCAATTGTAGCAACAAGTTCTCTGGCAATCTGCGAAATGTTGACCCCAATTCCTCTTCTGCAATTTCTGACGACTGCACAATGGGCTCTTTTCCATCACTCAAGTTATGGTAGTCCAAAGCATCCCTTGAGTTCAAAGCATGTAGTAGTGAAATATTGCTCCTTGGAAGTCCATTTGTTACTAGATCACCAAGAGGATGCTTATCTATCCTCTCGAGGTTATGTAAACAATTAGCAATTGAGCCAATTGTAAGATTTGGATCAGCTGGCCACAAACCATTCAAGACAAAGTGTCCGTAATGACCTTCTCCATGTCCATGAGTGATCATGCCAATCAATGCCACCTGCAGATTATATCCTGAATCCACACCCTTGGGAACAATGCGTAATCTAGGAATGGCAGTCTTCTTTTGATCCATCTTATCATGGATTATGCATACATATTTTTGTGGTTGAGTTTCTGAATACGTGCGCCATGCATAATATAGGCTTCTGCAACTCTTTTGTTGTGCCATGTGAACTTCTCTCTCCCTCAAGAGAAGAGCTCTCTCTTCAAGAGAAGGTTTAGCTTCTAACCTTGCCTTGATTGAACTACAAATATTGCACTTAGAGAACTCACTCGTCTTTGTTAAAGTGACATGTGGGTACTCTTTGTTCCAAATTCTACCAAAAGAAGATTGGGATAGCTTCTTCTCATAGCCCATTTGGTCAAGTGTCGTGTTGATTTCACATAAAATATCCACTTGTTTGTATGTTGATGGAATCACCAATTGAGTCTCTCTTGAGCCATCTAGCAGTGTTCTACTTCTATGTGGCATTTTCTCAGAGTTATTTTCCACAAACTCGTTTAGTAGTGCTCTTGCTAAACTAGTATGTTGAAGTCCCCTTCTCAATGTACATGTGTTCCCATGTACATATTGGCGCACACCATTTTCAAAGTTCTCCTTGTATCGATAAAATGATGTCTTTGGTATTCCATGTAGCTCATACCATGCTCTACAACAAACAATAGAGCCATTTAGCCTGAATTGGTATCGTGACTTCTCATCTTTCTGATAACATATAGAAAGAACATCATAAACATAATTAGTGCGTGATTTTTGAGACTCTCCCCAAAATTGTTGTCGTAACCTTGTCACCATATCACGATCTGCAAATTGGCAGCATTTTTGTGCACAACAATCAATGCATGATACCCTTTGAATTGATTTGTTTGAAAGGTAAAAAGTCGAAGCTGGTGCTGCTTTTGATTTTTGAGTCCTGTTCATGAAAGTGTATCGTCTCTTCCTTGACAACTGGACAACATTACTCCCATCAAGTTTTTTTCCAACATTGCCATCGTTGGATACATCCTCATATGTAGCATGCATGCCATCAACAGGAACAAAGCGTTGTAATGGGCTCCCATTCAACATTGTTGTCTGCTTGATGGGCCACTTTAGCAAAGTGATGCTACCCACTTCAACCACATCATGAATGCTTGCATTTTCTCTTTCAATACCCACACCCACACAATCAGGACCAAGTTCCTGAAAGTTGACATAATCATGTGGAAATACATATAAGATGGTCCCTTCATTCATGGTTTGCATCATTGTGTCATCTTTTAAAAGGACCCTCTGATTTCTCCAAGACTCTCGAATCATTGCTTCAAATTCTGGGCTTGTCATAGGTATTGCATCTGTAACTAGAGGATCAGAATGATCATGTTCTTCATCACCATTGTAGCTTTCGTGTGGATCAATTAAGTTCCCATTTAATACAAAAGATTGCAAAAGAAGCTTTGACCATCGAACAGCACTCCATAATGAGCCTTGGAGAGATGAAGTATCCATTGTAGGAAAAGGTAGGACCACATCCTTCAAGCATTCCTCCACTAGTATGGAGACATTTCCCAGCCCTATCTTTGTACCACCACAAGTGGAATATGGATCTGTTCTACACACACAACCAATACCAACGATTTCATTGTCAAGTATCATAGGTACTTTCTCCCCAGATTCGAAGTCCATCCTGTAAGTAAAAAGATTACATTGTTAAATCCATAGTTATAGAAAAATACTCTTCAAACCAAAAATCATGCTACAACATGAAAAAGGTTTGCATAGGTTGGACAAGTGGTGAACCTTGAGACCAAATCCTCCTTGCTATATTAATGGAAGCAAGGTTGGACAAGTGGTGGACCTTGAAACCAAAGCCTCTTTGCTATATGAGAGCATAGGTTGGACAAGTGGTGGACCTAGTTGTAATACCCACTGCCACCTATCAACTACTATAGGACTATGCTTTCCAATGTCCAAGTATCCCTTGAGTCTTTCAAGGTTGAACACGTGGTGGACCTTGAAACAAAAATCCCCTTTCTATATCAGAGCATAGCTTGGACAAGTGGTGGACCTAGTTATAATGCCCAATATCCAAGGTGAAATACCTTAGTACTTTGCTACCTTGCTTGCCAATGTTTACGTAGCCCCTCATTTCTTTAATGGAAGTAAGGTTGGACAAGTGGTGGACCTTGAAACCAAAGCCTCTTTGCTATATAAGAGCATAGGTTGGACCTAGTTTTAATACCCACTGCCACCTATCAACTACTATAAGACTATGCTTTCCAATGTCCAAGTATCCCTTGAGTCTTTCAAGGTTGAACACGTGGTGGACCTTGAAACAAAAATCCCCTTTCTATATTAGAAAGGTTGAACACATGGTGGACCTTGAAACGAAAATCCCCTTTCTTTATCAGAGCATAGCTTGGACAAGTGGTGGACCTAGTTATAATGCCCAATATCCAAGGTGAAATACCTTAGGACTTTGCTACCTTGCTTGCCAATGTTTACGTAGCCCCTCATTTCTTAAATGGAAGTAAGGTTGGACAAGTGGTGGACCTTGAAACCAAAGCCTCTTTGCTATATAAGAGCATAGGATGGACCTAGTTTTAATACCCACTACCACCTATCAACTACTATAAGACTATGCTTTCCAATGTCCAAGTATCCCTTGAGTCTTTCAAGGTTGAACACGTGGTGGACCTTGAAACAAAAATCCCCTTTCTATATTAGAAAGGTTGAACACATGGTGGACCTTGAAACGAAAATCCCCTTTCTTTATCAGAGCATAGCTTGGACAAGTGGTGGACCTAGTTATAATGCCCAATATCCAAGGTGAAATACCTTAGGACTTTGCTACCTTGCTTGCCAATGTTTACGTAGCCCCTCATTTCTTTAATGGAAGTAAGGTTGGACAAGTGGTGGACCTTGAAACCAAAGCCTCTTTGCTATATAAGAGCATAGGTTGGACCTAGTTTTAATACCCACTGCCACCTATCAACTACTATAAGACTATGCTTTCCAATGTCCAAGTATCCCTTGAGTCTTTCAAGGTTGAACACGTGGTGGACCTTGAAACAAAAATCCCCTTTCTATATTAGAAAGGTTGAACACATGGTGGACCTTTAAACGAAAATCCCCTTTCTTTATCAGAGCATAGCTTGGACAAGTGGTGGACCTAGTTATAATGCCCAATATCCAAGGTGAAACACCTTAGAACCTTGCTACCTTGCTTGCCAATGTTTACGTAGCCCCTCATTTCTTTAATGGAAGCAAGGTTGGACAAGTGGTGGACCTTGAAAGCAAAGCCTCTTTGCGATATGAGAGCATAGGTTGGACCTAGTTGTAATACCCACTGCCACCTATCAACTACTATAGGACTATGCTTTCCAATGTCCAAGTATCCCTTGAGTCTTGCAAGGTTGAACACGTGGTGGACCTTGAAACCAAAATCCCCTTTCCATATCAGAGCATAGCTTGGACAAGTGGTGGACCTAGTTATAAAGCCCCTCCTTTCTTTAATGGAAGAAAGGTTGGAAAAGTGGTGAATCTTGAAACCCAAACCCTTTGGCTATATATAGAGGATATCTTGGACAAGTGGTGGGCTTAGTTGTAGTATCCAATGTCCAAGGTCCAAGGTGAACTATGTAAAGACCTTACTTCCAAAAACAGAGTCGTACAAGTGGTTCTCCTTGAAACCAAAACCTCCTTAGTGTATTAGAACATAGCTTGGAGAAGTGGTGGACTTAGTTGTAATGGTGAATGTCCAAAGCAAACTATTATAGGACCTTGCTTCCCAAATCAAGTTTGGACAAGTGGTGGATCTTGAAACCAAAACCCCCTTACTCTATTAGAGCATAGCTTAGATAAGTGGTGGACCTAGCTGCCATGGAAAATGTTCAATCTGAACTGCTGCAAGACCTTGCTATTAAATGTCTAAGTAGAGCTAGCTTCTTTAATGGAATCAAGGTTGGGAAAGTGGTGCATCTTGAAACCAAAAGCCCTTTATTGTATTAGAGCATAGCTTGGACAAGTGAGGGACCTAGTTTTAATGTGTGATGTCCAAAGAAAAGTATTACAAGACCTTGCTTTCCAATATTTGAATTGGTCAAGTGGTTAAAACTAAGTATAAAACTTTGACCATTTTCTTCTCGAATTGCCAAAAAGCTAGTTTTAGACACCCCTAAATGAAAATGGTTTAGGGTGGCCTTAAACAATGTTTTTTCAAAGACTTGAACAAAAGGGTTGTCGAAGAGTAATGACAATTTATTGTGGCTTGAAGTGCCTGAGTATGTGAAAACAAGCCTAGGTTTTCCACGAGGCAAAAGGTGACATAATAAGAACATTGGAAAGTTAGGATTGACCATGTGGCCTAAACTTTGGCAAGTGAAGTGGTGGCCAAGTTTTGTGGCACAGTGTGCACTTGGTCCTATATGTGTTGACCACTTGGCTAAATCTAGGACCATAAGGCCAAACCTTTGGCACCTTAAATATAGTATGGGACATAATCTAGAACTGCTATAGTAAATTAGTAGTATAGCTAATATGTTAATATTTGTATTATATTTAAGTATGTGCTAATATAATTTATGTTCAAAATTTCACTAATGAAGAATGTTCCCATTTAGCACTCCAGATGCGGGGTCTTAGGGCAATGCCACAATGGGGTGACAAGGCAGCGCTTCCACGTGAGGTTTGGGGATAGCGCTCTTGATGGGGATGTGGAATATAGCGCTCTCGATGGCGGGGCTTGGGAGGTTGATTTTGGGATATTGTTCTGGGCGGGGTCCGGGGCAGCATGTTTTTTAAGTGAATTCCTAGTATAGAGTTATGCATGTTTTTCATATTTTCAACCATGATTTCTTTAATTTTGGCCGTGTGAATTGGTTAATTTTTTATATTGCTTTTGTTTTTTTTAATCCTATGATAAAACATGGACTTGTAGCATACGTGGCATTCTAATAAACCCTATCAAGATTAGGCACACAGAGAGCGCACGAGAAACGCACACAGAGAAAGCAGGCGAGCAGCAAAAACACAGAAAGCGCACACTTATCGCACACAGTTGGAGTATACGCGCGCGTAGAGGAGCAAGCTCGGCATCGTACACAACACACAGGTGGAGTGCACAGGATTGAAAGTTCGCGCACAAGACAAAGAAACAGCAGCGTACACAACGCTTTCTAGAAGGGCAGGATCGGGCAGTCTTCTCAGGAGACATTGCACACCTCACGAATAGAGAAAAAACAGGTATTTCTCTCTCTCTCACTCTCTGTCTTTCTCCATATAGAGAAGATGGTTCTCTGTAACTCTTCTTGCACACACACTCTCTCGTCAAAAGACAGAGATACATAGTTTAAACGTATCCCCGCACACATACACATATTCCCACACATCGTCTTCCTCTCTTCCACATACATAACCACAGTGAAATCTGTTATCTTGCTGTCTCTCTCTTGAAAATACATGCACATATTCCCACACATCGTCTTCCTCACTTCCACATACATAACCACAATGAAATCTGTTATCTTGTTGTCTCTCTCTTGAAAATACGTGCACATATTCCCATACATCGTCTTCCTCTCTTCCACATACATAAACACAGTGAAATCTGTTATCTTTCTCTCTCCTCTCTCTAAAAAACAGTTATTTATCTCTCTCTCTCTCTCTCTCTATCTATCTCTGTATTTGCTATCTCTCTCTTGAAAATACATGCTCATGTATGTGTGCGTCTGTGTTATCTATGTGTATGTATGTATATTTGTGTTATTTCATTGTAATACTCATACATAATGCAGATACACAATTACACTTAATTACGATATGCACACATAGTATATATACATACATAAATATCACAAATAACTAACACATTGTAATACTAGTAAAATTGAATGGAAGACTTACTTGCGTGATCTGTTAAAGTCGATTCTTGTAGCGAGTTCTGGATGTATGCTGAGCTGATTTTCCTCTAATCCATTTGTAGATATGATTGTAACTTCTGTTTCTCAAAAATAGTAGTGTTGTTTAGTGATACACCTAATGGACATAAATGGTTTAAACTAGGACATGTAGACCAAAAATACGTGTATTTCTTTGGATGAATATATACACTTTTTGGTGACCCTTACCACAAGTGGTGGACCTTAAGACCAATGGACTATAAGGACCTCCAAACAATACCTTGTACACTCAATCCTTCTTGGTATCTAGGTTGGACAAGTGGTGGACCTTGTTCAAATTCTCTAACCACTCTCTCTAACATGGTGACATAATTTAGGTGTGATAAATTCATATCTATGCAAACTAATATCAGTTTAGGCTTGTTAATTTGAATTTGTTTGAATTTATGTACAATATAATGATTTGAGGTTTGCATATTTGAATTTAGGTGGTATAATAATATCTTTTTGTGGTAAACTTGAATTTAAAATCAATTTTGCGTGGAATATTTTAAATTTAAGTAGTAAAATTTAAATTTTTATAAAAAAGTTTGAATTTTAAAATTTGGGCGGGATAGTTTAAAATTTAGGCGGGATATTTAAGATTTGGGAGGGATATTTTAAATTTAGGCGGGAAGGTTTTGAATTTATAGCGAGATCTCCCTTACATAAGAGAGTATAGGTTGGACAAGTGGTGGACCTTCAAGCTAGAGCATCCATGCTACTGGACATGATAGGTAGGGAATCTAGTTGAATATTGTATGTATAATATATATGTAATAGATCTAGCTTGGACAAGTGGTGGACCTTGGAACCAAACCCCCATGTAAAACCTATCATGGTCACTCCAAGTGGTAATAAATAATAACCTTTAAGATGTAGCCTTATAGGTTGGACAAGTGGTGGACCTTAACACGCACATATTCTTAATATAATGACATAGAGTGGAAAAGTGGTGAATCTTGAGACCAAACCACTCAGGCTACTAGCAATAATAGCTTGGACAAGTGTGGACCTTGAATGTAACCCCTCATCTACGACATATCATGGGTTTAATGTTTTTCGATGGAGCCTAGCATCTTGGAGACATGGTGCACCTTGCTTCTCCTCATGTTTCAATGGAGCCTACCTTGGACAAATGGTGGAGCATCCTTCTCTCCATGTTTCAATGGACCCTAGCTTAGACAAGGGTGGACCTTTGCTTCTCTCTATGTTTCAATAGAGTTAGCTTGGACAAGTGGTGGACCTTGGAACCAAACCCCCATGTAAAACCTATCATGGTCACTCCAAGTAGTAAGAAAGAATAACCTTTAAGATGTAGCCTTATAGGTTGGACAAGTGGTGGACCTTAACACCCACATATTCTTAATAAAAGTGGTGAATCTTGAGACCAAACCACTCAGGCTACTAGCAATAATAGCTTGGACAAGTGGTGGACCTTGAATGTAAACACCTCATCTACGAAATATCGTGGGTTTAATGTATTTCGATGGAGCCTAGCATCTTGGAGACATGGTGCAGCTTGCTTCTCGTCATGTTTCAATGGAGCCTATCTTGGACAAATGGTGGAGCATCCTTCTCTCCATGTTTCAATGGACCCTAGCTTGGACAAGTGGTGGACCTTTGTTTCTCTCTATGTTTCAATAGAGTTAGCTTGGACAAGTGGTGGACCTTGGAACCAAACCCCCATGTAAAAACTATCATGGTCACTCCAAGTGGTAATAAAGAATAACCTTTAAGATGTAGCCTTATAGGTTGGACAAGTGGTGGACCTTAACACGCGCATATTCTTAATATAATGACATAGAGTGAAAAGTGGTGAATCTTGAGACCAAACCACTCAGGCTACTAGCAATAATAGCTTGGACAAGTGTGGACCTTGAATGTAAACCCCTCATCTACGACATATCGTGGGTTTAATGTTTTTCGATGGAGCCTAGCATCTTGGAGACATGGTGCACCTTGATCTCCTCATGTTTCAATGGAGCCTACCTTGGACAAATGGTGGAGCATCCTTCTCTCCATGTTTCAATGGACCCTAGCTTAGACAAGGGGTGGACCTTTGCTTCTCTCTATGTTTCAATAGAGTTAGCTTGGACAAGTGGTGGACCTTGGAACCAAACCCCCATGTAAAACCTATCATGGTCACTCCAAGTAGTAAGAAAGAATAACCTTTAAGATGTAGCCTTATAGGTTGGACAAGTGGTGGACCTTAACACCCACATATTCTTAATAAAAGTGGTGAATCTTGAGACCAAACCACTCAGGCTACTAGCAATAATAGCTAGGGATAACCTTTAAGATATAGTCTTCAAGAGGAGAGAAAGAATAACAATTAAGATATTAGTCTTATAGGTTGGACAAGTGGTGGACCTTACACCCAAATATTCTTATTAATGATTAGAGAGTGGAAAAGTGGTGAATCTTGAGACCAACCACTCATGCTACTAGCGATAATAGGTTGGACAAATTGTTGATCTTGAATGTAAATCCCCATGTAAAAATAACGTGGGTTTAATGTATTTCGATGGAGTCTAGCATCTTGGAGATATGGTGCAGCTTGCTTCTCTTCATGTTTCAATGGAGCCTATCTTGGACAAATGGTGGAGCATCCTTCTCTCCATGTTTCAATGGACCCTAGCTTAGACAAGTGGTGGACCTTTGCTTCTCTCTATGTTTCAATAGAGTTAGCTTGGACAAGTGGTGGACCTTGGAACCAAACCCCCATGTAAAACCTATCATGGTCACTCCAAGTGGTAAGAAAGAATAACCTTTAAGATATAGCCTTATAGGTTGGACAAGTGGTGGACCTTAACACCCAAATATTCTTAATATAATAACACAGAGTGAAAAAGTGGTGAATCTTGAGACCAAACCCTCATGCTAATAGCGTTAATAGGTTGGACAACTGGTGGACCTTGAATGTAAACCTTCCATGTTTCAATGGAGTTAGCTTCGACAAATGGTGGAGCATCCTTCTCTCCATGTTTCAATGGAGCCTAGCTTGGACAAGTGGTGGACCTTTTGCTTCTCTCTATGTTTCAATAGAGTTAGCTTGGACAAGTGGTGGACCTTGGAACCAAACCCCCATGTAAAACCTATCATGGTCACTCCAAGTGGTAAGAAAGAATAACCTTTAAGATGTAGCCTTATAGGTTGGACAAGTGGTGGACCTAAACACCGCATATTCTTAATATAATGACATAGAGTGGAAAAGTGGTGAATCTTGAGACCAAACCACTCAGGCTACTAGCAATAATAGCTTGGAAAAGTGGTGACCTTGATGTAAACCCCTCATCTAAACAATATCGTGGGTTTAATGTATTTCGATGGAGCCTAGCATCTTGGAGACATGGTGCACCTTGCTTCTTTTCATGTTTCAATGGAGCCTATCTTGGACAAATGGGGGAGCATCCTTCTCTCCATGTTTCAATGGACCCTAGCTTGGACAAGTGGTGGACCTTTGCTTCTCTCTATGTTTCAATAGAGTTAGCTTGGACAAGTGGTGGACCTTGGAACCAAACCCCCATGTAAAACCTATCATGGTCACTCCAAGTGGAAGAAAGAATACCCTTTAAGATGTAGCCTTATAGGTTGGACAAGTGGTGGACCTTAAACATCTTCATAATATAACTTAGAGTGAAAAAGTGGTGAATCTTGAGACCCAACCACTCAGGCTACTAGGATAATAGCTTGGACAAGTGGTGACCTTGAATGTAAACCCCCATCTAAACAATATCGTGGGTTTAATGTATTTCGATGGAGCCTAGCATCTTGGAGACATGGTGCAGTTGCTTCCTCATGTTTCAATGGAGCCTATCTTGGACAAATGGTGGAGCATCCTTCTCTCCATGTTTCAATGGACCTAGCTTGGACAAGTGGTGGACCTTTGCTTCTCTCTATGTTTCAATAGAGTTAGCTTGGACAAGTGGTGGACCTTGGAACCAAACCCCCATGTAAAACCTATCATGGTCACTCCAAGTGGTAAGAAAGAATAACCTTTAAGATGTAGCCTTATAGGTTGGACAAGTGGTGGACCTTAACACCCTAATATTCTTAATATAATGACATAGAGTGAAAAAGTGGTGAATCTTGAGACAAAACCACTCGTGCTACTAGCACTAATAGCTTGGACAAGTGGTGGACCTTGAATGTCAACCCCCATGTTTCAATGGAGCCTATCTTGGACAAATGGTGGAGCATCCTTCTCTCCATGTTTCAATGGACCCTAGCTTAGACAAGTGGTGGACCTTTGCTTCTCTCTATGTTTCAATAGAGTTAGCTTGGACAAGTGGTGGACCTTGGAACCAAACCCCCATGTAAAACCTATCATGGTCACTCCAAGTGGTAAGAAAGAATAACCTTTAAGATGTAGCCTTATAGGTTGGACAAGTGGTGGACCTTAACACGCGCATATTCTTAATTTAATGACATAGAGTGGAAAAGTGGTGAATCTTGAGACCAAACCACTCAGGCTACTAGCAATAATAGCTTGGACAAGTGGTGGACCTTGAATGTAAACCCCTCATCTACGAAATATCGTGGGTTTAATGTATTTCGATGGAGCCTAGCATCTTGGAGACATGGTGCAGCTTGCTTCTCGTCATGTTTCAATGGAGCCTATCTTGGACAAATGGTGGAGCATCCTTCTCTCCATGTTTCAATGGACCCTAGCTTGGACAAGTGGTGGACCTTTGTTTCTCTCTATGTTTCAATAGAGTTAGCTTGGACAAGTGGTGGACCTTGGAACCAAACCCCCATGTAAAACCTATCATGGTCACTCCAAGTGGTAATAAAGAATAACCTTTAAGATGTAGCCTTATAGGTTGGACAAGTGGTGGACCTTAACACGCGCATATTCTTAATATAATGACATAGAGTGGAAAAGTGGTGAATCTTGAGACCAAACCACTCAGGCTACTAGCAATAATAGCTTGGACAAGTGTGGACCTTGAATGTAAACCCCTCATCTACGACATATCGTGGGTTTAATGTTTTTCGATGGAGCCTAGCATCTTGGAGACATGGTGCACCTTGCTTCTCCTCATGTTTCAATGGAGCCTACCTTGGACAAATGGTGGAGCATCCTTCTCTCCATGTTTCAATGGACCCTAGCTTAGACAAGGGGTGGACCTTTGCTTCTCTCTATGTTTCAATAGAGTTAGCTTGGACAAGTGGTGGACCTTGGAACCAAACCCCCATGTAAAACCTATCATGGTCACTCCAAGTAGTAAGAAAGAATAACCTTTAAGATGTAGCCTTATAGGTTGGACAAGTGGTGGACCTTAACACCCACATATTCTTAATAAAAGTGGTGAATCTTGAGACCAAACCACTCAGGCTACTAGCAATAATAGCTTGGACAAGTGGTGGACCTTGAATGTAAACCCCTCATCTACGAAATATCGTGGGTTTAATGTATTTCGATGGAGCCTAGCATCTTGGAGACATGGTGCAGCTTGCTTCTCGTCATGTTTCAATGGAGCCTATCTTGGACAAATGGTGGAGCATCCTTCTCTCCATGTTTCAATGGACCCTAGCTTGGACAAGTGGTGGACCTTTGTTTCTCTCTATGTTTCAATAGAGTTAGCTTGGACAAGTGGTGGACCTTGGAACCAAACCCCCATGTAAAACCTATCATGGTCACTCCAAGTGGTAATAAAGAATAACCTTTAAGATGTAGCCTTATAGGTTGGACAAGTGGTGGACCTTAACACGCGCATATTCTTAATATAATGACATAGAGTGGAAAAGTGGCGAATCTTGAGACCAAACCACTCAGGCTACTACCAATAATAGCTTGGACAAGTGTTGGACCTTGAATGTAAACCCCTCATCTACGACATATCATGGGTTTAATGTTTTTCGATGGAGCCTAGCATCTTGGAGATATGGTGCACCTTGATTCTCCTCATGTTTCAATGGAGCCTACCTTGGACAAATGGTGGAGCATCCTTTTCTCCATGTTTCAATGGACCCTAGCTTAGATAAGGGGTGGACCTTTGCTTCTCTCTATGTTTCAATAGAGTTAGCTTGGACAAGTGGTGGACCTTGGAACCAAACCCCCATGTAAAACCTATCATGGTCACTCCAAGTAGTAAGAAAGAATAACCTTTAAGATGTAGCCTTATAGGTTGGACAAGTGGTGGACCTTAACACCCACATATTCTTAATAAAAGTGGTGAATCTTGAGACCAAACCACTCACGCTACTAGCAATAATAGCTAGGGATAACCATTAAGATATAGTCTTTCAAGGGGTGAGAAAGAATAACCATTAAGATATAGTCTTATAGGTTGGACAAGTGGTGGACCTTAACACCCAAATATTCTTAATATAATGATAGAGAGTGGAAAAGTGGTGAATCTTGAGACCAAACCACTCATGCTACTAGCGATAATAGGTTGGACAAATTGTTGATCTTGAATGTAAACTCCCCATGTACAAAATAACGTGGGTTTAAGGTATTTCGATGGAGTCTAGATCTTGGAGATATGGTGCAGCTTGCTTCTCTTCATGTTTCAATGGAGTCTATCTTGGACAAATGGTGGAGCATCCTTCTCTCCATGTTTCAATAGACCCTAGCTTAGACAAGTGGTGGACCTTTGCTTCTCTCTAGCTTAGACAAGTGGTGGACCTTGGAACCAAACCCCCATGTAAAACCTTTCATGGTCACTCCAAGTGGTCAGAAAGAATAACCATTAAGATATAGTCTTATAGGTTGGACAAGTGGTGGACCTTAATACCCAAATATTCTTAATATAATAACACAGAGTGAAAAAGTGGTGAATCTTGAGACCAAACCCCTCATGCTACTAGCGTTAATAGGTTGGACAACTGGTGGACCTTGAATGTAAACCTTCCATGTTTCAATAGAGTTAGCTTCGACAAATGGTGGAGCATCCTTCTCTCCATGTTTCAATGGAGCCTAGCTTGGACAAGTGGTGGACCTTTTGCTTCTCTCTATGAGAAGAATAAAGTTAGCTTGGATAAGTGGTGGACCTTGGAACCAAACCCCTATGTAAAACATATCATGGACATTTCAAGTGGTGAGAAAGAATACCCTTTAAGATATACGCTTATAGGTTGGACAAGTGGTCGACCTTAACACCTAGATCTTCTTTATATAATGACATAGAGTGGAAAAGTGGTGAATCTTGAGACCAAACCACTCATGCTACTAGGGATAATAGCTTGGAAAAGTGACTGACCTTGACGTTAAACCCCACATGTAAACAATATCGTGGGTTTAAGGTATTTCAATGGATCCTAGAATCTTGGAGACATGGTGCAACTTGCTTCTTTTCATGTTTCAATGAAGCCTATCTTCCACCAATGGGGGATCATCCTTCTCTAAATGTCTCAGTGGAGCCTAGCTTGGACAAGTGGTGGACCTTTGCTTCTCTCTATGTTTCCATAGAGTTAGCTTGGACAAGTGGTGGACCTTGAAACCAAACCCCCATGTAAAACATATCATGGTCATTCCAAGTGGTGAGAAATAATACCCTTTAAGATCTAGCCTTATAGGTTGGACAAGTGGTCGACCTTAGAACCTAGATCTTCATAATATAACGACATAGAGTGGAAAAGTGGTAAATCTTGAGACCCAACCACTCATGCTACTAGGGATAATAGCTTGGAAAAGTGACTGACCTTGACGTTAAACCCCACATGTAAACAATATCGTGGGTTTAAGGTATTTCAATGGATCCTAGAATCTTGGAGACATGGTGCAGATTGCTTCCCTTCATGTTTCAATGGAGCCTATCTTGGACAAATGGTGGAGCATCCTTCTCTCCATGTTTCAATGGAGCCTAGCTTGGACAAGTGGTGGACCTTTGCTTCTCTCTATGTTTCAATAGAGTTAGCTTGGACAAGTGGTGGGCCTTGGAACCAAACTCCCATGTAAAACCTATCTTGGTAACTCCAAGTGGTGAGAAAGAATAAAGTTTAAGATATGGCCTTATAGGTTGGACAAGTGGTGGACCTTAGCACCCATATATTCTTAATAGAATGACATAGAGTGGAAAAATGGTGAATCTTGAGACCAAACCACTCATGCTACTAGAGATAATAGGTTGGACAAGTGGTGGACCTTGAATGTAAACCCCCCATGTACAAAATATCATGGGTTTGAGGTATTTCAATGGAGCCTAGCATCTTGGAGACATGGTGTAGCTTGCTTCTCTTCATGTTTCAATGGAGTGTATCTTGGACAAATGGTGGAGCATCCTTCTCTCCATGTTTCAATGGACCCTAGCTTGGACAAGTGGTGGACCTTTGATTCTCTCTATGTTTCAATAGAGTTAGCTTGGACAAGTGGTGGACCTTGAAACAAAACCCCCATGTAAAACCTATGCTGGTCACTCCAAGTGGTGAGAAAGAATAACCCTTAAGATATAGCCTTATAGGTTGGACAAGTGGTGGACCTTAACACCCAAATATTCTTAATATAATGACATAGAGTGAAAAAGTGGTGAATCTTGAGACCAAACCACTCATGCTACTAGCGTTAATAGGTTGGACAAGTGGTGGACCTTGAATGTAAACCCCCCATGTTTCAATAGAGTTAGCTTCGACAAATGGTAGAGGATCCTTCTCTCCATGTTTCAATGGAGCCTAGCTTGGACAAGTGGTGGACCTTTGTTTCTCTCTATGTTTCAATAGAGTTAGCTTGGAGAGGTGGTGGACCTTGGAGCCAAACCCCCATGTAAAACATATCATGGACATTTCAAGTGGTGAGAAAGAATACCCTTTAAGATATACCCTTATAGGTTGGACAAGTGGTCGACCTTAACACCCAGATCTTCTTAACGTAATGACATAGAGTGGAAAAGTGGTGAATCTTCAGACCAAACCACTCATGCTACTAGAGATAATAGGTTGGACAAGTGGTGGACCTTGAATGTAAACTCCCCATGTACAAAATATCATGGGTTTAAGGTATTTCAATGGATCTTAGCATCTTGGAGACATGGTGCAGCTTGCTTCTCTTCATGTTTCAATGGAGCCTATCTTGGACAAATGGTGGAGCATCCTTCTCTCCATGTTTCAATGGACCCTAGCTTAGACAAGTGGTGGACCTTTGCTTCTCTCTATGTTTCAATAGAGTTAGCTTGGACAAGTGGTGGAACTTGGAACCAAACCCCCATGTAAAACCTATCATGGTCATTCCAAGTGGTGAGAAAGAATACCCTTTAAGATATAGCCTTATAGGTTGGACAAGTGGTGGACCTTAACACCCAGATCTTCTTAATATAATGACATAGAGTAGAAAAGTGGTGAATCTTGACATCAAACCACTCATGCTACTAGTGATAATAGGTTGGACAAGTGGTGGACCTTGAATGTAAACCCCCCATGTACGAAATATCATGGGTTTAAGATATTTCAATGGAGCCTAGCATTTTGGAGACATGGTGCAGCTTGCTTCTCTTCATGTTTCAATCAAACCTGGCTTGGACAAATGGTGGAGCATCCTTCTCTCCATGTTTCAATGGAGCCTAGCTTGGACAAGTGGTGGACCTTTGATTCTCTCTATGTTTCAATAGAGTTAGCTTGGACAAGTGGTGGACCTTGGAACCGTACCCCTATGTAAAACCCATCATGTGCATTCCAAGTGGTGGTAAATAATACCATTTAAGATATAGCCTTATAGGTTGGACAAGTGGTGGACCTTAACACCCAGATCTTCTTAATATAATGACATAGAGTGGAAAAGTGGTGAATCTTGAGACCAAACCACTCATGCTACTAGGGATAATAGGTTGGACAAGTGGTGGACCTTGAATTTAAACCCCACATATACAAAATATCATGGGTTTAAGGTATTTCAATGGAGCCTAGCATCTCAAAGACATGGTGCATCTTGTTTCTCTTCATGTTTCAATGGAGCCTATTTTGGACAAATGGTGGAGCATCCTTCTCTCCATGTTTCAATGGACCCTAGATTGGACAAGTGGTGGACCTTTGCTTCTCTCTATGTTTCAATATAGTTAGCCTATATTAGACAATTAGTAGACCTCCAATCTCTCCATGTTGTCTAGAGCTAAGCTTGGACAAGTGGTGGACCTTACTTCTCCCTTCCCTTAGTTTACTAGCTTAAATGATCACTATGTATACTTGCTTAGATCTAGCTTGAACAAGTGGTGGAACTTGTATTCACACAAACTTAATCCATTACAAAAAAGTATATGTTAAAATAACATTTGGTTTTTTTTGTTTCAGGAAAGATGGCTCCAAAAAAACAGGTTGCAAGGGTTGCTGTCTCAGTTGACTATACTTGCAATGATCTTAGGAAATGGTATTTGGACATACATGGTATAGAGGGTGCACAATTTCATAAGGTGCATCTATTTATTGCCAAAAAGGATAATGACAGCTTGTTTGAAGATGTTGGACAAGTTGTGGAAGCATCTGTCTCTGTAGTTGATAGTCATCCAGAGGTGGAATGCATTGACATTCTAGTTCCAATGAATCTAGAATTTCAACTATCTCCAGGAGCATATGCATTGGAGCGCATGTCTAGAAACAAAGAAGAGACAATGTTTTCTCGAGGATGGAAGTTTGCAGAATCAAATCCAAATATCACAGCAGATCAACTTCAAAGCTCCATCATTGCCACACTACAACGAAAAAAGGTGAAAGCTTCACGACCACCATCCACAAAGAAGCAAGCAAAAGTGCAGAAAGTAGAAGCTAAGCGAACTAGCTCCATTTTGGATGTAGACAAGGCATCTTTGGCATCCTCATCAACAGAGGGTTCAATGTCAAAGATGAGAATTGTGGATCCAGATGTTTTAGAAGCTGAGGCCATGAAAGGACAAGAAAAAGATACAGGTGGAATGAATAAGTACATAAATTATTTTCCTTTCCAATATAGGGAATTTGATATCCCTATTCAAAATTGTTGGCTTGCTCCTGATCACTATAATGCACGTATTATGGATAAAAAACACGCTGAAAGTGTGTTATTTGGATTTTCACGGAGTACGACCAAGCCTGCAGCATGTGCATATTTGATGCCTGTTCGAAATGCAAAATCAAAGAAGGGGACTCCTTTGGCAGTAGAAGAGGTAGAGGAGCAAAAAATTAAAGATTATCATTATTGGATTCTTGATGGGCAGCATTCAATCTATGCTGCAAAAGTTTTGCTTCACAATGAACAAAACAACAAAGAGATCTTTGAAAGACTGATTAGCGTGTATAAATTTAGAAAGGCTCGCATTGTTGTGAATGCTCCTCCATTTGTTGCAACTGCTATATCTGCCATTGCAAATGAGGAGGCTCAGGCATTGTATGTCAAGCAACCTTACAGCCAAATATTGAGACATTTACGGAGTCAATGGATCTTCGCAGGACGACCACCAAAGGCAGCAAGTGGAATTGCAGAGGGACATGCATCTCGTGCCGGATGGGATGTAAGTTATTTTCTTTGTCTTTTTGATAGTGTTTAATTAACAAATCTTGCTCAATAGTTTAATTATTTCTCTATTTCTTTTCAGGTTTTCTTCGATTGGCAAGAATGAGTGCAGCAGCAAGTTGGATTGCTAAACAGGCACACATGGTCACCTACTCTGATTTAGTTTATGATTGCTGGATAGAAATCATTGAAAATCTAGAAGAGGAGAATAAGAAACCCCCAACAACTGTATTTAGATATCTTTGTGGCCTTGAGGAATCAGAGGTAAAGACTATTCAAGAAGAGATTAGAGATGAGAAGATTTTACTGTCAAAGAGTGCAAAGGATGGTGATGCAACTGACATGTATGATCGAATCAAGCAGTTGAAGCAAGACAAATTGATTCAAGATGCACTTCTTGAAGGCTTCAACAATTTGAATGAGTCTTCACCATGTAAAGACTGGGAGGAGGTGGTCAAAATGTATAACATCAATGATGTTGTTTATAAAACAATTTTAATGCTATGCGAGGAATGGATCAGATCTAGTTTGACGCGTGGAACAAAGAAAATGGCTTTTCCAGATGGAGCAATAAAATACATGCAATGGGCAATTCACCTTCAAAAGGAGAAAACTGAGCCTAGAGATTTGCCATGGTCAATCTATGTGGTGAGCCTACAAATGGAAGGCAATCTCTACTTGATGCGCCACTTCAATAATAAAGTGCCTATTGGCTTATGTGTTTTAGATATGACAAAAAACGTTGGAGGCAATTTGAAGTGGAGTGAGGAGACATTTAACAATGCTTTGGATGGGATCTTGGCTATTGCTGGAGGGTCAACAGATCCTGGATTTGTCTTTCTTGCATTTGTGGATTTCACTAACTTCACAAAATTGCAATGTGCCTTTCACGCCATGGGAGATAATTTGAGCTACCATTGTTGTGGTGCATTGCATCACTTTCCATCAGCTCCTTGCAAAGGAGCAATTCAATTCCTAACAGTTATTGCCTTCTTGGGACAAGGCAATGCATTTGAAGACCTGAGAAGAAGATCAGAGGAACATCCCATGCCAATTGATTGTTCTCTTCTTCAAGTAGCAGATAACGATATGTCAGATTTGCAATATTTGGAGGCCAAAAAAAGAGCTTTGGTCAAGCACTACATTCGTACATATTGTTTTGAAGACCGCAAGCTTGTTGATGTTTTTGGTGATGGCTCCTTGGTTGCACAAGAAGGAATACAACAGAAAAAAGAAGTCATCTGCTTAATTGATAGTGTGGAGGAGGCAAAAAGCATGGAGACCATGCTGCTAGACTTTGTTAAGTCTCATGAAGATATAGAAAAATGGGCTGGACTTCAACAATCCACTTCGCAATCAGGCGACATTGTGCCTGTTACAGAGGAGTGCTCTCCACAAAGAGAAGAAGAACAACAACAACACCATCCTCTGTCAATGGAGGACTTTTTGGAAATGGAGACACGTATGTTTTGAGTTTCTTGTGCATGTTAGTGTTTCTTGTTACTGATTTGATACTCTTAATGTTAGATTTTGCTTTATATAGTATTGATTGAGCTTGTATTTTTTATCTCAAGCATTCAAGGTTTGAATGTAAATAGTAAATTACTTGAGTTTTTGAATGGTGGATCTGTAGACTAAAACTAAAACATTTAATACTCACAAAGACTTAATTACTTAAGAGCTTGAACTCAATAAGTTTTGGACCTTTTATCAATACCCCCTTGATATGATACATTAGATCGTAGCATGGTTAAATGGTGATGCTTCATAAATTGAACCTAGCTTAGACAGGTGCTGGAGCCTAAATTTAAACTAACCTTGCTAGAAGGGAGCTTATGTTTGGACTTTGAGAGAAATAGCATAAGTAATCAATTAGAGCATAGATTAGACATGTGGTGGTGGCCGGCCTTAGAGACCAAAATCTTAATGAGCTTGGAAAGGTATTTAAGTACTGCAATTTACTTAGTTTTAGTACTCATTAAATGCATAGCTTGACAAAAGGTGGACCTTACATGGATCCTAATTTCAAGAGGTGTGGTAGACCTTCAAAACAAGCTCATATAGCTTGGACATGTGGTAGACCTTGCATGAAGACTAGTTTAGACAAGTGTGGTACACCTTGTAACCAACACCCATTTGTTATATTAGCTTGGACAAGTGGTGGACCTTGCTTTTATGTTTCAATGGAGCATATTTTGGACAGGTGGTAGACCTTGTTTCTCTCCATGCTTCAATGGAGAGAAACTTTAGCTTGGACAAGTGGTGGACCTTGTTTTTATGTTTTAAAGGAGCATATTTCGGACAAGTGGTAGACATAGTTTCTCTCCATGGTTCAATGGAACCCACCTCAGACAAGTGAAGTACCTTGAAACCAAACCCCCATAATACAACCTACTAAATAGGTTGGAAAATTGGTAGGATATGAAACCATCCATGATAGAGCATAGTATAGGTGAAAACGTAGTGGTCCTTATATCAATTACCCATGCATAGCTTGGACAAGTGGTGGACCTTGATTCTCTCTATGTTTCAATGGATCCTATCTTGGACTAGAGATATATCTTACTTAGTTCCATGCTTCAATGGATTGTAGCTTGGATAAGGAGTGGAACTTCAAACAAAACTCCACAGCATAGCATATATTAACAATTCATGGGTTTTATAGAGATTGTCCTGCCTATTTTGGAGAGTTGGTACACCTTTATTCTCCATTCTTCAATGGATCTGAGGTTGGACAAGCGGAGCTGGAGAAGTGGTCAACCTTAAAATGAAACCTCCCATGCTACAACCCATCATAGATCGTATATGTAGTGGACCTTGAAACTCTTTTATGTCCCTAGCTTAGAGAAGCATTGCACTCTTGATTATCTCCATACATGAAGGCAAGGTTGGACAAGTGGTGGACCTTCAAACCAGAATCTCTATGCAATAATAGGCAAGTGGTGGAGCTTGTTTTCTCCTTGTTCCAATGGAGCCTAGCTTAGACAAACAATGGAGCTTGCTTCTCTCCATGTTTCAATGGATCCTAGCTTAGAAAAGTGGTGGAGCTTTGCTTCTCTCCATGTTCCAATGGACCATAGCTTAGACAAGTGGTAGACCTTGAAAAACACCCCTCGTATACAACATATTATGGGGTTTTCATGTTTCAATGGCTCCTAGCTTGGACAAATGGTAGAGCTTGCTTCTCTTTATGTTTCAATGGATCCAATCTTAGCCAAGGGGTGGACCTTGAAACAAGAATCCCCCCCCCCCATGTACAACGTATTATGGGTTTTGAAAGCACTGGGAGAAAATAATAGCTTTGATAAGTGGTGGACCTTGCTTCTCTCCATGCTTCAATGGAGCCGAGGTTGGACACATGTTGGAGAGAAGATGGTTGCCCATGAAATAAGACCATGCATGCTATAATCAATCATATGTTGTACACATGGTGGACCTTGCAATTGTTTTATATGCCTAACTTGGACAAGTGGAGGACCCTTGATTACCTCCAGATATCAACAACAAGCCAAGTTTGGACAAGTGTAGTACCACCAAACCAGAATCTATATGCTACAATAGAGTATAGGTAGGACACGCGATGAACCTTGATATCAAACCATCCATGCTACTAGAGATGATAGGTTTCACATGTGGTGGAACCTTGTATCAATGTTCTATGTGTAGTTTTTGACTAGTGATAGACCTTGAAACTAATCCCTCTAGGCTACAAGAAAAAAGAGATGGATGAGGAGGCTAGACTACTTTTGTTGCATCAATGCATCCCATGTTACCACATATACTATAGGGTTCTTGGATAAGTGTTGGATCTTGTGTCAATGCTCCATGTCTAGCTTGGACAAGTGGTGGACCTTGGTTCTCTCTATGCTTCAAATGGGCAATAGATTGGAGACACAGTGGCCTTTTTTTTCCAATGATTTTATTTTTTGGAAACCTTGGAGGCACCATGTAAGAGGCACTCTAAGTCTTCCATACAATGGACCTATTGGACTATAAAATAATGATATCTTTCTTTGATATTGTCATTATTTTATGCATAATATTTTCTTCTTTTTGCAGACACAAAGGAGTTAAGTGATATAAAATCTAGATGTATTTCACACTATGATTGGCATGAAGATCCTTTTGGGACACCAACTTTTCCTATTCCCAAAGATGTAATTTTCCATATTAACGGTGTGGATTTTGAAGTGCGACTTTCATGTATTGAAGGAGCTGGTTATGGGCTATTTGTGCATACTACCCTGGAAAGTGGTTTGACTATTCTAAACTATGGAGGGCATAAGTATAGATTTCAAGACTGGAAAAAGATATGCAAAATATTTCCAAGAGCTTATAAATATTCTCTTCTAGAGGATCCAAACATAGAAGAAGAGGAAGATCAATCATACATTATTGGTTGTGTAGAAGAAGGAAACGTGTCGGGCTATATAAATAGTTCTCACAGTACAAATGTCTGTCCCAACGTACGCTATACATTTGATCCAAATTTTCCACCTTGGCATAAATGCACCTCTTCACACATCAAGTCAGAAGAATATGGCCATGTATGCATTGAGACTATTTGTCAAGTTGAAGCAGGAGAAGAGTTGTTTGCTGACTATAACTTTACTTGACATTGTAAAGTATTGTACATGGATGGAAATCTCAAGTACATGCATCATTTTCATTTTTCATGGATGAAATCTCAAGTGAATATAACATTTGATTATTGTTTAGTTTATGCTCAACGAGAATCTAGAGTGCTCTTATGCTTTGTGTGTTGTCTAACATATTTGACTACCTTGGCCATAGAATCTTGATTCTACTCTAGATTTGTGATAAATCTTACCAAAATTTAATCAATGTCTAGGTTGGACAAGTGGTGGGGCTTCAAACATTACTGTCTTAAACAAGTGGAGTTATCTTACTTGAATAAGTGGTGGCCTTTGAATCCAAATCTAAGCCAAATCTCTAATTATTTTCTTGTAGTCTAGGTTGGACATTTGGTGGACCTTGTATCCATGTTTCCTCAACAAGGGTGGCTTTTAGTTTTCACTTTAAGTACTCATCTTTAATAAAGTGTAGGATGGAAAATGTTGAGTTAGTAGATTGTATTTTAGACAAGTGGTGTTTGGTGTACGAATGCTGAAAATGGTTGCAAGGATTCTAACAACGACTTTACCTTAAATAAATTTCTTACTAGGAGTTCTACATATAAATATGGTGAATAAAATTCTAGTGGTTTTGAGATACCATTTGTGTGTGTGTTTTCTTAGATTCACAAACTGGGATGGATAACGCTCCTATGGTTCAGTCAACAACTATAGAATCCATAGATTCTATGGTTTCTAAAGTGCCCAAGATGGATGATATTTCTATACTAGAGTCTAGTGTTGTGCAACTTGAGCAAGCTTCCAATAATGAGAACCAAGAAATCGATGCTTCAAAAATGCAACATACATCAAAAGAGACTGAAAAGTCCACTCACGAGCTATTGCCAATTGGTACTACGTCATGTAGCGTAGATGTTGAGAAATCCATGCTTACAATTATATTGGATTTAAATGGTCTATTGTTGAAACGTTCCCCTCAACCATCCTCACACCACAACTCAGTGCAAATGGATTCAAAAAGATATATTATACTCAGGCCAGGTTGCATCCAATTCTTGAAGACTATTTTACAAAGGTTTAATGTTGCAATTTGGTCGACAGCTACTAGGAATAATGTGTATCAAATCCTTGCAGCACTAAACAACTTAGCTGAGGATACATTGCCTTTCTTTGCAATTTGGTCGCAAGATGTTTGCTACACCGCTCAAACTCAAAAATTGTTTAGACCCGACAATCCAAACGTTGAGGCAATGTTCAAGCCTCTAGCCAAAATTGCCATGGGGTTTGAATGTGATCCACAAAGAACAGTGCTTATTGATGACTCTCCTTACAAGGGATGTATTTCACCAGCAAACAATTGCATTTTTCCACCACAATTTGATGCTCAGAAGATGGTTGACAATATGCTCTTGGAGGAGCTACTGCCATACTTGATTCAGCTTGATGAGAGAAGGGATGTGCGTGATTTAATTGCTTCTAATCGTTATGGACAACCTATAGTGACAAATGATAGTGAATACAAACAAATCATGGAGTATTGGAAGCAGAAAAATGATGTTTGGTCAACTAAGGTGTTCTTTACAAGAAGAATACCACCTGCAAAAGGTGACAGAGATGAAACTATCATTGAAGATGCAAGTGACACAAGCCACCGCAATGAAATGAGAAGAGCCCAAATACAAGAGATCTTGGCAAAGGAGCGTACACCCATTGAAAGCATGAAGGCGTCACAATTGACCACTTTAGCTAGGCAATTGGGTTGTAACACAAAAGGAGTTTTGAAGGCAACCACAGCAAAGGCTTATATAAATAAGGTGAAAGCTGAGAACAATCTTCTAAGGCTGGATAGAAAGCAACCCTAAGGTACTAGTGACATGTCATATATTCTTGATACACATGCTTGAACACTCATGTGCATGGTATCTAACAAATCTTTCTTTTTATTCCTTCTTGCAGGATCTTACAAAGGATACTACTAGATGGAGCTCAATCAATAGAGATTTTGATATTTTTGCTCAAAATAATGAAGCAGTCACCTACATTTTTTGTTTATCAATTTCTTGAGAGACTTTATTTTAGTTTGTAATCATCAAATGAAATGAAAAGTATCCGTCTTATTAAGATTGTTGATCTTTTTCTTGTTCAAACCTTTCAATTGTGATTTATAGTTTTGTTAGCATGAGATTGTGCTTTTTTAGTTTGAAAAAAACTGTCAAAGATCCAAGTCTTTTTGGCTTTACTTAAGTTATTAATTGTGAAAGATCCAAGTTTTTTTTCTTTACTTAAGTTATTGATTGCCTATGTAATAGTCCTTAAAACAATATCGGATGGCTTTCTTGCTCCCATGTCTCACATTGGTCTTTAGGTAAGACAAGTGGTGACCTTGAAAGTATGGTCTCATATCTCGATCAAGTGAAGAGACATGAAGCTTAAATATCACTACTATGTATCTAGTGTTAAAATCCATCGAGACAAAGACTAGATAGCCAAATTGCAGTCGAGTTTAAGTGAAAAATCCATTTGAGCTAAGGTAAAACTTATAGTGCCTCATTTTTCTAGGATTCTACCCCATCAAGGAAGTTATAATCTAGCACAAACCAATTAAGACTCTTTTGGAGCTTAGATAGGACAATTCGTGGAACTTATGAAACTTATTATTGAGTTAGAGTCTAGTTTAGATAAGCAAAAGATCTTCAAACCAGCACTTGGTCTTACTATTCAATATTCAAAGTCCCTTGAGGCTAACAAATTACATACCCACTTGTAACCTAACTAATGAGTAATTATATAGATCTAAGCAAGTATATATAATGAGTCTTCAAACTAATAATCCAAGGGAAGAGAGTAGCAAGGTCCACTACTTGTCCAAGCTCAGCTCTAGACAACATAGAAAGATGCTAGTTCTACTAATTGTCTAATTATAGGCATGGAGAAATGATAGAAGGTTGACCACTTGTCCAACCTATCATCTCTAGTAAGATGGGAGGTTTGGCCTTAAGATTCACCATGTAACCAACCTATACATCATTGTATTATGAAGAGTAAAAAAGCAAAGCTCCACCACTTGTCCAAGCTAGTTCTAAAATCCACATGGAGATAAGCAAGCTCCACCATTTGTCGAATCTCTCTTCCATTAAAACATGAAAAAACTCATCTATGTTGTACAGGGGGACTTTTTTCCAAGGTCCACCACTTGTCCAAGCTAGGATCCCTAGTAGCACGAGTGTTTTGGTCTCAAGATACACCACTTGTACACTCTATGTCATTATATTAAGAAGAACTATGTATTAAGGTCCACCACTTGTCCAACCTATAAGGTTATATCTTAAATGGTATCCTTTCTCACCACTTGAAATGCCCATGATATGTTTTACACGGGGGTTTCATTCCAAGGTCCACCACTTGTCCAAGCTAACTCTATTCAAACATAGAGAGAAGCAAAGGTCCACCACTTGTCCAAGCTAACTCTATTCAAACATAGAGAGAAGCAAAGGTTCACCACTTGTCAAAGCTAGGCTCCGTTGAAGTATGGAGAGAAGTAACCTCCATCATTTTTCCAAGATAGGTGCCATTCAAACATGGAAAGAATCAAGATCTACCATGTCTCCGAGATTCTAGGCTCCATTGAAACACCCTAAAACCATGATATTTTGTACATGGGGTGTTTGCATTCAAGGTCTACCACTTCTCTAACGTATTATACCTAGTAGCATGAGTGATTTGGTCTTAAGATTCACCACTTATCCACTCTATGTCATTATATTAAGAATAACTGGTTGTTAAGGTCCACCACTAGTCCAACCTATAAGGGTATATCTTAAATGGTATCCTTCACCACTTATCAAGGTCCATCACCACTTTTCCAACCTATAAGGTTATATCTTGAATGATATTTTTCCTCATCACTTGTAATGTCCATGCTATGTTTTACAAAGGGGTTTTGTTCCAAGACCCACCACTTGTCCAAGCTAACTCCATCCACCACTTGTCCAAGATAGGCTCCATTGAAACATGGAGAGAAGGATGATCCACCATTTCTCCAAGATAGGTTCCATTGAAACATTGAGAGAAGCAATCTCCACCATGTCTCCAAGCTAGGCTCCATTGAAATACCCTAAACCCATAATTTTGTACATGAGGGGTTTACATTCAAGGTCCACCACTTGTCCAACCTATAATCCCTAGTAGCAAGAGTGGTTTGGTCTCAAGATTCACCACTTGTACACTCTATGTCATTATATTAAGAAGAAATATGTGTTAAAGTCCACCACTTGTCCAGCCTATAAGGTTATATTTTAAATAGTATCCTTTCTCACCACTTGAAATGCCCATGATATGTTTTACATGGGGGTTTCATTCCAAGGTCCACCACTTGTCCAAGCTAACTCTATTAAAACATATAGAGAAAGAAAGGTCCACCACTTGTCCAAGCTAGGCTCATTGAAACATGGAGAGAAGGAACCTCCACTGTTTCTCCTAGATAGGCTCCATTGAAACATGGAGAGAAATAAGCTCCACCATGTCTCCAAGTTGCTAGGCTCCATTGAAATACCCAATACCCATAATTTTTTGTACATGGGGGTTTACATTCAAGGTTCACCACTTGTCCAACCTATTATCCCTAGTAGGTTTGGTCTCATGATTCACCACTTGTCCACTCTATGTCATTATATTAAGAGGAATTAGGTGTTAAGGTCCACCACTTGTCCAACCTATAATGTTATAGCTTGAATGGTATTTTTTCTCACCACTTGTAATGCCCATGACATGATTTACATGGGGGTTTTGTTCCAAGGTACACCACTTATCCAAGATAAATCTATTGAAACATAGAGAGAAACAAAGGTCCACCACTTTTCCAAGCTAGGCTGCATTGAAACATGGACCTTAATACCAAATTATTTCTAGTAGCATGAGTGATATTTTGTACATGGGGCGTTTACATTCAAGGTCCACCACTTGTCCAACCTATTTCCCTAGTAGGTTTGGTCCCAATTTCACCACTTATCCACTCTATGTCATTATATTAAGAATAATTGGGTGTTAAGGTCCACCACTTGTCCAACCTATAAGGTTATATATTGAATGGTATTTTTTCTCACCACTTGTAATGCCCATGATATGTTTTACATGGGGTTTTTGTTCCAAGGTCCACCACTTTTCCAAGATAACTCTATTTAAACATAGAGAGAAACAAAGGTCCACCACTTGTCCAATCTAGGCTCCATTGAAACATGGAGAGAATGATGCTGCACCATTTATCCAAGATAGGCTGCATTGAAACATGGAGAGAAGCAAGCTTTACCATGTTTCCAAGCTAGGATCCATTGAAACACTCTAGGGGGTTTTATTTCAAGGCCCACCACTTGTTTAACCTATTATCCCTAGTAGCATGAGTGGTTTGGTTTCAAGATTCACCACTTGTACACTCTATGTCATTATATTGTGTTAAAGTCCACCACTTGTCCAACCTATAAGGTTATATCTTAAATGGTATCCTTTCTCGCCACTTGAAATGCCCATGATATGTTTTACATGGGAGTTTCATTCCAAGATCCACCACTTGTCCAAGCTAACCATATTCAAACATAGAGAGAAACAAAGGTCCACGACTTGTCCAAGCTAGGCTCCATTGAAACATGGAGAGAAGGAACCTCCACCATTTCTCCTAGATAGGCTCCATTAAAACATGGAGAGAAGTAAGTTCCACCATGTCTCCAAGATGCTAGGCTCCATTGAAATACGCAAAACCCATGATATTTTGTACATGGGTGATTTACATTCAAGGTCAACCATTTCTCCAACCTATTATCCCTAGTAGGTTTGGTCTCACAATTCACCACTTTTCCACTATATGTCATTATAATAAGAGGAATTGGGTGCTAAGGTCCACCACTTGTCCAGCCTATAAGGTTATACCTTGAATGGTATTTTTTCTCACCACTTGTAATGCCCATGACATGCTTTACATGGGGGTTTTGTTCCAAGGTTCACCACTTGTCCAAGAAAATTCTATTGAAACATAGAGAGAAACAAAGGTCCACCACTTTTCCAAGCTAGGCTCCATTGAAACATGGACCTTAATACCAAATTATTCCTAGTAGCATGAGTAATATTTTGTACATGGGGGGTTTGCATTCAAGGTCCACCACTTGTCCAACGTACTTTTCCTAGTAGGTTTGGTCGCAAGATTCACCACTTGTCCACTCTATGTCATTATATTAATAATAATTGGGTGTTAAGGTCCACCACTTTTCCAACCTATAAGGTTATATATTGAATGGTATTTTTTCTCACCACTTGTAATGTCCATGATATGTATTACATGGGGATTTTGTTCCAAGGTCCACCAATTGTCCATCTAGATCTGTTCAAACATAGAGAGAAACAAACATGCACCACTTGTCCAAGGTAGGCTCCATTGAAACATGGAGAGAATGATGCTCCACCATTTATCCAAGATAGACTCCATTGAAACATGGAGAGAAGTAAGCTCCACCATGTTTCCAAGATGCTAGAGTCCATTGAAATACCCAAAACCCCTAATACTTTGTACATGGGGGGTTTACATTCAAGGTCCACCACTTGTCCAACCTATTATCCCTAGTAGCATGAGTGGCTTGGTCTCAGGATTCACCACTTGTCCACTCTATATCATTATATTAAGAAAAATTGGGTTTCCATATCTAAATGGATCTTTGCTTGGATAAGTGGTAGACCTTGAGACCTAAATACCCATTCTACACTAGAGCATTGGTTAAGCCTTATACACTTCAAGCATACCTTTAACAACAAGTAGTAGTTATTAGTTGACTTAAATCTAGTTGAACTCCATGGTATTGAGACTAAGAGAGAGTGTAGCATAAAAAAGAGTCAGGATTTTAATTTGACTTTCTTTCTATTAATGAGTAGATCATAGATGGATTTTGGTATCTAATAAAACCTTAGGGTAGACAATGTAAAAATCATGTCTATTGTTGTGTTTGCATTAAGTGTTCTTGTTCTTTAATTTCAGAACCATTACAGAAAAATGGATTGGCTATATGCTGGCATAAATTGAAGAAAACTATTGAATTACCCATCCAACCTCCTCCAAGACCTTGTCCAAGGAATGAATCACCTCCTTATCACCTACCACTTGCTTTCAAGGACATCAAAAGAGTACTTATCTTGGATCTAGAGGGGTTACTTCTCAAGACAGTTGAAATGAAACATGGAGATTCTATGCCATCTTGGGCTCAACACATGCGACTTGTGGAGGACAAAGATGAAGTTTATCATGTGGTGCGACCAGACGCACAAAGTTTTTTGGATTTTTGTGCTGAATACTTTGAGCTATGGATATGGAGTTGCTATAACTTAACAAGGGTGCAACGCATCACACAAAAGTGTTTTCCTGAGCAGTATACCAAGTTCAAGGTGTTTATGAGTAACAAAAATTGCCAAAATCCAAATATCATGTTAGGATTTACAAGGGTTTATCACAAAAATCTGAGTGATATTTGGAAGATATTTGAGGATTTGGATGCAAACAATACCTTAATTTTTGATGACACTCCATATAGGGTGATGTGGAACATGCCAGGGACATATCTTATATTTCCAAAGATGTGGAGGCAAACTTCCGAGCAACTTCAAAACTTCTTGCAGAGAACCATAATTCCATGGTTGGTAGGATGGTTGTATGCAAGAGATAAGAGAGTCTATACATATAACACAATTGTAAATCAGTATAGTGATTCTGAGACAAATTATGTCCTTGGTGTGTACTTGTCAACACGAAAGCATTGAATAAATATGGCTATAAGATGCTTTTTTTATTCTAGTGTGTATCTTTCAACATTTGTATAATTTGATATAGTCTTTTTTTTTTTATATAAAAGGTGTGTCAATTTTATGAACACTTGAATGGAGTGCACCCTACTCTAAGGGGACTTCAATGTACTATTGGAGTGCATCCTATTGTAAGGGGACTCTGATGTATTGCTAGAGTGCACCCAAATTTTTGGGGACTCATTTTTTATTTGATTGGGGCCTATGTTGGGTCATATAGTAAAAGAAATTCATTTTTTGTCAATTCATATCGAGGTTGCATTTATTTGGAACTATGAAAGAATTGATGTTTGATGTCAAAATAAAACTTGTAAGTGTGGATCAGAGAATTCATGGACTTTAAATATGTGAGAGGGATCTTTTTCTTGGGCACAAATGTTTGCTTCAAGAATTTTGTCATTACATACTTTATGTGAAAGAGTTTTAGAACCTAAAAGACTTTGAAAACAAAACTATGGAATCTAAGTGCATGTATTCTTGAATGGCTTGAAAGTTGATGTATACATGCATGTCGCCTTGATGAAGATTTAGATCTGACAAGATGGAAAGATATAATTCTTGGACGTTACCTTTGTCAATTTGGTAATAACATATTTAACTTTCTTTTAATATGGGTGGAAAATATATTATTATGTGCATTTGGAAAATATATTATTATGTGCATATTTAACTTTCTTTTAATATGGGTGGAAAATATATTATTATGTGCATTTGGAACCTAATTGCTTGACCTTCAAACCAAGATTCCTATGTTATTTTTTCATATACTTTTTTATACTGAATTAAGATTGTGGATGCAAGGTCCACCACTTGTTCAAGTTAGATCTAAGAAAGTATATATACTGAGTCTTCAAACTAGTAAACCAAGGGGAGAGAGAAGCAGGGTCCATCACTTGTCCAAGCTCATCTCTAGACAACATAGAGAGATGTTATGTCTACTAATTGTCCAATATAGTCATGGAGAAATGATAGAAGGTTGATCCACTTGTCCAACCTATCATCTCTAGTAAAATGGGAGGTTTGGCCTTAAGATTCACCATGTAACCAACATATACTTCATTGTATTATGAAGAGTAGAAAAGAAAAGCTCCACCACTTGTCTAAGGTAGTTCCAAAATCAACATGGAGAGAAGAAAGCTTCACCATTTGTCCAAGATAGGCTCCATTAAAACATGGAAAACCTCATATATGTTGTACATGGAAGCTTTTTTCCAAGGTCCACCACTTGTCCAAGCTAGGATCCATTAAAACATGGATAGAAACAAGGCTCCACAACTCGTCCAACCTTTATAGCTGCGAAGTGTACCGGTTGTCTAAACTAGGCATGGGAAAATAATAGAAGGTCCACCACTTATCCAATATATTATCTCTAATAGCATGGGAGGTTTGGTCTCAAGATTTAGGAATTGGCTGACCTGTATTTCATTGTATTATGATGAATTTGGTTTTAAAGTCAACTACTTATCCAAGCTATAAGTTTATATCTTGAATGGTATTCCTTCCCATCACTTAGAAAACCAATGATATGTTGTACATGGGAGGGTTTGTTACAAGGTCCACCACTTGTCCAAGCTAGTTTCATTGAAACATGGATGAAAACAAGCTCCACCATTTGTTAAAGCTAGACTCCATTGAAATCTAGAAAATCCATTCTATGTTGTACATGGGGTTTTTGTTTTAAGGTCCAACACTTGTCCAAGCTAAGATCCATTGAAACATGGAGTAGAGAAACACTCCACCACTTGTCCAAGCTAGGCAACATTGATAGTAGTTGGTTTATTTTGAAGATCCACCACGTGTCTAAGCTAACTCTATTGAAACATAGAGAGAAGCAAAGGTCCACCAACTGTTCAAGCTAGGCTCCATTGAAACATGGACAGAAGCAAGCTCCACCATTTCTCCAAGATAGACTCCATTGAAACATGGAGAGAATCAAAGGTCCACCATTTCTCCAAGCCAAGATCTAGTTGTCCAACCTATAAGGTTATATCTTAAATGGTAATCTTTCTAATCACTTGGAATACCCATGATATGTTTTACATGGGGGTTTTGTTCCAAGATCACCACTTGTCCAAGCTAACTCTATTGAAACATAGAGAGAAGCAAAGGTCCACCACTTGTCCAAGCTAGTCTCCATTGAAACAAGGAGAGAAGCAAGCTCCATCATTTCTCCAAGATAGGCTAGCATGGATAAGTGCACCTTGAAACCAACCTTCCTATGAGGCAATAGAGCATATGCTACATATTTTATGTATGCCCCATGCCTCAAATTAAGAAGTTATAGATTAGAAGTGGACCTTGCTTAAATGTCACATGCAATAAATTAAGGAAAAATAGCCAAGTGGATTGTATTCCTCAATGGATCCTTGCTTTCACAAGTTGTGAACCTTGAGTCACTTTTACATTAACTTGGACAAGTGGTGGACCTAGAAACCAAGCTCTCCATGTTGAGATAAGTTGTAGGTAGGACATTAGAACATAGACAATGATAATGGATGCAATATACTCCTCTCCTAATAATCCAATTGATTGAAACCATGATATTTTAGTTGTTTTCATTGTGTATTGTATGTGCATAAAGTGGAATGAGACCTTAAGAAAACTCAAATTTTTGACAAAATCTCTATATTTTATACATGATATATTGAAAGTTGTCCAACCTAGGAATTGGGATTTTCCCACTTTACCTAATATGGTCTTTACAGTGCGTGTGATGGTTTTCAGACTATTTTCTATTGAATATTTCTCTTAAAGACCGCACAAAGACAACTTTCATTACGCCATGGGGCTGCTATTGCTACACAGTTTTGCCATTTGGGTTTTCAAATTGACCATCTTTCTATCAATAGAGAGCAAATTGGGTGCTAGAACCATTCATTGGTAGTTGTGTTCAGGCTTTTATGGACGACTTCTGTGTCTATAGCAATAGGGCTGAGCATCATGAGAAGTTGCAGATGGTATTGGCTCGATATGATGAATGTGGAGGATAACTAAATCCAAAGAAATGTCATCTAGCACAGCCAAGGGTGAAGTTTTTGGGCCACATGGTGTCAAAAAATGGCATTATTGAGGCTGATCCAGACAAGGTTAAGTCTATTATTCTTCTTCCATCACCTACGAGTACAAAGCAATTGGCAACCTTCATACACAAAGTGAAGTACATGGCACGGTTTATTCCATTGTCTTCTCAGATTCTTTATCCATTACAACAAGTGGCAAAGCATGATCCATTGCAATGGGATGACAAGTGTGAAGAAGTGTTTCAAGACGTGAAAGAGGTGTTAGGGGGGTTGTCATCCATGGAGGCTCCTGATTGGGAAAAAGTGTTTTATGTAAATCCATCATTAGGGGATGATGCCATTGGAGCCATGCTATTGCAAAAGGGGAAGGGCAGCCATTTTATGAGGCCAGTGTATTGTGCAAGCGGAGTGAAGCTGCTACCAGAGAGAAAATTCTCAGAAGTAGAGCTAGTGATGGCTAGTGTAATATTTGCTTGTCGACGATTTCGTCATTACTTGCTACCACGACCTTTTGTTTTCTTGGCGAGTTAATCTTTTTTGCCACAAATAATTAATTGCACTAACATGTCAAATGCGGTCAAGAAATGGGTAATAGAGCTGCAAGAGTTTGAGTTCTCTTTTCTAGTGGAAGACAGTACAAGGGCTACCCTAGCTGATTTGTTGACTTACAAGGAGAATCCCCTTCTTGTTAAGGAAGAGGTGGTGAGAAAAGTAGTTGAAGAAGTGCCATAGATCAGCAATGCACATGTGTTGTTCTTTGATGGCTCATACAGAAAGAGCCATGATGCAGTTTCAGGGGGTATAGCACTCTATGATCCAGATGGGAAGCTAGTATGCAAGAGAGGGTTCAAGTTGGATGCGCATAGTAACAATGAGGCTGAATATGCTACGTTGGAAGCTCGATTACACATTTGTTTGAAGCATGGGGTTAGAAGGTTGAGCATAAAAGGTGATGCCTTGTTAGTTGTGAAGCAAGTGCTGGGTGTGTGGAAGAGCAAGAACACCTTTGAAGGAAATGTGCTTTAGAATTAAAGGTCTATTAAAAAAGTTTGAGGCATGGAGCATTAGACACATTGAACGTGCTCTAAATGGAGAGGCACATGAAGCAGCTCAAAGCATGATTGGGGAGCTACTTGTGTTGAGGACCACTTTACCTCTTTATCATGGCCGGGAAAGATTGGCTCAAGAAGAGGAGTTTTTGTTAACAGGAATCATTCCAAAGGAGATTCAGAAGTCGAAGAAGTATGGTTTTGTGCGTAGAGCATACATGTACAAATTGATTGGTGATGTCTTATACATGAAAGGGACTGATCTCATGTTGAGACGTGTACCTTGGTGGGAGGAGCTTTATAGAGTGCTGGAAGAGAATCATGAAGGTGCATCTGGCGGCCATTTTGCTCTAAAGATCACCTTGCATAAGATCTTGCAAGAGGGGTATGTATGGCCTAGTTTGCACAAGGATGTTCACCATTAGTGTAGGTCTTGCAATAGGTGTCAAGCATTTGGGAAGAGAGTGTTGAAGCTAGAGCTACGAAAAACCATTATGAAGTTTGATGTGTTTGAAAAGTGGGGGATTGATGCAATAGGCCCGTTACCTATCACAAGCAGGGGTAAAAGTTATATTTTCATTGCAGTGGATTATCTCTCTAGATGAGCAGAGGCTATCGCAGTGAAATAGATCACTGCATAGGATGTGGTAGAATTTGTGTACGAGAAAATATGTTGCAAGTTTGGGGTGCCACTCGAGCTACTTTAAGATAAGGGGCCTGGCTTTAGAGCTAAACTGCTAGATTTTCTATGCGCGAAGATGAAGATTAGGCACCAGCATACCACTCCTTATTACCCGCAGTGTAATGGCTGAAATGAAAGATTCAATGGTGAGTTGGTACAAATACTTTCGAAAGTGACAGAGAACCAAGGAAAGAATTGGGATTTGGAATGTCCTAGTGCATTATGGGCTTATCGTACTTCGGTGAAGACAGGTACAGGGTTTACTCCATTTCATTTGGTGTATGGAAAGGAAGCACTATTTCCTGTGGAGGTAGAGTTGCCTGCAGTAGAGATGCTAGAGAAGTTGCTTGGGCTTCCTAGTGATGCATTCAAAGAGAGGCTCTTACAGTTACAAGAGGTTGAGCTGGATAGGATGAGTGCATTGGAGCATTATGGGCAGATGCAGGATAAGGCTTTAGCAAAAATAAATGAAAAGGTCAAAAGTAAGGGTATCAAGAAGCATGACTTGGTTTTGCACTACAACAGTAAGCTGGACAACACCTTCCAAAAGAAGTTTCAGATTAAGTGGAAAGGCCCTTTCAAGGTAGTGGAGTGTTTTCTGAATGGTACATATCAACTGGCTAACCTGAATGGTGTTCTACATAAGTCAAGGGTAAATGGATTGTGTCTTAAATTATATCATGCCAGGTTAATGATGGTGGAGCAAGATGAGTTGTCTGTGGATCAAGCAGTGTTGGTGAAGGATGAGGAGACTTGTGACGTTGCGAGTCTCATATCGCTCTTTGCTGCTGCTGATCATGAATGATATAGCAGGCTAGAGGATGGGCAAATTATGTCACGAGTTTTTTGGAGCAAGGGATTGTGCATATGTACATACCCATGCATGGTGCATCAAATAAAGTATTGCCCATTTTCCAGAGCCAGGTGGTTACGTGGGGCCCACATGTGTACAGGTAGGACAACATGTACATAGTGCATCGATTTTCATCGTTACCAGTACGAGTGAGTTTTTTCTACAATAATGAGGAGTTGGTAGTGCGTAAAAATTCTCGAGGAAGCTATCCATGGGCCGACGACATGAGGTAAGCAGGTACGTCAGATGACATCTAGTGGCGTCAGGACGTCGAATGGGGTCAATACTTGCACGCAGAGAAGTACGGACACAACGTGGGTGTTTTCTTGTGATAATTATGCAGAGAGGTGATCATGAGGACCACTTTTTGGGGCCACTTCACGTCATGGTGGGATGCATTATTGAAAAGAAATGAGTGCCTGGTGTGCGTATGGATGCAAAAAGGTGACAACTATGCACTGCGAGGTCAGTTTTTGGCCTGTTCGGGGTCCGTTTGAGGTCATCTAAAAGGCCAAGGGTGCCCAACTAAAAAATCTAAGTGTGGGAACTGAAAAAATAGAGAGAATACCAGAAAAAAACGTGGACAAGAGAGGAGGAACAGCCGTAGGTGTGTTTTTAGGGTTTTTGGAACCTGTTTTGGCCGTAAATTGCTCATCCGAGGTCGGATTTGAGCACTTTGACATTGTAGACTGAGGTTTTGGGCCGTTCCGGATGCGATGGAGCTGTACATTTTGCCAAATTCCTCACTTTTTTTTTCTATTTTGGTTGTGTAAGTTTCTCCTATGAATGAAGCTTCTTCTCCAATTTGTGATTGTATCTGGCATATTTTACCCATATTATGTGAGCTATTTGCCCCATTGGTGTCGGCCCAAGCTCTACTATATCTAAACATCAGAAATACTCCTCTTTTGATCTGATTTTTTTGGGTCTGTGTGTGTGTGTGTCTCTCTGTGTGGAGTGGGCAAACGGGTAGTCTCTCTCCTCCCATTCCATAGGTGTGTTTCCTGTCTCGGCTAGAAGGGTTGTGTAAGCCGAGTGGTGCCCCATAGTGTGTGTGTGTATCCTTCCAAGAGTGTGTGTCGGGTCGTTATAGAGGTGTTTTGTGTGTTTCCATCCCGCTTACATTCTTTTCGCGCCCCCACGGAGGATCTTCTTCGAGTACCTTCTGCTTCGAGCTTCAAGCTTCAAGATTCGCGATTACAGGTTGCAGGTTGCAGATAACATGTTACAGGTACATGTTATAGGGACAGGTACAGGTGATTCACACAGGTACAGGTAGCTGGAGTACATTGATATACTAGCAGTGGTGTCACTTGCAGTTGTTGTGGATATGCATCATTTGGCGCTTGTTTGAGTGCGTTGTCTGTTGGTATTGTACGTTACTTGTGGAAACTACCAATTGTACGCCTTTGTAGAACCATACTTGGTTTTATTTGGTAGTCCCAACCATTTCTGAGACTTGGTCTAGAAGATAGTCATTTCTGAGATTTGACTATACGCGATTTGCATTAGCCTTCGTGTGAGGGTTGATAGCATGAGGTTTTATTGAGCTGGGGGATTCTCAAATGTGGATATCCTCTCGGTGATACAGGTAGCTAGAGCACCCTTTTCGTGACCTCGCCATAAGCTACGTACTAGTGATTCCTAATTGATGCTCGGGTTCTATTGTTGGCAGTTTATGCATACATATACAGTCTATATTTTGGGTTCTCATTGCTCTACTTCTGGGGAAACTCTGCCAAAAATTTTCCAAGTTATGATGGCTGGTTTTTTGGTCTTTTGAGCCATTTATGCTGTTATGCTGCTGAAATTCTGACAAAATCAGAGGATAAGTCAGGTTTGCTTTCTTGGGAGCTTCATGGTTGGCTTTAATGGATGATCAAAATGGACCTCAGTTCACTCCTTTTCATTTAACTCAGAGAATCTAGATAAATGTTCATGTGTCCAGGAAGATTTTTTTCCAGCAGCGCATAGTCTTTATGTTCGGGCCAAGAAGATTAAGAGAGATACTGGAATGTCCTTTACCTGTTGTAATTCCGATGATCAACTATGAAAACTCATTTGATTTACATGTGTTTGTCCTTATCTAAAGTTGAGCTCCATTGAAGTTTCTGGGAATTGAGTCAGTCAAAAGGTTTTGGGTTCTTGCATGTGTGTTCGAAGGGGTTCTCAAAGCATTAAACTTGGGTAGCCATGGCTTTCTCTTATCCGGAATTTCATGGAAGAAGTGGTGAAGATGCGGAAGACTTTCTGGAGCAAGTCGAGGTGGCATGCATAACCAACAATATGTGTGATGAGGAGAAGATTTTGAGGCTATTTGGATTGCTTTTGAAAGATGAGGCCCGTGTTTGGTTCATGGATTTGGAAGCTAAAGAAGCAGTGGCTTCTTCTTATGGTTTGAGTCTTGATAGGTTTATAGAAGCTTTTTTAGAGCGTTTCCAGGTTGTGGAAGATGCAAATGCAGTATCGAATGAGCTCAATGCTCTTAAGCAAGGTTCTTGTCAAGGTGTTGATACCTATGTACAAGGTTTTACAGATTTATGGACTCGTTGGTGTGTTGCTCTTAAGGATGAGAACCCCCCTTGTTCATTGAAGAAAAGTTTTTTTGTTGATGGTTTGTCACCTTGGTTGCGGTTCAAGGTTGAGTTGAAGAGGCCCGAGTCTTTTGAAGATGCGGTATGCATTGCAAAGCACAAGGAATGGAAGTTTAAGCGTCTTGAGGAACATGGTATCAATACAGGTATGCATGTGCAAGATGGATTTGGCATGGAAGATGAAGTTAAGCCTAAGAAGGTGAAAAGTAGCCTATCCTATGATGTTTCTCGTTTCTTCCCAAGGTCTATTGTGAAGCGTAAAGAGGTCTTGCAGGTTGACAAGTTTCTGGAAGAGCCTAAAGAGGTGAGTAATGCTTTGGATATAAAATTGAAAAGTCTTGAAGAGGATGAATTGGCTACTTGTGTACCTTGTGATTCTGGGTGTGAGTGTGAGGTTGAGGTTATTGATGATGAGCACGTATCTTTGGATACTAGTTCCTTGAGAGTTAGGGAAGAAGGAAAGGTTGAGAGCCATTTTGTGGATTTGTTGGATGTGGAGCCTGTTTTGAAGCCATATGTTGATGGATGTGCAGTGATTGAACCGATTTGTGAGCATGATTGTGGTTTAGAGGAGGGATCTGTATTCTTGGAGACTGATGAACCCATGCTAGAAGCTATGGATAGTGGTGCTAGCCATGATTATGATGTGGATAAATTTATGTGTGATGATGAGTATGCTTATGATGATGAGAAGGGGTTTGGCATATATGAGTCCAATCTCAGCTATGTGGATGCCTATGCTAGGGATATGTGTACTGCGGGGATACTTTTGTGCTTTGGATATCAACAACTTTTCCTTCACACAATGCTTTTAGCTACTTGGGTGCATGATTTGCAGGTTGTTGCTATGGCTGGTGAAGCCAAGATGCCAGGTGATGAGTCACTTGAGTTGTCTCTATCGGTTGGGTTGCCTATGGTGCATTTTGGTTGATTCTTGACAAATGTAGGTGTGGTATTATGATGCTTCTTGTGAATCAAGCGATATGCCTTTGGCCTTTTGATCCAGGTGGAATGAGCATCTACTAGTGCTGCTGCTGAGCATGAATGCTCTAGCAGGCTAGGGGGTGGGCAAATTATGTCACGAGTTTTTTTGGAGCAAGGGATTGCACATATATACATACCCATGCATGGTGCATCAAATAAAGTATTGCCCATTTTCCAAAGCTAGGTGGTTACGTGGGGACCACATGTGTACAGGTAGGACAACATGTACATAGTGCATCAATTTTCATCGTTACTAGTACCAGTGAGTTTTTTCTACAATAATGAGGAGTTGGTAGCGCGTAAAACTTCTCGAGGAAGCTATCCATGGGCCGACGACATGAGGTAAGGAGGTACCTCACATGACATCTAGTGGCGTCAGGACGTCGAATGGGGTCAATACTTGCATGCGGAGAAGTACGGACACAACGTGGGTGTTTTCTTGTGATAATTATGCAGAGAGGTCATCATGAGGACCACTTTTTGGGGCCAATTCAGGTCGTGGTGGGATGCATTATTGAAAAGAAATGAGTGCCAGGTGTGCGTATGGATGCAAAAAGGTGACAACTATGCACTGTGAGGTCAGTTTTTGGCCTGTTCGGGGTCCGTTTGAGGTCATCTAAAAGGCCAAGGGTGCCCAACTAAAAAAGCTAAGTGTGGGAACTGAAAAAACAGAGACAAGACCAAAAGAAAACGTGGAGAAGAGAGGAGGAACAGCCGCAGGTGTAATTTTAGGGTTTTTAGAACCTGTTTCGGCTGTAAACTGCTCATCCGAGGTCGGATTTGAGCACTTTCACATTGTAGACTAGGGTTTTGGGCCGTTCCGGACGCGATGGAGCTGTCTATTTTGCCAAATTTCTCACTTTTTTTTTGCTGTTTTGGCTGTGTAAGTTTCTCCTATGAATGAAGCTTCTTCTCCAATTTGTGATTGTATCTGGCATATTTTACCCATATTGTGTGAGCTATTTGCCGCATTGGTGTTGTCCCAAGCTCTACTGTATCTAAACATCAGAAATACTCCTCTTTTGATCTGAGTTTTTTGGGTGTGTGTGTGTGTGTGTCTCTCTGTGTGGAGTGGACCTACGGGTAGTCTCTCTCCTCCCATTCCATAGGTGTGTTTCCTGTCTTGGCCGGGAGGGTTGTGTAAGCCGAGTGGTGCCCCTTAGTGTGTGTGTGTGTGTGTATCTTTCCAAGAGTGTGTGTCGGATCATTATAGAGGCATTCTGTGTGTTTCCATCCCGCTCGCACCGTGATTTAGAGAACAAATCCATATATATAATCTTTGGTAGACCACATACATTTGTATGCACTAATTCCAATATATTACTTCTTACATGCTCTTTATGAGGAAACGAGGCGGTTTTTACTACTTTTCAAAATACCATATTTTACAAATACTTTGCATTTCAATAACTTCAAATGCTTGCGCACATGTAGCCATCTCGTCATTGTCTCTCTAGTAGCTACAAATTTACATGACCAATATGTTTGTGCCAAATCTCAATATACGCACAGAAACTCTTGCACCTTGTGTAAACTTCATAGCATTTAACTCGGACACATATACATCCAAAGTAAACATTCTACCCAGTTTCTTTCCATACATAGCCACCCTTTCATTCTTCTTCTGCTCCTCAAAAAAGAGATCATCAAAGTTAAACTTTGATTTGCAGGTCCTGTTCAACCAAAAAAATCCATATTATTTATGATATTAGATACATATAGTATATTAGATATACTTTACTTTACCATATATCGTAGATGATGGTACATTTTATTATGTATAAATGGATGTGGAGTATCATCCTTTGAATCTACAGATCCTAGACTCTAGAAAGTTTGCATTTCCTTTAATTACTCATCACATGACTAATCATGTGATTTGACACACATGAATCCATGTACCAAACATTATAACTAGATTTTGCCACATTTATAGAGATGGTATTTAACATGTATTGCACCACAAATAGCCTCTTAGACTCATCTTGATTCCTGCTAGTGGTTCCATAATTATTTTGTCTCCTCTTCTCTGGATAGTCACATTCAAAGTGCCCATGTCTCCCACAAACCCAAAATAAAACATTCCGGTGTTAACATGTATTGTTATGATTCACATTACCACAACCTTTTGGACTCCCCCTCCCACCTTGGAAATTTCCTTGACTGTTTGGTGGACACAGCAGAATATTACTCAAAATGTGGATATACACCAAACTTTGTTGTACTAAATCATTTTTTTGAAAGAACCGGTGTAATTCTGCTAATGAGGATAATCAAATTGTAATATAATCTATCAATCTCTCTTAGCCTCTTTGAGCCTACAAACCATGTAAGTGACCAAATGGCCGTGGGAAAGAGTCCCTAGCTCTTAAGGAAAAACCCTTAGTCTATAAAAAACACACTATCATTATCTTTGCAAGTAATTGGACGTCAACTGAGATCTTCTTTGTTGCTACAAACTATAATCAATCTTTCTCCTTGTCTAATAATCAGAATTCGATTCTGAATAGCACATTGTGTTCCTTGTCTCTTACTCTTCAATCAAAGTGTAATAATTCTCAATTCTGCTATTGTTTGAGACATCTTGTTTGTGAGCTAAATGCATTGATTTGAGGTCTTCAATAGTTGTTTTCTGGTGTTTTGACCTTGGAAGAGTGTTTCTATGTTTGAGGGGGACCTTCCGTGTAGTCATGTGTTATTTTTCTCTACATCTTTTTGGATGGATCATGATTTGGGTACCTTCCTAGATGGCTGTAGAACTTGTAGGAATATGCCCTTAGGCATTGTGATACCTCTCCTTAGGTTTCGTTGCATTCCAAATTCATTTGGATGCCGAAAAGACGTGATGAACTAGAGCGGTGAGATCGGACATAGACTAATTTTCTGACTAGGAAGTGGTTGATTTGCTTTTGTAGAAGTAGAAAAATTCCTTTAGGTTCACTTTGGAGAAATTGACAATCCCATTAAGTCTCTGTGTCCCATCTCGAGTCACTTCCTTGCATATTGACATTATGTTAGTAACAAAAAGCTATGCTGCAGACTTTCGTCGCGATGACCGGCTTACATTGGCTCCACTGTCGAGGAAGTTGATCCTTAGGTGGTGAGTGAACGGGTTGTACAAAAAATACCTTTAAAAGATTTTTTTACACTTAGACAGTAAAGCAACTAGACGTAGGTTTAGTGCACTGGACTCCAAGACCAGCTAGTGCTACTCCTTATAAGCAAAGAAAGCTGTGAGTGGAGTACAAAAGAGTATGAGTATTTTGTTATTTTATTTTCTCATGCTTGGAAAGGATTGTTTCACCATACAATTTGTTGTCGTCTTTGTATGGTTAAGTTCAATTATGTTTGTGCATCTATTTCAGTTTATAGGAGTAGGCTAAGTATCACATTCCACCATCAATTAGGTCCAAAAGAATCAAGGCAAAAACTGTCTAAAACCTTGTTTTCGAAGACCATAACTCTAAAATGTTGTAAAATTGATGGTCAGACCTTTTAAGCTGAATTAAACTCAATAAAACTTGACAAAAGGGGATATACAGGCTTGCAGGAGACAAACTGTGCAGATTTTGATCCATGTTCGTTTGAGTCAGCATAAGAGAAAAATTTGACCACAGAGAGAGGTAGCCCCCAGGAACCTAGTGGCTATTTCAAAATTGAAATTGGACCTAAATTGTTGATGTTGTGAGTAAAATTGTGGAGTATTGAAAAACCTAGTTAAATTTTTTTCTATTGAAAGCTCAAACTAACAGGAACGGCTGTAAACTTATAGCTATCAAGCATTTTATGACAAATTGCAAGTGCTAGAGAATACGACCCAATAAGTAAGACCAAAACGGGGAATTCAAATTATCTAATGAGGTAACCTGGTTTGGATTTTGCAATATCAATTCTTCATGTATTTACGATCAGGAAGACTATACCACAATAGGAATCCCAACTTCATAGACCAAGTGAGAAATCACTCAAATCAAGGTAGCGTACTGAAGGTAGCATGAATCAAAGACCACTGCATCCTTTAGAAGCCATTGTAGAGGAAATCTTTTCTGACACCTGGTCAGAAAGATCATACACCCTAATGACTAAGGAATCCAACAAGTTGAACCCTAAGGAAGTAACTTCCATGGGGGCAGGTCCTTCACAACCTGTATCTGACATAAACTTGTTGTATTTAAAGTTTCAATTTGAAAATGTGCTTAAGCCAAAATCTATAAGGATGGAATGAACCGCTACTGTGTTAAGCTAGAAAATAAGCCAAGTGAGTTCAATGACTTGTAGATGTGGATTTTGACGGAGACAAGTACTTTGATAGAGAGGGAATAATGTATTGTGCATGCGCGTCTATTGCATGTGTCAATGCAAGGGACTTGCCGTACACTGTGTGTGAGCCACAAATGCCTCTAAGCACACAACGAGACTAATCTAGCAAGCTCAAGAGAGCAAGGGTGTGTCACTCACTGCCCAACACTCGCCTTTGTGGAGGATTCCTCACCTCTGCAAAGAAGAAGGAGCTACCGTCGTGCCACGCTCAACCGCCTCGCCGCCGCCGTGTCGTCGTCGCAATGCTCCATGGCACATACTCTCTCTCTCTCTCTCTCTCTCTCTCTCTCTCTCTCTCTCACACACACACACACACACACACACACACAAGGAGATGAAGAAGAAGAAGATGGAGATGGAGCAAGAGCACTCTTCAATTGCATAAATGAGAGAGTGAGTCATTTTTAGGTCTAGGTGACTTTTATATGAGCTCGATCATTCACACTTGGGTGCCCATGCTTAGCCAACTAGCCCTTGAATGTTCCAGTTAGACTGCACCTCTCATCGGTGATCACTCTACCCTTTTCCTATTGGACCGACAAGCCCAGTACCTGACTCTACCAAATAAATAATACGGTGTTTGTTGTAGGTGATACGGTGTCCGTGAGCCACGAGGGTTAACATGCCCCCCTTCCTGATGTAGATTCCGTCCTCGAAATCTATCGAGTTGAAGCTCGTTCGTTGCGGTGGAAGAGCATTTGAGATGAATGTCCTTAGCCTTGTTCAATCACTGCAAAATCAAAGAACATTGGCACAGTAATTGCATTCTCATATACAATTAAAAAATATGCAATTTAGGGAGACAAATTTGATTGGTAATAGAATTTTAAACCATTTGTTAGCAATAAACATTAAATTGTATTATAATCAAACACATTAATAGTTGTAAAGGTCAAAAACTAAATAAGTATGGGGTCACTAATTTAGCAGTCGAAAGGCACTAGAGGTCAACTATGAATACCATGGGCAAGATTCTTAATTTTCTCTGGTCAATTAAGTTGTTTAATCGCAAGAGCCAAGTATTTCATGTTCGAGGGCTGACTTGAGGCTATACCTAGAAGACCTTGTAGGTAAGCTACGATAAAAGGAATTGCTCATAAAATCATCGCCTGACTTATTTTCTTTTTTTTGCCCCCCAAATTCTTTTCACGGTAATTCAATTTTGTTTTTGTGCTTATTTTGTATACCTTGGGTTTTTTGCTTTTCAAGGAAAAGCGCCCACACTCGAAACCTCTAAGGCTCTAGTACCATAGGTGATACATGTGAGTGAAGTACCAAATTAAGCTAAGATTTCTCTTCCAGCTTAAGATTTTACATTGTGGCACTTTGATTGTTTTGTTTTCTTTGTTTGTTTTCAACATTTTAACTTTGTAACTTTGGGGGGTCATATAACACTATTACCCTCCCCAGGCTCATCACATTAGTAAACTCCCTTTATTATACTTAATCTAAAGGTCAATAGGTAGTCCCTCTGTAAACATTCTTCCCATTAAGAAGTGAGTACGCCTACTTTCCCATGACTTTCAGTCACTTTCTTCTTGGATGACACTAGGTATGGCTAAGGGTCTATGGACTTGGTGAGGTTGTTGTTGCGTAGGGAACACTGTATCTATAATCTGGATCTGTCTAGGTACTAGTTCTAGATCCCTTTGGGTATCTTCTACCAAACTCCTTAATTGCTTGACTCGCTCGATCTCCTCTGTCGGGTTTGGATTCTTGGATTCTGGCCATTGTGGCTCATGAAAATCTTCATTGTTGGTTTCTATATTAGTGGTCATTTTCATCTCCATGGTTTCACCTGAATCAGAATCCTCTTCAGTGTCTTTCATATATACGTGGTCGTCACCAGTCCCTATGTTGGTCTTTGAACTGGGGTCTGACTTCACTGCTTTTTGCAACCTCTTTCTTCGTGTTTTCTTCTTTTTCTGAGATTGGTCAATTGATGTCGTTGATAGCCATTTTTGGCTCTATGTAATTTCCATAGCGAGTTACTTCACCCTATCAAATCACTCAAACACTGTGGCTACCCTCACCCTTTCACTGTATATAGGTGTGTGTGAGTTAGGGGACTTTTTCCATGTCTTCTTAAAAACCCTAAATTAGCTAGTCACTGGGCTAGTTGAGCCAAAAAATAAAAAAAAAAATAAAAAAATTACAAGTATATTATGGTCCATTTGTGTGTAAATATTTCATTGCCTATAGGGCATAAATAAAAGGATTTTTCATAATTATTTTGGAGTTTATTTAAATATTTTCTACCTATGGTGTGTTATTTATGCTATGTACATTGACTCACCATTACCATATTTTTTCTTACCATTTTGCATACTCTTTATTCCATATATAAATAATTTCATACAAGCTTCTCTTATTTTTGGTGTAACTCCATTAGCAACAAAAATCCAAAAAAACTAGTTCTATTTATGTGTATATTTTTTCACTATTGTGGATTTTTTCCTTCCTACATCTATTCTCTATTACTCTCATAAATTAGAGCACCAAAAATATGCATCTTTTTATGGTAGACTTATAATGAGAGAGATTTTTTTTGACCCCTTTATATTTTTTCCACCTATATTATTTATATTTGACATGTACATATTTTTTTTAGACCCCTCAATATTTGATTTTCTTAGTTATACTATTCACTTATATCATGATCTCAACAATATCTTCAATTATAGACCTACCAAATAAGGTCAAGGATATGTGGCATGCATGCATGCACCATGGGGGGCTCACTCTTGGAGGTATTCAAAAGAATCATCCAAAGAAGGACTTCACAAGGACTTTGTGCAGTGGAAAAAAATAGTCGGTTTTGCTGAATTTTTAAAGATCACTTGCTCTCCGAATTTGAAATGGTGATACAAACAAAAGTTGTAGCTCGTGGGCGGAAATTTTATCTCATATGTTTTCATATTTTTTTGAGCTACAACCTGTAAGCTATGATTTTATTGGTGGACCCCAGTTTGCCCATGCTATGCAACCACACTTCCTCTTCCACTTTATCATTTTCCTCTTTCACACACACTTCTCCACTCATCATCCCCACCTCTCTCACCACTCCTCCCTGCACCCTACTCACCTTCTTCTCAACCTTGAAGAATAAGAGAAACCATGGTGAACTCATGTCTCCTACACACACTTCCATTCCAAAATTGACCACCTAGTCTCATTTTTCCTCATCCATATTACCCATATCTATCAAAAAGCCACAAAATTCAGCCTCTTCTCTTGAAAGACAGCATAATGGTGATTGATTACTCATGTTCACTTACCTTGGCTCCAAGGAAGGTGAAGAGTGCAGAAAAAACGTACCATCAAAGCTAGTGGACCGTCAACAAGCATCAAAATTGACGCTACTCAAGACACTTGGAGCATCAACATTGTAAGAAATCCATATTTTCTTACCTATTAAGAGTTTTTTCTTCCTTATTTATATCCTACTTGGATACTCCCATTGTAAATATCCAATTCCATTTGTAAATCAATAAAAATACAAACTCTACTAATTTACTAACACTAACCTACTATGAAAAGTCCTATCACCTCCACTTGTCTCCTCTCTCTCTTCTTCATCTATCCACACCAACTTCTTGATAATTCCAAGCAAAAGAAATTAGATAAGTGCTGAAAATCTAACCCAACCATGGTTAGAGGAGTAACCCTAGCCCTCAAAATTGCTATAAAAGGAGGGTGTAGCTAGCACAAAAGGGGGAGAGCCAGAAGCAAGAGCACTATGCTATAGCTTGAGAAGCGAAGCTCAACCTCTCTAGAAGGAGCTCTTGAGTGGAAGCTCATTGTATTATGCATGTGCATGTGTTGTAATAGGGGTGATTAGCAAGGGAACTCTATGCCATTGTAAGAGAGAGAGTGATCATTCAATTGAGAGTAGGAAATCTATCATTTCTCCTACTAGTGTAAGCCCAACATTTGTTGAATCAAGGAGGGTGGATTTGGACTAAGCTTGGATACTTTGTGTCTCTTACAACGTGAAGTAATGGATAACAATGATGTGTAAGTGTCTTGGTGTTTTTTAAAAAGTTTTTGATAGATTGTCTCTAGGTGTTGTCATCAATTTATCCATAAATCCCACATACTGTAAGAGGGCGACAGGATGGAGAGAACTCCCCTGGCCGTAAGACAGTGATTGGGGTGGATTTTCTTGTGATGTGTTGTGGTGTATTTTACTTAGGCTATGTTGAACAAATACTAATCTCACTTTGATTGGTCATGACAGATTTGTAAGAAGGTATTAATGCAACAAGCACCCCCTCCCTCTTCTTTCTCTTTCTTACATATAAAATTGTGTTTTCATGATCATTGCTGATACATTTCAAAGCAGCCCGAGCACTATCTCTCTCTCTCTCTCTCTCTCTCTCTCTCTTTACACGTCCTAGTTCGCATCCAAAACTAGGTGGTGCCCCAAATTGGTGTAGAGTTAGGTAGTGTGTTTGTTGTTTTTTTTTTCAACCCCAACCCAATTTAGCAGCACGGGAGCTTAGAAGAGTGCTTAGAGGCCACTCTTCTTGTTGCCCGCCCTGGACCGCCTCAAATTGGTGCCCCCACTAAGGAACCAACTTGTGTATGTTTTTGTGTAGGATCAATCTTTAGAATAGTCAAGTAGTTTGCATGAATCACAAGAATTTGTATGATCCTTTCATTATGATTGCAAGGCAAAAGGTACAAATAATTGTTAGTACTAAGTTGCAATTTTAACGCGTAATTCGTGGAATTTTAGGTTTTCTTAGGTTAGCCGAAATAAACGCTTCGGTAAATCCTTTTATTCTGCCTCTCATTAGGTACGATCTTAGTTTTGATGTATATATCTTTGTTCTATTTTAGGCATTAGGTTATGTATAGAGCATGGATAATGGCCCAAATTTTTTTCCTTTTTACTTCACACCACATATTAGGATATATATTGCACTCAGTAGAAAGATACATTTTCAGCAACGTATGGTGTTTATGTTTCGGGCTAAAAGAACACGGGAAATTCTTGCATCTCCACAACCTGTCATTCTACCTCTCATCAACTACCACACTTCTTTTGATGTACATGTGTTCATTTTATTTTAAAATGAAGTGAAACCAAACAAAATAGTGTGTATATTGGCTTTTTCTTTGTCCACGTTTGTTACAAAAACAAAAAAAACGATCATTTGTTCTAACAAGGAGTGTGTGTGTAGTGAAAATTCAATCTTTAGAGATATAGCTCTATTACCAATTGAGTTGTAGGAGCAGGTAGTAAAGCGTCTCCCTCATAACAAGAGGGTGGTGAAGCTAAGACGAAAGGTTCTGCGTGTGGATTCCATTTTCCTTTTTCTGATGGGCACTAAGGAAGACCGTACATTCATCCAAATAGTGTGTGCTCTAAGATTGGTAAATAGAGTGAAATTTGGTGTTTGGCGAGTGCATTTCACCATTGAGGAAGACTCTTCAAGTAACTTGCGGCCAGAGTTTATGCTTCATAGACTCACATTTGGTGAAATTTTCCCTCATTTGCGTCTTATTAATAGATTTCCTTTCACTTTCAACAAAGGAGATAGGGAACTATTTAGGGTTTGTCTTAATAAAGAGATCATAGAGAAAATTGCAAATTTGTATAAATTCTCATCCTTCTCTACTTTCTATGACACTTTGCTCATAGAGACATTGTAAATCTCTTGATGCTTATGAATGATTTAACCATAATCCTAAGGAGTTTTTGTCCAGGAGTTTTGTAGAACAAGTGGAGTCTTTAAATCTTGCAAGCTTGATTGGAATTGAGGAGGATGTTCTTTATGAAATTGTGAGAAGGTTGCCTCATTTCGACTATGTGGAACTCGAAGGAAAGGAGCTCCTAGTCAATTGCTACTTTCTCAGCCTTCAATGAGCATGAAGGTCTAGTTTTTATACAAACCGCTTGTGCATTGGGAATTGTAGAGCAAGTGCAATTCATTACTTGGGACGTGGTTGCTCTTTTAGATCCAAAAAAATAAGTTTTAGATATTTCTATATATCGCCTTAGCTTTGAAGAATTTCAACCCTTCTTAGAGCTCATAAATAGTCTACCCTTTTGTTTTGATCAAACAAATTGAGACCTCATTGAAGATTGGATAGCTGAAGAAGAAAACCTAGAGTGGTACTTTCTTACTTCTTCATTTGCAGGCGAGTGGTTCTAATTTTCTATTGTATCCCTTATTGCAACTCATGTTGTAATCTTTCATAATAATGGAAAGCCAACGCCAAATTTCCAGATCCCCTCTTTTCTTTGGAGAGCTTGGAGAGGATGCAAAATTATTTTTAGCAAATTTCAAGATGTCTTGCAGTATTAAGAGGATAGTAACTGATCAAGAGCACGTAGAAATGTTTGAGGTGGTCCTTAGGAAAGATGATAGCACTTGGTTTGACTTGTTGCCTGAGGAAGTTAAGGGGATTTACACAGAAGTTTTGAATCATTTCAAGAGATACTTCTTTGATCCCCAAAACACTCAAAATTTATGGCAAGACATTGTTTCTCATAAGCAAAAAGATTTAGATGACTACTACTTGTACAAGAAAGAGTTTCTACATCTTTGGGCTCTATGGATACAGAATGTTGCTAACCTTGGTGATGGTGCAGAATTTCTAAAGAAGGAGAGATTCATAGCTGGACTCTTTCTTGATCTTAAGGTAAAGGTGGAGGCGGATGCACCTGCCACCTATGATGCAACTGAAATTTGAGCTTCCAAGAAGAATAGGAAACTCAAGTGCCTAAGGGGAGAGGTTCCAATAGAAGGTCTTAGACCCAAACGTAAGTCACAAGCATCGACATCTAGGGAGATTCTTGAGGTAACAATTGAAGTAATTGAGAATTTAAATGAATCTTTAAGTAGCCTGTCAATTCACCTTGCACAAGCTATAGGTCCAAAAGGACAAGCAAGGAAGTCTGAAGAGCGAGATCCACAACCTAGGAGAGTCTTACAATGTTGGAATTGCGGAGAGTCTGGACATGGGATGTATAATTGTCCTTGGCCCCGTTGGGAGCCAGGGAGACCTTACTTGAATTACCCAGTGATGAATGCAGGTGAAGGAACTAGTCAGCAACAACCACGGATTCTACAAAGGCCAAATGGAGCAAGACCACCTCCACAAGGAGGGGAAGGACTTCCACCTTTGCCAGACCCAACGGTGCATGTGGTAGAGGTGACCAATTCAAAAGAGGTTGACATGGAAGCAAATGGCATTAAGCGTGGCCGTGGAAAAGGGAAGGAGAAAGAAGGAGTCACGTCACAAAGTGATCATGGACGAGAAGAGAAGGCAAAGGAGACCAAGGAAACCAAGAGGAATCGACGTCGTATCAACCTCCAACACTTACCTCTTGGATATGGTATGGCTCCATACAACTTGTTGGAGGACATGAGAGGTAAGGGTCTTGATATCTCATGGCCTCCGTTTCTTGCATTATGCCCACAAGTTAGGAGCGATTTAACAAAGGCAGTTAGCACTACGAGAAAGGTAAAAGAGAGTGTGCCTATTGTAAAAATTTCACAAGCTGAAATGAATGAGGATATTACACCAGTGCTAGATTGTTACATCAAAGGAAGATTGGATAGGAAAGGTCTAGTGGATGGGGGTGCTGAAATTTGCATCATGATAGAGGGACTCATACAAAGACTAGGCATGCACATCCATGAGACACTTGAAGTCAAAGTGAAAATGGCAAACAATAGCAAGGCTAGGTGCGTAGGCATTTGTAAAAATGTTTTTGTGGAGGCCTTTGGAATTAAGAAGGCAATGGATTTCTATGTCATGTCTACCAAAGGAAATGGTTACCCATTTAGCCTAGGAAGACCATGGCTAATGAAAATGCGAGCTTTGCAGGATTGGGAGAGTGCAAAGCTAATTTGCAGGAATGACAATCATAAGAAGGTTGTCTTTGACATGAAGGAGCAACGCCAAGAGGAGCTCCATGAAGAATCATCTCAAAGTGAGACGGAGGAAGGCTGGACCGATAGCACTACAGAAGAAGAAAGTAGCAGCAGCATTACTGAAGAGGAGTCTTCCATTGAAGTCATGGGGGTAAGGTTTAAGCCAAACAACCGACATACCTCTTGCCCAGGTTTGGAAGAGGTAGGTTCCCAAGATAACCAAAAAGTGGAAGATGAAAGAATGCTAGAAGGTATGTTATCTACAACACTTACAAAGGATTAAAGAGAGGAGCTCAAGGGTGTGTTAAGGAAATTTCCTAGTCTTTTTGCTAAAGACTACACCGATGTGCGTGGAGTAGATGTTGTTCAACACAAAATTGAGTTGAAGCTAGAGGTCACACCTAAGGCTGAGAAGCTACGAAGGCTAGGAGTCATCAAGGAGCAGGCTTTACTCAAGGAGGTAAGAAAGCTTCTAGCAGCAGGTTTCATTTATCCAGTGGAGAATTCAGAGTCGGTCTCTCCCGTTGTTGTCACTCCTAAGAAAAATGGCAAGTGGAGGGTGTGTGTGGATTACCGTCCACTCAATGAGGCAACAAAAAGAGATCACTTTCCCCTCCCATTTCAAGATGAGATACTAAATGAGGTAGCTGGTCATGAGAAGTACACTCTGTGTGATGGATACTCGGGTTACTTTCAAATAGGTATCGCATTGGAAGATCAATTGAAAACAACCTTCATCACTTCTTGGTGCTGTTATGCTTTTAGAATCATGCCATTTGGACTGACAAATGCTCATGCAACTTTCCAATGCTTCATGAACATGGTGTTTCAAGCATTCTTTGGAAAGTCCATTAGGGTTTTTATTGATGATATTGAAGAAGCTCTACGATATGGGAGGTCAACTCAACCCCGACAAGTGTCACATAGGTGAGGATAAAGTGATCTTCCTTGGTCACAAGGTTTCCTATAAAGGCATTGAGGTGGATCCTTCAAAGGCAAAGGCTCTTATTGAGCTCCCATCACCCAAGAATCTCAAAGAGGTCATCTCATTCATTAAAAAGGTGAATTATATGTCACGCTTTATTCACTTAGCTTTGGAGTTGCTTCATCCTTTGCAAAAGTTGACACAACAAGTAGAATTTGCATGGTCTTATGAGCTTCAAGAGTACTTTTGTAACATTAAAGTCATTTTGTCAGAGCTACCAACACTCATGTCTCCTTGTTGGGAGTACACATTCTTTGTTAGCTCTAGTGTTGGGAAGGAAAAAAAATGGTGCAGTTTTATTACAACAAGATTCCCACAGTATAAACATGCGACCCATCTACTTTGCTAGTAGGGTCATGAATGATTTGGAGAGAGGCTACACAGAGGTAGAACTCATGATGCTTTCTCTCATGTTTGCGGTGAGAAAGTTTAGATCCTACTTGCTACCAAAACCTTTTGTAATTCTCACTGCAGAAAATTTGTTTCCTTCGGTGTCATCTCAAGTGAATCTTAACACTAGGATCTCAAAGTGGATTATGGAATTGTAGGAGTTCCAATACTTTTTCAAGGTAGAAGATAGTGTGCGTGCACAATTGGTTGGGATCCTTACTTATAGGGTACATGAGAAGGAGATTGAGGTGCTTGAAGTAAAGACCCTACCATTGCCACAACCTAAAAGTATTCCTAATGCTTTTACCTTGTTCTTTGATGAAGCTTTTCGACGAGCCACAGGAAAAGCAGGGGGAGGGCTAGTGTTTCTCAACCCAAGCAGAATACGACACACTACTTCATGGTTTAAAGATATGCATTGGCCAAGGTATACAACGTCTCATGGTAAAAGGGGATGCACTTTTCATTGTGAAGCAAATTTTAGGCATTTGCGCATGCGAGAATGAAATCCTAAGGACAAAAGTTCATGCCATTCGTAGATTGTTTAATCAATTTGAAGAAGTGCAACTATATCATATTCCTAGGAAACAGAATGAAGATGACGATTTACTTGCACAACAAGTAGTTACATGTGTTGAGAAAGAAGTGCACGTCATCATGGTGGCAGCAATTGTCAAGCAACCGAGATACCAGGAATTGGAGTCATTGACTCCCATTATTAGCTACATTTTGGAGGGTGAGTTTCCACAAGACTTCACGAAGGCTCAGAAGAGAAGACTCATGAAGAAGGCAAGCGCGTATCTCTTCCTAGAAGGATCCCTCTATCAAAGAGGGAAGGATGAAGTGTGCAGAAGAGTACCAACTATCAAGGATATTCCAACCATTCTAAAAGGTTTGCATGAAGAGGCATGTGGTGGTCATTTTGCCCAGGAGTTAACTGTGATTCAAAAGATTTGTCTTACGGAGTATGTTTGGCCAAGTCTGCATGTGGATGTCCAGCATTGGTGTAAAAGTTGTCACAATTGTCAGGTAAATGAGAATAGAAGATTGGTTTACAAATCGTGCTTGCAAATGGACCCTTTGAAAAGTGGGGCATTGATGCTTTGGGTCCTCTGCCTAGGACAAAAAATGGTAAACTCTACATTCTAGTGGCTGTAGACTATACGACAAGGTGGGTGGAATCACAAAGTGTGGCAAAGGTGAATGAGAGGACAATGAGCAAATTTGTCTACACTCATATTTGTTGTAGATTTGGTACACCTTTGGAGATTGTTTCTGATAATGGTCTAGGGTTTAGAAAGGGCTTGCTCACAGAAGTCTGTGAAGAACTTCACATTCTACATCATCATAGTACACCCTACTATCCCCAATCAAGTGGTTTGGTAGAAAAAGCTAATGGTGTCATTGCAGGTATCATTAGAAAGATGGTGAAAAACAAGACAAAGTTGTGGGATGACTTCTTGGATGGTTCCTTGTGGGCGTATCGAACCACATATAGGGAAGCCACGGAGTTCACACCATCTCACTTGGTCTATGGTCAAGAGGCTTTACAACCAATTGAGCTCAGCATTCCAACAATGGGACTTCATGGCAAAGCAGCACAAGATGATCAAGAAGCATGGATGGATCAACTTCTTACCTTAGCTGAGATTGAGTGGAAAAGAGAAGCAGCATACAAGTGCTACAAGAGGAAAGCCACACAGACGAAGGAAAAGCTTGACAAGAAATTGAAGGAAAAAGGCATCAATGAAGGATATCTTGTGCTAAGGTACGACAATCGACTCGATAATCGTTTTGATGCCAAGTTTGAAACTAGATGGCAGGGGCCATACATAGTCAAGAAGGCTTTCAATTCAAGTTACTATCAACTTATGGACTTGAATGGGAAAGAGCACTCTAGGAAGGTAAACGGGTATCGCTTGAAGCCTTATTTGAGTCGCCTTCTACCAAAGGATCTACCAACGATCTATCAAAAGGAATTGTTAACCCTCACGGCTCACGAACACCCCATCACCTACGACGGACGTGTATTATGTATTTGGTAGAGTCAGGTACCGGGCTTGTCGGACCAATAGGAAAAGGGTAAGAGTGATCGCCGATGAGAGCCGCACTCTAACTGGGACATTCAAGGGATTAGTTGGCTAAGCATGGGCGCCCAAGTTTGAATGGGGTGAGCTCATATAAAAGCCAACTAAACCTAATTTTTACTGATTCTCTCATTTGTGCAATAGAAGAGTGCTCTTGCTCCATCTCCATCTTCTTCTTCTTCACCTCCTTGTGTGTGTGTGTGAGAGAGAGAGAGAGAGGGAGAGTGTGTGCGCAATCGAGCATTACGAAGGAACGACGGCGACGAAGCGGTTGAGCGCGGCATGACTGCAGCTTCTTCTTCATCGTGGCGAGGAATCCACCATGAAGGCGAGCGTAGAGCGGTGAGTGACACACCCTTTTGCTCTCTTGAGCTTGCTAGTTTAGGCTTGTTGTGTGCTTGGAGCCATTTGTGGCTCGCACACGGTGTATTGGCAAGTCCCTTGCTTCGACAATGCGGCAAGGAGCGCACATTTTTGGCGCCGTTGCCGGGGATATGCCCTACACTAAGCTCGGTTAGCACTTTATGCTTTCTTGTGGTGCAATTTCTATCATAGGAAAGGCAGGGAATATGTGTGTGTAGTTGTGTGGAGATTTCTGTTTTTTGCGTTTTCTACGTTTTCTGGTTTGCACTGCACAGTTAGCATTTCTTGCGTTTTTGCGTTTTCTGCTTCTGTTAAGTTTCAATTTCTGCATTTTTCTGCATTTTCTGTGTTTTTTCAATTTTCTGCATTTCTTGCGTGTTTTCAATTTCTGCAATTTCTGCATTTTTTGCATCAAAGAGAAAAATAAAAACGCGGGTGAGGGGGAGGTTAAATTTTCGAAAATAAAAAATGTGAGTTTTAAAACGGACGGGTTGGTTTGTATAAAAGATAGATCGGGATCGGGATCATTTCCCAAGCCCAAGCCCAGGCCCAAGCCTCAGTCCTTAGTCTTATGATATATACTAGACTCACTCTTATATATATACCCTACCTCCTCAAGAAGGAATGAGAGCATGTGGGTCAAGTCCTCCACTCTCCTCCTTTCTCTTCCCACTTGCACCCTTAGACTTTCTAGTTTGGGCCTAGTTCCCTACTAGAAATTGACAGTTTTAGGGATTCCGAGGGCATAGAGTGACCAAACGGAGGGCTGTAAAGCACGGCACGACCCTCTGACCGAGACGCTCGTTTTGAGCTATCATACACTCTATTCTATAGCCGGGTCAGAAAAAAAAGGACCAAAAAGTCAAATTAAGGAAAGACTTGGGTTGCAAAACACCCAAAAATACTAGGTGAGCAGCCTTCACGGGCACTCACTGACACTTATAGGGGATCAATTCATATGAACCTAGGCTCTGGACGAGTGCTAGAACACGATCATATTGAGGGTGCCTCTGTTCATACGGACACCCATTACCCATCCACGATAGGTTCTAGACCCTCAGCGGGGACACAAGGTAGCACCACCCAAGACCCTAAAATAGCCGCTAGTGATTCCTCCTCCGACTCAGAAATCATGGAAGCATACCCTACCCAAAACACTGAGAGAGAAGGCCATGCACCTCCCGAAGCTCCACAGCCTAGTACTAGTATGTTTAGCTATTTCATGGAAACATTAGGTAGAGCTACTCGCTCGGAACCTGATGCAAATGAAGCACACGAAGGGGGTGGGGAAGTGGACTCTCCTTTCACATCGCACGTGGACCCCACACCCCCAAAGAGTGTCCATATGGATATCCTACCTGGGATGACTGAGTTGGACAATGTAGACTCGGTCCACCTAGCATCAACCATAGACACTTGGGGAAATAGGGGGACGACCTGGGTAACACCTGAGGGGGATGAAATGCCTGTACCCTTAAATATGCTACAAGCAATGCATATCGCTTCTGACAAGACTCATCCTAATGTAACGAAGAAAATATACAAGTGGGTCCCTAAAGCTTCTTTAGTGACCATAACTAGTGCTAAAAAACAAAAGCCTTGTAAGAAACGTACCACTCGCTCCAAGAAAAGTAAGAAAATGTTGCGATGGATCCCTAAACGACTATTGGAAGCCCAAGGCTACTATCAAGGAAATGATCAAATCTGGATGCCAAAACGTAGATTGTGCTCTTACCTATCACCTGACCCAAGTGAGCCCAATCCCGAGGCTCCAAAACGAATCAATGATCGTGGAAAGAAAAAAATCACAGAATGCTACACACCCGCTCCCGAGCTAGTTTGGGTACCAAAGAAAGAACGATTTGTTCCACCTAGCTCAGGAAGGGGGGAGTCCCATGAAGCTTCTAGCTCCTCATGTAATACATCCATAGAGGTAAAAGCTTCTACACAGCCTCCATCTATAGTAGTGGACCTCCATGAAGCTACAAAAGATTCCACACCTCCGAGTGTTCAAGAATCACCTGATGAACCACTTCAAGTTCGATCCTGGGAGAGTACCTTACCACCCTTGCAACTTGACGAGGCACCTAGGGTAATAGAAAACTACTGGAAAAAATCCTCACCTATTACCAACTGGAACAATTGGTTTCAAAGGGTGGCAAGCTCATTTCAAACGGTATGATCTACCCAAGGAAGGGGGGAGTGTTTGCTGACAGTCCTCATTCATTTGTTTCCCTCTCAACCTTTTTCCCTGACCTCTTAATCTCTGATCTTAGGGAATGTACATATAAAGCTTTATACTCACAAAAAACAAAAAATAAAGAGCAAGAGCAATTAGCAAACGAGTATGCACCTTAAAAGTCAAAACATTGACTCAGACCTACACATGTCACATTTGGTACAGTGAAACAGAAACCTATGTCATGAAACACCTTTGATCCTCATCACTTGAGTGATGGAGGGTAGGTAAGATTAGTACGATAGGAGTGTTTCTGTTTTAGAGTTGAGTGATTAGCAAAGTTCTCTTTTCCCACTGATGTGCCTCCTAGAGGTATTGTTTGTGTTTCCTAGTGTGTACAGGAGCGTGTTGCTATTGATAGGATTTGGACCTTCATGGAACCTTTCTCTCGTTCACACTTCAAATCAAGCGCGACCATCGACACAAACAGGTGTTTTATGTCCATTAGCATTGCCCTTATCTTTTTGCATCCATGATTGTCTTCTTTAATTGTGATCGGTAGCATAATATTTAGCGCATTGGCTTAGTATCAAACATTTAATTCAATGTAATGTTTTGTCATAATCACTTGTCTAGGTTTAAAAATCAAGCAGTCCGACTAAGCTAGTTTGACCAAGCTAGGTATTAGAAATCTTCTCTTAATACCATGGAGAATGCCTTCCTAATAAGCAATGGTTACTTAGGTTCTTAATCCGATTTAGGCAGCATTGTATGAAATGTACTAGGGCTTTCAAGTGGGCTTAACCCTAGTGACCTTTAGCTTAAGTATTATAAAGGGATTTTACTAATGTGATGAGCCTGGGGAGGGTAACAGTGTTATATGACCCCCCAAAGTTACAAAATTAAAATGCTAAAAATGAACAAACAAAAAATCAAAGTGCCACAATGTGGAATTTTACGCTGGAAGAGAAATCCCTGCTTAAATTGGTACTTCACTCACATGTATTGCCTATGGTACTAGAGCCCTAGAGGTTCCCAGTGTGGGCGCTTTTCCTTGAAAAGCAAAAACCCAAGGCATACAAAATAAGCACACACATCAAATTGAATCACTGTGAAAAGACTTTGGGGGGTCAAAGAAAAAGTAATCAGTCAGGAGATGATTTCATGAGAAATTCCTTTTATGGTAGCTTAACTACAAGGTTTTCTAGGTATAGCCTCTAGTCAGCCCTCGAACATGAATACTTGGCTCTCGCGATTAAACAACTTAATTGACCACAGAAAATTAAGAAGCTTACCCATGGTATTAATATTCGATCTCTAGTGCCTTTCGACCGTCAAATTAGCGACCCCAGACTTGTTTAATTTTCTACCTTTACATCTGTTTATGCATTTGATTACGTTGCAATTTAATGTTCATTGCTAACAAATTGTTTGAAATTTGTTTACCAATCAATGTGTCTGCCTAAAACTGCATATGCTTTTTAAGAGAATGCCATTACTGTGCCAATGTTGTTTGATTTTGCAGTGACTGAAGAAGGCTAAGGACATTCATCTCAAATGCTCTTCCACCTCGACGAACCAGCTTCAACTCAATAGCTTCCGAGGACGGAATCTACATCAGGAAGGGGGGCATGTTAACCCTCACGGCTCACGGACACCCCATCACCTACGACGGACGTGTATTATGTATTTGGTAGAGTCAGGTACCGGGCTTGTCGGACCAATAGGAAAAGGGTAAGAGTGATCGCCGATGAGAGGCGCACTCTAACAGGGACATTCAAGGGATTAGTTGGCTAAGCATGGGCGCCCAAGTGTGAATGGGGTGAGCTCATATAAAAGCCAACTAAACCTAATTTTTACTGATTCTCTCATTTGTGCAATAGAAGAGTGCTCTTGCTCCATCTCCATCTCCATCTCCATCTTCTTCTTCTTCACCTCCTTGTGTGTGTGTGTGTGAGAGAGAGAGAGAGAGAGGGAGAGTGTGTGTGCGATCGAGCATTACGAAGGCACGACGGCGGCGAAGCGGTTGAGCGCGGCACGACTGCAGCTTCTTCTTCATCGCGGCGAGGAATCCACCACGAAGGCGAGCGTACAGCGGTGAGTGACACACCCTTTTCTCTCTTGAGCTTGCTAGTTTAGGCTTGTTGTGTGCTTGGAGCCATTTGCGGCTCGCACACGGTGTATTGGCAGGTCCCTTGCTTCGACAGTGCGGCAAGGAGCGCACAGGAATCTATCTCACGTAAGTATTGTTCCATGAAGCGAGTGTAACTCAAAGCAAAATTCCAAGAGGCCAAAAATGAAGAGCTTGTCAAGGACTCTGAAGCACTCTCTTGGGAAAAGATGCTTTATGATGGTACATGAATATACCATCATCCTGGGGGAGGGCTAATGATAGCCGTTTTTCGGCTCTCTCTAATTTCCATAGCGAGTTACCTCACCCTATCAAATCACTCAAACACTGTGGTTACGCTCACCCTTTCACTGTATATAGGTGTGTGTAAGTTAGGGGACTTTTTGCATATCTTCTTAAAAACCCTCAATTAGCTAGTCACTAGGCTAGTTGAGCCAAATAAAAAACAAAAAATAAATAAATTATAAGTATATTTTGGCCCATTTGTGTGTAAATATTTCATTGTCTATCGGGCCTAAATAAAAGAATTTCTCATAATTATTTTGGTATTTATTTAAATATTTCTACCTATGGTGTGTTATTTATGCTATGTACATTGACTCACCATTACCATATTTTTTCTTACCATTTTGCATACTGTTTATTCCATATATAAAAAATTTCATACAAGATTCTCTTATTTTTGGTGCAACTCCATCCCAACAAAAATCCAAAAAAACTAGTTCTATTTATGTGTATATTTTTCACTATTGTGATTTTTTCCTTCCTACATCTATTCTCTATTAGTCTCATAAATTAAAGCACCAAAAATATTCATCTTTTTAAGGTAGACTTATAATGAGAGAGATTTTTTTTGACCCCTTTATATTTTTTTCACCTATATTATTTATATTTGACATGTACATATTTTCTTTAGACCCCTCAATATTTGATTTTCTTAGTTGTACTATTCACTTATATCATGATCTCAACAATATCTTCAAGTATAGCCCTACCAAATAAGGTCAAGGATATGTGGCATGCATGCATGCACTATGGGCGGCTCACTCTTGGAGGTATTCAAAAGAATCATCCAAAGAAGGACCTCACAAGGACTTTGTGCAGTGGAAAAAATCAGTTGGTTTTGATGAATTTTTAAGGATCACTTGCTCTCCAAATTTGAAACGGTGATACAAACAAAAGTTGTAGCTCGTGGGAGGCACCTTTACCTCAAATTTTTTCATATTTTTTTTGAGCTACAAGCTGTGAGCTATGATTTAATTGGTGGACCCCAGTTTGCCCATGCTATGCAGCCACACTCCCTCTTCCACTTTATCATTTTCCTCTTTCACACACACTTCTCCACTCATCATCCCCACCTCTCTCACCACTCCTCCCTGCACCCTACTCACCTTCTTCTCAACCTTGAAGAATAAGAGAAACCATGGTGAACTCATGTCTCCTACACACACTTCCATTCCAAAATTGACCACCAGTCTCATTTTTCCTCATCCATATTACCCATATCTATCAAAAAGCCACAAAATTCAGCCTCTTCTTTTGAAAGATAGTATCATGGTGATTGATTACTCATGTTCACTTACCTTGTCTCCAAGGAAGGTGAAGAGTGCAGAAGAAACGTACCATCAAAGCTAGTGGACCGTCAACAAGCATCAAAATTGACGCTACTCAAGACACTTGGAGCATCAACATTGTAAGAAATCCATATTCTTACCTATTAAGAGTTTTTTCTTCCTTATTTGTATCCTACTTGGATACTCCCATTGTAAATATCCAATTCCATTTGTAAATCAATAAAGTTACAAACTCTACTAATTTACTAACACTAACCTACTATGAAAAGTCCTATCACCTCCACTTGTCTTCTCTCTCTCTTCTTCATCTATCCACACCAACTTCTTGATAATTCCAAGCAAAAGAAATTAGATAAGTGCTGAAAATCTAACCCAACCATGGCTAGAGGAGTAACCCTAGCCCTCAAAATTGCTATAAAAGGAGGGTGTAGCTAGCACAAAAGGGGGAGAGCCATAAGCAAGAGCACTATGCTATAGCTTGAGAAGCCAAGCTCAACCTCTCTAGAAGGAGATCTTGAGTGGAAGCTCATTGACTTATGCATGTGCATGTGTTGTAATAGGGGTGATTAGCAAGGGAACTCTATGCCATTGTAAGAGAGAGAGTGATCATTCAATTGAGAGTAGGAAATCTATCATTTCTCCTACTAGTGTAAGCCCAACATTTGCTGAATCAAGGAGGGTGGATTTGGAATAATCTTGGATACTTTGTCTCTCTTCCAACGATGGACAACAATGATGTGTAAGTGTCTTGGTGTTTTTTTAAAATTTCTTGATAGATTGTCTCTGGGTGTTGTCATCAATTTAGCCATAAATCCCACATACTATAAGAGGGCGACAGGATGGAGAGGACTCCCATGGCCTTAAGGCAATGATTAGGGTGGCTTTTCTTGTGATGTGTTGTGGTGTAATTTACTCAAGCTATGTTGAACAAATACTAATCTCACTTTGATTGGTCATGACAGATTTGTAAGAAGGTATTAATGCAACAAGCACCCCCTCCCCCTTCTTTCTCTTTCTTACATATAAAATTGTGTTTTCATGATCATTGCCAATACATTTCAAAACAGCCCCAGCACTATCTCTCTCTCTCTCTCTCTCTCTCTCTCTCTCTCTCTCTCTCTCTCTCTCTCTCTCTCTCTCTCTCTCTCTCTCTCTCTCTCTCTCTCTCTCTCTCTTTACACGTCCTAGTTCGCATCCAAAACTAGGTGGTGCCCCAAATTGGTGTAGGGTTAGGGAGTGGGTTTGTTGTTTTTTTTTTCAACCCCAACCCAATTGAGCAGCACAGGAGCCTAGAAGAATGCTTAGAGGCCACACTTCTTGTTGCCCACCCCAGACCACCTCACCGTGTCTCTTTCCTCAAGAATATAATTTTGTTTTTGGAGCATCAATCATGTGAGTACGTTTAGTGGTACCACATGTATACTTTGTGATGGCTCCTTAGTAACCTCAATCAAGTGTAATGGCACGATCTTCAGTGTATTTGGGTTATTTGGACATTGGGAAATAAAATGATCTATGCCACATTGATTACACATGAGTATCGACATTGTATACGTGCTCGCTTGATTGGTTGCATTAGTGTGGTGTTCTTTTGTACCCTAATGCAAGGTATGATTATTTGAAGATTTTCCAAGGACCAGGTCTGATCCCACTTGACCTCATCAGAGGATACGCCATCTGGAAGTTTTATGGCCTTGCCAAGGTTCTCGGTGATGATGTGCACTATGTGGAGCTAGTCGAAATCAACCTCATGTGATTCTGAGTCCCAAGCGTCGAGCTACGGCCTGGGGAAGCCTGGAACAATTGAGGCTGAAGTATTTGCAGATTATTTTTTTAAGTTTTGGCGGCCTCAGATAGTGGGCTCAAAGAAGTCAAAATTTGATGGGGATTGCGTAGAATGAATCCGGGTACATGAATTTGTGACCCGGATTTATGGCTCTGGACTAGGATCTCTGAGTAGAGAATGGGATTGGGGCCAAGTTGGCACCCAAGAGAGGGCTCTCTCTCCTAAAGTGGAATTTTTTGAAGGCCTTGGAAAGATAATGAAGTTGTGCGCACCACATGCCTCCGGTGGCTATGGCACCAACATGTGTGGCGCTGCGCATGCGGCCCTTTGGCGGAGTGCGACGGTTTTGGCCAGGAGGGGCGATGCCGGTAGTGCATGCCCGCATGAGGAGGAACGAGAGGAGCCGATGGTCAACGGCCGTAGTCTGATGACATGGTAGTTCTGCAAGAGACCGTGACTGCGCCTTTAGCAACCCCCATTTTTAGGAAATGAGTCACCCCCCACCCCCCAATAATGACATCGCTAATGCCGTGGGGTAGGGGAGGTTTCATGCAAGTTAGAGAGAGAGAGAGAGAGGGCTCGAGGAGGCCGCCATGTGGACCAAGTGCAAAGGAAACCGGGCCATTCCAAGTCGGGTGGACAAGAAAAGTCAAATGCAAGGTGGGAGTGAGACCGAAAGGGAGAATGAGGAGAGGAAAAAAAGGAAAGAGAAGTGGAAGGAGGAGTCGGACAGAGAGGGTCAAAGCTAGTCCAAAGAAGCAATTCAAAGCTAAGTTTCCCCAAAGGGATAAAAAATGAAGGAAAAAAAAAAGTGCCTAGGGGCAATAGCGATGTCGCTATTGCACCCCCCAACTACAAGAGATAAAAATTGAGCAGATGAAGCAAGGTTGTGTCCCATTCCAAAAGATACCACATTGGGATGCCAGATGGTCAAATGTGAGGGTAGTTTCCAAAATTGATGGACCCGGCATATAAAAGTCAAATTTTAATCAAATTAGGGGCTTTTTTGTGTCGTTTGAAGCCTACAAAGTGGAACCCTCTGACAAAGGAGTGTTCCTATCAAAGCCCTTGTATTTTCTCATGAAAATGGCCATGGTGATGGCATTGCAAGCCTGTGTACATGTTTTGTGAAGTGAAATCAAGCCCCTGTTGCCCCGTCTTGTTGTTGTTTCCGCTTCCCCCTTCTCTTTCTCCTGCTCTGGTGTTTGCCCTCAGTGCCGGCTGTATGGAAGTGTGTGCCCCTTCGATGAAGGGTGTTTTGTGTGAGAGAGTGAGGTTAAGCGACTCTGTGTGTGTGTAAGGGAGGAGACAAACCGTGGCAATAAGTGTGCATCGTGTGGTGGATTTGTGGAGTGTGTGAGCCTTGGGAATTCAGCAGGCGGTGGTCTACTAGTGTGAAGTGTGTTTTTGAAGGTGTTTTCCGAGAGGATAGGGGTGTTGTGGATACCCTGATCTATAGAGAGGCCTTTGTTGTTGTGCCGGGAGTGTTCCCCCATTCCCCCTCTCCACCGTGCTAGCACAATAGATAGGCTTCATGTTGCGGGAGCTACTACCTCATTGAAGAAGTATAGCCCCAATAGTATCCTCACCTAGTGATGGATTAACATAAAATTCATTATCCCAATTAGGAGCTTGCATAGCAAGAAGAGAACCAATAACCTTGCTACTTGGTGTAGAGGATAAAGAAGTTGGAGCACAAAGGAATGAACCTTGAAATATACACTTCACCTTTTGAATAAAAGTAATAAGTTGCTTTGTATCCTTAGGTGATGGGAGGAGCACCATAGCCCGAACCTTGTCAGGATCCACTTCAATCTCATTCTTTGAGATCATATGCTTCAAAAAATTCAATCTTGATTGAGCAGGATGATACTTGTTTGGGGTTCAGTTGACCTCCACTTTCATCATATTGCTTCAATTCCATCCCAAGCTTTGCACAATGATTCTTTCTAGAACTATAAATACAAAATTCATCAATAAGATCCTTCACAAACTTGCCAAGAAAGGGAGACAACACCTTATTGATGCGCTTTTGGTACCCAGAACAGCCATTCATAAGACCAAAAGGAAGCACAAAATATAACAAAACATCCACACGTGTGATAAATGTGGTCTTCTTTTGATCTTCTAAAGCCAAGGGGAGCTAAAAATATCCAAAGTATCCATCACATACACTATACCTCTCATGCCCTGCAATAGAATCAAGTATGTCATCTATGAAAGGAAGAGGGTATGGATCTCTCTTCATATATTGGTTTAGAGGCTTAAAATCAGCACATATTCTCCACTTTCCATCCTTATTGGGTGTGACAACAACAGGGCTCACCCATTCTGCAGTACGCATAGGACATATCAAAATTGCTTTGAGAAGCTTCTCTACCTCTTCTTTTAAGAATTAAGTTGTACCTGTCCCATTCTCCCCATATTTTGGCATACGTTATGAGCTCCTTCCTTGATTGAAATATAGATTTTCTCTCCTTTACATTATCCAATTTCCTCATAAGAAGTGATGAATAAATTGGGAAATTGTTTTATCATATATAGGTTCTCACCCTTCTCATGACTAGTCAAGTCGGAAGGCAACATACCTTGTATCAGCTCTTGTTTGACATTAGGTTGAACTTTGGGTTGAATCAACTCTTCAATTTTCTCATAAGGACCAGAGATATCCTCATTCTCCATAAGGCCAAGAAATCTTTATTTCTCATCATGCTCTTCTGAGAAACAAGGAGGAAACATCTAGAACACTATCATTGCTCTCCTCCATCTCAATGCCATCATCCCCATTGACTTATTCCCCTCACTTGAATACTCTCCTTCATCACTTTTCTCATCAAAATAAGAATCCAAATATTACTTTCTATACATGTCAAACCTCTTCTTATCACCCCTTCTAGTGTAGAGAGTGATGGTGGGCTTTGGTTGCCTCTAATCATGGTCTTTCAAGGATGAGAGGGAAAGCACTAATACCCATGGACATAACATGAAAATTGACAAGAGCTTTAAAATCAAATACATCCACCTCCAATTACGCTTTAACTCCCAATCACTTCGCCCTTGATTGGTTGCCAAGATATATGCAAAAACCTGAATTCTTCACCTTGTTGAGTCCCAACTTTGATAAAAAAGCTTGAGTAATAACACATACCAGTGCACCTCCATCAATATAAGCATGTCAAAGTCACTTTCTCTTATGCCATGCATCCATACTCAGACATATATTAGGTAGCTCATTCAAAGACAAGACTCTCACAGACCCCCTTGCAGGCTCTTTCTTCAAGGGGTCCATTGCCTCTTTAACTTCGGACACATCTCCATGAGTTGCCCAAAGGTAACATCAGCCTTTCCACTCACCAACTCAACTCTTAAACTATAATTTGGTTTCCCTTTTATCAAAGGAAATTCGGATGCATTGTAATGTTGCTTGGGTTTTCTCGTCTTCTTCTCTTTGTATGTACATATTTCAACCTGTTTCCCTCTTTTATGGCTGGGACTTGCATCATTCATGTCACGATCTCTTGTAACCCTCTTACCTATCGGCATGATAATAGCTCCCAAATTATCCTCTTCCTTATCCAAATGGATTATGCTTATTACCTTTCTTTTTCCCTTCGCTTCAACTGTGAAACTGCTTGGCCTTGCTTCCCCTTTAATGTCAAAACCATAATCTTGAGCTCAAGAAGGAAATTTGTGAAGGAAGAGGAAACATGTCCCATCATATGCACACTAAGATTCTTCACAAGACCTACAACCTCTTGCATCTCCTTGCGAAAAGCATTCACATCATCAGAAGCTTGTTGATCATAGCCTAGCTCTCTGATGAGGACCCTTGATTCTCTACATCTTTCACTTCAACCTTTGGCTTGACATTGATTCCAAGTTGATGAAGACGCTTGGCTTTCCACTCTTTATTCTTTGCAATTTCAATTCCCTCCTCAAAGGTCCTTGGCTGCTTAAACTCTGCCTTCACGCATAGACTACTCCTCAAACTTGTCAAAAACCTATCATTCTTCAACATGGCTCGAGGAATTTCACCCCCCAAATATGTACACCACTTTGTCCATAACTCATTAAATGCCTTCACAAAGTCTTATATGGTTTGGCCTTCACCCTGTACCAAGCCTTGAATAGAATTACATACCTTTTGTGGGTCTTCCACATGTTGAAAGTGTGTAATAAAAGCACGTATTACCATTTCATAAGTTATAATTGTTGATTGTAGCTCCTTTTTGTAGCCTTCCAACCATTCCCTAGCATCTCCCTTCAAAGAAAAGTAGAAGATTTGCAACACCAATGCTATGTCTTGCTTGTTAGCAAGAAGGCAAGAAAACTACATTCACTCAATGAAACCTTTTACACTCTCATTTGATTTCTCACTAAGCCGCATTACTAGATTCCATGTCTTTCAAAAAATGTAAATTGAAGGTAGCTTGAAGCAATTCCTCGGTGGTGGGCACCAAAACATTGTTGGACAAAAGAAAAAGTGGGACACCTCTATAGCTATATAGCCCAACATCATTCAAACTTCAACTTAAGTACCAAAACTTATATCAAAACCACTCTTAGTAAACCCCAACCAAAAGGCCTATGCTCCCTTGGGAACTTACAAGCACACACCCACCCAAGGACCATAGCACATAGGAGCAAAACCCTATCAAAGCATGGATTTACAGCACATTCCGACCAATGCATATGAAGACAAGAGTATCCCCTTTTACAACTCAAAATCACAATCCAACAACTTCAACATCAATTCCCCCCCCCCCCCCCCCCCCCCCCCCCGATCTGTCTGGACACAGTTTGCCACTAGGCTGCCATAGCCATAACCTTGGAGAGAACTACTCATAACTTAAAGAGTACAACTTCAATTAGGGCACTTTGAATTTTGAGAGAAAGCTTGAAACATGACTGAAGATAAATCTGAAGATGACCAAAATTGAATCTACACACCGCTACATGCAAAATTGTTGCAAACAGAGAGACGACTACGCGTAGAGCAAGCAATGCGAGGCAAAAAAACTGCATAAAAAATATTCAAGGAGGCACAACTGGATAAAATCCAAAAATTTATGGAGTTTGGATGAATTTTTTCTAAGTTTGTACATAGTTTTAGTTATATATAACTCTCACTTAAAAAAGTCACTCATGGGCACTTATAGTAACCCAATAGCTAGCGCTATACTAGTGTTGGTCATGCATGTACATGTGCTTGCTCAAGAAATCCACAAAAATAATTCCCATGCACACTTTTGACATCAGGTGTCGTGTCCATATGTACAAATTTACAAAAAACGGGGTGCAAAAATGACCCAACCATGTGATATAGGAAGTTGTTGACAAGTGACCGCTCTAAGGTTCAAACCAACAAGGCTCCAATGGACACTATTAGTTTAGCTACTACTCATTATAGACACACTATGTAAATAATGAAAATATTTCACAACTTTTACCCTTCAAGGTGAAGTTAAAATCTTTATCTTTTCCATGTTGTTATATTTAAACCAATCAATGACATTAATCAAGGAAGATGCATCCCATATGAATACCATTGATAGCTGACCCAACCATGTGATATAGGAAGTTGTTGACAAGTGACCGCTCTGGGGTTCAAACCAACAAGGCTCCAATGGACACTATTAGTTTAGCTACTACTCATTATAGACACACTATGTAAATAATGAAAATATTTCACAACTTTTACCCTTCAAGGTGAAAGTAAATCTTTACCTTTTCCATGTTGATATATTTAAACCAATCAATGACATTGATCAAGGAAGATGCATCCCATATGAATACCATTGATAGATGTAAGTCTAGCAAGGCCACCTTGGATTGACTATTCCATGAAAGGATAAAGACCAACGGGTTGAGAGTAAACAATATTTTACTTGTAATATTAAACATTATTGGATCAAAGTAGTAATGGAAAAATAGAACTCACATACCATAGGCAACAATTGATTATTTGGTATGTGAGCTCCCCCATATCATCTCCCAATATGCTTATCTTCTCTAATCAAAGCAATAAGTACATAATTCATGCCCATACTAGCAGGGCAAAGTCAAATGGGGAACAAGGAAAACAAGGGCTTACATATTGGAATCATGAATGGGTTCCACTATCTCTTGATTGAGCATGATATTCCTCATCCATTTGCTCTTGGCCTCGTGGCACATTTAGACATGTGTCATAAGCATGTTGGGTGGTAGATACCTACATAAATTTAGCTTAGTTAGGGGTGGTAGATGTACACAAGATGAGGTGGAGTAAATACTTGTGTTCACAGCATTTTATAGATTCTATCATAACTGTCCAATGTCACCTCCAAACTCAGTGCTCAATAATTGATTTGAAGGTGCTTGAGGTGACGTTTCCATGATGTCTTGGAAAATACTTCTAATTAGAGGGTGATGCTCTTTTTCTATATTTTGATTTAGAAAATGTGGAGGCATCATTTTAATAGTGTATCACCTAACCATGCATCCACTTTGGGATGCTCAAATTATTGTCCATTTTTCTGTAAAAAATGGACACTACTGCAACCATCTTGTAGTACGTGTATTGAAAATACCGTAGTGAGCTGAACTCATAGGTGATCATAGTAAATTTGTGGGCATTAGTTGTGAGGACATATCTATCCTAAAAATATTCATTGAGAAAATTTTAGGTTTCCTTGTATACTCATCCTATTGTGCTTCTTGGCCACCAAAAATTGAGGTTGGCCTTCTTGCAACATTTCATGCACAACTCTTTGACAAGGAAGCCTCAACCGAAGATATATGCCTCTAGAGTATGCCAAGCTCTAGTAAAACACTTTGGGTCTGCTAATATCTTTGACTCCTCATAGTAGCACATAAATTGCAAAGGCTTTTTCCTACAATGCATGATGAGGAAGGTTCTCCATGTTGCTAATACACCTTCCTCGTTGTCCGCTTCATGCGTTCCATCTGAACCCTAAATGTTTTTAAAATAAAGAAAAGTGGAATGAAAAGGAGTAAATTGGAAGACAAGAGAGGGAGAAATGAAGCATGGGTTGTACGATTGCAAAAGATAGCTTTTAGAGTGGAGAATCTGGCTTTGAAAAATAGTTGACCCTATGGAAATAGTCTTACAAAACACTGTGCAATGTTATTTGAGCAACCCCAAAACTAAGCAAACTTATCCGAGTGAGCTATGCACATTGATATATATATATATATGTATATATATATATATATATATATATATATATATATATATATATATATATATATATATATATATAGAGAGAGAGAGAGAGAGAGAGAGAGAGAGAGAGATATTTCTTTTGCAACCCAAAGAATAGTTGCCAACAACATCCTTAGCAAAATACCATCTCCGCTGTAGACTGTGATATTGTAAGGTCATTACACTTAATGGTTCTAATATAAAGTGTATGGTCATCTTCCAATACTTCTTGAATAACCCCAATTGACCGGTACTCAATTTCCTTTTTTCTTAAATTTAGCAAAACTACACATGAGGAATTGGAGAGGTAAATTGACTAAATTTGAAGGTGTTTACATCAAAATTTGAAGAGGTGAATTGACTCAATTTAAAGGTGTTTACACCATAATTTCTATAAATTTTGTAGGTTTTTCCACCTTGGTATTTAAAATTTAGAGGTAACTCTCAAAATTTGTAGGTGGGATAACACTAAACCTAGGTTTTTTAAAGCACCACAAGTGACCTCAAAGGTCTATAAGAAGAGAGAATTTGTAGAACAAACAATGGATCATGCAACATGGTGTTTCAAAGAAACTGCTTCACATGTGCTTTCGTCGCTTGAAATGGCCAAAAGGATTACTTATATGAAGTTACTCTCTCTCTCTCTCTCTCTCTCTCTCTCTCTCTCTCTAAGAGTCACCCAAGATAATATATTAGAAGCTAGCAAAGACCACAATAGACAACTACATCCTCATTTAATACACTTAGAAACCACCGGTAGAAGTTGATAATAACAAAATTTGGCGTGTAGAAAACTCAAATTGGTAAAGCATCTAATATCAAGAGGCCAATAATCGAAAACTGTGAAATTGTGATGATGACATTCTATCCCCCTCGGGTGGGGGGGGGTCACTTTTTCACATACATAAGGGTACCATAGAATGGAATTGAGAAAAGCAATTACAAATTGAATAGGAAAATGGTGTATTTTATTTGTCAAAACTCCACAGATAAAGAGTTTAAAAAGAAATCATTGAACGCACGCGATATATACAATTTATACATAGTGATCCCCCAAGCTCTCCCCTCAGGAAGGTTCAGTTCAAATGAGCCTCTCTAGATAGAGAATCTCAATACATCTTCTTTAATGACATCAAATGTACCTAAGCCATTCTTATAGCCTTCGATTATTTAGATGGTGCAGTTGTCCCTTCTCTAAGGTTTTTTGGAAAATCGATGACAGATGTCGAAAATGGCACATCCTTTCAGTTTCTATGGTCTTTCTCTTGATTGATTTTACACTGCAATAATAATGGCGAATGTGCTTTGCACGATAGACGCAAGCAGCACAATAACTCTTTTGGATATGGAAGCTAGTGTGCCCACATCTACGACATAGAGTGTAATACTTGTTCCTTATCTTACCAAAGATAAGGAACTCTTTTGGATATGGAAGCTAGTGCACCACATCTGTGGTACAGGGTGTGTGACTTGTTCCTTATCTTAACAAAGATTCTTGTACCCTTGTCCATCTTCACCTCTATTCAATAGAGACCCTTCTCAACCTTTTTAAAAATAATCCACACCGGCGCGGATTGTTTTAGTTTTTTTTGGAAAGTTTTTTGAGGGCTACAATGACTTGACCTCACAAATTACTTGCACTCTCGCTATTCATATCACCAACCCACTCTTATCTTTCAATATGGTGTGCTATTTCCTATAGCCCTTGTAGATGATAGCTTGACCTAACAAGCTTGCCATATCGCTACTCATCGCCAGCCCACTATTCTCTTTCAATGGTTTCCTAAATTGGCGTGCTATGGCCTATAGGTCTAACCTGGCTGGCAATAGAGTTTCTTTACACATATCTCATCTCCACAACTACTAATATTTCTTGGAAGTTTCTCTATCATAGGAGTATTGAGGACCATTGGATGTTGCACCAATGGATTCATATGCCTAGTAGCTATACATAGATGAATGCAGTTGAAAGTAGACAAGAAGGGTACCCTAAGGGTTACTAAGTCTATTGCAAATGGGACTATTTAGTGAATCCAATTCTAAATAAAGCAGTACACATGACAAAGTTTGGATCCATAGATACATTGGGAAAAGTCGAGCAAAAGAGAGGGAATTGAGCTGCTAGTGCAAGTCCGGCTCAGAGTTTGTGAGATGTCATGTCTAGTGAAACAACACTACTACCACTTGAGATGGAACTCATGATCATGGATTGTGATCCAAGAGTGACTCTTGACAGGCATAGAAAAGGCAAGGATGAGCTGAGCGTGTAAGGTCTCTAATTTCAAATTTCACACAAGTTCTATTACGCATTTGAATTTTTTTAACCATCACTCATTATTTAAGATATTCAAGTTCAAATTATGAATCGTAGGTTGAGAAAACCTAGAATTTAAAATTTACGCTACAAAATTCTGACATGTTTAGCTATATGAATCACTAATTAACTTATTGTAAGACTTATTTACTGATTGTAGAATTTTCTTTTACTGTTGTAAAGTTAATATAAGACTTTAAAGTTTAACTTAAAAATGTAAAGTAAATTATCATTAAGAAAATAAATAAAATAATTATAAAGACAAAAGAATACACAGGGATGACAAATGAAGGCACATGGACTCACCTGGACTCACATAGGAGGGGACAAAGTGGGACACACTGTCACATGAAAAGGAGAGGCTAGTCTTGACTAATCTTCATGAGGGGGGGCTGTGTAGCCTTATCTTTTGATGAAAATGACAAAGTGGTTAAGCTGATGGGTACCACAAGGGTACCAAAAATGCGGGTATGATTTTTGGATTTTTTTTTTTTTGGAAAAAAAGTTGGACGTTTTCTTTTTTGCTATAAATAGAGCATCCATGCTCACACTTTACACATAGAGATTGCCTCTATAACGCTCACGAAGTGTTGTCACTTCTCTTAGAGAGAAAGCGTCCACAAACCACTAAGACAGCAAAAAGTCTAGTGGACTAATAAGGTACGTATTAATTAAGCATTCAATTAACTTTAGGAATGATGTATGTGTGCTATCTCTAACTCTAATCTCTCTAATAAATTAGTAAGATTAAATTAGCTATGTGTGTGTGTGTGCTATCTCTTACTCTAATCTCTCTAATAGATTAGTAAGATTCAATTAGCTTTAAGAAAGATATGTGTGTGTGTGTGTGCTATCTTTGCCTCTAATCTCTCTAATAGATTATTAAGATTCAATTAGCCTAAAGAAGGATATGTGTGTGTGTGTGCTATCTCTTACTGTAATCTCTCTAATAGATTAGTAAGATTCAATCAGCTTTAGAAAAGAATGTGTGTGTGTTCTCTTTTACTCTAATCTTCTAATGGATTAGTAAGATTCAATTAACTTTAGAAAAGATGTGTGTATATGTTTTCTCTTACTCTAATCTCTCTAAGTATAACTACTCTCTCTAGCTAGTACAGCTTCACTATTAACTTATGCATAGTTAATTGAAAGTTAATACATAAGAGAACTCATCATATTCTTATTATACATGATGAAATTCTCATTCACCAATTTTATTGTCAATTAGATTAAGTAGAATTTTGAATAATACTAAAAATTGATTTAGTTGAAGTATAGAAATTGAAGTTAGAACTGGATTAGAAATGTGAAGCATAAAAGTAATGCATTCCTAAACTTCCACTCCTAGTTTACACGCTTAATTTTTGATTAATTACGATTAGCAAATATTTGATGTATAGAAATTAGATGTAAAACAACAACAATAAGTGTGAATCCGAGTTGGCGAGGGTTCAAATTACAGACTCTCTTTGGAAACAAGAGATTACTAGGCAAATTGACCAATTTAAAGTCTTAAGTGTAGTACAAAAAAATGGCTCCAAAGCGTGCTCGAACCCAAGGCGCTAATGATCATGAAGCTGGTACAAGTAACGGTGGAACCCCTGCGGAAAATGCTATGTCTCCACCAATCGGACCAATCGGAGCTATGGTACAGGTTAGTATTGCAGTTTCAAGTTATGCATCATTGCATATTCAAGACCTTAGGAATATATTATTTACCTTATGAAAAGAAAACATGGACCGAAACCACGGGGCTTAACCCCAAGAAACTCGGCATATGTTTGACAAGTAGGAAAGATTTTCTGGTTAAACTGGTTGCTATAGGAAAGAATGTTTGTCCAAAACCTTCGGTAGGGTTTCTCTCAAGTCTCTCTACTTATTAGCACTGGTATTATGTGGCAGCTGCCGAGGCGTGAGATGACGCCCAGGATAGCACCACTGATGCTGTGGTGGGAGTACATCCAGCTAGATACTGCAGTTTTGTTTTGCCGTGGCGTGAGGATGACGCCCAAATTGGCACCAATGTTGCTGTGGCGGGAGTACGTCCAGATTAGCACAACGAGTACTTGTTGAGCGGTATGGGACGCTCATGAGAAATGGGTTTTCATAAATAATGTATATACCGATCGGACATAATAGCGCCAGTAGAGATTCTTGAGTGAACCTAATCCAAGGGTTGTTCGTTTAAAATTTGACTATTTTTTGTAATACTATTTGAAGGGCTGTTTTAAGGAACCAGTATCATAAATAAAGTAAAGGACATGTATGTTTAAACAGTGTGGTAGTAAGTAGATAACAAAAGAAGGGTGAGTGTGGTGTGGAAAGTGGGAGAATGATACGCCGACGGTATCATTCTATGGACGGGTGGACCCGATGATTCGGGTAACTTTCCAATGCTAGAATTGTTTTTTTATTATTAGTCATAAATCTTAAAAGAGACAAACTTTGGCGGCTGTGCTTCTGAAACATGGGGAAAAAAGTGCATAGGTTGGTCACTCTAAGATTTATACTTTTAGGTATAATTGATTATAGATAGTTTTTAGATAGGGTTATGGTGGTCACGCTCCGCCATAGCGAGATAGGACCAATCCTTCACTAACGGTTCATGCCTATGGCTACATAGTAGCTAAGGCAATGTCCGTTGGTTTTTCTTTTTTAGGATTGGAGACCTATCAAAGGTACTCCGTTCCTTTCAAAAAGGGGCAGGGACCTCACAGAGTGGCACAAAGAGGTGGGATGACTAAGTAGAGTAGGTGAAAAGGTGGCCAACACAATTCAAAATCAAATGTCATGAAGAAAAGAACAATCCTTATGTTGAATCCAGCCTACCAATAGAGAAGACTAGCACCTTTGCACCTGCTCAATTCAAAATCCAAGATCATGAAGACCAACACAATGCTTATGAATCCTGTCTATCAATAGGCTTAGTGCAAAATCGATTTCTTTTCCCTCCTTCCAAAACTAGCCATTCTTTGCCAAAAATAACTATAAGAATAGATGGATCTCCTTCTAAGCACTTTCCATGATAGTGTGCACTGAGAAATTCTTATTGCCTCCATCCCTCCCCTATCTTTATACACAAACTAAAGACAAAATAGTATGTATTACCTTTTATGGTTTTTCCTTTATATGCATTTTGTTGGGTTTTGCTTGGTTTTATGATTTCTTGGAAAGTTTTTCTCAAAGTTAGAAATTACTTTATGGAAAGAGAGATGTTATATGTGAGGAGAGACATCATTTTCATAATGGATCTTGGGATACTGATAGAACGATGGCTCCATTTTTTAGCCTCTTTCATTATGAGAAGTGGTTCCTTCAAATGTGTAGAATCACAAGCAAAGAGGATACATGGTAGCCAATTACACCCAATGTTATGTTGCATCACAAATAGATTTTGAGGAGATGTCAAAAAATCACAATCCCAATCATGTTCTAGTCCAACAAGCATAAATTGGAACACGAGGGGTGGGGGGGAGGGGGATACACCTCCTGTTTACGTTGTGGCTCAGGTTTATTTTTTTGTCACACCATAACATGAGACGAGGGTGGTGTTTGAGGGAGACCTATCCTTGTCATGTTGGGGGGCGGGGGGGCAACAAGTTTTTATATCATTCCACAACACGACATGAGGGAAGGGGAAAAAACCAAAACACATTGTGTTACATTGTGGTAATATAAATGTTTTCCTCGTATAAAAATGCTTTTGTCACGCAGCAACATGAGAGGGGTTTTGGGTGCAAAAGCACACCCATCCTCTCATGTTGAGCCATTAAAAAGTATTTATTCTCATTACACATCAGGAGAAGGGGTGTGCATTTTTACCACCTCCCCTTCTCGCATTGTGGCATGAATGAGGACCCAAAAATGTAGTAGTAAAACAAAACAAAGAAAGAAGATGGGATAAGTGTCACATAGAGTCTACATGAACTCCTTTGACTTTTCACTATTATATCCCACAGTGTTTGCTTTCTAAATTCTTTGATCTTCTTCTTCATCTCCTTCTAAAAATTCTTTAGGTTTAAAGATCTATTTTTGCACCTCCCATAACTTTTTCCCCGTGTTTTCAAGAACATTGGCTTTCTCCTAGTTCTGGTTCTTCATTCATGCCTTGTGTGTATATTTTTTCTAAGGCAAGGATTGTGCATTGAGGTTGCTTCATATGCATGATGCGTCGTTCTATGTATTATATACACATGTCGTATGCATCACATAATCACGCATCTTATACTTTTATGTTCATACTTAATGTACAAAATGTTACCGTACGTATATATATTTTCAAAAGAGTGGCATCGCGAACCATCTCTTATGACATTGTGAATGTAATTATTTCACTAACGATGCTAAAAAAAATCATGACTATGTTTCTTAAGTCTATGATCTATGTAGGATTGATCAAAGAATTGATTTCATGAGGACAAACTTGGTGACAATAAAAGATTTATGAAGACATGTTTGGTGATGCCATATTGATGACAACATGAAGACATGTTTAGTGATGCCATATTGATGACACCATGAAGACATGTTTGGTGATGATATAATAATGACAAGCTACACAGCAGATTCACGGAGACCCTTCTGATCACGAGCTAATGGATAGCCTTTACACCTCTTTATTGAACCTTTGTATTCATTATTGTATTTGATAGGATAGGAGTGATGTAAGTTCTCATAAAATATTCATTATAAAAGGAGTGATGTAGCTCCTCATAAAATGTTCATTGTAAAAGGAGTGATGTAGCTCCTTATGAACATTTGTACATTCAATGATTTTTATAATATAACGGTGAGTGTATATAGAGCTGTGGGTTGTTCCCTTGATCCCCCAAGGTTTTTTCATCCACAGCTAGGGACCCTTATTTGAGCGGGGGTATTGAGCTTATATGCGAAGCTACTCAATATATGGAATACATATTTAGCTTCTCTATATATAGCACCCAGGTCCCCTCTATATATACATCATCTCATGTGTGTATTGAACAAACTTTGGGGTTCTATTTCTGTGCTCTCTCTTTCTCTCTCAACATGTTTTGGTTGAGTTGGGTTTCATGCACCTCTTCGATATCATATCCTTAAGGAAATCAGTTGCTTCAACCAGCCTTAAATACTACGTTTTGTCAGTTAAATAGAGATACTGAATATTGTTTTATCTTGTTTCACTTGTTTATGAATTTATTCAAATAGCTAGTTGTCTTTGAGGATTTTCGTTTGGAAAATCATTAGTAGACCACTTGTAGATTCTCCCATTTTATGTCCCAATCTAAACTATTAGAACACTTGTCATCCGTGTTGTCTTCTAAAAGATTGTCTGTGGAGTCCTGGAATGCTTCCTCTTGAGTTTGGTCAAGGTCCCTTACTGAGATCTCATCCACTATGCATCGGAAATCTGCAACCCCCTCCCTGTCGGGGACTTCCAATTCTGATTTTGAACTTAGGTTGACATTCATCATCTAGAATGGAATGATATCATATCCTTCCTCATCACAGAATTTGCTCAGGGTCACCTCATTCACACACATGTCAAGATTGACCAGTATCTGCTGCCATCCAAAAGGTGTGAATATCTCTTTCAAAAAAGGATCTGGTATATATGCCTGGTCTTGCAATGACCTATCATGAATTCAATCCTCTCTTTTCTAACTACCACCCTCAGAAGCTCCACATGTTCAATTGTGAGCTTTGTTCTACAGCCAAGCACGTAATTATCCTTCTTGGTAGATCATTAGGAAGAGGATGTGGTGTAGAGGGGCCTCTTTATTTGCCATGAGCTTATAGATGGGATTAACATTTTGAGTGAATAGTTGTACACCATGTGTGCAAGAATGGTGGATGTGTAAGAGTGGTCAAAGGATGCACTTTTCCCCCCAAAAAAGAGGTGGTCTTTTATGATTTTCGTCCTTCCATAACTCCCACATATGATCTCCGATTTGAGCGGAGATTGTAGATTTCCAATCTGTGCATCGAGCTCTTTCCATAGATACGTTGCATGATATGGTTTTACCTGCTAGATTTTAAATTCAATTTTTCGGGGAAAACTTTGAATTCAAATAAACTAGCCATTTTGCTTGTTTGAATTCAAAAGTTGTCCTTTGATTACTTTCTTTTTACTAAAGGTTTGACTATCTTAAACTGCCAACTAAAGAGGCCCTGCTAGACCCCATTCCCTTACTAATGTGTGGAGTTTAATTCCTCTCAAGGGGTTCATTCCACATCTCTATAACTATGGTCCGTGACATTGATCTTTGTAGTGACATCTTTGTGTCTTAGGTATATGTAGTCATAGCCTCAATCTTGTACCATTTTGAGTTGATGCATAAATGTTCTACCCAATATGATATCAAAATTGTTTCTCTTGTCAAAATTCATAATAGCAAATGTGTGCTCTTATGCGATTTGCAAGAGGTTACTACGATTTGCTCCAAAATGCCAATAGGTCTCTCCAGGTACCCATCCGCTAATTAAAGTTTAATTCTAGTTTTCCTTAGAGCAAGCTTTCCCCAATTTTCCCACATTGCTTTGGTGGCTATGGTGATTACGGTTCCACTATCCAATATCGCTACCGATTGTACTTATTTGTACTCCACAGGCAAGGTCATGTTCCCTTTGTCTCATTCACAATTGTCATAATAATCAATATCTAATTCTCCTAAATGACTTTCTCATATTAAACTGATCATTTAATGTGGGGAAGTGCCAGGGGTGAAAAAGCTAGAATATTGGTTAAGCTAGCAGACCGGCCACAATAGGGATCCAAAGGAGGGAAAATAGGGATTCAAAGGGGGGGCCATCTGCAAAAGATGCATGTGCAACAATGGGCTAAAAATACCCTAAGTTTCAGCCCATTAAGACTTCCAAAATTCAAAGGTTGTTTCCAAAGGTCAACCCTAGGGAAAATTGGATTCTTCGTGTGTGCCATAAAAGTCTTTGCACATCCCTACATGGGAGGGGGCGAGCACTAAAGGTAGGGGATGAGAGAAAAAGCCACACACACACACAGAGGCTCCCTTTACACAAAGGGAATGAGGGACACATGTCAGCTCCCTAGGCCAGATGCCCAAAAGGTGTGCCCAATTTCTATTGGATGACCCTTGAAGTGGACCAATGAGAATTAAGCTAGAGTAAATCTAGTTTAATTGATTTAAAAAAATTTAATAAAAGAAACCAATGAGAATTAAGTCTCCTAGAAGACTATTGGGCAGTCTCCCAAGGGGTCCAATGAGCATTCAGGAGCCCCATGGCTTGCCTGATTCCTATTGGCCACGAGGCAAAGGGGTCCAATGAGAGTTTAGTTTAATTATTTAATTACCTAAAGCTCTCACAAAAGGGGAAAAGGGGACACATGTCAGAAGGCTATCCCTTATGGTGTTTAATTGTAATTGGCTTGACTTGGGGAGGGCCAATGAGGCCTCAGGAAGAGCAATTAGCAAGAGGGCTCGTCCAAGAGAGAGAGGGGGCTGATTTTTGCAAGGCATTATCACACACACACTCACACAAGCTCATGTGTGAAGAAAGAGAAGACTATCTCTTCGCAAGCTTTAATGGAGAACTCATCACCTACTCCAAGCTTGTGAGATAGAAGCCTACATCAACACTCTCTTGGAATGTGGATGAAAATCCAACCAAGAGCCAAGCTTCAATGCATGCTCATCTCCTATAGCAAGCTAATAACTAAGCTAAGCTATGCTAATATGAGTGATTATGTGAGGAGATGTACATCTTTCTCATAAGATACTCCTTCTTCCTCTCAATCTACTCTCATACCCTGCTAGCTCTCACCATCTTCGAAGGTGCGTGAGGTCTTGGGTCTGAGAACGGGGATAATTCAAGTTGTGTTTGATTAAGTGTTTTGCTTAGTGCATGAAGCTTCCATCTTCATTGCACTAGCTAGTCTTGAAGGAACACAAAGAATTGTATTGTACAATTTCTCTCTTGATGGGAGAAACCATAATACAAAGCTTTTTGGAGTGGGGACCGGCTCCATGCAAATCCGGTCCTCAATTGTTGTCAATATCTTAATTTCTCTCTCTTTTGAAAGTATCGTTGATGCTATCTAACTAGGTGTTATGCTTTTTGTTGCTCTCTCCACCCAAGCACTCTTGTAATTCTCATTAGGAATCTATTCTAATGAAATGCCCATTATGTTCATGCTAATTTCCGCTACACATAAGTTATTAGGCCATTAAATGTTACATTGGTATCAGAGCTCAAGGTTTCTCTTTTCTTCCTCAAGAAGGGAGGTCCTCAAGCTAGCTACAAATGGTTGGTATTATTAATTGCCTGTGAGTAAGTAGAATAGGGATTTTTCAGCCTTGCAGTGCGCCTGTCTTTGTGAAGTTAACGGGGAATCACCGTCGAGAGCTATGGTCTTAATAGTGGAGTCCTACAGGGCTTGCCTACGGCTTAACCACTATTGAGCTATTAGAAGCTTGACAGGAGCCGGTGCTATTTTGGTGTTGAAAGACCCTCTCTTCTATTCCTTGCAATTAATGGTATTCGAGCCGCGGGTACAGTAGCTTGAGTGCTTTTTCTAAAGGGGTAAAGAGGAGTAGCAACTAGGGCTTGAAGTGCCAAAGTACACCTAAAAAGTTTACACCTAAAAGTTGTTAGAATGGATGACAATAGTAAAGAGAGTGAAATTAATGTTGATAACTTTGATTTTGCTCATGAGCAAGCTACTAATGATGCTTCAATGCTTGTTAACTATCTTGTTTCTAGGCTTCAACAAGCCATGGGTAATCCATCTCTCCAAAGTGAAGTGCAACGGCAACTCCGTGCTCACGGGATTCTTCAAGCTTATCACCATGACGAGAGAACACCTAGGAAGCCTCCTTGTGAGACTACCAAAAGAGGTCTCTCTCCGATTCGGGAAGAAGAAGAGAATCCTTATGAAGGGCTCAAGAATTTACTTCTTGATGATGCATCTCCTTCCCAAAGGAGAACTCAAGAGCCTCCACCGAAGGAACGAGAAAGAAGAAAGTCTCCCGCCACCTCGGCGGAGATGGCTCCACAAAGACGGCGGGCTAAACGCTCTCCATCACCACCAAAGTGGAGAAGACCATCGTATTCGTCTCCTCACCACAATTCAAAGAGGGATGATAAAAAGCAAGAGAAGAAAAAGGCGAGAAAGAGGACACCCTCTTCTCCATCTTCTTCATCCTCTTCCTCTTATGAAAGCTATGGTGAAGACGACAAATATCAGGACAAGAAAAAGGCGAGAAAGAGGTCACCCTCTTCTCCACCTTCTTCAAATTCTTCACCTTCTAAAGAAAGTGATGGTGCAACTTTTGAACCATCAAAAAGAAGAGGCCATACGAAATCCTATGCCGCATGGAAGAGGTCGTCCAAGCTGAAGAAATTCAAAGAGGGAGGGAAGAGCATCTCTTTCCTTACCTATGATGGTACCTTTGGTGCCACGGACAAAGTCTTGGCCTTTATCCAGCAATTCGATGCGTCATTTGGAGATGAGGGCTTCACGGAGTCCTCTAAGCTACGCCATGTAGCTATGCACTTTCAAAAGTCCGCCAGACAATGGTGGTCTAGCCTACGAGCCAACGGTGAAGCTCCACGAACATGGAAAGCTTTAAGAGCTTCCGTTATGAAGCAGTTTTTGGCCACTGATGCCAAAGACAAAGTACTCACCGAATGGCGAAGCTTAAAGCTCTCTCCCAATGAATCCATCCACAAATATGTAGACAAGTTTTGGGACTTACAACTCAAATCCACTGTCTTCAAAAAGTTGGATTTTGGAGAGCAAAAGCAACAATTTTGTGCGGGCTTAACCGAAGAAATGGCGGAGTATGTCAACTCCCAAATGCCACGTACCATATCGGTGGTAATACACCATACTATGGTGGCCTCTCGAATCAATTTCCAAACGGGGGCAAAAAGAAATAATAAGCCCCCGGAAAACAAGGGTTCCAATGAGCCTAAGGGGAAGGACAATGTCCAAAAGTCTCCTAAGGGCAACTCCAACAAAGCTAAAGAGAAGGGAGTTTACAAAGGTAAGAATAAACTCTCTCCTGAAGAGCTTGAGCGTTATCGTAAGGATAACCGATGTTTCAAGTGCGGCGAACAAGGGCATGCATAGTACCACACTTGTTCCCAAAAGAACAACCGCCAAGATCCTCCTAGAGCTTCCTTGGTTGAAATCCAAGAGGAGGAGACTCACCAAACTCAACACAAAGGATCTCCTCTATGCCATGCTTGGGGAAAGGTAAGAGAACATGATGCTTTATTCTCTTTGACCCTGGTTCTACTCACAATTTTATATCTATAGAGTTGGCCACCAAGCTAGGCATACAATCCTACGAGATGGGAGATGTCCTACCCGCAGGCAGTGCCTTCAGGGGGCAAGAAGCTTCAGTCACTCCCTTGATTAGGAAATTGAGGCTTCATGTACAAGGCTATGTGGACAAAGAGGACTTCTTTATCTCTCCTCTCAAGCATGAGGATGTAATCCTAGGGGCACCATGGTTTGGCCGCCTGGCTGCCGATGTTAAATTTCCTGAAAGGAGAATCTCCTTTAAGTTCAGGGAAAAAGACATGTATATAGATGCTAAGGAAATGGGAACACCATCCCCATTGTACATACACCAGCTTTCAACAAGTCAATAAAGAGCTCTATTTCCGTGTACATGATTTTTGTTAAAGATTCTCAAAATGAACCTAATGCTTTAACAAAAGAAAATAAAAGCAACCAAAAGGAATTAGAGTTATCCAATTTTCTCAAGGGGTTTCAAGATGTTTTTATTGACGACATCCCTTGTGAGATACCTCCGAAACGAGGTAATGATGACCATGCAATTGAACTTCTTTCAGGAACTTCACTGCCTAATAAACCTCCTTATAGAGTTTCTCAAGCTCAACAAGAGGAGATTATGCGGCAAGTGCATGAGTTAGTTGAGAAGGGCATGGTTAGGCCTAGCTCATCTCCATTTTGCTCACCTGTGCTATTAGTGCAAAAGAAAGACGGCACATATCGTATGTGTGCCGACTATAGAGCACTAAATAGGATCACTATCAAGAATAGGTTTCCCGTTCCACGAGTAGAAGACCTATTTGATAAGCTACAAGGATTGACCTACTTCAGTAGGATTGACCTAAAAAGTGGCTATCATCAAATAAGGATAGTTGATCAAGACATTGTAAAGACTGCATTTCGCACCACATTTGGTCTTTACGAATACATTGTCATGCTTTTTGGCTTGACCAATGCACCAGCCACATTCAACCGCTTGATGGAGAAGTTGTTCAGGCCTCATTGAACCTTCACTGGAGTGTTCTTTGATGATATTATCATCTACTCTAATTCATTGGAGGAACACAAGCAACATCTCCAGGTAATATTTCAAGTTTTAAGAGAGAATAAACTTTATATTAATCGAAAGAAAAGTGAATTTTTCTTGCAAGAGATTCAGTATTTAGGTCACATTATCTCTCAAGATGGCATCCAAATGGATCCATCCAAGTTAGAGGTAATAAAAGGATGGCCTAAACCAAGGAATCTTCATGAACTAAGAAGCTTTATAGGTATGTGTGCATACTATAGACGCTTCATAGAAAAGTTCTCACAAATTGCGGGACCATTATATGACCTAACAAAGAAAAGCGTTAGGTATACATGGTCTGCTAAGGAGAACAATGCTTTTGAAAATCTTAAAGAAAAGCTTATCTCTCAACCTGTGCTTACACTACCGGATCTCTCAAAACCATTTGAGGTCCAATGTGATGCTTGTGGTGATTGCCTTGGAGCTGTTTTGCTCCAGGAAGGGCATGCCATAGGCTACAAGAGTCGAAGGTTCGACCCTGTTGAGCAAGCTCTAAGCATATATGAAAAGGAACTCCTTGCAGTTCTACATGCCTTAGACTCATGGAAGCACTATTTATTGGGGACTCCTTTCATTCTGCGAACGGATCACCAAAGTCTTAAGTACTTCATGATGCAGACAAAGCTTTCCAACAAACAAATGAGGTGGGCAAATTTCCTTTTGCAATTTCATTTTCATATTGTTCACATTGCTGGCAAGCATAATCAAGTAGCTGATGCACTCTCAAGATGGCCGAGAGTGAATGCGGTTTCCATAGAAACTCACAATGATATATCTTCAATAATAGATGATTATGCTATTGATCCCGATTTTAGAGATGTGATTTCAGCCCTTGCATAGGGAAGAAAGAAGAACCATTTACTTTACAAGATGGTTATCTTCTCTATGGCAATAGACTATGCGTTACTAACTCACTACGTGAGAAAGTAATGTATGAATCTCATGCTCCACCTTATGCGGGGCATAGAGGGGTTCAGTCTACCTTAAAGGGAATTGAAACATATTTCTATTGGCCTACCATGAAAGTAAACATACAAGATTATGTTTCCAAATGTGTGGTATGCCAAAAGACAAAATTTGATAGAGGGAAGCAACTTGGATTTCTTCAACCCTTGCCAATCCCTAATTCACCATGGGAGAGCATATCCATGGATTTTATCTTCGGATTGCCTAAGTCTATCCATGGGAATACGGGAATATGGATGATAGTAGACAGGTTTAGTAAACAAGCTCATTTTATACCTGTCAAAAAGACTATCAAAGCCCATCAAATGGAAACCCTCTTCATTTCACAAATTTTCAAGTACCATGGCTTGCCAATGTCCATAGTGTCGGATAGAGATCCTAGAATGACCATTAATTTCTGGAAGGGTATCTTTGATAACTTAGGGACAAGGCTAAACTTCTCTTCAGCCTATCATCCACAAACGGATGGCCAAAGTGAAATAGCTAACATAACCATTCTCGATCTACTAAAAGCCTATTTAACAGAAGTAGATCAAAGATCCCAATGGGAGAAGTACTTACCCTTAGTGGAGTATGCTTACAATAACACTGTACATACTTCCACGGGAAAAGCACCTTTCGAGGTAATTGAGGGAAGATCAAAAAGTCCCTTGCTACTTAAGGTACATGGGAAGATCTTCGTTGTAGATGAGTATAGCCGAGACCTACAAGAATCTTTTCAAAAGATTAAGGATGCTATCTCTATCTCACAGCAAAGGCAAAAGGCTGCTGCTGACAAGCACAAAAGAGACCAAGCCTTTAAAGAAAACGATTGGGTCTTGTTAAAGTTTCCCAAGGATCGATTAAGGCACACGACTGGCAACAATCCTACGGGCCACCAAAAGTACTATGCTAAACGAGCAAAAAGGTACTATGGTCCCTTTCAGATTCTTAGGCCAATCAATGAGATGGCTATCCACTCAAGTTGGCCAATCATTGGCTCATACACAATGCTTTTCATGTGAGCCTATTAAAGCCTTACAAAGGAGAGCCACCTCAAGAACCAACTATTGAAGACCCACCGGATATCGAGGACCAAGAGGAGGTGCTGCAGCCCAAGTCCATTCTTCGACATGAAGACAAGGTATTAAGAGGCGGTAAGACTATCCGACGATATCTTATTAAGTTTAAGAATTATCCTTTTGAAGATGCCAGATGGATGCAAGGCATACAATTAAAGGATAACCTAAACCTTTTCAATGCTTACAATGCTTCCCAAGAGTAAGCAAATGTACAAAATGTTAAAAATGAAAAAAGTTTTTGTCTTATAAGACTCTCTCTCTTTTTATTTTTGTGCACAAAAGTGAAGTAGTATGCATGCTTAGATCAAGTTTGCGGAGACGACGTCTCCCAAACACCAAGTAGAGCTTGTCACTCTACTATGGAAGACTGATAGGACTAATGTGCAGACATGCTTGCGGCAGCCTCAGGCTCTCAAGCGCCAAATGGACTAGTCATCCATTGTGGAATGATGTCGTAGGGTAACATAGGGATCCTCTACCCCCTAAGAAAAGGACTCATGAATATGCTTTATCTTCTCTACACCATAGTCGAGGACGACTATGATTTCAAGAGAGAGGTAATGTCATAATAATCAATATCTAATTCTCCTAAATGATTTTTTCATATTAAACTGATCATTTAATGTGGGGAAGTGCCAGGGGAGAAAAAGCTAGAATATTGGTTAAGCTAGCAGACCGGCCACATTAGGGATCCAAAGGAGGGAAAATAGGGATCCAAAGGGGGGGCCATCTGCAAAAGATGCATGTGCAACAATGGGCTAAAAAGACCCTAAGGTTCAGCCCATTAAGACTTCCAAAATGCTAAGGTTCCAAAATTCAAAGGGTGTGTCCAAAGGTCAACCCTAGGGAAAATTGGATGCTTTGTGTGTGCCCTAAAAGTCTTTGCACATCCCTACATGGGAGGGGGCGAGCCCTAAAGGTAGGGGATGAGAGAAAAAGCCACACATACACACACAGGCTCCCTTTACACAAAGGGAATGAGGGACACATGTCAACTCCCTAGGCTAGATGCCCACAAGGTGTGCCCAATTTCTATTGGATGACCCTTGAAGTGGACCAATGAGAATTAAGCTAGAGTAAATCTAGTTTAATTAATTTAAAAACATTTAATAAAAGAAACCAATGAGAATTAAGTTTCCTAGAAGACTATTGGACAGTCTCCCAAGGGGTCCAATGAGCATTCAGGAGCCCCATGGCTTGCCTGATTCCTATTGGCCACGAGGCAAAGGGGTCCAATGAGAGTTTAGTTTAATTATTTAATTACCTAAATCTCTTGCAAAAGGGGAAAAGGGTACACATGTCAGAAGGCTATCCCTTATGCTGCTTAATTATAATTGGCTTGACATGGGGAGGGCCAATGAGGCCTCAGGAAGAGCAATTAGCAAGAGGGCTCGCCCAAGAGAGAGAGGGGGCTGATTTTTGCAAGGCATTATCACACACACACTCACACAAGCTCATGTGTGAAGAAAGAGAAGACTATCTCTTCGCAAGCTTTAATGGAGAACTCATCACCTACTCCAAGCTTGTGAGATAGAAGCCTACATCAACACTCTCTTGGCATGTGGATGCAAATCCAACCAAGAGCCAAGCTTCAATGCATGCTCATCTCCTCTACCAGGTTAATTACTAAGCTAAGCTATGCTAATATGAGTGACTATGTGAGGAGATGTACATCTTTCTCGTAAGATACTCCTTCTTCCTCTCAATCTACTCTCATACCCTGCTAGCTCTCACCGTCTTCGAAGGTGTGGGATGTCTTGGGTCTGAGAACGGGGATAGTTCAAGTTGTGTTTGATTAAGTGTTTTTCTTAGTGCATGAAGCTTCCATCTTCATTGCACTAGCTAGTCTTGAAGGAACACAAAGAATTGTATTTTACAATGTCTCTCTTGATGGGAGAAACCATAATACAAAGCCTTTTCGAGGGGGAACCGGCTCCATGAAAATACGGTCCTCAATTGTTGTCAATAGCTTAATTTCTCTCTCTTCTGAAAGTATTGTTGATGCTATCTAACTAGGTGTTATGCTTTTTGTTGCTCTCTCCACCCAAGCACTCTTGTAATTCTCATTAGGAATCTATTCTAATGAAACGCCGACTATGTTCATGCTAATTTCCGCTACACATAAGTTATTAGGCCATTAAATGTTACACAATAGTCTCCTACCTTCTTCACTCGCACTCACTCATGTTTAGTTTGTTTCGAGGTTTGGTTATTCAGTGTTTTTGTTTTTGGAGAAACAATTGGTGGTGGAATTACCAACCCTATTTTCTCCAAAAAAAAATCCACCTCTTTCCAAATATGAGTTCTTATTTCCAGTAACTCTGATAGAGTTACTGTTGTACAACGGATAGGGGACAACATCAACTCATGAAGAGTTTTGGTATCCATCATCTTAGGATTAGCTTTCCATTGACATGGTACTTTTTTTTACTTTTGATCTGGTTTCATGGTTGCCAATGAATGAAGGTAATTTCTTCAACAATTGAGGTTTTCTCTCTTTCGACATTTTTGTACCTGCATCACCATAGAGTGATCCCATATCAACTGGGTAGAGTTCATGTTCGAGATGGATCTGCGTGATAGGGGCTGACTGAAGTGTTTCACTTCCATATTTTGTGTTTTGGAATCCTCCAGCAGATCTTGTGGCCATTGTTCTTACACTTCAGGAATTGGAATAGGTGCTTTGTGAATACATTCCATTTAATGTATTGGTTGCCATTCTCGTATCCAAAGGAGTTCCATTTCTCAAATCTTTTTCGTCTCATATTCAATCCCTTGCTCCTTTAACTCTTGAAGTTTTCATGTATTAACACCTCAGTCCTTGGAGCAGTCGGAATTGGTGGTTCCATAAGGGCGTGGGCAGCCTGGATGAGCTCCTTTAGCATCTTTAACCTCTCTTTTTTATACCCCGGGTGACACAACGTTAGCCACCTATCCTCGTGGGTTTGGTTGGGATTTAATATAGCTTCATAAGCTTTCAAGATCACATCCAAGGGTTCAAAGACCTTGTCCACCAAGATAGATCCTCCCGTCCGTATTACTGATGGTTTTGTTACATCGCCCTTTTTCTTAAGGTCTCTTTCCATTCTCAACTATTCCTTTTTTTGCGGTAATTTAGTTTCCAAATCCATTTTTTCTTTCTCTCTTTTGGCCCTTATCTTGTCTCATTTTGCCTTCAAGGATTTCCGAGGGGTTCTAATAGAAAAAATTTCTATCTCAGTTTGGCTGGCTGGGATGTTCCTTGCTGCCTCATGTGCTTGGGCTCTCGTTACCATGTTTATTGGAATTGTTGGAGAAAGCCCCTACGTCAATATATTTGCTAGGAGGGCAATCGAGTTCTCTTGAACTAGCGACCACTAAGGGTCAACCCATAGAGAGCCACATTGCATCTAGTTCAAAAGACACCCCTAACACCTCAATCATAGATGGAGCGTTCGTAAATGAGAACTGGGAGTACGAACTACAAACGGAAACTCTAACCAATCTATAGATAGGTCACACCTATCACGTGGGTTGGTTAGATGTCCTACAATCCACAACGGGTGCCCGGGGGATTCACTATTAGTAATGGGGGGGATGTCACCTGCGTGCATCAAAATTAGAGAAACCTACCTATGTACGGTATCTTACATGTTAACCTACTCGGGCTACATACGGACAAGATATGGACGTTCTCGCAATGAGCCATCCCCCCTTATACAGATTTTGTACGGAATGTAATGACCTTCTATTTTATGTATGCTAGTAACATAACAATTTTAGAAGCACATGCTTTTGCAAAAATACATGTTGTAGTACAAATGAACAGAAGTGTAGATTGTAGTGTATTTTCATTTGCAATTGATGTTAAGAGAACAAACCATGAAAAGCAATAAACATAATGAATACTAAATTAAAATAAACCAATTGATTCAATGTAATTTGTCAAAAGATGGACATCATTTCCCTTGTAAACGGATACAAATCTCAGTCTGAAAACAAATGCTACATCAATCAAACATAAGACTCCACGACCGCCGATGCAATCCAAAGAACCAAATTGTTCTCATTAAATCATGTCTATTGAGCTCAAGCTTGGTATAATATCCAATCCTAGCTAGACCCAAAATGCTAAAATGTTAAGCGTTGCAATGAAATGCATTTTAATGGCAGCAAGACAATCTAAGCATGACGACAACCATTGGGCATTCTCAGGCAATCCAAAAAGCTCTCTGATGCACATAAAGCTCTCTGTGTGAGTGGGCAAAAGGACACTAAAAAATGTGACTCTGTGTGCACAACTAGGTTCGCTTATAAGAAAGAAGCATAGACTCAGATTCTGCCAGGCAGTCGCATGAGCATGCCGAGCAGTCTTGAGAAAAAATGGAACATGAAGCGCCTGTGGCGAGCTACCAAAAAGGAGGGCTCATCATATAGAGTATCAGGCCACATGCGTGTAAAACTGCAACACTCTTCACTATAGAAGCCAGCTGCTGAGGAGGTAGACCCATTGTTGGGTTCTCTCTCTCTCTCACATGCCTACGTGTTGCATCTATCACACGCCTGCGTGTTGCACACGTGGTTAGATTATTGCCATGGTGTATCATTCTCACCAAAAGTTGATAGGCTCCTAATCTTCCTATCTAATGACACACTTTTCATGGTACACACATAGTAGCTTGCTAAATAGTGTCCTTGAGATGAGTTTTAACATACGTGGATCAGTTCCGTTGGGTGATTCGCGATGCGCTAAAGTGGTGACATTTTGAATCAAAACGTTCATGTGGAATGCAACAAGCAGACCTTGTCGACAATGTTTTTCGATGGTTGCAAAGCAAGAGTATTATAGAGGTGGTCACAAAGGTGGATATAAGAAAATAATTGAGAGACTTACTTGCAATATACAGGGTGAATGTTCCAGAACGGTGAATCTTTGAATGTCAAGTTCGAGATAATAATGCCTTTCGACTAGTTCAAACAGCGGACCACACGTATAGTCTAAACTCTTATTGTGAAACATGTCCCACCACATTGTCCCCTACACATCAATGGTTCCATTGTCACTTACAAATGACCTATCCTTTTAGTACTTTGCATCCATATCAAATCCCTACCATGAGAACCATCACCCAGAAAGTAAAGGAGATCCACCTGTGATGATAACATCTGTTAAGTTCTGCCCATAGATGAGGCTCATGTGCCTTCCACACCTGGAAACTCTCACCCTCAGCCATAAGAGGGGAGTGGGTCAATGATAGGCCATAGAGTCGGATCCTGAATATTGGAAAGAAAGATGGAATTAACATTCTAAAATATGCATTGAAACCCCACATTTTGGCTCCTTGAGCCATAATTTCCTCAAGAAACTCCTCATACTAAATGTTGGCCTGGAAGAAAACTCCATAAATACTAGAGGGACACATCTGGAACATGGTCCACATCTCTAACTCGATAAAAACCCCATACAGGGCATGCAACGATGGATAGGGAGGTTAGCACTATTAGCCTGTGCATAGTCTTTTTCATACTCATATGGTAAATTTACCACACTTTCATACTCAAACATTATTTGGTGTACAATATGTGTAAGATATGATCAAACATATTTAACATGTTTTCTGTCTACGACAAATTGAAATTTAGACTCAACAATAGCCAAAGAGGAGCGCAAGTTTCTCAAGGGAGTGGCCGGCCAATTTCAAGCTGCAAATAATACTTAAAGGTCACAAGAAGCATGTTCTTTTGTTCCCCATCAAGTACAATCCATATTAGCTAAACAAGAGCTCAAATTTTAGACTCTTTAAGACCTTTTTGAGTGCAGGTTGGCCTCAGCAAGTTGGACACATTACTCTGACCTTACAGCATAGTCAACCTCAAGTATGGTATCCGACATATAGAATGTCTTGGGGATCTAAATCATACTATATTCCAATGTATGATAACCGTATGCATCCCCCATATGGTTGCAATAAGGAAAAGTGTAGTGATTGTCTCATCTAAGGGCTATGGAGTGCCTGAGAAACTAGGAAAATGCAGCGAGTACGGTACATGAGAAAACAAGGTAGGGGATGGGGCAGAGAGAGAATACTTGAGAGCCTAGCGTGACAACGTCCTTGTCTAGAAACAATATAAGATGACTAATCAGCTTGAAGCTTCCCGTCAACCATGGTCCAATAGGAACATAGAGCTGGGCACCCCCCTTATCCTCAAAAGAGTTGAGGTAAACGATGGTATTTGTAAACGTATGAGTATTAATGGTAACTCCATCACCAATTGCACCAAATTTGGTGATGGTGACACTATGCGGCCCTGCATTTCCTTATGTCACTACGAATTCTTAGAAAGCTTGTTGTCGTGACCTCGGATATGTGCAGGCGGGCAAAGGAACTAGTGGTGGCCCCAAAGAGAAGTAAAATCTAGGCAAGGGAAACCCCACCAACACCCTACAGTGCAACATTTTGAATCTTGAGTCTCATGAGGCAACGCCTCTAGGTAAAAGAAATCCAGAGAATTAAATGAAAATTCTCAGACATATCTCTAGACATCAAACCAGCACAGGTGACAGGCATCATTCCCGAAGGTCTGTATAACTAACTGCAATTATGGAGACGATATAACACCAGAGTCTATGTTAAATTGTATGATAGATGACATAACCTTCACAAATAAGAGTCATCATATAAGCTTGCCTTAGAGCGTCTTAATATTTTAGACTAAATATTTTAACAATCATTGCTTGACACCTCCACCAGCAGTCTGTTTTTTGTGTTTGGTTGCATAACAACAAAAACTTCATCTTGAGCTAGACAGCTGTATGTTCAGCCAGATATAGGAGTTGCATGCAGTCAAGGGTGGGGCAAATCATTGGCCCAAAACAACAGTATTTGCAACTCAAAGATTCATTAAAAGGTGTACATTGTAAACCACTATTAGGCTCTTTGGGAGGTGTGCCTCCTTTTTAGAGTAAGAAAGCCATCCTAAAAACTTTTCAAGTTCAGCCATCTGAATTTTGAAGCTAATTGGTTAATTTTATACACCCTTACAAGTTCAAAATGAAGCACAACTGCGCACCACAATACATCGTTGCAAAACTAACAGGTGAAAGGCATTTCTCTAGGAACACAAACATTCAAGAAGACTAATGTATTTAAGGTAGCTTTGGTTTATGGATATTACAAAGCATGTACATGTACAGAGTAAACTGAGGCCAAAAGCACTCACCTGCAGATATGAGACTGTTATTGAACCTTGCTCAGAAGATGTATCTGCAAGAATATCCTCCATGGCTCAAACCATGAGTCCACGGTCGGTAGCATCTTCCTCCCGAAGCTTGCCAAGGGTGAAAGTTTTACCTGTGCTTGTTTGACCATATGCCATGATAGTAACATTATACCCCTCTAGCACACTTTGCAAGCAAAAAGAAGAGGATGCCAAGTATATACAATCAGATAGAGTTCTAAACATACCATACAAAATATCTTGCAAAACATGCCACTATCACAAGCCAAACCAATATCTAAGCAGAGAAAAAGCACCCAAAGACTCTATTTCCCTGTCTATAAAACTATTGAGGCGGTCCGGGGTGGGCAACAAGAAGAGTGTCCTCTAAGCACTCTTCTAGGCTCCCATGCTGCTCAATTTGGGTGGGGTTGAAAAAAAAAACAAAGAACACACTCCCTAACCCTACACCAATTTGGGGCACCACCTAGTTTTTGATGCGAACTAGGACGCGTAAAGAGAGAGAGAGTGCTCGGGCTACTTTGAAATGTATCGGCAATGATCAAGAAAACACAATTTTATATGTAAGAAAGAGAAAGAAGGGGGAGGGGGTGCTTGTTGCAATAATACCTTCTTACAAATCTATCATGACCAATCAAAGTGAGATTAGTATTTGTTCAACATAGCTTGAGTAAATTACACCACAACACATCACAAGAAAAGCCACCCTAGTTACTGTCTTAAGGCTAGGGGAGTCCTCTCCATCCTATCGCCCTCTTATAGTATGTGGGATTTATGGCTAAATTGATGACAACACCAAGAGACAAGCTATCAAGAACTTAAAGAAAAACACCAAGACACTTACACATCATTGTTGTCCATTACTTCACGTTGGAAGAGAGAAAAAGTATCCAAGATTAGTCCAAATCCACCCTCCTTGATTCAGCAAATGTTGGGCTTACACTAGTAGAAGAAATGATAGATTTCTTACTCTCAATTGAATGATCACTCTCTCTCTTACCATGGCATAGATTTCCCTTGCTAATCACCCCTATTACAACAAATGCACATGCATAGGACAATGCGATTCCACTCAAGATCTCCTTCTAGAGAGCTTGAGTTTGGCTTCTCGAGATATAGCATAGTGCTCTTGCTTATGTCTCCCCCCTTTTGTGCTAGCTACACCCTCCTTTTATAGCAATTTTGAGGGCTAGGGTTACTCCTCTAACCATGGTTGGGTTAGATTTTCAGCACTTATTTAATTTCTTCTGCTTGGAATTATCAAGAAGTTGGTGTGGATAGATGAAAAAGAGAGAGAGGAGAGAAGTGCAGGTGATATGACTTTTCATAGTAGGTTAGTGTTAGTAAATTAGTAGAGTTAGTATTTTTATTGATTTACAAATGGAATAGGATATTTACAATGGGAGTATCCAAGTAGGATACAAATAAGGAAGAAAACAATCTTAATAGGTGAGAAAATATGGATTTCTTACAATGTTGATGCTCCAAGTGTCTTAAGTAGGGTCAATTTTGACGCTTGCTGACGGTCCACTAGCTTTGATGGTATGTTTTTTCTCCACTCTTGACCTTCCTTGGGAGACAAGGTAAGTGAACATGAGTAATCAATCACCATGATGCTGTCTTTCAAGAGAAGAGGCTGAATTTTGTGGTTTTTTGATAGATATGGGTAATATGAATGAGGAAAAATGAGACTAGGTGGGCAATTTTGGAATGGAAGTGTGTGTAGGAGACATGAGTTCACCATGGTTTCTCTTATTCTTCAAGGTTGAGAAGAAGGTGAGTAGGGTGTAGACAGGAGCGGTGAGAGAGGTGGGGATGATGAGTGGAGAAGTGTGTGTGAAAGAGGAAAATGATAAAGTGGAAGAGGGAGTGTGGCTACATAGCATGGGCAAAATGGGGTCCACCAATAAAATCATAGCTCAGAGCTCGTAGCTCAGAAAAATATGAAAAACTTTTAGGTGAACGTTCAACCCACGAGCTACAAATTTGGTTTGTATCACCGTTTCAAATTCTGAGAGGAAATGTTAAATTTAAAAAATTCAGCAAAACCGACTGTTTTTTTCCACTGCACAAAGTCCTTGTGAGGTCCTTCTTTGGATGATTCTTTTGAATACCTCCAAGAGTGAGCCCTCCATAGTGCATGCATGCATGCCACATATCATTGACCTTATTTGGTAGGTCTATGATTGAAGATATTGTTGAGATCATGATATAAGTGAATAGTACAACTAAGAAAATCAAATATTGACGGGTCTAAAAAATATAAAGGGGTCAAAAATAAATCTCTCTCATTATAAGTCTACCATAAAAATATTAATATTTTTGGTGCTCTAATTTATGAGAGTAATAGAGAATAAATGTAGGAAGGAAAAAATCACAATAGTGAAAAAATGTACACATAAATAGAACTAGTTTTTTTGGATTTTTGTTGGGATGAAGTTACACCAAAATTAACAGAAGCTTGCATGAAAATATTTTTATATGGAATAAAGAGTATGCAAAATGGTAAGAAAAAATATGGTAATGGTGAGTCAATGTACATAGCATAAATAATACACCATAGGTAGAAATATTTAAATAAACACCAAAATAATTATGAAAAATCCTATTAGTTAGGCCCTATATACAATGAAATATTTACACACAAATGGGCCATAATATACTTATAATTTTTTAATTTTTTGGCTTAACTAGCCCAGTGACTAGCTAATTGAGGGTTTTTAGGAAGATATGGGAAAAGTCCCCTAACTCACACACACCTATATACAGTGAAAGGGTGAGGGTAACCACAGTGTTTGAGTGATTTGATAGGGTGAGGTAACTCGCTATGGAAATTACAGAGAGCCAAAAAACGGCTATCATTAGCCCTTCCACAGGATGATGGTATATTCATGTACCATCATAAAGAATCTTTTCCAAAGAGAGTGCTTCAAAGTCCTTGACAAGATCTTCATTGTTTGGCCCCTTGGAATTTTGGTTTGTGTTACACTCATGCTTCATGGAACAATACTTACATGGGATAGCTGTCTTTTAACAGATGGTAGATCCTTTGGTAGAAGGCGACTCAAAAAAAGACTTCAAGGGATACCCGTTTACCTTCCTGGAGTGCTCTTTCCCATTCAAGTCCATAAGTTGATAGTAACTTGAATTGAAAGCCTTCTTGACTATCTATGGCCCCTGCCATCTAGTTTCAAACGTGGCATCAAAACGATTATCGAGTCGATTGTCATACCTTAGCATAGGATCTCCTTCATTGATGTCTTTCTCCTTCAGTTTCTTGTCAAGCTTTTGTTAGCATATGCATGTGTTAGTGATGTGTGTGAACACACTAGGACCGCCAGGGCATTTTTTTCCTCTTTAGGAGGTTTTTTCCCCCGAGCATTGTATATACGCCCATCACTCTAGGGCTATCTATCTTTCCATTGCACACTAAGTAATACACTCTCTATCGTGTGCCTTGAGCTTCCTTCGTCTTCTCCAAGCTGTTTGTGTTTCTCTGCAACCCTAATTCCAACAATTGGTATCAGAGCAGGTCAGGTCCTCCTGGGCCTAGTCGCCAGCTGCTCCAGCGCACGCCTGCTCACTTTCTCTGATTTCAGTGAGCTTTGGTGAGCGTTCGTAGGTCGACAAATTTTTTTGTTTGGGCTCATTTTGGCCTCCGTTTTCACTACAAACAGTATTGCACAGGCTATTTCTTCATTTTGTGCAGAATTTCTATGAGTGCCATTCTGTGCATAACAGGTGCCTTATAGTCTTCTACGGTTTGTGCTACATAGCACAGGTTGTTCTAGCTCCGTTTCTCCTATTTTCGAGGAGTTTTTACATCAGGTGCAGCATTTACCATGGCTGACAACAACAACACAGATCTTGCTGCAATGATTCTAGTTGTTAGAGTTGTTTTGCCTACGGTAGAACAAGCTCGTTGGGATGTTAAGGATGCACATGCTCATGCATTGATTGCGTTGTCTGTGAAGCGCACCAATGTTCCTCACATCCGTTCAGCAAAATCTGCAAAACAGGCTTGGGATATTCTAGCAGGTCTTTATGCAAGCTGCACAGAGGCTAAAATTTCTTTGCTGCGTAAAGAACTCGAGTCGAAGATTATACATGAGGAAGATGATGTGGACACTTTCCTTGCTAGTGTCAAGGATATCATGAGCAACTTATTTCTGCAGGTGAAGTTATTTCAGACAGTTCCCTTGTGCAGACTATTCTTGATGTCTTACCAGAATTTTACTAGTACTTGGAGAGTTATGACCCAAGGAAATCGAGAAGTTGTCAAGTTTGATGCATTATGCACATTCCTGTTGCAAGAGTCACTGTCCAAAAAAAACAGGACTAAACAGCGTGCAGTTGAACAGGCTTTTATTGCTTCTCAAAGAAAGGGTGGTAACAGCAATGCAACCACTTCTTATGGTTCTACTGCGAGTGGAAAAAATTATGTTCCTAATGCTTCTGCTGGCAGCAATTCGTCTGGAAATTTTGGTGATAAGGGCAAAAAGAAGATGCGTTGCCATTATTGTAAAGCCAATGATCACTTGATCAAGCTGTGTCCTAAGTTGAAGGCCAAAGAGGCTAAGAAGAAAGAGGGTGGTTCCACTGCAAATGATGGTTCCACTACAAATGCATCCATTGTTGAGTGTTCTGTGAAAGGAGACTGTGTTGCTGGTGTTGATACAGAATGGGCTTTTAGCGCAGAGTGTACTTACAATCCTGCTATCCATGATGCATGCTTGTCAATTGTTGCTGCAGATTCACATGTGTGGTATTTAGATAGTGGTTATACAAAGCACATTACCTCACATCGTGAATTGTTTACCTCTCTTGAGTTTGTCCCTCATGGGAATTCAGTCACTTGTGCCAACAATGCCTCTTATCCAGTTCAGGGAGTTGGAAAGATTGTGCTCACTGTTGCTAATGGCAGTTCCTTCACACTTGTTGATGGAGTTGATGTACCTGGGATCAAGAAGAATCTCTTGTCTGTATCCACACTTGCTAGACTTGGACTTGTCGTCAAATTTGTGGATGACAGATGTACAGTTCATGATCTCAATTTTGGTGATGAAATTGTTGCATCTGGGCTTTTGTGCCATTGGCTGTATAAGATCACTTTGTATGACAAGTGTGGAAAAAATTTTGCAAATACTGTTGCAGATTCAAGGGCTATTTCAGATGCAAAACTTTGGCATGCACGTTTTGGTCATCTGAATTTTGCCAGTTTGCTGCGTTTGTAGAAATCTGATATGGTTGCTTCTTTGCCGCCTCTTGAAGCACCTGTCAAACATGTTTGTGAAGGCTGTATTTTGGGTAAGATGCAGCGTTCTAAATTTCCAAAGGATGGTTCAGTTCGGGCCACATGCAGTTTGCAGCTTGTGCATAGTGATGTTTGTGGGCCTATGCAAACTCTGTCCTTGGGCAATTACGTGTACTTCGTGACTTTCATTGATGATTACTCCAGGCATGCATGGGTATTTCCGCTTAAAGTGAAGTCCGAAGTTTTTATGTGCTTCAAACAATTCTAGCTATGGCTGAAAATGTCTCGAAATGTACTATGGGCACCCTCCATTCCGATCGAGGGGGGGCGTATATGTCTCATAAATTTAATGCATTTCTGGCTAGTCGTGGGATAAAACACCAATGTACAGTGCCTTACACACCTCAGCAAAATGGTGTTGCTGAGAGGAAAAATAGGTCACTGACGAAAATGGCACGATGTATGGTCAAAAGTCAAGCTTTACCGCATTCTTTTGGCTTGAGGCCATCATGTGTGCCACTTATGTACTTAACAGGTGTCCTACGAAAGCTTTGCATTCTATTACTCCATATGAAGCATGGCATGATAGAAAGCCTTCTATTGAGCACATGTGTGTTTTTGGCTGTTTGGCATATGCTTTGGTGCCACAAGTGCAGCGCAAAAAATTGGATGATAAGGCTGTCAAATGTATTTTTGTTGGTTATAGTGCTGAAAGCAAAGGATACAGGTTGTATCATCTCCAAAAAAAACGTATTCTGGTTTCACGGGATGTAGTGTTTGTGGAAGATTCTGTTCAGCCCTTGTTGTCATGTACCAGAGACAGTAATGTAAGCTCACATGACATTTATGACACTTTGTAGCCTCTTTTCAGTGGTGGAAATACGAATGTAAGTTCCAATGAGGAAAATGTACAACCTATGGGGGTTTCTGAAAATGTTTTAGATCAGCCTATTACTGATGCAGATGTACATGATGTACTTGATGAGGAAAGGGCTGAAAATGAGCAGCCTAGAGGTATGCCAAAATGGCTGGTGCACACTTTGCGTGACACTAAATTGGATGCACCTTTGTCTAGCCGTACTCGTTCAGGCTCTCGCCATGCATCTTATGCATCAGATTGTTATGCTTTGGCTGTGTCTAGCTTACATGATGTTGAGGAGCCTCTGACTTTTGATGAAGCAAAAAATTCAGAAAATTGGATGGCTGCCATGCAATCAGAATATGATGCACTTATAGAAAATGACACATGGACTTTATGTTATTTTCTCCTGGCAAAAATGCCATTGGTACGAAGTGGGTTTACAAGTTGAAACGCAAGCCAGATGGTGAGATCGATCGCCACAAGGCTCGACTTGTTGCAAAGGGTTATGGACAGCAAAAAGACATAGATTATGAAGAGACTTTTGCTCCCAATTGTCGTATGACTACTATGCGATTTCTATGTGCATTGGCAGCTCATTTTGATCGGGATGTACATCAATCAGACATTGTTACTGCTTTCTTGAATGGTGACATATTTGAGGAAGTTTATGTAGCGCATCCTCGCGTTTTTGTCATAAAAGGACAAGAGGACAAAGTGTACAGATGTAAGAAGGCTTTGCATGGGTTGAAGCAATCTCCTCGTGCTTGGTATGAGAAAGCTGACACTCATTTGGTCAAACAAGGCTTTCGTAACAGTCCAACAGAAACCATATTGCATGTAAAGCATGAGGGTGATGTACTTCTCATTGTGGTTCTTTATGTTGATGATTTGCTGATCAATGGACCAAATGAGAGACATATTGCTGAATTTAAGGCTGATTTGAATGCTACTTTCAATATGAAAGATTTGGGGCTGTTGCATAATTACTTGCATATACAGTTTAAGCAGTGTGATGGTGGTATTTCCTTGTGTCAGAAAAGTTACATAGAGACATTGCTATGTAAGTTTGGACTTGAGGATTGCAAACCTATTGCCACTCCCATAGAAACAGGTTTGAATTTGAGTCTACATGATGTTGGCAATCCTGCTAATGTCACTCTTTACCAAACTACTATTGGCTGCCTCATTATGTATGCAATACGAGGTCGGATATTCAGTTTGCAGTCTCACAGGTCAGCAGATTTATGCATAGCCCAGGGTGTAAGCATTGGCAGGCTGCCAAAAGGATTTTCCGCTACCTTAGTGGCACTCTACATCTTGGCTTGTTTTATCCCAAGGGGGAACATTGCTGCCAGACTTACATGCTTTTTCAGACTCAAATTGGGCTGGTTGTTTGGACACGCGAGTGTCCACAAGTGGTTTTTGTTTCATGCTTGGCTGTTCATGTATATCATGGTTGAGCAAGAAGCAACCTACTGTCATATGCAAAATTTGGACTCACAAAGGGGCACTTTAAGGAGTTTGACTTTACCTCTCTCTACCAAAATGGACGCATGGATAAATTTTTGCAAATAAACTCCAAAGTTGGCGGAGGTTTGACAGTTAGAATGCCCTCTTCAAGCTCTATCTACTGATATATAACACGCCATGAGATTCCTCATATTTTAGAAGATTCTTTTTTTGATTCACCTATGATGTGACAACTCTGTCGGAATCTAAGTGAATCAAAAAAAGAATCTTCTAAAATATGAGGAATCTCATGGCGTGCTATATATCAGTAGATAGAGCTTGAAGAGGACATTCTAGCTGTCAAACCTCCACCAAATTTGGAGTTTATTTGCAAAAATTTATCTATGCGCCCATTTTGGTAGAGAGAAGTAAAGTCAAACTCCTTAAAAGGCCCCTTTGTGAGTCTAAATTTTGCCTAATGGGCCACTCTGAGTTCTGAGGCTGAGTACAGGGCAGTCTTCACAGCTACGGTTGTGTGTGTATGGCTCAGACGCTGACGAAGGAAATTTGGAATGGCGGCCTCTACACCAAAACAAACTCCATTGTGCCACAAGGGAAATGAGATGGGGGCACCACCTAGCCTTGGAGCGTGGGCTAGGACCACTGCGGGAGAGAGAGAGAGAGAGAGAGAGAGAGAGAGAGAGAGAGAGAGAGAGAGAGAGAGAGCTATCACTATGAATGAAGCATTAATCTCAATGTGTGTACAAGAAATGGATAACTTCAAGCACTCCCAACACAAATAGCATGTAGATTACTAAACAACAACTCAAGGCTTAGCAAAAAAATCACCTCAAGCACTCTCACACACACATAAAAGATCACTCTTAATTAACATAAATAAGAGGGGGTGAGGTTACTAGCATAAAACATTTTGCACTCTAGAATGTGCAAAGAATAGAGTGAATGAATGAGCCTTATGGGCTCATGATGAGTGATACAAATACTCAATGAGGCTGAGGAAGGCCTTGCAATTACAAAGGGAAGGGCTCTTTATATAGGCAAGAGAGTGATTAGGAGTGAGGTTAAGATCCAAGTGCAATTTGTACAAATGTAGCTTGATTAGGGACATTCCACCAATGAAGAAGCTCCTTCCAAGTGATTTGTTGACCAATTTGCAATTAATTGGCTCCATCATCACTTGTGTTGTCTTCACTCCTTCCTCCATAGCTTGAGTCCAAGAGCTTCCTTATTTTTAAATGTAAGAAATCTACATAAAATCAATGCATATCTAGTAATAATAGAAAGGGGTTGAATGACAACTTATGAATTACAACAAGATTAAGCATGATTTGAGAGGTGATTAGAAGAGGAATTTGTGATTGTTTTATGAGCTTGAGAGAGAGGAGGAAGGAGGGGAGGGAGAGGAGACTAATGGCTGATTTTAGAGAAGGACTCAATGTGGAAAAGGAAGGGTGTGTGTGTAAAGGTAGAGGGGTGGTCTCCACCACAGTTGGGAAAACTGGCGCCCGCTATTTTGGCCATATCTCCTAGACCGTAAATGAAAAAATTATAAAAAAAATATGGTCAGAATCTACAGCTCAGCACCTACAACTTTGATGAAGACAACTTTTCTTGGATCGGAGTGGACATATTTTTTTAAAAAATCCAGCAAAATCATGTGTGTTTTTTTTCCTTCACCAAGTCTTCCACCTGGGTCCCATTTGTTTGAATCATTATATGGCTCCAAAGCCATGATGATATGAACCCCTCATGACCCTTGAATCATGGTGCATGGCTCCACAACCACATCATAACTTTCCTTTTCACATTTACATATTTTCCTTCCCTTTACCACTAGGTTCTACCTTTCACCTCCGGTGAACTAGTCAAGGAAAAATTCCCATCCAGTCATTTTTTGAATTTTTCCAAGAGGTTGTTCTCACTCTTTCTTTTATTGTAAACCTCTAGAAGCATGGAAAACCAACAAAATATAGCAAACAAAAAATTTGTGATAGGCTCGGATCATAGCCCCCCCAAACCTGGCTAGAGGTATTTATGCCTCTAGCCTACTTTCCTTGATCTTGGGCTGACCTTATTCTGATGTGATAAGGCTTTAGACGCCATCCATTTGTCCTAGTCTGGTGCACTTTACCATCAATGTCTTGAAGTCTGTAAGAGCCATTTTTGAACTTTTTGGTGACCAAGAACGGGCCTTCCCATCGAAAAAGAAACTTTCCATCCTTACGAGTGTCGAAGCGATTGTCATATTGAAGCACTAGAGATCCCTTTTTGATGTCTTTAGATACTAGCTTTTTGTTGAACTTTCCTCTACGCTTCTCTGCTTCTTGAGAATAGTGGTTGATGGCTTCTTCACGATCCAATTGCAGCCTCTCTAGATCCATGATCCTTTGACGTATTTTCTCCTTTTGAGAGCCTACCTAGCTACCCAATATTCGAAGACTTGTTAACTTCACTTCAATGGGAAAAAGTGCCTCCTTTCCAAAAACTAAATGAAAGGGTGTGTACCCTAATGCGGTTTTGAAGGAGGTTCTTTAGGCCCATAGAGCTCCATTCAGGTGTTTGTCCCAATCTTGGCGCCTGGCATGTACCTGTTTGGTGAGAATCTTGCAAATGATTCCATTTACCTTTTGCACCAAGCCATTGCACTGAGGGTAGTAAGGAGTAGAGTGTTGATGCTGAATATTTAGCTTCTGCATGAGTTCTCCTACCAAGTCTGCTCTAAACCCTGGTCCTCTATCAGATAGTATTTCAAGAGGGGTGCAGAACCGACAACAAATGTGGTCAAAGATGAACTGACTCACATCTTTAGCAGTGATTCTATTGGTTGGCATAGCCTCAGCCCATCTAGTCATGTAGTCTACTCCCATAATGATGTACTCTTTACCTGACTGAGTGCGTGGTAGAGGACCTATGGCATCAATTCCCCACTTCTCAAAGGGCCCATATACCTTTATTGGGTTCTGAGGTTCAGCTATGAGCCATCGTGGTCCTGCTTTCTGACATTCATGACATGTTTGACACCAGTATTTGACATCACGATGAAGACTTGGCTAAGTAAACCCAGCTTGTAGAACCTTTCTACTAGTGATGTCGTGTGCAAAGTGTCCTTCGCACACATCATCGTGACAAGCTTTTAAAATCTCTTCAATTTCACTCTTCAAAGGTACTCTCCTAAGCACACAATCCTTACCAAGGCAATACAATTTATCATTTACTATGCGATACCTGGTAGCCTTCCTAGCTAACCATTGCCTTTCTCCTGCATTCAAGTGTTTAGGAGCCTCTCCTTGCTCCAAAATGTGCATAATATCTTCTAAGTCCTCCTTGCCTTGCTAAAGTGGAAGCTGGATGGACACTGCTCCCACTATTGACTCATTTAACTTCGATGATGCTAGGTGGTCCGCCTCCTTGTTCTAGTCTCTTGGCACATGATGTACTTGTGCCTCCCTAAATCTCCTCATCAGAGCTTTGGCTTCTCTCATTTTAGTAGAGAGACTGGCATTCTTGCAAGCCTATGTACCTTGCATTTGCCTTACCAAAAGCATGGAGTCACCAAAAGCATTTAATCTCTCAATTGAATTATCCAGGCACCAACAAAGGCCATGAATTAGAGCTTGATATTCTGCTTCATTGTTGGAGTGTACATCTTCTAGAGTGATCCCTTCACCATGGATCCTCTCTCCCAATGGATATAAGACCACAATGCCTGCAGCTGCCTTATCCTTGGTTCTCTTGTATGCTCCATCAAAGTAGAGGCTATAAGAAGTTTCTTTCTCTTCAAATGGAAAACTTGTTCATAGCACTTGTTTGTTAAAATGTCGACTAAGCATGCTCGAGTTGTTCTTTCAACCTGTATTGTATAATCAAACTCTTGAAGTCGCACCACCCACTTTGCTATTTTGTCAGAGATTTCCATATGTTGTAGGGCATAGGGAAACATATCCTCCACAGTGATGATTACAAACCTCTTTGGCAGCAAGTATGGTTGAAACTTGGTTACCGCAAACATGAGGGCTAACACTAGCTGTTCCATCAGGGTGTAGGCCTTCTCTGTGTTTTCCATAAGGCGACTAGCAAAATACACAAGCCTCATAAAGCATGTTTTTGGATCTTTTTGTAGGAGGGCAGCACCAATGGCTTCTTCTCCCACACTAGGGTTTACAAAGAATGTTTCTTCCCAACAAGGTTGGAGGATTACAGGGAGTGACCCTAACATTTTTTTAATCTCTCTAAAATGCCCATCACTTTCTTCACTCCAAACAAGCGTTTCTTGACGAGTCAGTTGTTGTAGAGGAAATATCACTTGGGAGAGTAAGTGTATGAATCTACTCAAATATCTTAGCTTTTGCAAGAAAGAGATTAATTGTTTGATGGAAGTTGGGGGAGGTAGATTTAGCAATGTTTCTATCTTTTCAGGATCTACCTCGATTCCATCAATGGACACTACATGGCCCAATAGTGTAACCTTGCTTTCCCCAATGTGACATTTGTCCTTGTTTAGTTGTCCACCCACCTTAGCTAAACGAGTAAATCCTTCATCAATCTTGCCGAGATGCATACTTTTGGAGCTGTAAATACAAAGTCATCTATGAAAACCCTTATGGACTTACCAAAGTAAGGTTGGAAGACCATATTCATGAATCGTTGAAAGGTGGCTAGACTGTTGGTGAGACCAAAAGGCATGACTCGAAATGCAAAACAGCCCCATGGTGTGATGAAAGTAGTCTTTTTCTGGTCCTCCTCTGCAATGCGTATTTGAAAGTAGCCGGAGTATCCATCACACACTGTGTATCGCTCATGGCATGCTACTTTATTTAGAATCTCATCTTAAAATGGGAGAGGGAAGTGGTCCCTTTTTGTTGCAGCATTTAGTGGCTTGTAATACACGCACACTCGCCATTTACCATTCTTCTTTGGCCTCACCACTACTGGGGAGACGCATTCTGAATCTTCTACTGGGTATATGAATCCTGCTTCTAAGATTATCTTCGCCTCGGACAATAGTGCATTTTGTTGCACAACTCCTAATCTTCTTAGTTTTTGTACTACTGGCTTGCTCCCTTCTTTTAGATGAATGTGATGCTTCACTGCAGTGACACCTGTAATGTGAGTGTAATCAGAAATAAACAATGATGCATGCTTCTTGAGAACATTTAAATAACCCTCCCTTTCTTCTTCCTTTATATCCTTGGATAACATCTTCTCTAGGCTGGCATCCCACACATTCTCCATTTGGATCCTTGGGTTGTCTTCTAATGAGGTAGTTTCCTTTAGGGTGACGCCCATTACTTCGAGAGTGCTATCACTCTCTTCACTTGAACTCTCTTCCTCGTCCAGGGATGAGGAGCATCCACTTGAGCTCCACTCATCTGCTGACATCTCTAGTTCAAGGTTCTCTTGTCGCCCATTCTTCAAGTTATAAACCACCTTCCGACTATGGCCACCCACACGAGGCCTCAACTCCAAGTCTCCTGTTGCCCAATCTTGCCTAGCTCCTATACCCATGAGCCAAGGTCGTCCTAAAATAAGGGGGTATCCTTCTCCCTTCACTGGCATCACATAAGCGTCAGCCTCTGTAGTGATTCCAAAAACAGAAACTCTCAAAGCTTTCACTACATCCACACAAGTGATAGAGACATTATTGTCCATTTTTGCCCTAAAGTTTGATGATTCCATTACCTCTAAACCCAATTGATGCATTAGCTTTTCTGTCATGACACAAACCTCTGCTCCACTGTCAATGTAAGTTTTTGGAATCCGTTGTCCCTTGATTTGAGCCTCCACCAAAGGCACTATATCCTTGAGACCATAGGCTTTGATTACACTTACTAGCTTACTTCGCTTTGCCCTCGTGCTCACCATTTTTGACCACTGTCGTCGCAGATTTGGGGAGATATGAAGTAGTTGTGGCCAAGTAATCTTTGGTCCTTGAGAACTCACATCAGCTGTCAAGTCATAAGGTTGTGTCCGAGATCCCATAGGGAAATCAGAGATGTCAGTTTGAGACCTAGTACGGGTTTTTCTCTTCTTTTCTTCATCTTTAGTTGCCCAAGATGTACTTGCTTCATTGCTTGCATCTTTGCTTGTTTCTTTACTTACTTCATCTTGGACACGCACAGGCTTGATAGGCATTGTAGCCACTTCATCTATCTTCATCTTCCCTTTAACTATTTCTTCCTGGTTGCTTCTGCCCTTGACGACCTCCTCCATCCTTATGATGCTCACATTTGGTTGAGTAGAAGGGCTTTGATCTTGAGCACGTGGTGGCTGCAAAATTTGAGGTTGCGGTTGCTCTATTGCTTGAGCTCTAGCACGGGGAGGACTTACTTGTTGTCGAGGACCTCTGACAGGGTAGTCATATCTTCTAGGATGAGGGCAATTATACATGTCGTGGCCATTTTTCCCACAGTTGTAACACAACATTTCCCTTGCTTGACGTCGCATTGGTGGCCGATTCCCACCATTCCCCTCAATAGGCCTTTTTGCACCCTGCACAAGATTTACTCTCAAACCCTCTAGCTGGTTTGTGAGATTGTTTATTTGTTGGAGCATATCTTCTTGTTGACCTCTATTGAGTCCTGGTGCATTAGGCACATTTGGAGGTACGTGAGAAGCTTCCATAATTGTGATATTGCTTCCCAAAGCTAGCTGGCCAGCGTGGGCTTGATAGAGAATCTTTCGATTCTTTTTCCTAGCAATTCTTAAGGCATCTTCAAAAGTATTTGGAAATTTTCTCTTTACCTTCTCCCTTATCAAGGGGTAAAAACCTGAGATAAATCGATCCTTTTGGAGGGAATTTGGAGCTCGCTCACCAAGGTTTAGTGAGTCTGACCATTGCCCCCAAAGTTTCAGAAAACCTTCCTCATAGGTTGCATAACCATGAGGGTCAACTTGATGAAGGGCCAGAAGCCGTTGCCATAGTTCTTCTACCGAATTGGCTCGTTGAAATCTTCGTAGGAAAGCTGCCTTCAATCCCTCTCATTCAGCTCTTTGGGTTGGATCTAGAGCCTGGAACCATACCCTAGCTTCTTCTTTGAGCACCAAAAAAAAAGCTCTCAATTTCAATGCTTCGTCATCCCTCCCAGAGACAAGGAAAGCCATCTCCAAGTTATCCAAAAAATCCTCAGCATTTTCCCCACTGCGCCCAAAAAAATTAGGGAACGCCATGATAGGATGGGTTGCCTTCCTCTCAATACAGCACAAAGATGAAAACGTCTAGGCCCAAATCATATCTTATTAAGGGTAAAATAAATGGATTGATAGATGCATTAATCTCAGCTAGACGACGAGGGCCTAGTAAGTTCCCTATGATGTTTTGGAACCTAAGCTTTGTGCTAGCTATTATATGCACCGTTTGTTTAGCAAGAGGTTGGAAAGGTCCATATAAATCCCTATGATTCATGGAGTATGCTTAAAGAAAGATGAAGCTGTGAACATCAAAAGATACATTATACTCCAAAATAGGAAATATTATAGGGTCAGGGGACAACAATATCTCTCTCAATCTCTTAGCTCCGAAATAGAAGACCAATCTTTGGTGGAAAAAAATTTCTATCCATGCGCACATTCACCCTAATATTCTGAAGTGATTGAAAGTTGTAGAAAATGGGATTATTCATTGGTGCATTAAATACAAACTTCCATGAAGCACTTTATTGAAGTTCAGCTCTCTTTGATCCCACCATTTGAGAGATGCGAAGAATTTGCTCACCAGTGATTAGCCTAGCTTTGGTGTGACCATCTTCAGCTTTGTAGAGTTCATAGGGTTCAATGGCTACCTTCTCAACCACCTTGAGCCTTCTTGCTAGTAGTAGTTGGAGTTCATCACCATATGTAGCCTCTTGACAATACCGCACCCCATTGATGTGTAGCTCCCCCTCCAAAAACTTGTTAATACCCGAGTTTGAGAGTGCTTTCACCACTTGAAGTCGAGGCTTCAAAGGAAGTGTCTTCACACTAGCCACGAAGCACTCAACACAATGCTTTGACCTAGGGACTTGATGACTACAAGATTTTTCTTGAAGCAAATAAGGGTGTATGTAGTTAACTCTCTTTACCCGCATACGTGCCGTTTGTTGATAAAGACGCTTCTTTTTTCGAGCTTCTTGGGGAGACCATAGTGGAAGTCTCGGAGAATTTGATGGACCTTCCTTCATAGGATTGACAGAGCGCTGCTTGAGAACTCTTCCGTGGGGGCACCAATTTATGACGAAGGAAATTTGGAATGGCGGCCTCTACACCAAAACAAACTCCATTGAGCCACAAGGGAAATGAGATAGGGGCACCACCTAGCCTTGGAGCGTGGGCTAGGACCGCTGCGGGAAGAGAGAGAGAGAGAGAGAGAGAGAGAGAGAGAGAGAGAGAGAGAGAGAGAGAGAGAGAGAGAGCTATCACTATGAATGAAGCATTAATCTCAATGTGTGTACAAGAAATGGATAACTTCAAGCACTCCCAACACAAATAGCATGTAGATTACTAAACAACAACTCAAGACTTAGCAAGAAAATCACCTCAAGCACTCTCACACACACATAAAAGATCACTCTTAATTAACATAAATAAGAGGGGGTGAGGTTACTAGCATAAAACATTTTGCACTCTAGAATGTGCAAAGAATAGAGTGAATGAATGAGCCTTATGGGCTCATGATGAGTGATACAAAGACTCAATGAGGCTGAGGGAGGCCTTGCAATTACAAAGGGAAGGGCTCTTTATATAGGCAAGAGAGTGATTAGGAGTGAGGTTAAGATCCAAGTGCAATTTGTACAAATGCAGCTTGATTAGGGACATTCCACCAATGAAGAAGCTCCTTCCAAGTGATTTGTTGACCAATTTGCAATTAATTGGCTCCATCATCACTTGTGTTGTCTTCACTCCTTCCTCCATAGCTTGAGTCCAAGAGCTTCCATATTTTTAAATGTAAGAAATCTACATAAAATCAATGCATATCTAGTAATAATAGAAAGGGGTTGAATGACAACTTATGAATTACAACAAGATTAAGCATGATTTGAGAGGTGATTAGAAGAGGAATTTGTGATGGTTTTATGATCTTGAGAGAGAGGAGGAAGGAGGGGAGAAGGAGGAGACTAATGGATGATTTTATAGAAGGACTCAATGTGGAAAAGGAAGGGTGTGGGTGTAAAGGTAGAGGGGTGGTCTCCACCACAGTTGGGAAAACTGGCGTCCACCATTTTGGCCATATATCCTAGACCATAAATGCAAAAATTATAAAAAAACTATGGTCAAAATCTACAGCTCATCACCTACAACTTTGATAAAGACAACTTTTCTTGGATCGGAGTGGACATATTTTTTTAAAAATCCAACAAAATCATGTGTGTGTTTTCCTTCACCAAGTCTTCCACCTCGGTCCCATTTGTTTGAATCATTATATGGCTCCAAAGCCATGATGATATGAACCCCTCATGACCCTTGAATCATGGTGCATGGCTCCACAACCACATCATAACTTTCCTTTTCACATTTACATATTTTCCTTCCCTTTACTACTAGGTTCTACCTTTCACCTCCGGTGAACTAGTCAAGGAAAAATTCCCATCCAGTCATTTTTTGAATTTTTCCAAGAGGTTGTTCTCACTCTTTCTTTTATTGTAAACCTCTAGAAGCATGGAAAACCTCTAGAAGCATTTGGGTGTTGGACAGGACACTGCCAACACTATCTACACTGACACAGTCAGAGCGCATTGGAAATTGCGAGGAACCCAATTTTTTCATGCTCGCACAAAGCACATTGAGTTGCATTTACACTATGTCAGGGAGAGCCTCTCAGCAGGAGCGATCAGCTTGGCTTATGTACCAACACAGGACAACCTTGCATATCTTTTCACAAAGGCATTGTCTGGTGAGAAGCTTGAAGCTTTCCGCAAAGCTTTGGGCTTACTCCCCTTTGTGGAATGATCCTCTCCTCTGGGCATGGCACTTCCCTTTACTCATGTGCCAGCTCTCGTTCACCGCATCACTCCATGGGGGATTTGTTACCATATACATGTGGTAGTGATGTGTGTTAACACACTAAGACCGTCGGGGCATTTTTTCCCATTTTAGGAGGTTTTTTCCCCCGAGCATTGTATATACGCCCATCACTCTAGGTCTATCTATCTTTCCATTGCACACTAAGTAATACACTCTCTATAGTGTTCCTTGAGCTTCCTTCATCTTCTCCAAGTTGTGTGTGTTTCTGTGCACCCCTAATTCCAACAGCTTTCCTTCGTCTGTGTGGCTTTCCTCTCGTAGCACTCGTATGCTACTTCTCTTTTCCACTCAAGCTCAGCTAAGGTAAGAAGTCGATCCATCCATGCTTCTTGATCATCTTGTGCTGCTTTGCCATGAAGTCGCATTGTTGGAATGCTGAGCTCAATTGGTTGTAAAGCCTCTTGACCATAGACCAAGTGAAATGGTTTGAACTCCGTGGCTTCCCTATATGTGGTTCGATATGCCCACAAGGCACCATCCAAGAAGTCATCCCACAACATTGTCTTGTTTTTCACCATCTTTCTAATGATGCCCGCAATGACACCATTAGCTTTTTCTACCAAACCATTTGATTGGGGATAGTAGGGTGTACTATGATGATGTAGAATGTGAAGTTATTCACAGACTTCTATAAGAAAGCCCTTTCTAAACCCTGGACCATTATCAGAAACAATCTCCAAAAGTGTGCCAAATCTACAACAAATGTGAGTGTAGACAAATTTGCTCACTGTCCTCTCATTTACCTTTCCCACACTTTGTGCTTCCACCCACCTAGTCATATAGTCTACAGCCAACCACTAGAATGTAGAGTTTACCACTTTTTGTCCTAGGAAGAGGACCCATAGCATCAATGCCCCACTTTTCAAAGGGTCCATTTGCAAGCACGATTTGCCTTGGACCATAAACCAATCTTCTATTCCCATTTACTTGACAATTTTGACAACTTTTACACCAATGTTGGACATCCACATGCAGACTTGGCCAAACATACCCCGCAAGCAAAATCTTCTTCACAGTTAACTCTTGGGCAAAATGACCACCACATGCCTCTTCATGCAAACCTTTTAGAATGGTTGGAATCTCCTTGATATTTGGTACTCTTCTACACACTTGATCCTTCCCTCTTCGATAAAGGGATCCTTCTAGGAAGAGATACGCGCTTGCCTTCTTTATGAGTCTCCTCTTCTGAGCCTTCGTGAAGTCTTGTGGAAACTCATCCTCCAAAATGTAGCTAATAATGGGAGTCAATGACTCCAATCCTAGTATCTTGGTTGCTTCACAGTTGCTGCCACCATGATGACCTGCACTTCTTTCTCAACACATGTAACTACTTGCTCTGCAAGTAAATCGGCATCTTCATTCTGTTTCCTAGGAATATGATATAGTTGCATTTCTTCAAATTGATTGAACAATCTACGAATGGCATGAACTTTTGTCCTTAGGCTTTCATTCTTGCATGCCCAAATGCCTAAAATTTGCTTCACAATGAGAAGTGCATCCCCTTTTACCATGAGACGTTGTATACCTTGGCTAATGCATATCTTTAAACCATGATGTAGTGTGTCGTATTCTGTTCCATTGTTGCTAGTTGAACCTGGTAGATTGACCTTTTCTTTCATGACCACCTCCCCACTTGGGTTGAGCAACACTAGCCCTCCCCCTGCTTTTCCTCTGGCTCATCAAAAAGCTCCATCATAGAACAAGGTAAAAGCATTAGGAATACTTTTAGGTGGTGGCAATGGTAGCGTCTTTACTTCAGGCACCTTAATCTCCTTCTCATGTACCCTATAAGTAAGGATCCCTGCCAATTGTGTATGCACACTATCTTCTACCTTGAAAGAGTATTGGAAATCTTGCAATTCCATAATCCACTTTGAGATCCTAGTGCTAAGATTCATTTGAGATGACACCCAAGGAAACAAATTGCCAGCCAGTGAGAATTACAAAAGGTTTTGGTAGCAAGTAGGATCTAAAATTTCTCACCGCAAACATGAGAGAAAGCATCATGAGTTCTGCCTCCGTGTAGCCTCTCTCCAAAGCATTCATGACCCTACTAGCAAAGTAGATGGGTCGCATCCTGGTACTGTGGGGATCTTGTTGTAATAAAACTGCACCAATTGCTTCCTTCCCAACACTAGAGCTAACAAAGAATGTGTACTCCCAACAAGGAGGCATGAGTGTTGGTAGCTGTGACAAAATGACTTTAATGTTACAAAAGTACTCTTCAAGCTCATAAGACCATGGAAACTCTACTTGTTGTGTCAACTTTTGCGAAGGATGAAGCAACTCGGAAGCTAAGTGAATAAAGCGTGACATATACTTCACCTTTTGAATGAATGAGATGACCCCTTTACGATTCTTGGGTGATGGGAGCTCAATAAGAGCCTTTCCTTTGAAGGATCCACCTCAATGCCTTTATAAGAAACCTTGTGACCAAGCAAGATCACTTCATCCTCACCTATGTGACACTTGTCGGGGTTGAGTTGACCTCCCATGTCGTAGAGCTTCTTTAAACCTTCTTCTACCCTTTGTAGATGCAGTGATTTTTAGCTATAAATGCAAAAATCATCAATAAAAACCCTAATGGACTTTCCAAAGAATGCTTGAAGCACCATCTTCATGAATCTTTGTAAAGTTGTAGGAGCATTTGTCAGTCCAAATGGCATGACTCTAAAAGCATAACAACCCCAAGGAGTGATGAAGGTTGTTTTCAACTGATCTTCCAATGCGATACCTATTTGAAAGTAACCCTATTAGCCATCACACACAGTGTACTTCTCATGACCAGCTACCTCATTTAGTATCTCATCTTGAAATGGGAGGGGAAAGTGATCTCTTTTTGTTGCCTCATTGAGTGGACGGTAATCCACACACACCCTCCACTTGCCGTTTTTCTTAGGAATGACAACAAAGGGAGATACCCACTCTGAATTCTCCACTGGATAAATGAAACCTGCTTCTAGAAGCTTTCTTACCTCCTATAGTAAAACCTGCTCCTTGATGACTCCTAACCCTGGTAGCTTCTGAGCCTTAGGTGTGGCCTCAGGCTTCAACTAAATTTTGTGTTGAACAACATCTACTCCATCCACTTCAGTTTAGTCTTTTGAAAAAATCCTAGGAAATTTCTTTAACACACCTTTGAGCTCCTCTCTTTCATCCTTTGTAAGTGTTGTAGATAGCATACCTTCTAGCATTCTTTCATCTTCCACTTTTTGGTTCTCTTGGGAACCTACCTCTTCCAAACCTAGGCAAGAGGTCTCTTGGTTGTTTGGATTAAACCTTACCCCCATGACTTCAATGGAAGACTCCTCTTCAGTAATGTTGCCGCTACTTTCTCCTTGTGAAGTGCTATCGGTCCAGCCTTCCTCCGTCTCACTTTGAGATGATTCTTCATGGAGCTCCTCTTGGTGTTGCTCGTTCATGTCAAAGACAACCTTCTTATGATTGTCATTCCTCCAAATTAGCTTTCCACTCTCCCAATTCTGCAAAGATCGTATTTTCATTAGCCATGGTCTTCCTAGGATAAATGGGTAACCATTTCCTTTGGTAGACATGACATAGAAATCCACTGCCTTCTTAATGCCAAAGTCCTCCACAAAAACATTTTTACAAATGCCTACGCACCTAGCCTTGCTATTGTTTGCCATTTTCACTTTGACTTTAGGTGTCTCATGGATGTGCATGCCTAGTCTTTTCATGAGTCCCTCTGTCATGATGCAAATTTGTGCACCGCCATCCACTAGACCTTTCCTAACCAATCTTCCTTTGATGTAACAATCTATCACCGGTGTAATATCCTCATTCATTTCATCTTGTAAAATTTTTACAACAGGCCCACTCTCTTTTACCTTTCTCCTAGTGTTAACTGCCTTTGTTAAATCCCTCCTAGCTTGTGGGCATAATACAAAAAACTGAGGCCATGAGATAATAGGACCCTTACCTCTCATGTCTTCCAACAAGTTGTATGGAGCCATACCATATCCAAGAGGAAAGTATTAGAGGTTGATACGATGTCGAGTCCTCTTGGTTTCCTTGGTCTTCTTTGCCTTCTTTTCTTGTCCATGATCACTTTGTGACGTGAATCCTTCTTTCTCATTCCATTTTCCATGGCCATGCTTAATGCCATTTTATTCCATGTCAACCTCTTTTGAGTTTGTCACCTCTACCACATGCACATTTGGGTCTGGCAAAGGTGGAACTCTTTCCACTCCTTGTGGAGGTGGTCTTGCTCGATTTGGCCTTTGTAGAAGCCGTGGTTGTTGACTAGTTCCTTCACCTGCATTCATCACTGGGTAATTCAAGTTAGGTCTCCTTGGCTCCCCACGGGGCCAAGGATAATTATACATCCCATGTCCAGACTCTCCGCAATTCCAACATTGTAAAACTCTCCTAGGTCGTGGATCTCGCTCTTCAGACTTCCTTGCTTGTCCTTTTGGACCTACAGCTTGTGCAAGGTGGATTGACAGGCTACCTAAAAATTCATTTAACTTCTCGATTACTTCAGTTGTTACCTCAGGAAGCTCCCTAGATGTCAATGCTTTAAGACCTTCTATTCGAACCTCTTCCCTTAGGCACTTGAGTTTCCTATACTTCTTGAAAGCTCTAATTTCAGCTGCATCATAGGTGGCAGGTGCATCCTCCTCCACCTTTACCTTAAGATCAGAAAATAGTCCAGCTATGAATCTCTCCTTCTTTAGAAATTCTGCACCATCACCAGGGTTAGCAACATTTCGTATCCATAGAGCCCAAAGACGTAGAAACTATTGCTTGTACAAGTAGTAGTCATCTAAATCTTTTTGCTTATGAGAAACAATATCTTGCCATAGTTTTTGAGTGTTTTGGGGAACACATAAGTATCTCTTGAAATGATTCAAAACTTCTGTGTGATTCCCCTTAACTTCCTCAGGCAAAGAGTCAAACCAAGTGCTAGCATCTTTCCTAAGGACCACCTCAAACATTTCTACGCGCTCTTGATCATTTATTATCCTCTTGATACGGCAAAACATCTTGAAATTTGCTAAAAATAATTCTGCATCCTCTCCAGGCTCTCCAAAGAAAAGAGGGTATCCGGACATTTGGCGTTGGCTTTCCATTATCATGAAAGATTACAACACGAGTTGCAACAAGGGATACAATAGAAAATTAGAACCACTCGCCTGCAAATAAGGAAGTAAGAAAGTATCACTCTAGGTTTTCTTCTTCAGCTATCCAAGCTTCAATGAGGTATCGATTTGTTTGATCAAAACAAAAGGGTAGACTATTTATGAGCTCTAAGAAGGGTTGTAATTCTTCAAAGCTAAGGCGATATACAGAAATATCTAAAAATTCATTCTCTGGATCTAGAAGAGCAACCACGTCCCAAGTAATGAATTGCACTTGCTCTACAATTCCCAATGCACAAGCAGTTTGTATAAAAACTAGATCTTCATTCTCGTCGAAGGCTGTGAGAAAGTAGCAATTGACGAGGAGCTCCTTTCCTTCGAGTTCCACATAGTCGGAATGAGGCAACCTTCTCACAATTTCAGAAAGAACATCCTCCTCAAGTCCAATCAAGCTTGCAAGATTTAAAGACTCCACTTGTGCTACAAAACTCCTGGACAAAAACTCCTTAGGATAATGGTTAAATCATTCATAAGCATCAAGAGATTTACAATGTCTCTATGAACAAAGTGTCATAGAAAGTAGAGAAGGATGAGAATTTATACAAATTTGCAATCTTCTCTATGCTCTCTTCATTAAGACAAGCCCTAAATAGCTCCCTATCTCCTTTGTTGAAAGTGAAAGGAAGACTATTAATAAGACGCAAATGAGGAAAAAATTCACCAAATTTGAGTCTATGAAGCATGAACTCTCGCCGCAAGTTTCCTGAAGAGTCTTCCTCAATGGTGACATGCACTTGCCAAACACCAAATTTCACTCTATTTACCAATCTTAGGGCACACACTATTTGGATGAATGTACGATCTTCCTTTGTGCCCAACAAAAAAAGGAAAATGGAATCCACACGCAGGACCTTTCATCTTAGCTTCACCAGCCTCTTGTCATGAGGGAGACTCTCTACTACCTGCTCCTGCAACTCAATCGGTAATAAAGCTAGATCTCTAAGGATTGAATTTTCACTGCACACACACTCCTTGTTAGAACAAATGATTGTTTTTTTTGTTTTTGTAACAAACATGGACAAAGAAAAATCCAACATACACACTATTTTGCTTGGTTGCACTTCATTTTAAAATAAAATGAACACATGTACATAAGAAGAAGTGTGGTACTTGATGAGAGGTAGAATGACAGGTTGTAGAGATGCAAGAATTTCCCCGGTTCTTTCAGTCCCAAACATAAACACCATATGTTGCTGAAAATGTATCTTTCTACTGAGTGCAATATTTATCCTAATATGTGGTGTGAAGTAAAACGGAAGAATTTCTTGGCCATTATCCATGCTCTATACATAACCTAATGCCTAAAATAAAACAAAGATATATACATCAAAACTAAGATCATACCTAATGAGAGGCAAAAGAAAAGGATTTACCGAAGCGTTTATTTCGGCTAAGCTAAAAGAACCTAAAATTCTACGAATTTTGCGTTGAAATTTCAACTTAGTACTAAAAATTATGTGTACCTTTTGCCTTGCAATGAGAATGAAAGGATCATACAAATTCTCATGATTCATGCAAACTACTTGACTATTCTAAAGATTCATCCTACACAAGTTTGTTCCTCAGTGGGGGCACCAATTTGAGTGGGGGCACCAATTTGAGGCGGTCCGGGGCGGGCAACAAGAAGAGTGGCCTCTAAGCACTATTCTAGGCTCAGATGCTGCTCAATTGGGTTGGGGTTGGAAAACAAAACAACAAACACACTCCCTAATCCTACACCAATTTGGGGCACCACCTAGTTTTGGATGCAAACTAGGACGTGTAAAGAGAGAGAGAACCAGAGAGAGAGAGAGAGAGAGAGAGAGAGAGAGAGAGAGAGAGAGAGAGAGAGAGAGAGAGAGAGAGAGTTCTCGGGATGCTTTGAAATGTATCGGCAATGATCAAGAAAACACAATTGTATATGTAAAAAAGAAAAAGAAGGGGCAGGGGGTGCTTGTTGCATTAATACCTTCTTACAAATCTGTCATAACCAATCAAAGTGAGATTTGTATTTGTTTAACATAGCTTGATTAAAATACACCACAACACATCACAAGAAAATCCACCCCAATCATTGTCTTAAAGCCAGGAGAGTCCTCTCCATCCTGTCGCCCTCTTACAGCATGTGGGGTTTATGGCTTAATTGATGACAACACCCAGAGACAAGCTATCAAGAACATTGCGAAAACAAACACCAAGACACTTACACATCATTGTTGTCCATTACTTCATGTTGGAAGAGAGACAAAGTATCCAAGCTTAGTCCAAATCCACCCTCCTTGATTCAGCAAACGTTGGGTTTACACTAGTAGGAGAAATAATAGATTTCCTACTCTCAATTGAATGATCACTCTCTCTCTTACCATGGCATAGAGTTCCCTTGCTACTCACCCCTATTACAACACATACACATGCATAAGACAATGAGATTCCACTCAAGAGCTCCTTCTAGAGAGGTTGATATTGGCTTCTCAAGCTATAGCATAGTGCTCTTGCTTATGGCTCCCCCCTTTTGTGCTAGCTACACCCTCCTTTTATAGCAATTTTGAGGGATAATGTTACTTCTCTAACCATGGTTGGGTTAGATTTTTAGCACTTATCTAATTTATTTTGGTTGGAATTATCAAGAAGTTGGTGTGGATAGATGAAGAAGAGAGAGAGGAGAGAAGTGGAGGTGATAGGACTGTTCATAGTAGGTTTGCGTTAGTAAATTAGTAGAGTTAGTATTTTTATTGATTTACAAATAGAATAGGATATTTACAATGGGAGTATCCAAGTAGGATACAAATAAAGAAGAAAAAAATCTTAATAGGTAAGAAAATATGGATTTCTTACAATGTTGATGCTCCAAGTGTCTTGAGTAGGGTCAATTTTGTCGCTTGTTGACGGTCCACTAGCTTTGATGGTATGTTTTTTCTCCACTCTTCACCTTCCTTGGAAGACAAGGTAAGTGAACATGAGTAATCAATCACCATGATGCTGTCTTTCGAGAGAAGAGGCTGAATTTTGTGGCTTTTTGATAGATATGGGTAATATGGATGAGGAAAAATGAGACTAGGTGGTCAATTTTGGAATGGAAGTGTGTGTAGGAGACATGAGTTCACCATGGTTTCTCTTATTCTTCAAGGTTGAGAAGAAGGTGAGTAGGGTGCAGCGAGGAGTGGTGAGAGAGGTGGGGATGATGAGTGGAGAAGCGTGTGTGAAAGAGGAAAATGATAAAGTGGAAGAGGGAGTGTGGCTGCATAGCATGGGCAAACAGGGGTCCACCAATAACATCATAGCTCACAGCTCGTAGATCAAAAAAATATGAAACAATTTGAGGTAAAAGTGCAGCCCACGAGCTACAATTTTTGTTTGTGTCACCTTTTCAAATTCGGAGAGCAGGTGAGCTGTAAAAATTCAGCAAAACCGACTGTTCTTTTCCACTACACAACGTCCTTGTGAGGTCCTTCTTTTGATGATTCTTTTGAATACCTCCAAGAGTGAGCCCCCCATAGTGCATGCACGCATGCCACATATCCTTGACCTTATTTGGTAGGTCTATAATTGGTAGGTGAACAGTACAACTAAGAAAATTAAATATTGAGGGGTCTAAAAAAAATATGTATATGACAAATATAAATAATATAGGTGGAAAAAGTATAAATTGATCAAAATAAATCTCTCTCATTATAAGTCTACCATAAAAGATGAATAATTTTGGTGCTCTAATTTATGAGAGTAATAGAGAATAGATGTAGGAAGGAAAAAATCACAATAGTGAAAAAATATACACATAAATAGAACTAGTTTTTTCGGATTTTTGTTGGGATGGAGTTACACCAAAAATAAGATAATCTTGCATGAAATTATTTTTATATGGAATAAAGAGTTTGCAAAATGGTAAGAAAAAATATGGTAATGGTGAGTCAATGTCCATAGCATAAATAACACACCATAGGTAGAAATATTTAAATAAATACCAAAATAATTATGAAAATCCCTTCTATTTAGGCCCTATATACAATGAAATATTTACACACAAATGGGCCATAATATACTTTTAAGTTTTTTGTTTTGGCTCAACTAGCCTAGTGACTAGCTAATTGAGGATTTTTAAGAAGATATGGAAAAAGTCCCCTAACTCACACACACCTATATACAGTGAAAGGGTGAGGGTAACCACAGTGTTTGAGTGATTTGATAGGGTGAGGTAACTCGCTATGGAAATTACAGAGAGCCAAAAAACGGCTATCACTAGCCCTTCCTCAGGATGATGGTATATTTATGTACCATCATAAAGCATCTTTTCCCAAGAGAGTGCTTCAGAGTCCTTGACAAGCTCTTCATTGTTTGGCCCCTTGAAATTTTGGTTTGAGTTACACCCATGCTTCACGGAACAATACTTACACGAGATAGCTGCCTTTTGACAGATCTTTGGTAGATACTTTGGTAGAAGGCGACCCAAATAAGGCTTCAAGCAATACCCGTTTACCTTCCTCAAGTGTTCTTTCCCATTCAAGTCCATAAGTTGATAGTAACTTGAATTGAAAGCCTTCTTGACTATGTATGGCCCCTGCCATCTAGTTTCAAACTTGGCATCAAAACGATTATTGAATCGATTGTCATACCTTAGCACAAGATCTCCTTCATTGATGCCTTTTTCCTTCAGTTTCTTGTCCAGCTTTTCCTTCGTCTTTGTGGCTTTCCTCTTGTAGCACTCGTCTGTTGCTTCTCTTTTCCACTCAAGCTCAGCTAAGGTAAGAAGTTGATCAATCCACGCTTCTTGATCATCCACTGCTACTTTGCCATGAAGTCGCATTTTTGAAATGCTGAGCTCAATTGGTTGTAAAGCCTCTTGACCATAGACCAAGTGAAATGGTGTGAACTCCGTGGCTTCCCCATATGTGGTTTGATACGCCCACAAGGCACCATCCAAGAAGTCATCCCACAACTTTGTCTTGTTTTTCACCATCTTTCTAATGATGCCTGCAATGACACCATTATCTTTTTCTACCAAACCATTTGATTGTGGATAGTAGGGTGTACTATGATGATGTAGAATGTGAAGTTATTCACAGACTTCTGTGAGCAAGCCCTTTCTAAACCCTGGACCATTATCAGAAACAATCTCCTAGGTGTGCCAAATCTACAACAAATGTGAGTGTAGACGAATTTTCTCACTATCCTCTCATTTACCTTTCCCACACTTTATGCTTCCACCCACCTAGTCATATAGTCTACAGCCAACTACTAGAATGTAGAGTTTACCACTTTTTGTCCTAGGCAGAGGACCCATAGCATCAATGCCCCACTTTTCAAAGGGTCCATTTGCAAGCACGATTTGCCTTGGACCATAAACAAATCTTCTATTCCCATTTACCTGACAATTGTGACAACTTTTACACCAATGTTGGACATCCACATGCAGACTTGGCCAAACATACCCCGCAAGCAAAATCTTATTCACAGTTAAATCTTGGGCAAAATGACCACCACATGCCTGTTCATGCAAAACTTTTAGAATGGTTGGAATCTCCTTGATATTTGGTACTCTTCTGTACACTTGATCCTTCCCTCTTTGATAGAGAGATCCTTCTAGGAAGAGATACGCGCTTGCCTTCTTCATGAGTCTCCTCTTCTGAGCCTTCGTGAAGTCTTGTGGAAACTCACTTCCAAAATGTAGCTAATAATGGGAGTCAATGACTCCAATCCCTGGTATCTCGGTTGCTTGACAGTTGCTGCCACCATGATGACCTGCACATCTTTCTCAACACATGGAACTACTTGCTCTGCAAGTAAATCGTCATCTTCATTCTGTTTCCTAGGAATGTGATATAGTTGCACTTCTTCAAATTGATTAAACAATCTACAAATGGCATGAAATTTTGTCCTTAGGCTTTCATTCTTGCATGTCCAAATGCCTAAAATTTGCTTCACAACAATGAGAAGTGCATCCCCTTTTACCATGAGACGTTGTATACCTTCGCCAATTCATATCTTTAAACCATGAAGTAGTGTGTCATATTCTACTTCATTGTTTCTAGTTGAACCTGGTAGATTGACTTTCTCTTTCATGACCACCTCCCCACTTGGGTTGAGCAACACTAGCCCTCCCCTTGCTTTTCTTGTGGGTCGTCGAAAAGCTCCATCAAAGAACAAGGTAAATGCATTAGGAATACTTTTAGGTGGTGGCAATGGTAGGGTTTTTACTTCAAGCACCTTAATATCCTTCTCATATACCCTATAAGTAAGGATCCCTGCCAATTGTGCACGCACACTATCTTCTACCTTGAAAGAGTATTGGAACTCTTGAAATTCCATAATCCACTTTGAGATCCTAGTGCTAAGATTCATTTGAGATGACACCCAAGGAAACAAATTGCCAGCCAGTGAGAATTACAAAAGGTTTTGGTAGCAAGTAGGATCTAAACTTTCTCACCGCAAACATGAGAGAAAGCATCATGAGTTCTGCCTCCGTGTAGCCTCTCTCCAAAGCATTCATGACCCTACTAGCAAAGTAGATGGGTCGCATCCTGGTACTGTGGGGATCTTGTTGTAATAAAACTGCACCAATTGTTTCCTTCCCAACACTAGAGCAAACAAAGAATGTGTACTCCCAACAAGGAGGCATGAGTGTTGGTAGCAGTGACAAAATGACTTTAATGTTACAAAAGTACTCTTCAAGCTCATAAGACCATGCAAACTCTACTTGTTGTGTCAACTTTTGCGAAGGATGAAGCAACTCGGAAGCTAAGTGAATAAAGCGTGACATATACTTCACCTTTTGAATGAATGAGATGACCCCTTTACGATTCTTGGGTGATGGGAGCTCAATAAGAGCCTTTGCCTTTGAAGGATCCACCTCAATACCTTTATAGGAAACCTTGTGACCAAGCAAGATCACTTCATCCTCACCTATGTGACACTTGTCGGGGTTGAGTTGACCTCCCATGTCGTAGAGATTCTTCAAACTTTCTTCTACCCTTTGTAGATGCAATGATTTTGAGCTATAAATGCAAAAATCATCAATAAAAACCCTAATGGACTTTCCAAAGAATGCTTGAAACACCATGTTCATGAAGCTTTGGAAAGTTGCAGGAGCATTTGTCAGTCCAAATGGCATGACTCTAAAAGAATAACAACCCCAAGGAGTGATGAAGGTTGTTTTCAACTGATCTTCCAATGCGATACCTATTTGAAAGTAACCCTATTAGCCATCACACACAGTGTACTTCTCATGACCAGCTACCTCATTTAGTATCTCCTCTTGAAATGGGAGAGGAAAGTGATCTCTTTTTGTTGCCTCATTGAGTGAACGGTAATCCAGACACACCCTCCACTTGCCCTTTTTCTTAGGATTAACAACAATAGGAGAGACCCACTCTGAATTCTCCACTGGAAAAATGAAACCTACTGCTAGAAGCTTTCTTACCTCCTTGAGTAAAGCCTTCTCCTTCATGACTCCTAGCATTCATAGATTCTGAGCCTTAGGTGTGGCCTCTACCTTCAGCTTAATTTTGTGTTGAACAGCATCTACTCCACGCACATCGGTGTAGTCCTTAGCAAAAAGCCTAGGGAATTTCCTTAACACACCTTGGAGCTCCTCTCTTTCATCCTTTGTAAGTGTTGTAGATAATATACCTTCTAGCATTCTTTCATCTTCCATTTTTTGGTTCTCTTTGGAACCTACCTCTTCCAAACGTGGGCAAGAGGTCTCTTGGTTGTTTGGCTTAAACCTTACCCCCATGACTTCAATGGAAGACTCCTCTTCAGTAATGCTGCCGCTACTTTCTCCTTCTGAAGTGCTATCGGTCCAGCCTTCCTCTGTCTCACTTTGAGATGATTTTTCATGGAGATCCTCTTGGTGTTTCTCCTTCGTGTTAAAGACAACCTTCTTATGATTGTCATTTCTACAAATTAGCTTTCCACTCTCCCAATTCTACAAAGCTCACATTTTCATTATCCATGGTCTTCCTATGATAAATGGGTAACCATTTCCTTTGCTAGACATGACATAGAAATCCATTGCCTTCTTAATGCCAAAGGCCTCCACAAAAACTTTTTTACAAATGCCTATGCACCTAGCCTTGCTATTGTTTTCCATTTTCACTTCGACTTTAGGTGTCTCATGGATGTGCATGACTAGTCTTTGCAAGAGTCCCTCTGTCATGATGCAAATTTCAGCACCCCCATCCACTAGACCTTTCCTAACCAATCTTCGTTTGATGTAACAATCTAGCACAGGTTTAATATCCTCATTCATTTCATCTTGTGAAATTTTTACAACAGGCACACTCTCTATTACCTTTCTCCTAGTGCTAACTGCCTCTCTTAAATCGCTGCTAGCTTTTGGGCATAATGCAAGAAACTGAGGCCATGAGATATCAGGACCCTTGCCTCTCATGTCTTCCAACAAGTTGTATGGATCCATACCATATCCAAGAGGAAATTCTTGGAGGTTGATACGACGTCGAGTCCTCTTGGTTTCCTTGGTCTCCTTTGCCTTATTTTCTCGTTCATGATCATTTTGTGACGTGAATCCTTCTTTCTCCTTCCCTTTTCCACGGCCACGCTTAATTCCATTTGCTTCCATGTCAACCTCTTTTGAATTTGTAACCTCTACCACATGCCCATTTAGGTCTGGCAAAGGTGGAACTCCTTCCACTCCTTGTGGAGGTGGTCTTGCTCCATTTAACCTTTGTAGAAGCCGTGGTTGCTGACTAGTTCCTTCACCTGCATTCATCACCAGGTAATTCAAGTTAGGTCTCTGTTAACCCTCACGGCACACGGACACCCTATCCTCTACGATGGACGTGTATTATGTATTTGGTAGAGTCAGGTACCGGGCTTGTCGGACCAATAGGGAAAGGTAGAGTGATCGCCAATGAGAGGCGCACTTTAACTTGGACATTCAAGGGATTAGTTGGTTAAGCATGGGCGTCCAAGTGTGAATGGGGTGAGCTCCTATAAAAGCCAACTAAACCTAATTTTTACTCATTCTCTCATTTGTGCAATTGAAGAGTGCTCTTGCTCCATCTCCATCTTCTTCTTCTTCACCTCCTTGTGTGTGTGTGTGTGACAGAGAGAGAGAGAGGGAGAGTGTGTGCGATCGAGCATTACGAAGGCACGACGGCGGCGAAGCGGTTGAGCGCGGCACGACTGCAGCTTCTTCTTCATCGCGGCGAGGAATCCACCACGAAGGCGAGCGTAGAGCGGTGAGTGACACACCCTTTGTTTTCTTGAGCTTGCTAGTTTAGGCTTGTTGTGTGCTTGGAGCCGTTTGTGGCTCGCATACGGTGTATTGGCAAGTCCCTTGCTTCGACAGTGCGGCAAGGAGCGCACATTTTTGGCGCCGCTGCCGGGGATATGCCCTACACTAAGCTCGGTTAGCACTTTACCCTTCCTTGTGGTGCAATTTCTATCATAGGAAAGGCAGGGAAGGAGTGTGTGGAGATTTCTGTTTTTTGCGTTTTCTGCATTTGCTTTGTCAAGTTTCAATTTCTGCTATTGTCTGCGTTTTTTCAATTTCTGCAATTTCAAGTTCGGCGTTTTCAATTTCTGTAATTTTCTGCATTTCTGCGTTTTTTCAATTTTCTGTAATTTCTGCATTTTCTGCAATTTCTGCGTTTTTTCTGCAATTTCTGCGTTTTTTCTGCAATTTCTGCAATTTTCTGCAATTTTTGAATTTCTGCGTTTTTTCAATTTCTGCGTTTTCTGAAATTTTTGCATATCTGCGTTTTCAATATCTGTATTTTCTGCACCAAAAAGAAAAAGAAAAAAAATTAATCGGAAATTAAAAACGCGAGTGAGCGGGCGGCGAAATTTTTCGAAAATAAAAAACGTGACTCTTAAAACGTACGGGTTGGTTTGTATAAAAGATAGATCGAGATCGGGATCATTTTCCCAAGCCCAAGCCCAAGCCCAAGCCCACAAGCCCAAGCCCAAGCCCAAGCCCAAGCCCAGGCCCAGGCCCAGGCCCAGGCCTCAGTCCTATGATATATACTAGACTCACTCTTATATATATACCCTACTCCCTCAAGAGAGAATGAGAGCATGTGGGACAAGTCCTCCACTCTCCTCCTTTCTCTTCCCACTTGCACCCTTAGACTTTCTAGTTTGGGCCTAGTTCCCTACTGGAAATTGACAGTTTTAGGGATTCCGAGGGCATAGAGTGACCAAACGGAGGGCTGTAAAGCACGGCACGACCCTCTGACCGATACGCTCGTTCCGAGCTATCACACGGCCCATTCCACGACACGCTCTAAAAAATCTAGCAAAAGAACAAACAAAAAACACGCTAAAAACTAGTCACAAGGCCTCCTAGAGCAGCTTTTTGACACCTTAGGGTATCAGAAGCACATGCACTTACGCTCTGGGCGGGTTCTAGAACACGAGCATATTGAGGGTGCCTCTGTTCATACGGACACCCATTACCCATCCACGATAAGCTCTAGACCCTCAGCGGGGACACAAGGTAGCACCACCCAAGACCCTAAAATAGCCGCTAGTGATTCCTCCTCCGACTCAGAAATCATGGAAGCATACCCTACCCAAAACACTGAGAGAGAAGGCCATGCACCTCCCGAAGCTCCACAGCCTAGTACTAGTATGTTTAGCCGTTTCATGGAAACATTAGGTAGAGCTACTCGCTCGGAACCTGATGCAAATGAAGCACACGAAGGGGGTGGGGAAGTGGACTCTCCTTTCACATCGCACGTGGACCCCACACCCCCAAAGAGTGTCCATGTGGATATCCTGCCAACTTCTTACCAAGAAGGCCCTGTTGAGCTGCCTCCTTCAGAAGTTCCCTCTAGAGTACCGTTGCTGACAAGTAAAACCACGGGGAGCAACATTGCTTCTACCTCACAAGAAACCATTAACACGTCGACTCTAGAAGGATTGTTCATTAATGATCATTGGACATACGACCTCCACACTGAGGTGTTGACGGATCTACACTCTGGCCACGCCTACCATGTAGGATGGATAGAGATTGTACAATCCACCTCTAGTGCCACGAGCATCGAAGATCAACAGAAAATGATCTGTAATGTTATCCATGGCATTATTCAATCAGAAAGGAAAAACCGAGGGGTAAATATACTCTCAACTGGCCCCATGAGATTTCTGGATACGAGCAAGGCTCAACAGCCTACTCTATCACAAATGGAGACTCCTCTAATGAGTCCCATGGACCCATCTTACGTCATTTCACCTGGGGTCTCTATGCAATCTGAGCCTCCGAGCAAAAACTTTAGCTTCCCTAACTTGGCTCAACCCTCTATTAAGGAAAACCTAGTGCTCACTCCAGGGATAAGCCTGACAGAGAATGTACCGATGACATCTACGGTTAGCGCAGTGCCACTACCTAGTGTCGTAGTACCTAATATGGGGCCTCGACCATATGTGCCTCTAGCCCCTTATGCACACATGGCCCCCACACCTCCAATAGTACCACTTGCTTATGCTCCTCGAGTGCCGCTCCCTAGCCCTTATCCGAGTGGACCTATGACCGGTTATGTTCCATATCCTGCATCATCCACACATATGCCAAGACCGGCACCCGTCCCTCTCCCACATATGATTCCAAGAGTACCTCCACCGGCCCTGCCTCCTCACATAGGTGACTTGGCAGCGTTTGCTCAAACCATAGGTCGATCTATCGCGGAAAATATGTGTCATGCATCTGATAGAGAGCCTAGAAGTAAGGTAGTACAAATTGCCAAACTCACGCAAAAATTCAATGGGGATGAAGATGCTAGAAAACACATTGAAGTGTTTGAACAAGTATGTGATTCCTTAGGGGAACGCAACGAACTACATAAGTGCAATGCCTTAAGCTTGACATTAAGTGGGAAGGCTGGAGATTGGTATAGGACCCTAAGGGTGGACGAGAAAACAATCTACCCTACCCTTCGAAGGTTGTTTCTAAAGGAGTACATACGAGAAGGTGTGCTTTGGGGTGTAGCATCTCAGCTACAGAAGGCCGAACGTAAGGAAGGAGAGTCAGTAAGGGACTTCATTAGTCGTCTAAAGAACTTAAACTCTCGTTGCCCTGTAAATGAGCGCTTCAACAATAACCAACTGCTTGATCAATTCATTCGAGGGTTGAGGAATGAAGGAATCTATAATGGACTAGTGATTAGAGGTATCACAACCTGGGAAGATGTCACTGCCAATGCAATCCAATTAGAGGACAACTTGATGATAGCAGGCATGAGGGTGTCTACTGACACGAGATCCACTAGCTCAAAAGCCATTGAGTATGAACCCATGACTGCAAAGCCCATTGCCAATGAGCCAAAGGTATTTGAGACATTCTTGACATACCTCACCAAGGCAATCCAAGAGTCTCTTAAGGATAATCGACCCCCTCAAAATAGTGACATGTATCCAAGAAGGGAGCAACAATGGTGTTCCATTTGCTTAGGTCCACATAGCACTAGTGAGTGCCCTACGTTTAGAGTAAAATTTAATGGAACTTGCAACGCATGTGGTAGGTATGGTCACCAAGCTAAGGATTGTTTAATGATCAAACGTATGATGGCAAATAGACCACCTGTAGCCTGGACGGATGCGCCTAGAGCTCCTGTATTGATGCCTGCTCCACCTGTTGAGCAACTACCACAACACATGGTCCCTAGACCTCAAAATGTTGTACAAGCTACACCGCTACCACCTCCTGTGCTAGGACCGCAGCCCCCGCATCCAAGAGTCGCCCCTATGAACCAAGTGGGTTGCGAGCCATCTAATGCTTATGCAGATGGCTGTGAGGAGGAAATAGACACTAGTATTGCCTATGGACTTGATACATTGGAAGAGTGTCCTATATACTACATGGAAGATTGTTAGGGACAAGTCAAGCCGGTTTATCAAGCTGCTGCTCTCGCATCCAGAGGTCAAAATGTCAACACCCAGGCTAGGAGGCCACCTCTTCAATGCTACGAGTGTGGTGGACCACATCGAGTAGCGGAGTGCCCTATTAGGCTACAAAAGAATGCTACACAGATGCAAATGAATCAAGGGAGCACGTCTGCAATGCCAATACTCACATGTAATCGTTGTGGCATAGATCACTTGATTGCCCAATGCCCCTATAACCCAAATGCGCCTAAAATCACACCCCTAAATTTGGTCGAAATTGCTAGTGTGACGTCGCCAATACCACCCGTCGCACCCGCTTATGCGATTACACGGTCCATGCTTCAAGGGCCAGGCCATATCCTCGAAGAGAGAGATACCGTGTCAGTTATCCAAGCAAAGAAAAAGAAGACACGAAGGAAGAAGTCGCAGAATACGGAAAATTCAAAGCCAAGTTCCAAAACAAACATAGGAACAGGAGATGACCCCGTGTATATGAATGACCTCGAGGATGATTCAGATTCAGTCGAGACAATGGAGACTAGAACCAATACCACAAAGAGAAAGACCGACAAAGAAAATCGTAACATGGAACCAAATGAAAACCGAATGAGAGAAAACCATAAAGAGCCTCTGAAAACACCACAAGTGTTTCCAAATCCAATCCAAGACCCCCAAGATAAATCGCAGGGGCAAAAAGGGAAAAATCGTAAAAAGAAGATTGGGACGTGGAATCAAAGTGCCACAATGTAAAATTTTAAGCTGGAAGAGAAATCTCGACTTGATTTGGTACTTCACTCACATGTATTGCCTATGGTACTAGAGCCCTAGAGGTTCCCAGTGTGGGCGCTTTTCCTTGAGAAGCAAAAAACCCAAGGCATAAAAAATAAGCACCCACTTCATAATTGAATCACTGTGAAAAGACCTTGGGGGGTCAAAGAAAAAGTAATCAGTCAGGCGATGATTTCATGAGAAATTCCTTTTATGGTAGCTTAACTACAAAGTTTTCTAGATATAGCCTCTAGTCAGCCCTCGAACATGAATACTTGGCTCTCGTGATTAAACAACTTAATTGACCACAAAAAATTAAGAAGCTTACCCATGGTATTAATATTCGATCTCTAGTGCTTTTCGACCGTCAAATTAGCGACCCCATACTTGTTTAATTTTCTACCTTTACATCTGTTTATGCATTTGATTACATTGCAATTTAATGTTCATTGCTAACAAATTGTTTGAAATTCTTTGACCAATCAATTTTTCTATCTAAAACTGCATATGCTTTTTAAGAGAATGCAATTACTGTGCCAATGTTATTTGATTTTGCAGTGACTGAAGAAGGCTAAGGACATTCATCTCAAATGCTCTTCCACCTCGACGAACCAGCTTCAACACAATAGCTTCCGAGGACGGAATCTACATCAGGAAGGGGGGCATGTTAACCCTCACGGCACACGGACACCCTATTGCCTACGACGGACGTGTATTATGTATTTGGTAGAGTCAGGTACCGGGCTTGTCGGACCAATAGGGAAAGGTAGAGTGATCGCCGATGAGAGGCGCACTTTAACTTGGACATTCAAGGGATTAGTTGGTTAAGCATGGGCGCCCAAGTGTGAATGGGGTGAGCTCCTATAGAAGCCAACTAAACCTAATTTTTACTCATTCTCTCATTTGTGCAATTGAAGAGTGCTCTTGCTCCATCTCCATCTTCTTCTTCTTCACCTCCTTGTGTGTGTGTGTGTGTGAGAGAGAGAGAGAGGGAGAGTGTGTGTGCGATCGAGCATTACGAAGGCACGACGGCGGCGAAGTGGTTGAGCGCGGCACGACTGCAGCTTCTTCTTCATCGCGGCGAGGAATCCACCACGAAGGCGAGCGTAGAGCGGTGAGTGACACACCCTTTGTTTTCTTGAGCTTGCTAGTTTAGGCTTGTTGTGTGCTTGGAGCCGTTTGTGGCTCGCATACGGTGTATTGGCAAGTCCCTTGCTTCGACAGTGCGGCAAGGAGCGCGCAGTCTCCTTGGCTCCCCACGGGGGCAAGGACAATTATACATCCCATGCCCAGACTCTCCGCAATTCCAACATTGTAAGACTCTCCTAGGTCATGGATCTCGCTCTTCAGACTTCCTTGCTTGTCCTTTTGGACCTACAGCATGTGCAAGGTGAATTGACAGGATACTTAAAGATTCATTTAACTTCTCGATTACTTCAGTTGTTACCTCAGGAAGCTCCCTAGATGTCAATGCTTGTGACTTACCTTTGGGTCTAAGACCTTCTATTGGAACCTCTCCCCTTAGGCACTTGAGTTTCCTATACTACTTGGAAGCTCTAATTTCAGCTGCATCATAGGTGGCAGTGCATCCGCCTCCACCTTTACCTTAAGATCAGGAAAGAGTCTAGCTATGAACCTCTCCTTCTTTAGAATTCTTCACCATCACAAGGGTTAGCAACATTTCGTATCCATAGAGCCCAAAGATGTAGAAACTCTTGCTTGTACAAGTAGTAGTCATCTAAATCTTTTTGCTTATGAAAAACAATGTCTTGCCATAGTTTTTGAGTGTTTTGGGGATCAAAGAAGTATCTCTTGAAATGATTCAAAACTTCTGTGTAATTCCCCTTAACTTCTTCAGGCAAAGAGTCAAACCAAGTGATAGCATCTTTCCTAAGGACCATCTAAAAACATTTCTACACGCTCTTGATTAGTTATTATCCTCTTGATATGACAAGACATCTTGAAATTCGCTAAAAATGATTTCGTATCCTCTCCAGGCTCTCCAAAGAAAAGAGGATATGCAGACATTTGGCATTGGCTTTCCATTATTACGAAAGATTACAACACGAGTTACAATAAGGGATACAATACAAAATTAGAACCACTCGCCTGCAAATGAAGAAGTTAGAAAGTACCACTCTAGGTTTTCTTCTTCAGCTATCCAAGCTTCAATGAGGTCTCGATTTGTTTCATCAAAATAAAAGGGTAGACTATTTATGAGCTCTAAGAAGGGATGAAATTATTCAAAGCTAAGGCGATATACATAAATATTTAAAACTTTATTTTTTGGATCTAGCAGAGCAACCACGTTCCAAGTAATGAATTGCACTTGCTCTACAATTCCCAATGCACAAGCAGTTTGTATAAAAACTAGATCTTCATTCTCGTCGAAGGCTGTGAGAAAGTAGCAATTGACTAGGAGCTCCTTTCCTTCGAGATCCACATAGTCGTAATGAGGCAACCTTCTCACAATTTCAGAAAGAACATCCTCCTCAAGTGCAATCAAGCTTGCAAGATTTAAAGACTCCACTTGTGCTACAAAACTCCTAGACAAAAACTCCTTAGGATTATGGTTAAATCATTCATAAGCATCAAGAGATTTACAATATCTCTATGAACAAAGTGTCATAGAAAGTAGAGAAGGATGAGAATTTATACAAATTTGCAATCTTCTCTATGCTCTCTTTATTAAGACAAGCCCTAAATAGCTCCCTATCTCCTTTGTTGAAAGTGAAAGGAAGACTATTAATAAGACGCAAATTAGGAAAAAATTCACCAAATTTGAGTCTATGAAGCATGAGCTCTCGCCGCAAGTTTCCTGAAGAGTCTTCCTCAATGGTGACATGCACTTGCCAAACACCAAATTTCACTCTATTTACCAATCTTAGGGCACACACTATTTGGATGAATGTACTGTCTTCCTTTGTGCCCAACAGCAAAAGGAAAATGGAATCCACACGCAGGACCTTTCGTCTTAGCTTCACCAGCCTCTTGTCATGAGGGAGACTCTTTACTACCTGCTCCTACAACTCAATCAGTAATAGAGCTAGATCTCTAAGGATTGAATTTTCACTGCACACACACTCCTTGTTACAACAAATGATCGTTTTTTTTGTTTTTGTAACAAACGTGGACAAAGAAAAATCCAACATACACACTATTTTGCTTGGTTGCACTTCATTTTAAAATAAAATGAACACATGTACATCAGAAGAAGTGTGGTACTTGATGAGAGGTAGAATGACAGGTTGTGGAGATGCAAGAATTTCCCCTGTTCTTTGAGTCCCAAACATAAACACCATATGCTGCTGAAAATGTATCTTTCTACTGAGTGCAATATTTATCCTAATATGTGGTGTGAAGTAAAACGGAAGAATTTCTTGGCCATTATCCATGCTCTATACATAACCTAATGCCTAAAATAAAACAAAGATATATACATCAAAACTAAGATCATACCTAATGAGAGGCAAATTAAAAGGATTTACCGAAGCGTTTATTTCGGCTAAGCTAAAAGAACCTAAAATTCTACGAATTACGCATTGAAATTGCAACTTAGTACTAAAAATTATGTGTAACTTTTGCCTTGTAATCAGAATGAAAGGATCATACAAATTCTCGTGATTCATGTAAACTACTTGAATATTCTAAAGATTCATCCTACACAACAACATACACAAGTTGGTCGCTCAGTGGGGGCACCGATTTGAGGCGGTCCGGGGCGGGCAACAAGAAGAGTGGCCTCTAAGAACTCTTCAGGCTCCCGTGCTGCTCAATTTGGTTGGGGTTGAAAAAATAAATAACAAACACACTCCACTACAAGAGGTTGTGTGCTCTTGTGACGCTGTTAGCGACGGAAATACAAGCGACGGAAATACACTGGGTTTTTATAACCCCCGGCGTCGCTAAAACCGTCGCTACGAGCGTCGCTATATGCATCGCTATAAGCGTCGCTATATAGAGACGCTCATAGCGATGCTCATAGTGACGGTTATAGAGACGTCTACACAGAAGACTATAGCGATGCTCATAGTGACGCTACAGAGCCATAAATAGCAATGGTTATAGCGACGCCCAAGAGAAATTTTTTTTGGTGACAGGGCATTGAATGCCCTGCCACCCATCAACCATATTGTACTTGATTCACTTTTTAAAAAAAGTGCAAGGGTAGATAATAGACCCAAAATAGTCACCCACAAGACGCATTGTTTGCAAAATTGACAAGCGTAAAATTGACAATTGTACACATCATAGGCAAAATTGGCAAATGTAATAATGACAATTGTACAACATCATAGGCATAAAGAATTGATTGGCAAAAGGAACTGCGGTGGCAAATGTAATAATATACATGGTTCAAAAAGACGTATAAAATCCGTCTCATGATACATAAGCTATGAGAAACCCTAAAATAATGCTATCTAGTTACGGCTTAACTGACGTCATCTAGTTAGACGTCTCATTGCGTCCAAGCGGCGTATCTGTCGGATTCTGCAAAAAAAGACAATAAGACAGCTTTCAGTAAGTATAAACATATAACGACATTTATAAAACAATACAAAAAATAGAAAAGAGTAAACCCTAATACTAACCATGCCGCCGCGAGAACTGATAATGTCCATCAGGGCGTTTAAGCCCTTCCTGCCTGCGTACTCGCGCTCGTATGGTGTGGGATCACGTCCTGTCATCGACCACTGTCAAAACATACACAGATTTCATTATGTTAGAATTAAAAAACTCATAAACCCTAAACTATCGAACATAGAGAGCAATGCGAAAACACTTACAAAATCGGCCTCAAATGATGCCCATCCACCGCTCCCCAAGTGGTGCGAGCTCCCTGCCTCTACTCGCGCTCTGGCTGCATCCTTTTGTTGCTTCCACTTGTCGGGATTCTTGCGCGCTGCTTTCTTCGCATTCTTCTAATCTTCTTTGGCCAGCCAATCTGGCCTGTTCCACCCATTCTTGATTGCTTTTTGCACTTTGAAATGCTTGTGTTTGCAGTATTCGCGCATTCGAATCTTCATCAGGTCTTCATTGAAGCGCTGATCCCGTGTTGGAACGGGAAACTCATCATGAAGTATGCTGATGACTCTGTTTTTTAAATCACTTGGTACTTCACTCCATTTGTTTAGTATGTAGTGTCTAAACAGCTGAGAGCAAAGACCATGATGATGCCGCCGCTGAAGTCGACGAAGTAAGGCAAGCCCTCTGGACGGTGACGCGTGAACCTGGGTGTCCCCGGCAGGGGTCTCTAGTGGCGTGTCGATGGGGGTACGGACGTCAGGTGTCTCCACCGGCGTCTGGGCCCCGAAGCGACGAGTGTCGAGTGGGGTGGCTCCTGGAGGAGTAGGTAGAGGTGTGTAGCTGCTAGGAACAGTCAGCCGCGCAAAACCTGGCGTAGATGGCGATGCTGTGGCTGGTGTGGGGGCGGGCAAAGAAGGGGAGGGTAAAGAGCCTCGTCGAACACGAAGCGGTGTGGAGGCATCGGCGGCGGAATCCCCACAACAACCGCCACCGCCACCACTAGAGCGCCGGTGTCTAGACAAGTGTGAAGATCGTCTTGTCGACGCTGAAGCTTCGGAGCGCGCCGAATGCTCCGAAAGAGAGGGGGATGCGGATGGAGTAGGAACGCGCGATGATGCGCCAGAGCGATGATGCTCCACGTACCACTGTCTCTGCTGCGGTGACAAAGAAGAAAGAAACTCCTCATCATCCATACCTGCATTAAACACACGAATATTTAAACTTAATATTGAATGAATAGAGTAGACAATGACGCAAAGACCATTAAATACAATGACGTAATGATGCATATAAATACAATGACGCAATGAATTGAGTGATAGAAGAGGCAAGTCGAAAACTTAGAATTTTCAATCAAAAGATGTGAGCGCGAGTAGAAAAGAGCGTTATACACCATGGAAGGTACTTAGAGAGCCAGAGCTTTTACAACACAGAGCAAAATTGTTCAAATACAATATTTGTGGCTTTAAGAGATCTCTCTCTTATCCTCGCATAACTCAGCATAACTTCCTATATCTATATAGAGCTCTCCATTTAAACACATATCCTCTGTTTCATTTTGTAGCTCCTCTGCATGCACCCCATATAGAGTAGTAGCATCTTGATGCTCGTCTGGCACCACCGTAGCGGCTTCTGATTGAGCATCTTCTCTGATCTCCTCCATTGATGCCGTTGTGATTGGCACATGGTAGCCTTCATACGTCCTTGCACTACGAGGGGCTACCTCTATGACGTACCACCAGTTTGATGTAGACTTTGTAGGATGAAATATTACCTGCCAGAGCCACATAACTTACATGAGAGCTTTCAAGCACATAACTTGTAAAAGGGGGATGTTAACTATTTACATACTTACTTGTTCACAATGCTCTAGTAGTACGAAAGTGTCTCTTAGGTCAGTCCATTTCTTAGTAGAATCCACCTCAAGAAAACCAGACTCTCCTCTACGCACAGTAGCGTTGCGACCCTCCATGATTATCTTGAACCATTGCAGGTCGAACAAGTCGACAAAAAATCCTCTGTAATCGATCCTCAAAATCTCTTGCAGTGTGCCAAAGTAAGTGAGTTCCGCCACCACAAGATCTGCATCAGAGGAACGTCGTCGACTAGATTGTTCAAATTTTGCCATGATTCCACAATCTTGAGTAAAAAGCTTTTTGTCGATCCGTTCCACCCTAAAATGTCGACCTTTACACCATGCTGCTGTGTATGACTTATACTACAACGAACAAAGATTATGAGTGTCCGTTCAAACGTTTAGAATTAAAGTCACTAGCATGTCGTACATTGCAAACTTACCTTGGTCGCGCAACCCCAAGAGTACTCCCACTCTTCCTCAGTCACTTCGTCACCGCATTTTTGTGCGCTTTTCAATTGGTTGTGCAACCATCTTAAGCTCATGAAGGTTGGTAGGCTCTCCAGACCCATCGGATAGTGCATCGGTGGTCGTCTTCCTTGTCTCCACTCGATTCGTGGCCTTTGTCGCTCTTGCTTTGCATCCTCATATTGTGAAATCCACTTTTGCATCACTGGATTGTGAAGCATGCAAAATCGGTTGATTTTAGCCTCTAGATCTTCCGTCATCTTCTGCTCAACACCGAGATTGCACATGACAATCCCAGATATGCGCTCATCATCTATGGTTCGCCATAGCGTGTCCCGGGCTTTATCAAATCCGTCTAGCCACTCTCCAATGTACACTAGGGACTCTGATACCAACCAACCTTCTTCCATGCTACCCTCCAGACGTGCCTTTTGATGCACATATCCCTTAAGCGTTTTCATGAAATGTTCTAAGAAGAACATCCATCTGGAATGAATTGTGCCAGCTATTTCCACCTCATCAACTATGTGAACAAGAAGATGCACCTGAATGGTTAGCATGGTAGTAGGAAAATTTTTCTCAAACATGCACACAAGCTCCGCAGCATTTAGTTTGGCAAATGGTATGGAGTCTACGTTGATCTCCTTTTGTGAGATCCATTGCACCAACTTTGCAAGTTTTTAGATTGTGTTACGGATGTCGAGAGACAAACATCCCTCAATGGCAGCCGGTAAAATAAACTGTAAAGTATGTGCAGCAATGATATTAAAGTCCACATTTTATGCAATGATATTAAAGTCCACTATGAACGTACCTGACACATTTTATGCCAATCGTGTGACTTCAAACCGGTAAGCTTTCCGTCTTTAGTAAAACACGTTCGGAGCGAGTGCATTACGCCAGTGGGGGTCCGCAAAGATCTTTACTTTGCGTTCTTGGGCTCCTGTGAAAATCCATGGTGCTTTAGGGAGTTTTATTGATCCATCAGACGCTGTTTGCGGCCAATATTGCTCCATACGATCCACATTTCTAAGGTCAACTCTGGCTCCCAAAGTATCTTTCTTGCCGGTCAGATGGTCCCATAGTAGATTACCCACATTCTTGAATATGTGCATTGGATCGAGCAAGTGATTGATCATGATTCGGGGCCAGTATGGTAACTCATACCATAGAGATAGTCTCTTCATCCCTGGAGACAATCCGTCATCGCACATCTCCTTCTGCTCTAACCATGCTTGTGCAGACATCCTTGGTGGCTCTCTTTCCAAAAAGCCGTCCCGTAACACAGGATTCTCTGGAAGATACGCTTGATGACCTTCGTAGATTTGCTTCTTCAGTGAGGGCGCCCTACGTGCATTCATTCTAGGTCCACATGTGGCACATGCTCTGTATCCGCTTGTTTGAAGCCCTGCATGTATACACATGATAATATATCAACTATGGGAAAAAACAAGATTTATAGTGTCTGAGTGAGGAGTGTCAATACATCACCTGAGCATTCTGTTAGCCCGGGATAGTCATGCATGGTCCACATTAGAATGCCTCTGATCAAAGCATTCCGTCGTCCTGTGTGTCGGCTCATATCCACCACCTCTATGCCAATCCACAATTGTTGTAGCTCTTCCAATAGTGGACGAAGATACACATCCATATTCTCCACTTTATATCGCCCTGGCACAATCAAGCTTAGCCACAGGTGCCCCTTCTTCGTAGTCAACCATGGGGGAATGTTGTAGTTGAGGATGACAACGGGCCATACACTGTAAGATGTTGATCTTTGACCAAATGGATTTACGCCATCCATAGCCAGGCCTAAGAGAAAATTTCGAGCTTCCCTGGTAAAATCCGACCATGTTCCATCTATATGTTTCCAGGCTGCACAATCTACAGGAATTCGTAGCACACCATCCGAAGATTTATTCTCCTCATGCCATGATGCTAGGGCAACCATGGACTTACATTCGAAGAAATGCTTGATGCAAGGAAGCAGAGGAAAATGTCGCAAAACCTTTTGTGGAATTTTTGTCCCGTGGAGATCTACTCGATATCTTTCGGAATCACATTTCGGACACTTCTCCATGTCTATGTATTCCCCTCTGAAAAGAATGCAGTCATTAGGACAAGCGTGGATAGAATTGTAATCCATCCCCAAGTTTCGCAAAATATTTCTTGCTTCATCTCGAGAATCTGGCATCACATTGTCAGTTGGTAGTATGTGCTCTTTAAGCAATCTACACAACATAAAAATACGATACAGTCATGTAAAAATCTATCAGATCATTATACATTTAGAGTTTTATTAAAGTAAACTAATTGTAATAGATCACCTGAAAAGCGCTGTGACGCTAGTGTCACTCCATCCAAACTTTGCCTGCATGTTGAGAAGAACCAGGAGTGCTTTCAATCTAGACATACATGCTCCATTATACAATGGCGTATCGGCTTCACTTTTCATATCATCATAGATAAGCCTTTCTGAATCCATGATCGTCTCGATCATTTCATCAATCTCGGGCTCAAACATTGCCTCGTTGGGAATGTGCTTCGCATGATCATCCCCCGAGCTGTCAGAGGCTACATCTTGTGGCCTCACATATGCTACTTGACCAAAGCGCCTGCGAACACGTCTATTGGGTTGCAAGATTGCTGCTTGTTGGCCAGCGTCAGAGTCCAATGAGTTATAATTGGCAACAACTCGATCTATAATAGATGGATCGAACTCGCCAAATTCGCGAACGTGCTGCAAAGAAACACGTCTTGTCCATCGCACAGCATGCTTGCATTGATTACAAGGACATAAGACCCTCGTTGAGAGATAGGTGTTTCGGTTGGACGGTCCCACATCCTCGTCACTACTCATAATGAGGATAAAAATCTTATAACCCGGACAACAAATTTAATATTCTATTGGCATTCTTCGTCTTATCTCTCTCTCTCTCTCTCTCTCTCTCTCTCTCTCTCTCTCTCTCTCTCTCTCTCTCTCTGTCTCTCTCTCTTTACCTCACATTCTCTAGTAATGTCCAATCCCCGCACACCTCGGTCTAGAGGTGCACGGAGATCAGAACCACCGGGTTATAATCTCGTCTTTATTGGTCAATACCTATATTTGTGGGTACAAGAAATCTACAGACCCACGTCTACATGATACTGCATGTAGTGGACAAAACCCCTTTGCCTCTTCTCTAGCTATAGCACTTCACGGCATCTTAACATCTTTTCACAGTAGATCTTTTCACTTTTCGTCTAACTCTAAACCCTAAACCGTAAGTAATTCTTGCGTGGACTCGATCTAACGTAAATAAGCGTAAATCTAAATAAACATAAATCTAACTAAAAATAAACCTAAATCTAATTTAACGTAAGTCTACATCTAACCTAATCTTTAACGTCTTTTGGGATAGTTTCCTACGACGTTAAAACTCTCTTCTTCTTGTGTGTGTGTGTGTGTGTGTGTGGGTAAACCTAAATAAACCTAAGTCTAATCTAATATAACATAAATCTAAATCTAACGTAAATTATGTTATATTAAAAACAAAGAACTAAACTAACAGGGATTATAAGAACCTTAAAACTGATTTAACACATAATTTTTCACATAACTCGGCAAGAGTTGGCATTCTCATCACTAAAGATGTGAGAGTTAACTTTCGGCGGTGACGCTGCCTCATCTCCATCCACATCTGACGACAGCAATTGGCCCTTTAGACCGTTCTTGCTCTTGTTACTAACTTTGAAGTTGTTGTTGAATGACTAGAGGTTGTCTAGATGGTCATTGTGTCGGGGATGTAGTGACTCTTGCCGCCCTGAAGATCCACCTTCTTCCCTATCTTCTGGAGACATTTCACCAGTACTTTTGGATCGACGGAGCCCACCATGAGTGAAGGCAGCAATACCCTATATTCCATTGAGGGCTTTCTTCACCCGCTTCATGCAGGCATCGCAGTCTATGGAGACCTAAATCTAATCTAATATAACGTAAATATAAATCCAGCGTAAATAAACGTAAATCTAATTAAAAATAAACCTAAATATAATCTAATTTAACTTAAATAAACCTAAATCTAATTTAACGTAAGTCTACATCTAACCTAATCTTTAACGTCTTTTAGGATAGTTTCCTATGACGTTATAACTCTCTTCTTCTTGTGTGTGTGCGCGTGTGTGGATGTGTGTGCCAATTAAAAGAGATAAATGGTATAACCTTTCTATCACCCATGCCAAGTATGATAGATTGGTTATGCCATTTCCCTCTTGAATAATAGGTCTTGAGTTCAACTCCTCGTCGGCTAGATCTTTAGGTCTTTTAACTTTAATTAGTTTCCTACGACGTTAAATTATTTTCTCTCTCTTTCTCTCTCAATGTGTGTGCGTTTGTTTGGATCGTATGCATGTTTTCTCTCTCTTTTCCTCTTTCAATGTGTGCGTTTTTTGTTTATGCATGTTCTCTCTCTCTTTTCCTCTCTCAATGCATGCGTTTTTTGTTTATGCATGCTCTCTCTCTCTTTTCCTCTCTCAATGTGTGTGTGAATTCTTTGTTTATGTATGTGTGTGTGCGTTTTTGTTTATGTTTGTACTCTCTCTCTCTCTCTCTCTCTCTCTCTCAAAAACACTATGTGTGTGTGAGAGAGAGAAAGAGTATGTGTGTGTGAGAGAGAGAGAGAGAGGGAGAGAGAAAGAGGGGAAGGGAAGGAGAGAGTGAGGAGAGGGAAGGAGCATACCTGGCTCTCCTTCCTCTCCTCGTGTGTGTGTGTGTTTGTGTGTGTGTGTGTGTGTGTGTGTGGAGAAGAAAAAGAGAGAGAGAGAGAGAGAGGGAGAGCGTTACCTGCTCCTTGCTTGAGGGCGCCGAAAAACTCAGACCTGAGATCTGAGTTTTTGGGCGCGCTCTGTTATTTTTTTAGCCCAGTCGGCGTCGCTATGAGCGTCGCAAATTTCTTTGGAAATTTGCGATGCTCATAGCGACGCCCGTATTTTTTTTTTGAGCGTCGCTCTGTGAGAGTCGCTAATATGAATAGCCTCTTGTAGTGCTCCCTAACCCTACACCAATTTGGGGCACCACCTAGTTTTGGATGCGAACTAGGACGCGTAAAGAGAGAGAGAGAGAGAGAGAGAGAGAGAGAGAGAGAGAGAGAGAGAGAGAGAGAGAGAGAGAGAGAGAGAGAGTTCTCGGTCTGCTTTAAAATGTATGGGCAATGATCAAGCAAACACAATTTTATATATAAGAAGGAGAAAGAGGGGGGAGGGGGTGCTTGTTGCATTAATACCTTCTTACAAATCTGTCATGACCAATCAAAGTGACATTAGTATTTTTTCAACATAGCTTGAGTAAATTACACCACAAAACATCACAAGAAAAGACACCCCAATCACTGTCTTAAGGCTAGGGGAGTCCTCTCCATCCTGTCGCCCTCTTACAGTATGTGGGATTTATGGGTAAATTCATGACAACACCCAGAGACAAGCTATCAAGAACTTTAAGAAAAACACCAAGACACTTACACATCATTGTTGTCCATTACTTCACGTTGGAAGAGAGACAAAGTATCCAAGATTAGTCCAAATCCACCCTCCTTGATTTAGCAAATGTTGGGCTTACACTAGTAGAAGAAATGATAGATTTCTTACTCTCAATTGAATGATCACTCTCTCTCTTACAATGGCATAGAGTTACCTTGATAATCACTCCTATTACAACACATGCACATGCATAAGACAATGAGCTTCCACTCAAGAGCTCCTTCTAGAGAGGTTGAGCTTGGCTTCTCAAGCTATAGAATAGTGCTCTTGCTTATGGCTCCCCCCCTTTTGTGCTAGCTACACCCTGCTTTTGTAGCAATTTTGAGGGCTAGGGTTACTCCTCTAACCATGGATGGGTTAGATTTTCAGCACTTATCTAATTTCGTTTGCTTGGAATTATCAAGAAGTTGGTGTGGATAGATGAAGAAGAGAGAGAGGAGAGAAGTAGAGGTGATAGGACTTTTCATAGTAGGTTAGTGTTAGTAAATTAGTAGAGTTAGTATTTTTATTGATTTACAAATGGAATTGGATATTTACAATGGGAGTATCCAAGTAGGATACAAATCAAGAAGAAAAAACTCTTAATAGGTAAGAAAATAGGATTTCTTACAATGTTGACGCTCCAAGTGTCTTGAGTAGGGTCAATTTTGTCGCTTGTTGACGGTCCACTTGCTTTGATGGTATGTTTTTTCTCCTCTCTTGAACTTCCTTGGGAGACAAGGTAAGTGAACTTGAGTAATCAATCACCATGATGCTGTCTTTTAAGAGAACAGGCTGAATTTTGTGGCTTTTTGATAGATATGGGTAATATGGATGAGGAAAAATGAGACTAGGTGGTCAATTTTGGAATGGAAGTGTGTGTAGGAGACATGAGTTCACCATGGTTTCTCTTATTCTTCAAGGTTGAGAAGAAGGTGAGTAGGGTGCATAGAGGAGTGGTGAGAGAGGTGGGGATGATGAGTGGAGAAGCATGTGTGAAAGAGGAAAATGATAAAGTGGAAGAGGGAGTGTGGCTGCATAGCATGGGCAAACAGGGGTGCACCAATAAAATCATAGGTCACAGCTCGTAGCTCAAAAAAATATGAAAAACTTTGAGGTAAAAGTGCATCCCAAGAGCTACAAATTTTGTTTGTATCACCTTTTCAAATCTGGAGATCAAGTGATCTGTAAAAATTCAGCAAAACCGACTGTTCTTTTCCACTGCACAAAGTCCTTGTGAGGTCCTTCTTTGGATGATTCTTTTGAATACCTCCAAGAGTGAGCCCCCCATAGTGCATGCATGCATGCCACATATCCTTGACCTTATTTGGTAGGTTTATAATTGAAGATATTGTTGAGATCATGATATAAGTGAACAGTACAATTAAGAAAATCAAATATTGAGGGGTCTAAAATAAATATGTATATGTCAAATATAAATAATATAGGTGGAAAAAGTATAAACTGGTCAAAATAAATATCTCTTATTATAAGTCTACCATAAAATATGAATAATTTTCGTGCTCTAATTTATGAGAGTAATAGAGAATAGATGTAGAAAGGAAAAAATCAGAATAGTGAAAAAATATACACGTAAATAGAACTAGTTTTTTTGGATTTTTGTTGGGATGGAGTTACACCAAAAATAAGAGAAGCTTGCATGAAATTATTTTTATATGGAATAAAGAGTATGCAAAATGGTAAGAAAAAATATGGTAATGGTGAGTCAATGTACATAGCATAAATAACACACCATAAGTAGAAATATTGAAATAAATACTTAAATAATTATGGAAAATCCTTTTATTTAGGACCTACACACAATGAAATATTTACACACAAATGGGCCATAATATACTTATCATTTTTTATATTTTTGGCTCAACTAGCCCAATGACTAACTAATTGAGGGCTTTTAAGAAGATATTGGAAAAGTCCCCTAACTCACACACACCTATATACAGTGAAAGGGTGAGGGTAACCACAGTGTTTGAGTGATTTGATAGGGTGAGGTAACTCGCTATGGAAATTACAAAGAGCTGAAAAACAGCTATCACTATTTATTGAATAAAATGGGTTGAAAATGGCACGGGGCAATGAAGGACCTCAACCATAGGTTTTGCCACTACTTCATAGACTTGTTTCTGAGAAGCAATTTAATTCAGAATCTCATCAAACTGGAACGTCTCACGGTCCCAACTATTCTTCCTCAACTTCAATCACTTCAGCTATGACAAGTGCAAAAGACAGATCGATTAAGACAAGGCATTGGCACAATATAGAACCTGTCTTGAGCTAATGCCGGTAAAGTTTCCCATGAAACAACAAGGTAGGGAATCAGAAGAAGACCTCTGGCATCAACTCCACATAATCAGCAAAATCAACATCATTTTCTATCTCCTCAAGGTTCCTGGGCCTAAGTTGCACAATAACCCTTACTCTTCCTGACACTGAACGTAGACTTTCATGTGTTTAAGATTTAAGAGATGGAAAGGAGGCCCCAAAAGGACATGAAAAAGATATCTTTGAAGAGGAATGTACTACATAAAAATGCAGATTGAACCTAATCAAATCTCATTACTATACTTTACTTCTTTCTTTTGACTCAATGATAATGCAAGTTCTGTCATGTAGAATGCACAATTTGATTATAAAGTAAGTAACAACCTCCATTGTCATCTTTTCCATTCCAACTTGCTCGCCTGCCTAGCGAAAGCGCCATAGGGATGGCCTTAGGGCGGGGAGTCATTGGAGATGAACTGCGTTCAAAGGAGGAGGCCTTTCTAGTCGCACCATTCCTGCTCGTGGAGATCCTCTTGAAACGTTACTTCGACTGAAATAAACTTCCATTTACATTTTTGACAGTGCAAAATTACTTCCACATCCCCACCAAACAAAAGAAACCACATCCCCACCAAACAAAAGAAACCTTACTAGGAGAGTGTGCAAAACCACATCCCCACCAAACAAAAGAAACCTTACTAGGAGAGTGTGAAAAATCTCTCTCTCTCTCTCTCTCTCTCTCTCTCTCTCTCTCTCTCTCTCTCACACACACACACACACACACACACACATAGAGTCACTTTCTACCCCACAGTTATTTGCCTCACAGGCATAGCACAAAAAAACACAACATGAGAAACTAGCAAGAAATATTCTACAGTGAATAGGCCATCGCCTACAATGATGAGGCGGGGAGTAGTAAAGTTTGGTTGGGTCATGCTAGGATTAGATATTCAAATAGAAAACTCACGGCAAAATTGGAGCATTAGGGTGTAAGAACTGATACACTCTCAAAATAGAAAATTGGGTCTTCCCTTTTTTCCATTAGTTCGTACAAACATTACAAAATGTTTGCAATCATGGAACTATGTTGAAGGACATAGAAACACAAAATCAAGCGGTAAAGAAAGACGATTGAATGAAATTCATGTGTGTATAGAATCTCTTACATATTGAAGCGCAAGAGACACGATCTAGCCACCAAGAGCTTGTATTAAAAGGGCCTACAAACCATGAGCAGAAAGTCAGAAGTCAAAACTCAAAATAATCATGGCAATATACAACCTGCCCACATTTGAGGTTAATGCATTGACCACAAAACAAGCAATGCCTTCAACACATGGCATGCCTTCCTAGAAAATCACTTGATATCAATGAGCCACTTACTTTATTTACATGAGGCTGTTTGGGAGGTGCGCCTCCTTTTCAAAGTAAGAAAGCCATCCTAAAAACTTTTCAAGTTTAGCCATCTGAATTTTGAAGCTAATTGATTAATTTTATACACCCTAACAAGTTCAAAATGAAGCACAACTGCGTACCACAGTACATTGTTGCAAAACTAACAGGTGAAAGGCATTTCTCTAGGAACACAAACATTCAAGAAGACTAATGTATTTAAGGTAGCTTTGGTTTAAGGAGATTACAAAGCATGTACATGTATAGAGTAAACTGAGGCCAAAAGCAGTCACCCGAGATATGAGACTGTTACTGAACCTTTCTCAGAAGATGTATCTGCAAGAATATCCTCCATGGCTCAAACCATGATTTCAGGATCGGCAGCATCTTCCTCCCCAAGCTTGCCAAGGGTGAAAGTTTTGCCTATGCCTTTTTTACCATATGCCATGATAGTGCCAGTATACCCCTCTAGCACACTCTGCAGGCAAAAATAAGAGGATGCCAAGTATATACAATCAGGTAGAATTTTAAACATAACATACAAAATATCTTGCAAAATAGGCCACTATTACAAGCCAAACCAATATTTAAGCAGAGAACAAGCACCCAAAGACTCTATTTCCCTGTCTATAACACTATCTATTGAATAAAATGGGTTGAAAATGGCAGGGGGCAATGAAGGACCTCAACCATAGGCTTTGCCACTACTTCATAGACTTGTTTCTAACAACCGGTTTAATTCAGAATCTCATCACACTGGAACATCTCACAGTCCCAAATATTATCCTCAACTTCAGTCCCTTCAGCTGTGACAAGTGCAAATGACAGATCGATTAAGACAAGGCATTGGCACAATATAGAACTTGTCTTGAGCTAATTTCGGTAAAGTTTCACATGAAACAACAAGGTAGGGAATGAGAAGAAGACCTCTGACATCAATTCCACATAATCACCAAAATCAACATCATTTTCTAGCTCGTCAGAGTTCCTGGGTCTAAGTCCCGTAGAAACTCTTACTCTTCCTGACATTGAACGTAGACTTGCATGAGTTTAAGATTTAAGAGATGGAAAGGAGGCCCCGAAAGGACATGAAAAAGATATCTTTGAAGAGGCATGTACTACATAAAAATGTAGATTGAACCTAATCAAATCTCATTACTATACTTTCCTTCTTTCTTTTGACTCAATGATAATGCAAGTTCTGTCATGCAGAATGCACAATTCGATTGATAAAGTAAGTAACAACCTCCATTGTCATCGTTTCCATTCCGGCTTGCTCGCCTCCCTAGCGAAAGCGCCGTAGGTATGGCCTTAGGGTGGGGAGTCATTGGAGATGAACTGGAGTTCAAAGGAGGCCTTTCTAGTCGCACCATTCCTACTCGTGGAGATCCGCCTGAAACGTTACTTCGAGTGGAAGAAAATTCCATTTACATCTTTGACAGTGCAAAAATACTTCCACATCTGCACCAAACAAAAGAAACCTTACTACAAGAGTGTGCAAACTCTCTCTCTCTCTCTCTCTCTCTCTCTCTCTCTCTCTCTCTCTCTCTCTCTCTCTCTCTCTCTCTCTCTCTCTCTCTCTCTCTCTCTCTCTCTCTCTCTCTCTCTCTCTCACTGACATACACACACACACGTAGAGTCACTTTTACCCCACTCTTCTTTGCCTCATAGGCATAGCACAAAAACACACAACGCAAGATGCTAGCAAGAAATCCTCTGCAGTGAATAGGCCATCGCCTACAATGATGAGGCACGAAGTAGTAAATTCTGGTTGGGTTCAGCTAGGGAAAGATATTCAAATACAAATTCAACATTCAAATAGAAAATTCACGGCAAAATTTGGAGGATTATGGTGTCAGAACCGATAGACTCTCAAAATATAAAATTGGGTCTACCCTTTTTTCCATTAGTTCGTACAAACATTACAAACATTACAAAATGTTCGCAATCATGGCACTATGCTCAAGGGCATAGAAACACAAAATCAAGCCGTAAAGAAAGACGATTGAATGAAATGCATGTGTGTATAGAATCTCTTAGATATTGAAGTGCAAGAGACACGGTCTAGCCACCAAGAGCTTGTATTAAAAGGGCCTACAAACCATGAACAAAAAGTCAGAAGTCAAAACTCAAAATAATCATGGCAATATACAACCTACCAACATTTGAGGTTAATGCATTGCCCGGGGCAGTCACTTTTTAGAATGTGTATGATATCATGTGATTGAACCGGAGAGGATTATTAAAAGACCAAAATGTATAAAAATGTATACATACAGAGGGGGGTGGGGGTTTTTTAAGTAGGCTCACAGTGTAAGTATAGTATGTATATTGGGGTATTATTAATTACCTCTTGAATGCACGGGATATAGGGGTCTTTTGATAAGTGACTGCCCCGGGATGCATTGACCACAAAACAAGCAATGCCTTCCAAATTCCTCATCAATTCTTTTTTCATAACCATCTGAATCCATTTCTACATGTGAAAACCCTGATGATGCATCAGCCATAAAGGGAGGTTCATCTACCTTTTCCTTTCCTTTTCGTGATACATTCCCTATAGCTGTTGGTGGAGTAACCTGGGTACGTAGTCTACCATTCCATGGCTTCTCAACAGATCCATGAGAAGATGAATCTTGTGGTCCACTCAAAACTTGTGACTGTGGACTCACATTTTGTACAACCACATCAGCCCCAATAGTGCCATGTGCATTACTGTACTAGTTGCTCATCTCATCAAAGACTACATCTCTGCTCACTCGTAATTCTCCTGTAGTAGGATTGTAGCACCTGTACCCCTTTTGTTCAAGGGAATATCCCACAAGAATACATTTCTCTCCTTTAGGATCCAATTTCCTACGCAACTCATCTAGTACATGCACGTAAGCTATGCAGCCAAACACTTTCAAGTGTGCCAAATCAGGATTTGTACTTGTAAACTTTTTCTCAGGTGTTACATCATGCACCGCAGCTGTAGGTGTCCTGTTCATAATGTACACAGCTGTATTTATAGCTTCAGCCCATAAATGATGAGGCATGTTCTTCTCATTCATCAATGCATGTGCAACCTCTGCAATGTGCCTGTTTTTCCTTTCTGCGACCCCATTCTGCTGTGGAGTATATCTGCATGTAAACTGTCTGCGTATACCATGCATTCGTAGAAAATCTGAAAAATAGTTGGAGAAGTACTCTCCCCCTCCATCTGACCTCAATTTCTTGATTTGCATATCTGTCTCCTTCTCAATCATGACTTTGAAGTCCTAAAAGTGACCAAACACTTCATTTTTGTTACGCATGAAGTAGACCCATACTTCCCTTGTATGGTCATCAATGAAAGAGACATAATACCTACAACCATGTATACTTGCAGTATTGGTTGAACCCCAAACATCTGTGTGCACCACCTCAAGTGGATTTTTACATACTAGCATGCTGCACACACTTTATGCATACCATCCACCTTGAATTTGGGCAAACCTTTTACAATCTATTTTGATTGCATGCTGCGCAATCTCTGCTCATTAACATGGCAAATGGGTTTGTGCCAAATGTCAACATCAGCCACAACACCTGTGCCCTGTGCAAATAATGCATCTTTTACCTCAGGCATATCTACATTCAGAATTGTCGTGATGTGACACGTACATAGTGGGAACACATGCTACAAGATCTATCTTGTAATTTTTTAGACACATAATTATCTTTCCTAAAATGTACATATGCATATTTAAGTATAATAATAAGCCTTCTATCTCATCCTTTTATTTTTCTCAAGGGTAACCTATTCTTACTTTACCATCAAAAAATACTATGGGAAAAACATCAATAGCTCCGTCTCTTTAACTTGGGGCAAAAAGCATTGATTCTTTATTTCTACTATCTCATTATCATCTCACACCCTAGCTAGATCCTATATCTAGGGTAAACTCCAATATATATATATTCTATGTATTTTTCTTATATTTCTTTTTAAATAGCTACTAGGAGGGGATCAAATCCTACTGGAACACTAGGTGGCATGATTTCAAAGATACACTTATTTTAATTCATTATTGAAAGCATGATTATAAAACTTTGTCAAGGAGTAATGTCATGCTTTTATATGTAATGAGGTGTCCTTTGGAATCAAATGAAAGTCTAGGCTAAGGGGACCACAGGAAGACTTTTGCTGCCAGAAATGGACCCTATTTTGATGAATTTTTTACACAAGGTTCCAATCCGACTTGAAAAACAATTTTAGAATGAAAATCGTAGCTAATGAGTTGACGCTTCTGTCCATATTTTTACTTTTTTATTTGGAGCCACGGTTTAGGAGATATGATCAAAATACTGGACCCTAGTCTGCTCACATCATGCAGGGACAGCTCATTTTCAACTTTTCCAGTTTCTATTCACACTGGCTCCTCTCTTCTTAAGTAAACCCTTAGGGGTTCCCTTCACGTATAAAAGGGAACCTCTTTTTCCTTGAAAAGGGACTCAAGCATTCAAGCCATTGATGAGAGGAATTCTTGAGGGAGTGAGTAGTAATGCATAATTGTACTTAGCCATTAACATAAGCCCAAGCCTACGCTTTCTCCTAGAGGAAGACTAGCCATTCTTCTACGCTATCCTTGGAAGATCAACTCTAATCAAAGAAGGTCTTGTACTTGGCGTATCAATCAAAGTGGAGTTCTCCCCTCTTCTTCTCTCTCCATCAATAATGGTGCCGAAGGGTTTGTCAAGTAAGATGTGTTCTACATTGATGTTTTCTTGATTTCTTGTTGTTTTCTTTTTCATCTCTAATCCGACATATATATATATGTATCTAATCTCATCTCCTTAACCAAACCTATCTCTCTCATTCTTAGTAATTCATCCTCTCTACAAATCCTACGTTCTCTTTGCTACAGGTACATCTCTCCCCGCAGTATCCTTATTGCCTACGGGCAAGAATAGGGCTTGGGAGGGAAAATTCTCATCTCTTTACTTCTCTCAAAACTACATTTCTCACATACTATTTTAGATGAATAACCCACATGATGATCATTTCTATCGCTTTCACTTTGTACGATCTATTAGAATTAACGTATGGATTAGCTGTAAAATACACTTTCAACAATGTATAGTGTTTCTCTTTGGCCCAGAAAAGCTTAATGAAATACTTCTATCACGGGATCCCATCATACTACCTCTCATAGACTATAACTTTTCTTTTGACGTAAGCGTAGTTATCTTACTATGAACCAAGAGGATTTGTACACACAATTAATCCCAATCACTAGACAAAATATATATATTATGGTAAGCACAAAACTACAATTCCAAAGAACAATTCGTAGCATATTTGGTCAGCCAAGATTGAATGCCATTAACTCATCTATTAACCCTTTCATATTACCCATGATACGATATGACCATAGCCTTGATGTTTTCATCTTTGTGTTATTTTGACATTCTCTTTTGTGTTCTTTCTTTGTGCGTGTGAGTGCAAGAGAGAAAGAGTGGGGCTTCTTTGATTGCAGTTCCTTCCAAACCCTAGTTTTCATGGCATTTATGGTTTAACTCCTTCATATAGTTTTTGTTGAGTTCTCTCACAAACTCTCACAGCCATAAGCCCGATGCTTTCCTGGCAAGACCGTAAATTTTTTGACATATTTTTGGTGAACCTAACGCGAAACTGCCAAGGTGAGAATTTGTGGGTAACCATGGGTGATCATGTTGAGCAACAGGGTAGGCATTTTGACCCATCAACAATGCAAATGTTTCAAGCATTTGCAATGTTCATGCAACAACAACATGCCACTGAAAGAACGGAGATTTCAACAACAAAGGCCATACAAGCGAGTCATCAACAGAATGGATCAATTCAATGGCAAAGATGTAACCAAGTACTTACGGGAGTATGTGAAGGAGATGGAGCTGCATCGCGTGTCAAAAGGTGAGATGATTCAAAGCTTTGAGCTAGTTGTTGCTCCAGAAATTAGGGAGCATGTTAGGGAAATTAAAGATAGGTATGGGAGAAATTGGGAAGAACTCAAAGTAGCTTTAAAGGAGGAATATTTCATGGAGGACTCTCAGAGAGTAACCAAAAGGACATTCTTAGAATGGGTAGTCAAGCCAAAGCAAGGACTATCAATAACAGAGCTACTTAGGGAATTTGAGCGGCGCTATGCGCAACTCACAAGGACAGAAAGGGCCACTCTAGATGCAGAGAAGACAGATCTTTTCTTACAAGCTGCAGGTAAAGAGTTTCAAGAAAATTTGGAGCTTCTTCTTAAAGATAAAGATGCTGAGCAAGGACTAAATACCGACTCGAATGAAGTTGAAGGTGCTGTCTCATTGCTTGCCAAACGAAAAAGAAGAAGGGACAAGATGGTAGTAAACACTACAAGTCCTTCAACCTCAACTTCTGACAAAATGGTAAAGCTTACTTTTATCGCTCCTAAATTTGATGAGTCCATGCTAGATGAGCTTGTGAAGGGAATGCGTGACTTGAAGGTGAAGCTTGTAAAGCATGAAGAAAAAGTCTAACCATCAGGGCCACTTCCTAGGGAAAGACAACAGCCCAAAGAAGGGTTTGTTGATAGATGTATTTGGTGTGATAGTACAGACCATGTAAGAAGGGATTGTGATGATTTTAGTGATGCTTTGTCAAAAGATGTTGTCTTTTTTAAGGATGGTAAAATCCACTTAAGAGAGACAGGTCTACCCTTGAGAACTAACTTTGGGAAGGAGGGAATGCAAACCTTAGTTGAAGATATGGCAACTAAACGTGCCAGCTCTTCAGTTGAGGCAGCTACTTATGAAGTTAAAATTGATCATTTTTGTGATGAAGAGGTGATTGACCATCATGGTCAAATTTGGCCAAATGTCATGCAATTAGCTAAAAAGGGAAAGCTTACAAAAGAGATTCTACATGAAGCAGGTGATTGCATACGTCTAGAAATAGGATGGAATGATCCAGTGGACTCATTGTCAGTGCATGCCTACATTACAAAATGCCTAATTGTAGAAGAGAAGCGTAGACGTGAAAATTCTGATGAAGGACCATCAAAAAGAGCTTCTAGAAGTGGGGGAAGAAGCGACTCAAAGCCTTCTCAAACACCCTCGACACAAGGAGCATCTCCACTTGAAGTACTCATGGAGGAGTCTACAACAGGAAAGAAGAAAGAGCCAACAAAAGGTAAGACAAAAGGCCCAACTTATAAACTACAATCTGATATTGAGGTTGCTACAGATTTGAAGAAATTCTTGGAGGAAAGGATCTTGAATAGCAAGAGGAAGAGGCAAACCCTTGCTGAAGTTTCTCATTCACAGGTTGAAGGGGAAACCTCGAAGACACAAGGGATGCAGCTGCTAAATAAGGAGGATGATGGAGCTGTGGTAGGATGCTACCAATCTAGTGGGAGAGTGAAGCAAGTGCATTTCTCAAATGATGATGAAGAAGTTGAAGATATTCCTAGGAGCTACTATTCACGAAGTCATTGGGCAAGGGCTACTACAGAAACTTTGGTTGAGGTAGGTGATCTTGAAGAGCCATTTGTTGCCTTGATTGACCATGGTTCAGAAATAAACATAATGTCAAAGAGTCTCTACAACAAGTGCAAATGGCCGATTGACACAGATCATGGTTGGATGGTAAAAGTGGAAAACAATTCATCCGGTGAATTGTATGCAGCATGTCCAGGTGTGAAGGTGGCAATAGGTGATGTAATGATTGACCAAAAATTCTTTGTACAGGATACATCTTCATATCATCTCATCCTTGGACAGCCCTAGCCTACATTGTGGGAGTTTGAATGGAAACAAAGGTAATGGGCGATGGTTCAGCATATGCTAGGATACGCAGCAAAGATGGTAAACGAGCTGTCCAATTTCTCACAGTTTGTGTAAACCATGAAAGAAATCGTGACAACCTCAGAGAACATCCTCTACCGAAGGTAAGCAAAGAGTTTCATGATCATAGAGAGATGATGGGTTTTGGCCAAGTACAATTGTAAAGCAGGATTGCAGTGGTACAGAAAGAAAAAGGGTCTCGTCTGATCCAAAAATAGGTGAAACTTTCTCAATGAGCTCCTTGGTAACAAAGAATGGATCAGTATGTTTTACAAAACTTGAAGATTTGAAGATATGTGAGAGGCAATATGTGCATAATGTACAAATAGGCATGAAAAAGAGTGGGTTGCTAGAGCCTACTAAAAATGTTTTGGGTTTGTGTGAACAAGTTTCTTTTGTAGATACTATGGGTGAGCTTGATTCTATAATGAGGTCTAGTTTGCATCTTGAAAATGAAGTTGTGGAAGTTTGCTCTATGGAAATGTATCAAGTAATAGAAGCCTTTAAAGAAAGCCAAACAGTTGGTGCAGAAGTCCATGTTGAAACTAAATACAAGAGTGTAGCAAATAAGGTGCAACCAGTAGCTTCACCCTTACCACCCAACAACAGGGAAAAGATTGAGTAGGCTTCTTTACAACCAAGTTTGCGGAATCCTAAAAAGATCGCGCATATCTTCACAAAGGAGTCTTTTCAAGAGTTGCAGATTGGTTGCAAGTAGTTTCTAACACAAGAGGAGACAAAGTGCTTCAAAGAAATGCTTTCAAAGCATGGTAAGGCTTTTGAATTTGAGCCACATGAGATAGGATGTGTTGATCCTTCTATTGTAGCTCCTATGGTAATTTTCACAATACCTCATGTGCCTTGGAATCTATGGCCTATTCCGGTTCCAAAGGCTCATTTTCCAAAGTTAGTAGAGCTACTAAATGAGAAAATCAAAATGGGAATCTTGGAGCCTTCTTGTGCTCCATACTCAAACAGGTGGTTCACAGTTCCAAAGAAGAATGATTCTCTACGCTTCATCCAAGATATGAAACCAATAAACAAGGTGACAATTAGAAATGTAGGTACAGGTCCAATTGTGGATGAGTTTGTAGAGGCGTTTGCAGGGAGGGCAATCTACTCAGGGTATGATCAATTTCAGCTTGCAATCGAAAGCAGAGACTTGACAACCATGAGTACACCTTTGGGTTTGGTAAGGATGTTTCCTTGCCACAAGGAGCAACCAACTCGGCTGCACATATGATGAATGGGATGAATAAGGTCTTACGTGACTTTATTCCCCAAATCACAATGCCTTTCATTGATGATTTGCCTATCAAAGGATGTGAAGAAAGTGGCAAAGATGAAGCTTTGGATCTCAAGGGATGTCTCAGGTTTGTGGTAAATCACATAAATGATTGTGATAAAATTTTGTCTAAGTTGGAAGAAGTGAATCTTACATTGTCAGGGAAAAAGTCTATGTTTGGCGTCAAAGAAGTGCTCATTGTGGGGCACATGTGCGGGCCATATGGTAGGAAACCTTGTCCATCAAAGGTAGATGCCATCCAAAGAATGAAAGAAACATGCACTAGCATCACTGAGGTTCGAAGGTTTCTGGGAGCATGTGTCTTATATGTTATTTGGATTCCACATTATGCACATGTAGTTGATCCTCTTTATCAGCTGCTTAGAAAGAATCAAAAGTTTAAATGGACAGAAGCACATGTAAAATCCATGAAAAAGCTAAAGGACTTGCTCGAGTCAGCGACAACTTTCAGAAAGTTAGACTACGAGTGTCAAAGGCCAGTAATTGTGACAGTAGACACCAGTCCTACAGGGATTGGATGGGCAATAGGGCAAGATGACAAAGAAGGACACAGGCATGTGGTAAGATTTGGAGCAAAGGTACTAAGTGCTCACCAAAGAGACTATCCACAGATAAAGAGAGAGTTATGGGGTATGGTTATAGCATTGAAAAGTGGGAAAGAGTACCTAATTGGTGCATGTGTGGTTGTAGAAACAGATTGTCTACCACTTCTTGGGATGATTACAAGGTGCTCAACGCCAGACATTGCTATGTTGCGGTGGATTGCCTACATTAAGTCCTTAAATCCCGATTCTAAGCACATTGCAGGTAAAGACAATACAGTGGCAGATATGCTATCAAGGGCAAGGTATGAAGATGAGTCACAAATGATTGATGAGGGAGATGATGTAAGTACAAAGTTCTATTCTATCTCTCATGTCGAAGGTAACAATGTCTGCATGACTAACTCACTTGAATCATTCTTGAAAGAGCTTTATGAAGGTGATTGGCTTCTTATTGGAAGCTACTTGAGTACTCTAACAAAACAGGATGATTGGTCTGAACAAGAATTCAAGAGGATACGTAGGAAATCATATGGGTACCTTTTAAGGGATGGTTACTTGTGGAAGCATCCTAAACAAAAGGGTGCTACACCACAACGGGTTATATGTAAAAAAGATACTCAAGTAAAGCTCATGCAAGAGTTTCATGAGAGCCTATGGGCTGGACACAGGGGTGTGTAGGCAACCTTCTCCAAGTTGAAGGAAAAATATTGGTGGAAGGGTATGTATAAAGATGTATCTCAATTTGTAGAGTCATGCATAACTTGTCAAATGTATTCAAATATCCGACATCGTGATGGATTGCACCCTACATATCCACTAGCCATGCACTATAAATGGGTTGTGGATCTAGTCACAATGCCTTTAGGACTCTGGCAGATGAGATACTTGGTTCTTGCACGAGAAGACCTAATTAATCAGGTTGAAGGAAGAGCATTAAGAGATAAAACCACATAAGCTGTGTGCAAATTCCTTCTTGATGAGATGATTTGCCGTTATGGTTGTGTGGGGAAAATCACTGCAGATAGAGGTGAACTGGATGCTGAAGAAGCAATGGAGTTCTTTTCTAGATTAGGAATCAAGCTTTGTCTTACTACAGCTTACAACCCTGAAGGCAATGGAAAGAGTGAAAGAGGGCATCCTCCTATCATCAAAGCTTTGGCCAAGGCTTGTGAAGGAAGAGTTGGTGAGTGGCCAAAACTTTTACCATATGCTTTATGGGCTGATCGTACAACACATAGCTCAGTAACTGGCTACATGCCTACGGAGCTAATGTATGGTCAAAAGCCAGTGATGCTGATTGAAGTTACAATTCCCACATGGAATGTACTACCTTGGCAAGAGGGGCTTAGTAGGGAAGATCTCCTTGCACTACATATAAGGCAGCTAGAGAGAAGACCTGGAGACATTGAAGCTGCAAATGAACGACTCAAAAATGCAAGGTTGAAAAACAAGGACTACTTTGATAAGCGACATTGACTCAGGAGCAAAGCAATTGACAAAGGTGACTGGGTTTTGGTGTATGATAGTAGCCTTGATAACCAACACGCTGTCATGCGTAAGTTTTCAAAAAGATAGTTTGGACCGTATGTTAAAAAGCATGTGCATGAAAATGCTACTTATAGCTTGTCTGAACTAGATGGTACAGAAGTAAAGATTTCCATTGCAGGAAAAAGGATCAAAATGTTTAAGAGAAGAGGAGACAATGATCCAGAAGATGTTGATGAGGAAGAAGAGAAAACCATAGGTAAAGATCAAAGTGAAGATGAAGCTTTAGAATCATCCAATGAACAAGAAAGCAAGGAAGATGTACAAGAGGGCTGATCTTACAAAGAAATAATGTGGCACATACCGGATGATGTGAATGTTTACAAGGGGTGGATGTCGTGATATGACACGTACATAGTGGGAACACATGCTACAAGATCTATCTTGTAATTTTTTAGACACATAATTATCTTTCCTGTAATGTACATCTGCATATTTAAGTATAATAATAAGCCTTCTATCTCATCCTATTATTTTTCTCAAGGGTAACCTATTCTTACTTTACCATCAGAAAATACAATGGGAAAAACATCAATAGCTCCGCCTCTTTAACTTGGGGCAAAAAGCATTAATTCTTTATTTCTACTATCTCATTATCATCTCACACCCTAGCTAGATCCTATATCTAGGGTAAACTCCAATATATATATATATATTCTATGTATTTTTCTTATATTTCTTTTTAAATAGCTACTAGGAGGGAATCAAATCCTAGTGGGACACTAGGTGGCATGATTTCAAAGATACACTTATTTTAATGCATTATTGCAAGCATGATTATAAAACTTTGTCAAGGAGGAATGTCATGATTTCATATGGTATGAGGTGTCCTTTGGAATCAAATGAAAGTCTAGGCTAAGGGGACCACAGGAAGACTTTTGCTGCCAGAAATGGACCCTATTTTGATGAATTTTTTACACAAGGTTCCAATCCGAATTGGAAAACAATTTACAGTGAAAATCGTAGCTTATGAGTTGAAGTTTCTGCCCATATTTTTACTTTTTTATTTGGAGCCACGGTTGAGGAGATATGATCAAAATACTGGACCCCAGTCTGCCCACATCATGCAGGGACAGCTCATTTCCAACTTTTCCAGTTTCTATTCACACTGGATATGATCAAAATATGATATGATCATTTGAGGAGATATGATCAAAATACTGGACCTCAGTCTGCCCACATCATGCAGGGACAGCTCATTTCCAACTTTTCTAGTTTCTATTCACACTGGATCCTCTCTTCTTGTGTAAACCCTTGGGGGTTCCCTTCACCTATAAAAGGGAACCTCTTCTTCCTTGAAAAGAAACTCAAGCATTCAAGCCATTGATGAGAGGAATTCTTGAGGGAGTGAGTAGTAATGTCTAATTGTACTTAGCCATTAACATAAGCCCAAGCCTACACTTTCTCCTAGAAGAAGACTAGCCATTCTTGTACGCTTTCCATTCTTCTCTTTCCATCAATAATGGTGCTTAAGGGTTTGTCAAGTAAGATGTGTTCTACATTGATGTTTTCTTGATTTCTTGTTGTTTTCTTTTTCATCTCTAATCCGACATATATATATATATGTATCTAATCTCATCTCCTTAACCAAACCTATCTCTCTCATTCTTAGTAATTCATCCTCTCTACAAATGCTACGTTCTCTTTGTTATAGGTACATCTCTCCCCGCCGTATCCTTTTTGCCTACGGGCAAGAATAGGTCTTGGGTGGGAAACTTCTCATCTCTTCACTTCTCTCATAACTACATTTCTTACATACTATTTTAGATGAATAACCCACATGATGATCATTTCTATCGCTTTCACTCTGTACGATCTATTAGAATTAACGTATGGATTAGCCGTAAAATACACTTTCAACAACGTATAGTGTTTCTCTTTGGCCCAGAAAGGCTTAATGAAATACTTCTATCACCGGATCCCATCATACTACCTCTCATAAACTATAACTTTTCTTTTGACGTAAGCGTAGTTATCTTACTATGAACCAAGAGGATTTGTACACACAATTAATCCCAATCACTAGACAAAATATATATATTATGGTAAGCACAAAACTACAACTCCAAAGAACAATTCTTAGCATATTTGGTCAGCCAAGATTGAATGCCATTAACTTATCTATTAACCCTTTCATATTACCCATGATACGATATGACCATAGCCTTGATGTTTTCATCTTTGTGTTATTTTGACATTCTCTTTCTTGTTCTTTCTTTGTGCGTGTGAGTGCAAAAGAGAAAGAGTGGGGCTTCTTTGATTGCACTTCCTTCCAAACCCTAGTCTTCATGGCATCTATGGTTTAACTCCTTCATATAGTTTTTGCTGAGTTCTCTCACAAACTCTCACAGCCATAAGCCCGGTGCTTTCCTGGCAAGACCGTAAATTTCTCGACAGCGTAAACATTCTGCCCACACATTTGCCCTCTGTGATGAGCTTATAGCCAGTTTAGAAATCTTCTACATAACAGCCATTCGGATTGAAGCAAACCTGCAAACCCTGCTCAACCATTTGTCCAACAGAAACAAGATTCTTTCTAATGTTTGGGACATAAAGTACATCTGCTAAGTACTTTGATTTCCCACTCTTCCTATTTAGAGGTATATCCCCTACATGAGCAATGGGGTGGGCTGTGTCATCTCCTGTCTGCACATAGCCTGACACATCTGGTTTGCGCATATCTCTAAACCACTCTCCACGAGACGTCATGTGATTAAAGACACCTGAATCCACATACCAAACATTATCTTCGGTGGAATTCTCTTCTGTCATTGTATTCATTACATACTGCATGACAAACATGCACTCGTTTTTGTTGTCATCTTCATCTCTACTATTAGATGCATATTTGCCCTGTTCTCTGTTTCCACTTGCTTTTCTCTTTGGACAGTCACGTGACATGTGACCTGTTTCACCACAAGTCCAACATTCTCTACTATCTGCAGTATGTTGCTGCCTGCTTGATCCTACACCATGACCTCTGTTACTCCCCCTGCCTTGAGACGGGTTTCCCCTGCCACCTGTATTGTTTTGATTTGATTGACCTTCTTGAAATTCGCCCCTGCAACCACTTGGGCCTCGACCACGACCTCTACCTCTACCTCTGTTGGAGTTAGAATAGAAGGCCTGTTCAGACCTTTTTCTGCCACGAGAAGTAGATGTGTCAATACCAAGGTTCTTCTCCTCGAGAATAAGCATAGAAATCAAATCTTGGAACACGGGGATGTCGTCTCTTGTATTCATGGAAGACTTGAAATGTACATACTCATCTCCTAGACCATCCAAGCATGCACGGACAATGTCATCGTCTTCCACTGCGACTTTAATAGATCCAAGAGCCTCAATGATACTCTTGATCTTCAAGGCATAATCATTGATGGAGAGGTTGTTCCTCTTAACCTAATTTAGCTCCGACTTTAGTTGAAGCTTCCGGGGCTTTGTGTTCACCTTGAACACTCTGCCTAAGTTTTTCCATGCAATGGTGGGGGTTTCAGTATCCTATAGATAGCCCATCATGCCATCTGTGATGCTCATAGAAAGCCAATACATCACTTTGCTCTGGCCTTGTTGCCAGTCCCTCAAAGCTTTTCTTTGTTCTGCTGTAGCATTTGCCTCGGGAATCTCTAGTTCCTTTTCATTGTCTCCTTCTACATAGTCCCAATAACCTTTTCCTTTTAGGAAATTTGTTATTCTGAACTTCCATGCAGGGTAGTTATTTTTCTCAAGCTTCTCAGTGACAATCTGACTGAAACCGTCAGACATCTTGAAGCACTAAGACAAAATAGTTGCAATATGCAAAAACCTACAAATCTGTTGAACCTGCTATCGTGGTACCTGTAACGCTTTCTACACTCAACGAGTGTTCACATACAAGAGTACATACAACCACTATACTTGTGTAGTAAATCTCTGTGTACTGCACTTTGGAGACCTGTTCAGAAACTTGTACGAAAGGGATTACGAACGAAGGGATTGTGATGGTCTTTTTCTCTTAGCCTCTCTTACATGCATCAGGCTCTGATACCATGTAAAGAATGAGGATGCAAGAGAGCTAGACAAGACAAGCACAAAACACACAGAGATGGAAAGCTTCTTCTTCTTCGCACAGAAAAGAGAGTACAAAATGACTAAGTGCTAAAACTAAAAAGTAGCACATATGTACATGCGGTCACTAAGTGTGAACTCGCTAGAAGCGTACCAGGATGGAACTATAAGTGTAGTCCAACTGTAGAATCACTGGCAGAGATCCTCCGTGTCGGTCACCTAACGCGCCAGTGAATAAATACCGTAAGCGGCAAAGACCCATAGTGGATGCTAGCTCAAGATGTAGAGCTCAACATCGCAACAGTTACAATGAAGCAACTCCGAAGCTAAGTGAATAAAGCGTGACATATACGTCACCTTTTGAATGAATGAGATTACCTGTTTGAGATTCTTGGGTGATGGGAGCTCAATAAGAGCCTTTGCCTTTTGAAGATCCACCTCAATGCCTTTATACGAAACCTTGTGACCAAGCAAGATCACTTCATCCTCACCTATGTGACACTTGTCAGGGTTGAGTTGACCTCCCATGTCATAGAGCTTCTTTAAACCTTCTTCTACCCTTTATAGATGCAATGATTTTGAGCTATAAATGCAAAAACCATCAATAAAAACCCTAATGGGCTTTCCAAAGAATTCTTGAAACACCATGTTCATGCAGCGTTGGAAAGTTGCAGGAGCATTTGACAGTCCAAATGGCATGACTCTAAAAGCATAACAACCCCAAGGAGTGATGAAGGTTGTTTTCAACTGATCTTCCAATGAGATACCTATTTGAAAGTAACCTGAGTAGCCATCACACACAGTGTACTTCTCATGACCAGCTACCTCATTTACTATCTCATCTTGAAATGGGAGGGGAAAGTGATCTCTTTTTGTTGCCACATTGAGTGGACGGTAATCCACACACACCCTCCACTTGCCGTTTTTCTTAGGAGTGACAACAACGGGAGAGACCCACTCTGAATTCTCCACTGGATAACGGAAACCTGCTGCTAGAAGCTTTGTTACCTCCTTCAGTAAAGCCTTCTCCTTGATGACTCCTAGCATTCGTAGCTTCTGAGCCTTAGGTGTGGCCTCTGGCTTGAACTCAGTTTTGTGTTGAACAACATCTACTCCACGCACATCGGTGTAGTTTTTAGCAAAAAGCCTAGGAAATTTCCTTAACACACCTTTGAGCTCCTCTCTTTCATCCTTTGTAAGTGTTGTAGATAACATACCTTCTAACATTCTTTCATCTTACACTTTATGGTTCTCTTGGGAACCTACCTCTTCCAAACCTGGGCAAGCGGTCTCTTGGTTGTTTGGCTTAAACCTTACCCCCATGAATTCAATGGAAGACTCCTCTTCAGTAATGGTGCCTCTACTTTCTCCTTCTGAAGTGCTATCGGTCCAGCCTTCCTCCGTCTCACTTTGAGATGATTCTTCATGGAGCTCCTCTTGGCGTTGCTCCTTCATGTCAAAGACAACCTTCTTATGATTGTCATTCTTGAAAATTAGCTTTCCACTCTCCCAATCCTGCAAGCTCGCATTTTCATTAGCCATGGTCTTCCTAGGATAAATGGATAACCATTTCCTTTGGTAGACATGACATAGAAATCCACTGCCTTCTTAATGCCAAAGGCCTCCACAAAATTTTTTACAAATGCCTATGCACCTAGCCTTGCTATTTTTTGCCATTTTCACTTTGACTTCAGGTGTCTCATGGATGTGCATGCCTAGTCTTTGCATGAGTCCCTCTCTCCACTAGACCTTTCCTAACCGATCTTCCTTTGATGTAACAATCTAGCACCGGTGAAATTCATTTCAGCTTGTGAAATTTTTACAACAGGCACACTCTCTTTTACTTTTCTCCTTAGCTAACTGCCTTTTTTCAATCCCTCCTAACTTGTGGGCATAATGCAAGAAACTGAGGCCATGAGATATCAGGACCCTTACCTCTCATGTCTTCCAACAAGTTGTATGGAGCCATACCATATCCAAGAGGGAAGTCTTGGAGGTTGATACGACATTGAGTCCTCTTGGTTTCCTTGGTCTCCTTTGCCTTCTTTTCTCGTCCATGATCACTTTGTGACATGACTCCTTCTTTCTCCTTCCCTTTTCCATGGCCACACTTAATTCCATTTGCTTCCATGTCAACCTCTTTTGAATTTGTCACCTCTACCACATGCACATTTGGGTCTGGAAAAGGTGGAACTCCTTCCACTCCTTGTGGAGGTGGTCTTGCTCCATATGGCCTTTGTAGAAGCCGTGGTTGCTGACTAGTTCGTTCACCTGCATTCATCACTGGGTAATTCAAGTTAGGTCTCCTTGGCGCCCCACGGGGCCAAGGAAAATTATACATCCCATGTCCAGACTCGCCGGAATTCCAACATTGTAAGACTCTCCTTGGTCGTTGATCTCGCTCTTCAGACTTCCTTGCTTGTCCTTTTGGACCTACAGCTTGTGCAAGGTGAATTGACAGGCTACTTAAAGATTCATATAACTTCCTACCTCATCATGGAAAAAGTTGAGTGACATTAGAGCCAGTGTAGGGCTACATGACTCACTATTTCCAATAGATTGGTTTGAAGGACTAGAGACAGGACCAACTGCCAAAAGAGTTGGAGATGAGCCAATTAGACGTGTCACAACAGTTGATTTTCAAAAATGGGTCAAAAAATACAGTGGATCTGGGGATCCATATGACCACTTAGCTAGCTTCAAGCAAGTGCTAAGAGCAAAACGTATATTTCATTTCCATACTACATTTGAGGGATTTGGAATGAATTTATAGAAGGAAAATCTTTGACATGGCTCCAAAACATTCGACCAAGGGCAATCATGGATTTAAATACATTAGCTCAGGGATTTGTAGCTACATGTTCCAAAACTAGGATCAGACATAATATGGTAGCTCAAGTCTATAGATTCAAACAGAAACAAGGTGAGTCTGCTAGGGATTGTGCAACTCAAATGAAGGAATACATTGCAAGATGCTGGGAATTGGAAATGTAGCAGAAGAAAGATTAGTGTCATTATTTCTAGAAGGATTTCTAAACAAAGAGCTTCATGCTATACTATATAGTAAGAAGCATAAAACCCTAGAAGCATGTGTATAAGATGCTATTGACTTGGGAGACAATTGTGATATTTTCAATGAAGATGATGTCTCTAAGGATACTCAGAGTGAGAAAACAACATCCAAAAAACCTACACAAGTGAAAGAGCTATTGGAGCACCACTTACAGACATAGAATACATGCTCAAAGGATGAACCAAATGATGAATAATATGCAAAAAGCTCCTATGAGAGGGCATGGGCAAGGAATACCTCAACGGGACAACCAATTCTGTCACAAAAATGGTGTAGCATTGAGGATAAATGGACAAACCATGAGACCAATGAGAGTTATTACCAACCAAAGTACTATGGAAATGTTCAGTATGTACCTATGAGACCACAAGAATATCCCATGTATAGATATCAACCTAATATGGCCCCAACACAAAGACCACCGATGGTTATGAAAAGGCCGTAACCAGTGTTGGGTCAACAACCCCCATTTCCTAGACATAATGCAGTGCATGTAAAGTACATGCATTCAAAAGGAGTCATAGATAAACAAGCACTGGTTCATGTTACACCTTATGTTGAGCCTAGTCCATCTACAAGAATGGTAGAAGAAGGAGAGTGGTATAATTCACATCCACCTTCAATGAAATAAACTGTGACTTATGCTACACTAGAGCATACACCAATGTACTTTGTAGCTAATCAAGTGTTATACCTCCAATGGTAGGACCCATGATTAAGCCAAAGACTGGAAACTACCATAATTGTGTTGCAGATGATCATTGGAAAAATGAATGCCAAGAACCTGACAAGAACATTAAGCCAGTTGAAGCTTTTTGTACACAATGTTGCAAAAAGGATGGACACGTCCCTAGAGACTATCCAGACAATCTGTTAAACAAAGAAAAAGTAGTGGTGTGAATGTAGTCCAAGTGATACCTAGTAGCTCTTTAGAAAGTGAACCTGTTGTTCCAATCAAGGTGATCACTTGAGTCCAAGCTAGGAAAAAGAGACATAACTCCTCTAATGAATTAGAGAATACTAAAAATTCCTCTCAAAAGACCAAGAAGAGAAGATGTCAAAGATATGAGTCGAGAAAACAGAAATAAAAGGAGAAAGCCAAAAAACTATTTCAGGAAAAAGTGAAAGAAATTGGGAGTGAAATCAAGGAAACCACAATAAAATCTAGAAGATCAATTTTGGTAGACAAAATTTTTTAGACAATCAATGCAGCCTTGGAAGCTTTCCAAAAGCGAGACTTAAAGCAGACAAAAACATGAAAAACAAATAAAAAATCTATCCTTCTTTAGATATGGAAGCATCTAAGCTTGAAGCTTATCAAAATTTAGTAATGATTACTAAAGAAATGTTGGAAAAACAAAAACCCAAGCTTGAGAGTATAGCAAAACCTGAGGAGCTTGTGGTAGAAACTAATAAAGAGAAATCCAAAGTGGTGGTAGAACCCCACCTTGAAACTAAACACCTAGAACTCATAGTGTCTAGCAGTGAAGATGCTTTAAATGGAATTCCGTTTGTAGACAAAGACTAGCCAGGACATCTATGGGAAAAAGTGAGACAGATTAATGATGGGAGCATAACTTTGAAAGCAGCTCTTATAGAGGAACTTTGGTTAGACAATTTACCTTTTGATATGGACATTGATATACAATCCTTGTATGGGGATTGTGACTTTGAAGCATTAGGAATGACTAAACCATTGACTCTAAAGACACTAGTAGTCGCTCTTACTTAGGAGACAACAAAGATGAGTCTATAGTGTGCAAAACCACTCAAGTGAACAGAGTGGAACAGACCCCGAAGGTATAGAACATCCATTCAATAATGCGTTCAGTGTACTCTTACTTTGGGAGAACTGTTGAATGATTTACAGAAAACTCTAGAGAAGGTGGGAATAACCGGGCTAATCGCAAAAAAATTGGGTAAATTGAAACATGAATTGGATAAAAAGGAGATTAGATCCATCCCTATGAAGAAAGTCAGGGAATAAGGCTATGAAGGGGAAGAATGAAACACAACCCTCTCGGTGAGCTCGGTAAGATATAATGATGTAGAAACCATGGCAATACTAGAGAGTGGGGCTGGCATAGTCATAGCCACAAAAGCAGTATGGGAATCATGGAAAAAAACAACCATTAGACAAACTCGAATGAAATTAAAATTGGCATGTGGACACAACTTTAAAAATTGATAGTTAGTTCTTGTGGAATAGCTTATCAACATACTTTTGCTATAGTAGACTTTGGAAAGAATCTTAGCTATGAAATCATCTTGGGAAGGCCATTCATGTGGCAAGTACAGCTCATTTAAGATTGGGGAAACAATTACCTGTACTTGAAGCAAGTGGGATCAATCACAAGATTCAATTTGAAAGATCCACTTATAGAGATGTAATAAAAACACCTAATCAAGAATTTGACTCAGTCTCTTCAGCTCAATCAAATCTTCCATCTTGGTTAAGAAAAGATAGACCTATTTGAATGTGTGGAGTCTCAAAAAATGGGATTTTAAAACGAGAAGAATGTATCTTAGAATGGGATTTCACAGATATACCTGGACCCTTTTTGAAGCATTTGTTTGAGCCATTTGAATGGAGTCAAATTTTGGCAATAATAGATGTGTGTGTAAATACATATATGCCTACTCACATAATTCTCATACAAAGGATCTCAACCCTTCACACTGAAGATGAATTTCAGGAAACCAAGGAATTACTGAACTCTAAAATCTCAACAAGTCTTTTCAGACCTCTATTATGATGCTACTGACGAGTTTGAAGAAACTTCAGCTACCTCTTATGATTTTGGGTTAGGAAAATAACATGTGAGAGGAAAACTACTCCTACATTAGAAAGAGGATGGGGTGTAGGAGGGCCTCTTTATTTTCCATGAGCTTATGGAGGTGATTAACAGTTTGATGAATAGGTGCACGCCATGTGTGCAAGAATGGTGGGTGTGTAAGAGATGTGTAAGAGTGGTCAAAGGATGCACTTTTTCCTCCAAAAAGGAGGTGGATAATTGTATGATTTCTGGACTTCTATAACTCCCACATATGATCTCTGATTTGAGCGAAGATTATCGATCTACATGTTTAACTCTTTCCATATATATGCTACATGATATGGTTTTATCCGCTAAATTTTAAATTCCATTTTGGGGAAAAACTTTGAATTCAAATAAACTATCCGTTTTGCCTGTTTGAATTCAAAATCTATCCTTTCCTACATGGATGGGTTGGAGGTCTAATTGCAATCTGACCATGGGCAGATGACAGAGTGCTTCATCGTCGATGTTTGGGAGGGGCAGCTCTCTCATGTACAATGCTAGTCTTTCTTGGTCTCTAAGTACATCTTTCAGATGATTAGAGATCTTGCACTTGAGAAGGAACTCTAGAGAGGCAAGAGGTTGTGGACTTTTGAAGCACGGCCTCTACACAGCTACATTGGAACCCTAGGGGATGGCTATGTGGGAGCCGCTCTACCACCCGCACCAGCCTAGGGTTTCTTTCAATATTGTAGGACTTGTATGTCAAGATTGATGTTCACATCAGAAAGACAAGACGGACAAGCACAAAAAATTTCAATCAAAACGACAAATAGAGGCAAGAGGCGGCCTAATTCTTGCAAATTTTTGAGTCTAACGTAGATTTTATGGCCTATTAGGACTAATAGGGGAATCCGGTGAAAGGTAGTTTGAGAAGTCCGAGTATAGATATCCAAGGAAGCCTAAAATCAGCAGTCACTCTTGGAGAAGAGAGATCTCTACCTTCTTCGAGCGTGATTTTCAGAGTCCAAAACCGTCCATTTTCAATGCCATTTCACACAAGAGATGAGGGGTAAGTTCTAAAATCATCAAAGAACATTTTTATGCAATTGGCTAGCAGGCCTAGGGCCAGGAAAACACCCTAGAATCCCAGCTCTGTACGAATACTAGAAACAAAAACAAACATAGCGCCCTATCGGCTCAACCGAATTGGACAAGACTTGAACTGTAGCATGTCCCTAGATAGTATAACACTTCCATATCATTAGACAACCATTTGGCAGGGGTCAAGGTGGTCCCCAGGTAAATAATCTAGGTTTTTTTCACATGCCATAATTGAATTCTGACTCCACAGGAAGCTTGCAGACAAGGTCTATACACAATGTACCTAGATGGTTTCAAGAAAACAGTTAAGGAAAGCTCTCAGACAACAGAAAACAACTCGAATGCTACAAAGCGTCAATTTGGACACATGGAGTCAAACTAACCCCAAATGAGTCAAAATTAGATGAGCAGCATCAGGACTAGGTAGCGGACAAGTCCATAGCTTCAACAACGACCAAAAAATTGTACACACCAAGTGGCCAAAAACCCGGTAATCTCAGACTTGACAAGAGCAGGAAGTGATGCTGACATGACCAAATCTTACCAAACTCAGTTATGATGTTTTAAATGTAGTGAAGATGTGTAGTCATAAAATTGTCTTTTCAAGCAAAAAATTCAACTAATGTAAATAATCCTGATTATTTATTTTTGTGCACAATTAGCTTGCAAATTATTATTTTGCTTCACTATCACTTCTGCACATCTATCTCATGCCACATGTCCAATATGAGCCCAAAATGTCCAATAAATCTCATATTTTATCAAAAAACGCACTAAAAGCTCGTAAGTCCAAATTTTGAGTTATTTGCCACATTTTTTAATCCAAAATATCCCATATTTCACAAAGAGGGTCTATAGCATGTCTAGAACCAATTTTCAAGAAAAAATTGTTCAATTTGATCACATCATGTACTTCGGTCCCATAAGGTCAAAGATGAAACTTGAGCTTATTCTGGTAAAAATGTAAATATTCGTAGCAGATAAGCCAGCAACGAAAGAATCCAATAGGAGGTTAGGACTTCCGGAATTTTATGATCAAGAACCATGTGGAGTAGACTTCCAAAGAGCTTATGAACTACTCTCAACAATCAAAGAGGATGGATCTACCTAGATCACAAATCAGGAAGGATAGAAGGTCAAAGTAGTCACGAACATAGAAATAGTGGTTGAAGCACTAAAGCTGCCCACTGAAGGTATGACAATGAGAGCCAGAGATAGGAAGACAACAATTACATTCACAAAGAGTAGGTGGCCGCCACCTTATCCGGCCTTATAATAAAGCAAGTGGGGCTAAAAGCATGCTTTGGTGGTACAAAAAGGAGTGTCCTTGACAGCACCTTTGACAAATATTTCAGCTAAAATTTCTACATGTCACATTAAAAACTACCTATCATACTATATATCAATGGATAGATCTTCAACAGAAGAATCTAAAAACACAAGGTCCGAAAAGTTTTGACCTAAACTACAAAAATTTTACCAGTCCCCACTTTTTCACTTGGTAGAAGTAAAATAGGTCCTTTTTTTGTACCACCAAACCATGCTTTCACCCGTGGAGGATCGTGCACGTCTATATCACAAGCACTTCCACTTCCTCACCAAGAAACCACCAAGATACACTACCTCAAATCATAATGTCACAACCACCTTCACAGAGGTATTGAAGTCAACAACAAGACAATCAATAGATCATGCTCAATATGTGCTTACAACACTCAAGAGCATAAAGAAGGAAGGAAGAGTAACATATTTGGGAGCTCCAACTGTTCTAAATTGCATACCATGCTATTGGCATGGCCAATAACTTGCTGCCAACCCCAGATAAGAACATGTGGATAATCACAGCTCAACCTCTGTACGAGCCACCATATTAGAGAAGAAAGGTCTTTATAAATCAGATGAAGAGTCATCGAAAAGCTCACTTGAAGTCCATAGTAGTGAAGAGAGTTAGAACAATGAGTAAAAAAGGACAAGGAAAGAAGAGATGAAAAGAAAGGCAGTGACCACCCATTAGGAAGAATCTCAACAGAAAAAGGCAAGGTTTGAAAGAGAAAAAGAATCTTATGAAGGAAGTCAACAAGCTACAGGATAGAATCCAGAATCATGGAGTCCAAAGGAAATCAAGGGTCCTAGAAGCAAAAACTAAGAGAAGAAGATCCAAAAAGAACCGAAGGATTTGCTCAAAAGGATGTATGTGGAAACCAAAGCCCTAAAGATACAGGAGGCTTTAAAGGCACAAAGAAAAGCCAGAGAAGAGACGATTGCACAACAAACACAGCAAGCAGAAGCTCTAAAACCAACTGAACCACAAGAAGAACAGAGAGAGATATCTCCAAGACCACCCTCACCCAATACGAAGCAATAAGATCAACCTTCTCCTAGACCAAGCCCTTCACCCACTGATCAATCAGATGAAGGCAAAGAAACAAAAGGAGATGAGAAAAAAGAGGAAGAAGCCAATCAAGAACAGCCCAAGGAAGAAACAAAAGATGAGACTGGACCATCTAAAAAGTCTCAAGCAGAATCCAAAGAGTGGGAAACAATGGATGAAGTTATCATCCAAGTTAATGAATACTAAAAGCATATGTAAATGATGATGGAGAAAATACAAACATCAGCTCTTAGCCGCAGTGAGCGTGGGAAGTTGAACAAGTGATTGATGCTCTCCAAGGTGAGCTTGAAGATAGGATGAATATCATTGAAAATCTTCAAGGCCAAATCAAAGAGTTCAAGAATGAGGCAGCACAACACCAACACATCATGGAAAAGCAACAAAAGGAGATGGAATAATTAGGGGAGTAGGGAATTAAACAGAGCCAATCAATTGCTAAGAGAAGGGAATGTGGAAGCTCAAGAGGAGGCAGGTACATCTGATAAGCCAAATCTAGAGATACCATCAGTCTCCTTTGCAAAAATGAAAACACAACCAATTGAAGGGAAGACAGGGAGTTTTGAACTCCAAGACCAATCACTGACGAGGAACAAGTGCCTATGGTCCAACTCTCTAAAACTGAAGAAGATGCACTTCAATAGTACATTGTTCATGAAGTGGATTTTGAATGGAAAGCGGCTATGGAATGGGAGTTCATGGTTCTCCACTTTGTCAATGTAACTCAGCTCACTTCCAATCAAATCAATTCTCCATGGAATCAATAGTCACTGCCTTATCCTTTGATAAAGATGGAGCTATTAGAAGTAAAAGAAAGAATCTACAAGGATATGCAAGAAGAGGGGTCACATGCTCTCCGCCCCAAGTGGAGGAAAAATTGGCTCAACAAAAACTCAAGGTATCGCATTTTGTTTACAAGGGAAATGAAATCAATCCAGAAAGACCCAACATTATGTCTTGTACCAAGGGTAAGGACATGGCAAGCACATGTAGAACTAAAGAAGAAAAGGCCGACTTGGCTTAACTACCCAAAACTGCCAGCTCTAGAGCAAGGATTGGCAACTGAAGAATACATGGTGAAAACCCTAACGGGCACCATGAAGTTCTTCAAGAGCCTCCCTGACCTCTTGTGTGCAATGCTATTTAAAATTTGCAGAATGCTGCTCACTTGCATCCAAGTTTTTCATGAGGCTGAACAAGCAGAAGCCCCATGGATGTCCTTTATAGAAGGTAACCAAGTCTTATGATATGATTTGAGTGGGAAACCTTCATAAGAAGTCCTTTACGGCTTCTATGCCAGATGCATGTTCTTGCCATCGAGCAATATGTTGGCATTTGAAGAAGCTTCTTACCCATTGGGTTTTTCACATGGCGTACAAAGATTTTTGGACCAATTAGATCAACAATCTAACAACAAGGTTCGTAGGATATTCAGCCATACAACTCCAAAAAAAGTTATTATTTAGTTTCTGCAAGTCCCTCAGAAAGAACGGTGGATCGTATATCAAAAAAGCACTTCTAGCACTTAAAGACTGCCTCGCCATTCATCAACCCAAAGAATATTTTATTCCATGAAACTCTGTCAAGGGACGACACAGTTGAGAAGGGGGGGGGGGGGGTGTTAGCAGCAAGCTAACTCATGTAATATTTTTCAGGAGCTTTATTGTAAAAACACTTATTCTTTTGATAAATCGAGAATATTGTAACTCCCATTTGACACATGGATAATGTAATCTATGAGCCGGAGCTATAAGCTTCTAAATTGTATCAATTTATCCTTAGTTAGAGCTCTTGGATGATCAGTTTTTTACCAAAAAAACCTTGGCTAAGGTATAAAAGTCAATTTTGTAAAGTTTATTTCAAGTTTTGGGTAAGAAATACACAGCGTGAGCTTATGGTGCTCGCTTCTCTCCTTCTCCTGCTTCTATCTCCCTTGTCGGTTGTCACATTGGAGTGCCATCTGTTGCATTGCAACCACAGGTAAGAGCTCTATGCAGCATTGGCTTGAACATATCATGATAAACTGTAGATTTTGGCGTCACCAACTTGCAGCCTGATTTTATCATAATTATAAATTTAAGATAGGAAATCACAAAATAAGCATAGATGGGGTATTGTGGCATCATTGCTAAGCATTTAGATGCATTCGGGTCAGAAATGACTAGGTCAAAATCTCACTGTGCTGTTCGTAATCGCATTTTTTGCACTTCATTGAAAGTGAGATTTGAGACCATAAGCACGTGTGATTAGGTCTTATATACTTTTCCTAGACGTTTCATAGCATCTAGATGTCATTTGATGTGGTAACGGTCATGGTTTGTTTGTCGACTAGTGACTAGATTTTGATGACTTAGGTCATTTGAGTGTGGCTTGTGCTAGATATGAGTTGTCTATTGTTTTCCAAGAGATTGACACCCTCTTGTATCCCTCCTGCACTAGTAGAGTCAACTTCATCCCATGGATTGAGAATTATGTGCTTGCTATGTCTGCAATAAGATAAGAGTGAGGTTAGGAAACCCATTCACATATGAGAAGTTCTTGAAGAATAATTAAGTGAAGGCAAATGAGAAGGTGAAGGACAAAGACATCAAGAAGGGTGACATGGTGCTTCGTTACAATAGTAATCTTGATAGCACTTTTCAAAAGTATTTTTAAATCAAGTGGCAAGGTCCTTTCTTGGTCTTAAATAGGTTTCCAAATGGCACATATCAGCTTGGTGACTTGGATGGTACCCCAAATAAAGCACATGTAAATGGCTACATGTTGAAGAAGTATATTGCAAGGTTGATGAATGTAATCGAGAATGATCCTTCTTTTGAGTAATTTTTTGATCATGTGGCTAATGATGAGGATGAAATGAAGACTTCTTCATGTGGTTTACAAGATCTCTTTTGTGTTGTTGATCATGAAGGATCTAGCAGGCTAGGGTGTGGCAAACTATATTAGACGCATTTTTGACACCCCATTTTTTGAAAATTTGTACATATGGACATGAGACCCAATGTCAAAAGGGTGTGTGGGATTTATTTTTGAGGATTTTTTAGCTTGCTTTAGCAAGCACATGTACATGCAGAACAAGTCACTGGTATAGCGCCAGCTGTTGGGTTATTGTAAGTGCCCGTGAGTGAGTTTTTTGAAGTGAGGCTTGTATATAACTAAAACTCATGTACAAAATAAAACAATTTCAACCAAACTCCAGAAATTTGTAGGTTTTAGCTCTTTCTGCCTCCTTGATGGTTTTTGATGTAGTTTCTGGTCTCGCCTTGCTTGCTCTACGTGTAGTCATGTCGGGACAGTCCTTTGTTCGCATTAATTTTTCATATAGCCATGTGTAGATTCAATTTTTGTCATCTTGATATTTCTCCCAATAATTTTTTCAAGATTTCTCTCAAGCTTTAAAGTGCCCCAATTATAGTTGTACTCTTCAAGTTACGACTAGTTCTTTGGAGGGTTATGGCTATGGTAGCCTAGCGGCAAATTGCGTGGAGACAGATCAAGAGGACATGTATCTATGAATTGTGGAATTTAGGTTGAACTTGTGGGTTAGTGATGTTGAATTGTGAAAGGGGAGGGTCTTGTCTTCATATGCATTGGTTGGCGTGTGTTGTAACTCCGTGCTTTGACAAGGTTTTTCTCCTATGTGCTATGGTCCTTTGGGTGGGCATGCGCTGGTAAATTTCCAAGGGAGCTTAGCCCTTTTGGTTTGGGTTTACTAAGAGTAGTTTTGGTATACATTTTGGTACTGCGGTTGAAGTTCGAATTTTGTTGTTGGGCTATATAGCTATAGAGGTGTCCCACCTTTTCTTTTCCCCACCAACGTGTGTTCGAGAGGTTATTAAGCCTATTTAAAAAACTCCCATCCCATTTAGTTTATACATATAAGTATACATTTTGGATAATAAATAATACTATCCCAATTTAACATGGAACATAAGCACTTCTATCTTGCAAACTCCACAAATGGGTTCCCCAAAAAATAGTAAGTGAAGTTTTCTTAGTTTTGCAACTCTTGATGTAAGTATTCATCACCCTTTGCTTGATCTTTCTAGTCTGTTTAGAATCTTGTGGCTATCTTAGAGGAATTGATCCAAGAGAAATTTGGGATCACATGCTAGTTGTTAGTTGCAAGGTGTCCAGACTGCTTTTAGCGTGAATTTATGTGGCTTAGTGTAGAAGTGTGAGAATAATCTATTATTTTATTGTTATGGATGAAAACACATAACTTCTTAAAGTTACCAAGGTTGGGGAATGTCTTTGTAGGCTAGGCGCTTGGAATATTATTTGAGAGAGGCTTATGTGGAGGTCTTTAAAAGGAAAATGGTCCTAAATTAATAAATCTTATGGAGACACAACACCATGGAACTCCCAATACATTTTCTCACCACAATCAAGGCTACAACCATGTCCTTCACCTTGGAGGTGCAAAGAGGAGCCTCTACGAACATAACAAGCCCACGTAGAACACTCCGCTTGTCTTTCTAAGGATTTTATAAAATCCCCAGTTTGTAAGTCTCTTTTAAAAATAAAAAATATATATTTTTAATGTTGATTTATTTTTTGTCTAGAATACTTGTTGTGCAATGTTGGATGATTTGATAAAGAAAAGCAAGGTTGTTTTCATATTTCAGTAGGTCAAATGGACATTTGGTTGAATTTTGTGAAAATTTACTTTTTTAGCTTTTTCTTTCTTTTTGAGATTTTTGTTTTTGGTGAAAAGCGGGTTAGATTCTCAATCTACGAGTGAAGTAGAAGATACGGGTAAATTTTTTAAAAATCTTCTTTTTGAGCTCTTTTCTTGCTATTTTTTAGCTTTTTTTAGCTTTTCATCACTTTTCGGTGAAAAGAAGGTCCATTTTCTAGTTCGTGTAGACTAGTTAAAGCTGTGGTTGAATTTTAGAAAATTTACCTTTCTTGCTTTTTATGCGATTTTTAGTTTTTTGCGCTGTTCAGAGTTCCCAAAAAGCACATGCTTTTTAAAATGGTCTAAACACAAAAACAATTTTTTTTGTCATCGTATAGGTGAAAAAGGGACATACGATGAAGAAATAGGATTAAACAAAAAATTTATGAGAATTAATTAAATACACACAAGCCGTAGGAAAAGTGTTATGATTATACCAAGATGTCATATTGCGGTCTAGTTCACTCACACTCTCATTAGTTGCTAGATATTTTTTATAGAATTATTTTTTGAAAGGAAATTGGATGGTTTTGTCTATAGTTGACTTTCAAAAGTTGGGCCATGTTTTTGGCAAAAGATCCAAAAAGCTTGGAGTTATTTCAAGCCACTAGGAAACACACAATTGTTTCCTTAAGGAGAACTCCAGCTTGGAAATTTAGCATATAAGGGGTATTAGTGCTAGGTTTTCAGTGTCGTCAATTGTATAGAGCACTATAAAACTCTATGTATGTATTACACGGAGTGGTGTTAGCTCTCCATAACCATCTGCATAAGAATCTCTCTCTTGTTCGTCGGAAGAAGAAGAAGAAGAACCATCTCTCTCTACTTGCTTACTATATTCTCTTCTCTTTTCATAGTGTATGCAATCTACATTAACTTCGGGGAAAATCCTCTACGTAGATCTCATAGCCGCTCTCTTGTGTCAAAGCAAGAAGCCTCTCACTCATTGATACTCATTTCTTGATTAGAGTAAGAAGCTCTAAATTCCATAGCCGTCATCTCTTTCTCTCTCTACTTTAGTTTCCAAAAAACTATGCTCTTAGGGGTTGATTTTTTGTGTACATAAGTCTAGATGGGATTTTTGGATGTGTATGAGGATACTCCATGCTTGTTTCATCATGTTTAGCATGATAGAATGTGCATGTATGGTGTGTTTATGATCATGTAGATACATAAAAGGTGATTTTTGCTTTCATGTTACATAGGTAATAGGGACAAAGTTTTTTCTTTCATGTTACGTAGGCAACATGTACATTGTTTTGGTTGTATGTGCTAAACCATTATGAATAAGGTTAAACCCTTTAAGTCAAAGAATAAGCAGATCATTTAGAAAATTTTCTCTTGAATGTGTCGTGTGAAAATTCCTTTGGAGTGAAGAGTTATGGTTAAAATATAGCTTGCTATCCATTACCCTAGACTTCGTAGAGAACCACTAAGATTTTTTGGATGAAGAAATCCACTTTATAATCAAATAAAATAATTAGACATGTGATAAATATATTTATATCACGAATAGAATTTCATGAGTACAAGTTATTAACCATTATTTGTATGGGATTGCCTTATAGAATTGTGAGTTTGATAAGTGACTCATATATTTTTATGGTTTGTTTTAGCGAGTTTATTTCATGAATCTTATGTCCATAAACTTATGTATGGATATATGGTTAGTCAATCTGAATGCACAGGTAGTTTTGCATAACATTGCTTTCTTTTCATGTCAGATTGTTAGCATGAAGTCTCACATGGGTGAGGCGATGTCATAAGGTGTTAGTCTATTTTATAGAGCTGAGCTTGATACATCATTATGATGTTGAAAACTTTCTTTTGCACGCCGTAAGTGCATCGAAAAATAGGAAAAATTTATTTCACAGTTACATGTGAAGTTATGGAATTTGGTTGAACAAAGTGGTGGCTCTATTTTTCATCATGATTGGATTGATGCAGTGCTCTGATATATGAAACCTCAAATTTGGATGTGGATGTCTCATATGCATGCATGTACAACTTCTACGTCAAAACTAGCTCTATATGCAAGAGGGTGAGGTACGGTCATAGTGCATCATTTGTGCATGGTCAAACACTTACACAATGGAATTTTGAGATTATATTTAGTCTCTGGTAGGAGTTATTTGTAACATAAAAACTCATTCTTTAAGGGTCATGTGTGTTGCCTCAGTTTAGCTATAATATGTAAAGTCAAAACTCGAAGTACTTGCAATTGTTATAGGAAAATTTCAAGCACTTGTAGCCGTTATAGGGAAGAAAAGATAAAAAACAACTAGACCCAAGTGTTTTATGAGAGGTCTAAGTGAGTTCCCAATTATGAGAGTAAAGAGAACGTTTAAAGAACTAGCTCTATGGCGTGCATAGTATTGTAAGGCCCATAAAAAAACCAATTTTGAGGAATAAGAGCATAGATTCAATTTTGGTATCCATGTATACTAAATCTCTCTCCCTTTTTTTTGTTTTAGATATATATCCTTAATCGTCTAGACGAGCTTCCAAGTGACTTCACAAGAAATGTCTTTTTCAACTATGCTATTGAGTTCAATGTTTGTTAGGGATTTGAATTGGTTTGACCTTCAAAAGGGAATAGAGGTTACCTTGCTAACACTAGGAATTATACGTTGATACCCAACCTAAACACGAATTTCAAGTACTTGCTAAGTAGATATGATCCATGGCTTTGGGTTAAGCATAATATTCAAGAAGTTGAGATCCAAGTGCAAAGATATGTTCTTTACATTAATATATACTCACCTTTGGAAGTACCTGTAAGACAAGGGGAACTAGAACCTAGGAGTCCACCACCCAACCACCCCTATATAGCATAGCCCCTGGCCCTTTGCCCTAGTTGGACTCCCTGTCCACACTACCGGCCCTGTCCTTGTCTGGTCCGGCCTTGCCGGTGTCCTGACATTACTCCCCCCTTAAGAAGAGTTTTTGTCCTCGAAAACAAAAGTGGGGAACTTCTTCTTAAGAACACTAATGTTTTCATAAGTGGCACCTTCCTCAGGTCGGTCTTTCTACTTGTTAAGGCTTGTTGACGTATGTGATCACGTGTATGCAACTCATGATAATCAAGAACACGTTCAAGTTAATGCAGTAATGTAGGAGGTTCAATGAAAACAACCAAAATCTGTTGGTCAATGACATTGTCGTCCCCATGTAACCGCTTACGTAAATGACTTACATGAAACACCGGATGAATGTGAGAATGTGAAGGTAGTAATAATTCGTAGGCGATCACCTACTCGCTTTAGTATTTTCAAAGGCCCCGAATATCGGGGAGATATTTAGGTGTTGGCCTAGCTTTTAGACTTTTTGAATGTTCTGGCACACGGAAAAATACTTCCTCCCCTTCTTCGAACGTAACTTGCCGACGTTTCTCATCAGCATACTTCTTATACCGATCCTGTGCTTGTCGGACATTTTGATGAGCAACTTTCAGCATATCCATGTGGTCTTGGAGAAAATCCTTAACCTGTTGGAGTTTTTGGTTGCCAACCCCACCGTAACTGGAGACCTACGTGGAAACCCATACATGAGCATGAAAGGACTAGAGCCTGTTGTGACATGCTTAGCACTATTGTAGGCAAACTCAAGAATAGGTAAGTATTCTTCCCAGTATGACTTTTTTTTGCTGACGTATGCTCTTAGCATATCCTCTAGCACCTGGTTACCTCGTTCCATTTGACCATCTGTTTTTGGATGATCGGATGTAGTGAGGTTCAGTTGTGTACCCAATCGTTTAAACACGGCTCTCCAAAAGTGGCTGTTAAACTTGGGATCACGGTCACTAACAATGTTACTTGGCAAACCATACAGTTTGTATATATTTTCCACAAATAACCTGGCTAGTTCTTGTGTCTTAACCATTGATATGGTCGAAATAAACTTACATAGTTTAATCAATTACGACCACTCATACCGGTCATGACCTCGTACAGTGGTTGGTAAACCCACAATAAAATCCATAGAGATGCTTTCCCATGTTCCATTGGGAATCTCCAAAGGATGTAAGAGTCCTCCTGCTTTCAAGCTCTTTGCTTTGTTAACTTGACATTTTTGGCAATCCAAGACATAATCTTTAACAAAGCCATGTATACCTGGCCAGTAAAACTATCGTCGTACGAGAGCATAAGTTTTTCTAATCCCCCAATGCCCTGTACTTGGACTATCGTGACATTCATAAAGAATTTGGCGCCGAATGTCTGTGTCCGTCAGTACACAAACTCTCCCCTTATGGAGTAGGTACCCATTATCGATGGTGAAATGCTTCCATCACTGTAGTTCATCACTTGATAAAGGAGAACTAGGTGTGGAGGTTAATTGTACACTACCGTCATTGGAGTGAGAAGGATCCCTCTTTTGAACATGGCTCCACACTTTGGAATATGCTTCATCATCCTCATATTTACCTTTGAGAGAATCTAAAAATTCGCTACGAAGTTCCGTGAACAAGAGCAAATTGATCTCTAGCATTCGACTTAGAGCGTCCGCCACAACATTGTACCGACCTTTACGATATTGGAGCTTGGCGTCATATTCCTGAAGAATCTCCTCCCACCAGGATTTTCGACCCTCAAAATCTTGTTTGTTGTGTAGACCATTTGATGATTTCATGGTCAAACACAATCTCAACTGAGCACCATACAGATAGTGCCGCCATGTTTTTAAGGCAGACACTATTGCATAGATTCCGCGTTCGTAAGCATAATAGTTCTGCTGAGCTACATCAAGCTTCTTGCTTTCAAGTGCAATCAGTCGTCCCTCTTGTAACGGGACTACTCCAATAGCACAGTCACTGGCATCCGTTTCCAAAATGAATGGTTTCAAAGGATCTACAATAGCTAGTATAGAAGCTGTAGTTAATGCATCCTTGAACATATTGAAAGTGTGCTCTTGAGCGGATCCCCATTGAAAAGTTTTCCCTCTGCCTTTTAGTTGATCTGTCATGGGAACAACAATTTGAGCATAGTTTTTAACGAACCTTCGGTAAAAAATTGCAAATCCTAAAAAAATCTGTAATTCTTCCAGTTTTAGGAGAAGGCCATTTTAAGTTGGTATCCACTTTGGATTGATCCAATAGCCCGTTAGCTAAAATAACATGCCCTAAATCATGATTTTGTCTTTTAGAAAATCACATTTAGATTCCTTGGCATATAATTTATTTCTGCGTAACAACTCAAACACCTGCGTGAGATGTTGTAAATGTTCTTCTTCAGAAGCACTATAGACTAGGATGTCATCAAGGAAAACAATCAAAAATTTGCCCAAATATGGCTTCAAGACACTATCCATAAGTGTCATGAATGTTGCAGGCTCATTGGTTAACCCAAAGGGAATTACCAAGAACTTGTAGTGTCCAAATATAATAGGACTTGATTTTGAGGTGTTTTAGTAATAAATTTTGTTTTTCTAGGAAGTTTTGGTCGTTTTAAAGTTAGACCAATGTGTAGAAGGATGTGTGGATTGTTTTTGTCCAATAATTTTTTTTGATCCGAAAGGCACTTTCTGGGGCATTTTTGAAGGTGTTAACGTGGGATTTTGAAAAAGTGAAGTATAAAGCGATTGAAGCCTAAGTTGTAACGAACAACTTTGGTTCTTTGAGTCTCCTGAGATTTTGATGTTTTGATGCTCGTTGAGGGCCAAAGATTAAGAAAAAAGTGGGATTTGTTGTTTTTGCATCGTTTTTGTAGAAAATACTGTTTTGTAGGGTGATTTTTTGAAAATCAAAGCAGGCTATGGAAATTTTCCATCACATAGTCATCGAAGAGCGCAGCAAGAGCAACAAGATTGTGTGAGACGGACTTGGGCTGTTTTGGCTCCGTTTGGGAGTTATGTTCAGTTGAAGACAACTGAAAAATATTAGAGAAGCTCAAAAGAGCCATAAATTGAATTACGACAAGAAACATCGTGTTGTGGAGTATGAAACTGGTGATATGGTTTTCTTAAAGGTTGTTCCTGAGAAGTCTCATTTGATTCTTAGAAAGGATAGAAGATTGTCTCCAGGATTTGCTTGGCCATTTAAAATTTTGAAGCGCATTGGTTCATTACCTTACAAATTGGAATTGCCTTCTCATGTTAAAGTGCATCTTGTACTTCATGTGAGTTTATTGAAAAAGTATGTTCCTAATATGCATCATGTTTTACAAAACAACTCTAAGTCGAAAGATGACGGACCATTAACTGTAGAACCAGACTTAGTGCTAGATAGGCGTGTGAAACATTTGAGAAATAGAGACATTGTGGAAGTTTTGGTTAAGTGGTAGAACTATCTAGTAGAGGATGCATCATGGGGTGATCTTAGTGTTTTTCAAAGTGAATTTTTCTCTCTTTCCAACTCTGAGGACACCGTTTGGGAGTTATGTTCAGTTGAAGACAGCTGAAAAATATTAGAGAAGCTCAAAAGAGCCATAAAATGTATTATGACAAGAAACATCGTGTTGTGGAGTATGAAACTGGTGATATGGTTTTCTTAAAGGTTGTTCCTGAGAAGTCTCGTTTGATTCTTGAAAAGGATAGAAGATTGTCTCCAGGATTTGCTTGGCCATTTAACACTAGGTTGGTAATGGGACACTTTTATGTCCTAGGACACTTTTATGTCCTAGGACACTTTTATGTCCTGTTAAGTGAGCATTTTCCTTGAATTATGTCAAGAGTTTCAAAATGGATTTTGAGGTGCTATCTATCTAGAAAGTTGTCTCATGAGCTGAAAAAAACTTGACATTTTTTTGGAATATCAATTCCATCTTTAACCTTGTCCTTACACAACATTTCACAACCTAAACTGTGTGAAAAAACGGGTCCTGTTTTTGGCTTTTTTCAACTTTTTGCAGCTATACCACTCTAGAATTCATGTTTGTGAGGTCTATAATGCTAGAGAACTATCTTTAGTAGTCCTCAACATGGCTTGATGCTTCTATGAAGAAATAAATGTTAAAGTTGTAAGTTATGACCAAATTACAAAAATTGTCAAATCCTGTTATTTAGCCAATTTTAGCTCTTCTATGATTTTTTTGGTGGCTTTCATGATATCCAAATGCAGTTTTGATTTTCTATGTTGCATATTGTAACCTAAATCTAATATTGCTTGAGTTTTGGGGCACCTAATACCCTATTTTGCATAGTAGACAACGATGGTTGATTTTTTCAGTTATAGAAGAAAATGAAACATTGTAGTATATCAAGTATAGATTTTTCAATATTGTTAGTTTCTTGTGACAACTACATGCATTTTGTAGGTAGTAACCATATCTAGTCATAAGGATCAAATTTGGCTAGATATTGAATAGTTTTTATGGGATTCTACAACTCATAATATTGAACCCAGTTTTTTTATGTTTGCTGTATTTAGCACTTCATCTTTGTCTCCAAGATTCCCCTTGGTAAGAGATGTATTATTCTTTTGACATGCTCCATGGCTCCTTATGAACATAAAGGACAATAGGGAACTAAGAAAACATGCATGTATTATTTGTATTGAGCGTGGCTATAGAAACTTTGATGATAGGTTTGCAGAATGGTAAAAATTCAACTTTTTTGTACCTATTTCTTTTGGCAAAACAAAAAATAGTGAGTGAGAAGCAATCATATGTTTTGATCACCAACCCATTGAAGTTAACTAGGGAATTTATCTCAAGTCCTACAAAAATCCCTAATCTTAGTTTTATGCAGCAAAACGTAAGAAATGACTGTTTTAATGAAAATGTACTGGTCCATCAACTTTGGAGGCTTGGTGTGACCAAAAGATGAGAAATTTTACAAGTTTCTCATTTTTTCCATGTGTAGTAGGCCTTGAACTATAACCTCATGAAAGGATTTTACAAAATGAGTGGATCTACTATGGTTTTGGACGTTTTTTTCAAAACTCTGAAAGGACACTTTTATGTCCTGTTAGGTTACCAACCTAGTGTTAAAATTTTGAAGCGCATTGGTTCATTACCTTACAAATTGGAATTGCCTTCTCATGTTAAAGTGCATCTTGTACTTCATGTGAGTTTATTGAAAAAGTATGTTCCTAATATGCATCATGTTTTACAAAACAACTCTAAGTCAAAAGATGACGGACCATTAACTGTAGAACCAGACTTAGTGCTAGATAGGCGTGTTAAACATCTGAGAAATAGAGACATTGTGGAAGTTTTGGTTAAGTGGCAGAACTATCCAGTAGAGGATGCATCATGGGTTGATCTTAGTGTTTTGCAAAGCAAATTTCCCTCCTTCCAACTCTGAGGATAGAGTTAATTTTGAAAAGGGGAGATTGTAACAGGACTTGATTTTGAGGTGTTTTAGTACTAAATTTTGTTTTTCTAGGAAGTTTTGGTTGTTTTAAAGTTAGTCCACTGTGTAGAAGGATGTGTGGATTGTTTTCGTCCAATAAATTTTTTTGATCCGGAAGGCACTTTCTGGGGCATTTTTGAAGGTTTTAACGTGGGGTTTTGGAAAAGTGATGTATGAAGCGATTGAAGCCTGCGCTAGAAGAAACAACTTTGGTTCTTTGAGTCTTTAAATATTTTGATGTTTTGATGCTCGTTGAGGGCCAAAGATTAAGAAAAAAGTGGGATTTGCTATTTTTGCATCGTTTTTGTAGAAAATGCTGTTTTGCAGGTTGATTTTCAGCAAATCAGAGCAGGCTATGGAAATTTTCCATCACATAGCCGTCAAAGAGCGCATCGAGGGAAACAAGATTGTGTGAGACGGACTTGGGCTGTTTTGGCTCCGTCTGGGAGTTATGTTCAGTTGAAGACAGCTGAACAATATTAGAGAAGCTCAAAAGAGCCATAAATTGTATTATGAGAAGAAACAGCATGCTGTGGAGTATGAAACTGTGATTTGGTTTTCTTAAAGGTCGTTCCTAAGAAGTCTCATTTGATTCTTGGAAAGGATAGAAGATTGTCTCCAGGATTTGCTTGGCCATTTAAAATTTGGAAGCGCATTGGTTCACTACCTTACAAATTGGAATTGCCTTCTCATGTTAAAGTGCATCTTGTACTTCATGTGAGGTTATTGAAAAAGTATGTTCCTAATATGCATCATGTTTTACAAAACAACTCTAAGTCGAAAGATGACGGACCATTAACTGTAGAACCAGACTTAGTGCTAGATAGGCGTGTCAAACATCTGAGAAATAGAGACATTGTGGAAGTTTTGGTTAAGTGGCAGTACTATCCAGTAGAGGATGCATCATGGGTTGATCTTAGTGTTTTGCAAAGCGAATTTCCCTCCTTACAACTCTGAGGACATAGTTAATTTTGAAAAGGGGAGATTGTAATAGGACGAATTTTATTGTCATAGGAACAGAATAATAGAGATAGTCAGCAAAAGATAGAGAAAGAGATCTTTGTATTGATGGATTTTTGATACAACAGAGGAGCAATTGAATATGGGCGCACTCCGTTGTATGGAGCTCGAACCTCCCGACCACCCCCGAGCTTCAATCCGCTTGCATGCAGCGTCTCACTCGCACTTGCACTCACACTGACACTCGCACTCGCACTCGCACTCGCAATCACACTCGCACTCGCAGAAGAGGAGATCTGTGAATGATCCCCAAACGCACCACCCATCGTGCTTTTATTTTTCTTTTCCTCGAAAAGCTGCGACTTCTCAAAATAGTCGCTTTTTAGGCGTTCAATCAACTCGATTTTCGCACCAAGTATACCTGCGAGAATAAGATAAGAACGTGATCGCTAAGCGATCCGTAAAGGTTAGATTTTTATCATGACACTTTGCACAGATCCTGTTTCACACATTAATTTCTGCATCGCCTTCAAAATAGCCAAAAGAACATACTCGTGCAACCAATTCAACATGATAATCAAAGTAAAAAAACATAATTATGTACCTTCAGAATCTCAATTGCAGTAGTCTAGCATGAAGAAACAAATGCACTTCTTGGTTGATAGGAGGGAGAGCTATATGATGTTGTATGTGTGCTTGTCCCTGTGTATACTACACTACTGCTGTCTTCTGTTTGTTTTCATCATAACTTCTACAAACGAACTCAGAACAGATCAATCGAGGTACTCAAAACGACGGGAATAAGTCTGGTCTACAAGACAGCGTAGACAAAATTGCAGAAAAACTTCTTTCTTTGGCTGAAAACGCAACTTTTAGGTCGCGACTCATAAAACATCTATTTTTGGATCTCCACTAATTTTTCAACTTATTTTAAGCCTACCCATGCATTTTAAGCTAAAACACATAAATATAAAACACTGATATTAATATAAATCTCATTTTTATTGTTCATAGACATACTATCTGTTATTCAATAATCTTTCTCAAATACGTCTTTAGTGTATTATTTAGAAAAAGAATATATGTTCTCTCTTAATATCTCAAAATCATTCATATAAGCTCTATTTAATAGAATTTTCAACAACCTTTCAAATCGTGCTAAACGAAAGATATGCCCTACTATATTCTTTTCAACTTTAAGAACTTCAAAAATTCATCCTATTACAATGGGGTTGCTATTGCTACACAGTATTGCCATTTGGGTTGTCAAATGGATCTTCCTTCTATCAAGAAAGAGCAAATTGGGTGTTGGAACCATTCATTGGTAGTTGTGTTAAAGCTTTTATGGATGACTTCTTTGTTTATAGCAGTAGGGCTGAACACCATGAGAAGTTGTAGATGGTATTGGCTCGATATGATGAATGTGGAGGACAACTAAATCCAAAGAAATGTCATCTAGCACAGCCAAGGGTGAAGTTACATGGCCATATGGTGTCAGAAAATGGCATTGAGGCTGATCCAGACAAGGTTAAGTCTATTATTCTTCTTCCATCACCTACGAGTACAAAGCAATTGGCAACCTTTATACACAAAGTGAAGTACATGGCGCGGCTCATTCCATTGTCTTCAAAGCTTCTTTTTCCATTACAACAAGTGGCAAAGCATGATCCATTGGAATGGAATGACAAGTGTGAAGAAGTGTTTCAAGAGGTGAAAGAAGTGCTCTTGGGCATGCCATGCAAACAAATATCTCTTTCACAAACAAGCGTGCAATGGTCAAAGCAGTATCAGTTATTTTCATGGGAAAGAAGTGAGCCTGTTTTGTGAGTCTATCTACCACCACAAAGATCGAGTCATACCCTCCACGAGTAGTAGGAAGTCTAATGATAAAGTCCATGGATATAGACTCCCACTTCTGTAAAGGAATGTCTAAGGGTTGAAGGTCACCAGGCATCCTCTTATGTTCAATTTTAACTTGTTGACATTGAAAGCATTCACGCACATAATTCTTAACATCCAATTTCATACGTGGCCAAAAGAATGAACTTTTAATCTTTTCATATGTCTTATTCAATCCAGGATGACCAGAAAAAGGTGAGTTATGACACTCATGCAGAATTTGACTCTCAAAAGAAGAATTTGCAGGAATACACAAGCTGTCATAATAGTAGAGATTTCCCTTATACAAGTGATACCTGTTCTCATACATCTCACCAATATTCTCACGCAAGAATTTCAAAATAGGCATGTAAAAAGAACCATTTTCAACTTCAGCATGTATCTCATCAATCAAATTGGATCGCACAACAGTCAAAAAATTACACATGGACCTACGACTCAATGCATCTGCAACTTTATTTTCTTTCCCACACAAATACTTCAAGTCAAAATCATACTCAGCCAGCAATTCAATCCATCTCCTTTGTCTGTTGTTTAACAATGGCTGAGTGAAAATATACTTCAAACTTTGATGATCAGTACGCAATTCAAATTTGACACCAAGCAAAAGATGACACCAATGTTTCAATGCAAGAAATTATAGGTCATTGTTGCATTGTTCAATTCATGTCGTCTTAATTTCCTAGACTCATATGCAACCACTCTTCTTTCTTGTGTCAAAACACACCCCAGTTGTTCACCACTAGAATCACATGACACAACAAATGGTTTGCCCATCTCAGGAACTTTCAAAACACAATTTTCTACTATTTTAACCTTCAAGGTCTCAAAAGCAGTCTCACAGGTAGAAGTCCACACAAAACCCTTGTCTTTCTTGGTCAATTCGGTCAAAGGACTTGCTATCTTAGAGAAATATAACCTTTACATTTTTTTACTTGGTTCTCGCAGGTATACTTGGCGCACAAGTCGAGTCGACCGAGCGCCAAAAATAGAAAAGCCGCTATTTTGAGAGGTCGCATGCTTTTGAAGGAAAAATCACAATAGAAGGATGGGTGGTGCGTTTTGGGAATCATTCACCGATCTCTCTTCTGCGAGTGCGAGTGTGAGTGAGAGTGCAAGTGCGAGTGAGACGCTGCATGCAAGCGAATTGAAGCTCGGGGGTGGTCGGGAGGTTCGAGCTCCGTACAACGGAGTGTGCCCATATATTTTGCTCCTGTGTTGTATCAAACACTATCAATACAAAGATTTCTTCCTCTGTTTTTGCTGTTTATATCTATTATTATGTTCCTGTGACACCAAACCGTGTTCGGAATGAAGTTTTAGGTATATCGGCAATGTCGAATATGGACTTGGTGATATCTTGACCGCAAGTCTATTTTCGTAAAAATGCGAGCATGAGTGAGCTTGTCAAACAACTCGTCTACTCTGGGCAATGGGTATTTGTTCTTAACTGTAACTGCATTTAAGCCACAGTAGTCTACGCGTACATGGGCATATTGCCGTCTTTTTTCTTCACTAAGAGGATAGGCGAAGCCCATGGTGAAGAACTGGGTTGTATAAACCCTCTGCTAAGGTAGTTAGAAATCTGACGTTCCACCTCAGCAGCTTCTTAATAACTGATACGGTAAGGTGATTTACTAACAGGTTTATAGCCTGCAGCCACGTCAATGCTATGTTGCACTGATCGTGTCGGCAGTAATCCTTATGGCAAATCATTAGGAAATACATCTTGAAATTCCTTTAATAATTTTTGTAATTGACTAGCAATGTTTGCTTGTTTAGAATTAGCAATTGGTGGAACAGAGGAGAGAGAAGCATGCGACGCTGAGGAATGTTCAGCAGGCTCAATGTTAGATAGAAAATGACATAGTGAGTAACACAAGAAAACCTGATCTATTTCATTATCAGAAACGAGCTGCATAAGCTCAGTGATACAAATCAGTGGTGATGAAGGTATATCTTTTTCTCCTAACAACAACACATGTGCGCCATGGGATTCAAACATCAAGCTGTTGTGCTCATAGCTACGCTTCAGTGATAGTCCTAGGCTATGCAACCACTCCCTACCAAGAACCACATAATCCATTTCCATGTTCATAACCTGAAAATCCAAGCGTGTGGAGTACCCTTGTACTTCTAATGGAACAGCTTGGCATTGAGTATCCCAGATTTTAGTCTCATGTCCATTCATCATTGCTACCTTGTAGCGGTAGGTACTTGGAGTTTGAGGCAATTTGAGTTTTTTCACCAATCCGTAATTGATGAAATTGTGAGTAGCACCGTCATCTATCAAGACGCACACCTTGTGCCCTTGCAGATATCCGTGCATACGTACTAACTCATGTGGTCCAAAGGTTGGTTGCCACATGGAAGCTATAAGACAACATTCATGCACCACCTCAGTGTGTGTTACTTCCACTGTAGAGAATTGTGAGAAAGACTCAAGAGGTAGCAGTTGCACCGTGTGCACTGCTTTCTCCCTGCCCTGAGCAACAGATTTCCCCTTGGGACAATTCTTTTTTCCATGACCTCTTCCTAAAAATTGAAAACATAATTTTTCTTTCTTGGCTTTATCAAAGTCCTCAGGAGAGAGAGGACCCCTCGACCCCTTGGGTTTTTTAGATGCATCCGAACTGGCAACTATAATTTTTCTTTTATTGTGCCCATACTGAGTGTGTGTATTACCATGTATATTAGCAGGCACGTGACTATTATGTGTTTTCTTTTCATCTGGATCATCATGAATATGTGCTTGCACTATGGCTTTCTCAAGTGTTTTAGGGTCTTGGGTCTTGACATACTTGTTCAGCTCGAGGGTCAACCTCGTATGAACCCCCGTACTTGTTAAAAGGTATCTAAGCCTTCCAACTTGAGGATAACATCCCGATAGTGAGAGATATATTCAAGTAGTGATGGGTATTGGCGCATGGAACATGTGTCCCAAGCCATCCAATTCCGATCGGCCTCGTTTGTATATTCATTGCATCCTTATTGCGGTCTCGATCTTCTCCCTTAAAAATCATTGGTTTGGTGTTTTTCAACAATTCATCCACCTCTTTTGCAGTGAGAGTATTCAATGTATCAGCATTTGGGCCTTGCTCTAGACTAGAAGTGCCTTGCCCTTGTTTAGCAATGTGCTCCTGCATGTGCGTGTCAGCAGGACTCTTGGACTGCTGATGCATTAATTGAATTACTAATGTGGATAGTTTAGTAACATTTTCATTTAAAGCTTTAAAATTTTCATCCATGACTGTCATGCGTGTCTAAAGTGCACGAAATTCTTGAATATCGAGAAATTCGTAAGTATCATCACCTGTCGTAGCATCACGGGTACTCTCCTTGAGAGGATCCGGCTGTGGGCCATCATTGGCAGGATCAGAGGTACTTTGCTCACAATTCAAATTTCATATTGATATCCAGATCCATGGCGACACAATGCGGTGCAAGGAGTAGTAAAAAAAAAAACCTGATATTGAGAGCACTTGCAAAGTGTAATGAGCCTTGTTAATTCCGTCAAAATTGAGAGTATCTCAGTGGAGAGTGATTCAAATTGTCCGCCGTATATGGAATTCTACAAGTTCTTGATAGACGAATCAATTAGACTTGAAACCAAAAAATTATACTTGAACTTCGTCGAATTGGTGTTCTTGAAATCTCTCAGTTTGTGCGTATTACGCAAAACATTTGTGTCGAAATTTGTACCGGCCTCACTATGCCACACCTTTCGGCCTTGCCGAATCCGCACATGGAGTAGGGGGGTGGGGTACCCCACTATGGGTACCACCCCTTATGTTTTAAATTTTGTGTATGTCCACTAACCCCTTTGGGAGCCCTCAAGTGGGAAAAAAGACTTGTACAGTCGGCTATGGCCGCTAAATGCAGCGTGCAAGTAATTGCCATCTCCTTGCAGCTCAAGGCGTTGAGGTAGGGGCTCCGGCCCAGTGATGTGAAGTCCCACCTTGCCCGACCCGCAGCCGTAGAACCCGCAAACGCCACATTTTGGTGCAAGTCCACCTCGACGGCTCCTCTGTGCAAGGGTGGTTGCCCACGGCGTGACGGCCTTGTCGTCCTCCTCACAAGAGGGTGCTCCACATCCCCTTGACCCTGACATGCACAAAAACATGCACAATTGTGTGGCTTCCCTCCTCCACGGATGTGCCTTTCCTAAAAAAGGAACCTTGCTATATAGAATAGCCCCTAGACCTTTGCCCTACTTGGCCCTGCCCTTGTCTAGTCTGTCCTTGCCGGTGTCTTGACAGTACCTAGTCGCGATATCGTTCTTTCTTACTAACGCTCTTATGTTCAACCAAAGGTATGTATTTTGTGAGAAAGTCATATTTAAGATCTCAAAGAAGTCAAGTAGAGGGAATCGATTCTACTACATACCTCAAGACGGGTTTAGCAAATTCTATGGTGTCCTATCATCGAATACAATCCTCACAATGTCTATATCACTTTTGATGAGTATGATAAACCTAGATGTGTTTGTGACTTTGTCCAAGAATTTCCAATCGTGATGAACCTAAGTGAGTATTTCTATAGGAAAGATGTAAATAAATATCATGCTCATGTAAGTTGCATTTGTGAATTGCCACCAAAAAATACTTCCCATGGAGAGGGATGGTATGAAGAAGAGGATTTAAACCCTCTCATTTACATAACCCTCTGAAGATAAGATTTTAGAGTCTTAAATATACCAATTTTATAGATGTTGTTAATGCATATAAACATATTGAACTTGAAATATCTATGGTGGGAAGCATAAATTAGAGTGAGATCAAGAGACCTCATCCTGAAGATGAGCCAAGATCCGTAAATTCACACCAAAGAAGAAAAAAGTTGTTATGTACAAAGGCTAAGTGGGATCATCTTTGTTACACTTTCCTTCATGTGATCATCTTGGTTACAATTGCCGTTAGTGGGTCACCGCGACGGACGTCTGCAACATAGCTCTTTTGTACTAACATAATGTCAATATGCAAGGAAGTGACTCGGGGTGGGGCACAGATACTTAATGAGAGTTTCAATCTCATCAAAGTGAACTCTAAGACTACTCGTTCTTACAACAAAAGAAAATCAACAACTTCCTAGTCAGAAAATCAGTATGCATCCATTCTCAACACTCAACATAATCACTCCGTTTCGGTATCCAATGAATCCGGAATGTCACGAAACTTAAGGAGGGGTTTCACAACACTTATGGGCTCAATCCTACCAAGTTCTGTCACCATCTAGGAAGGTACATAAATCACGATCCATCACAAAAAATGTGCAAAAAACTGAAACAGAAGTACTTGGAAAGATCCACCTTAAGCATAGAAACACTTATCCAAGGTCAAAACATGAAAAAACCACCATTTTTACTTCCAAATCAATGCATTTAGCTCACAAATGACTCGTTGCGAACCACAACAGAATTGGAAATGATTAGACTTAGATCGAAGAGCAAGAGACAAGGAACGCAATGTACTATTCGGAATAGAATTCTGATTACCCGTTTAGGAGAAATGATGATTACAAATTGTAGTCACAAGAAGCTTTTGTAGCGCATGTTTTCTTCTCCAAGCTAATGATAATCCTCCTTTCAAAACTAAGGGTTTTGACTTTAAAAGTTAGGGGGCTTTCCCATGCCCAACCGGCCTCTTACAAGGGGTAGACTCAGCGAAATTAAAAAAGAATATGGTCTAATCTTCTTCTGATTACAACTCATTTTAGGAAGAATTACAAGGTTTTTTACCAAAAAAATAGAGTATCCACCGCCGGGTTTGGTGTGCATACGCCTGCTCGCTCGTATCCACCAAAAATTCCCCCCTTCTTATTCACGTGCACGCCCTCGTGCAAGCTGCATCAGAGGGAAGTCACTTTAGTGCCTTCTTTCTAGTGTTGCAATGAGATTTCTGAACTTTCGCGCTATAGCTTCAATCTCAACTTTGGTTTCTAGTTCTCTGAAAGGATTATTTGCAATGGTGCTCTGATAAGCAATGTGACGAGCTGTCACATCTTTCCTCATTGGATTGAATATGGAAGAGTCCACTTTGAAGAAACCTGTCATGAAAGCTTCTTCAAAGGTCTCCATGTATTGAGATGGCAAAAACATGACTCTTGCATATAATCCCATGATAATATTTCTGTTGGGAATTTCTGTCTCCATGTTCCAACAGATGCCCCGAATGCCCTCGACAAATACTTGCCATGGAGGCTCTGCCGCTTCAATGTCTCTGAAGGCTATAATGCACGTGATGAGCATTTTGGCAATCTTTATCAGCATCTGGCAAGCGAGATTTGGGATCTCCTTCATCATATTGATGAATCCTTTCAGAGTTTTCACCATGTAATGCTCTGATGGGGGGTTGTTATGGATCGGCTTGGTTATGACAAGGTAGTTCAGCACTGTCGGTCTTTTGCTTTGCCAACTGTAAAAACTGTCCCAAGATCGCCGCCTATTGATTGGACAGTAAGTGGGGTTGATCTGAGATGTTGGGGCGCATTCCTGTAATATGTTTCATGACTCGTTCGTTGATCAAACCATTTCTTTCTCCAAAGGGGTTGATTGTCAAGGACTATGTCAATCTAAAAAACTGTAATTGGGACCTCTCTGTAATCCCCTCTGCTGTTTGGTTCAATTTCTGGGAGCATCTTTTGCTGCCATAATCGAACCTCTTGCGCCCAAAAATTTTTACAACCTCATCTAGAGTGATCATGAGGAGGGCAGCTGATTCCAACACTTTCAACTCATATTGGAGATATGCCTTGTGCGACGGTCTTTGACTTCTGAGATCCAACGCTGAATTGCATCTTTGGCCGACTCCGAGGTGGATGTCGTGGTTGGATCTGCAGACTCTTGTGCACCTTTTCCAGTGCTTGTAGTTTCCATCTCCGTTTGTTGAGATTCAAACTCAAAGTGATATGATATTTCTCCCTGCTCAAATTCTTCTGTGTCCGGCTGATCCTTTGTTTGATTGGCTTTCAGATCCTCTACTTCCAGCTGCTTTTTAAAGTATTCAATTTCCTCATCTTTTGCCTGCTGTAGGGCCCTATGACCTGCTATCATGATCTGTCTATCATATTTTTCTTGTTTTAGGGCTTCTTTTAACTCCTTGATCTCCTGGCTCAAGGAAGTAGAGCCTGCAGGCATAGTCAAAGAGGAGGGTGTCTCTTGTATTTCCAATAGTTGAGTGAGAGACCTACTAACCACGGCATACGAGCCTTGTAGCTTCTCATTCTGCTCCTTTTCCCTGGTTAGCCTCTCCTCGAGGCATTGTTGTTCAATCTGTAAAGTTGAATTCGCCTCATTGAATTGTTGCACCTCTTTATAATAGTATCTTGCATTCTCTCTTTCTCTCTGTGGCTCCGGTTGCACCTGGACTTGTGCATTCTTTAGTGCCTCTATTTGTTGCTTCAATTGCGTGGATTCTGTTGCTGTTTGAGATACCTCCTTTTTGTTATCTTCCAATTCCAACTCCTTGAGGTTATAAAGAGCTCTTTGACATTGGAATTGCAGTTTGATCTGCTCTAGGTGACTGTCAATATCAAAGGAGCTGACCATCTCTGCTCCTTCTTTTATGGCCGCTTGAGTACGTTGCGTTCTTGGGCCCTGCTAATCTGAATGCTTGACCACTTCAGGTTGCTTTCCCTTTTGTTTTAAACCCTCTATTGCGTCAGAGGTCGTGTCAGGCTTTGTCTGTGATTTCGTTTGTTGATTGCCTTGCTATTGCGTTTGATTTTCGTTTGCTCTTTGCTCCGACTGTCCTGCACTTTCCCCTTTATCTTGTTGTGACCTCTCTAAAACTATCTCAACATCCTTGGGTAGGCTGAGGTCTTGGTCTTGTCCTTCCTGTGCCTCATGTTGTCCCTCTCCTTGCGAGAGACTTTTCTCCTCTTTACTTTTTCTAGATTCGTCAGATGATTCTAAATCATCGACGCGTTGCTTCTTTGATTCTTCTTGCTGTCGCTACTCCATCTTTTGTTTGAGCTCATTGTGAATTCTTTGCCACATGGCACTGGCAATTTCTCGTTTCTCTACATCTTCCCTTGGTCCTGATATGCCAGCTTGTGACCATGTTGCTTCAAAAAGGCCTTATCATTGTCAATTGCCTTCGTTTTCTGCAAGAGGTTGTGCATTCCTTGAGGCAGATAAGGGGCTTCATTTATGATTTCACCTGTAATTTTTACCTTAATGACTTCCCCATCCGTGTCTGTCAGAGTTGCTTCCCCACTGTACTGAATTGTGCTTATGAGATCATGAGCCCGTCTGAAATCCGTTCCCCAAGGAGGCAGTCTTAAGAAATGGTCGAGCTGTGGACACCTGACCCCTGCTTGCACTTCTGGATTCTGGTGCAAAGTCCACATTTCCTGGGGAAAGATGGTGGCCTTTACAAATTTTCCGTCTGCAGCTTGGAACCTTCCAATGAAAATGTTTGTCGAAATTGCTTCAAGTACTTGTTCTGTGAGGTGAGCTTTCTCATTTGATGAAATATCGGTTATCTCATAGGGTGCTACATGCCACTCCTTCTCTGCTTTTCTTTGAGTCATCTTGTTGCCAATTTGCAAGGGAAATCAGATTTTAGCCATTGATCAAAATTGTCAGAAAGTGTAAAGTTGACCATAGAATAAAAAAGTGAGAATAACTTAGTCAAAACTACTCGAAATTTGACCAAATCACCAGTGCACCTAGGGTTACTATAGGCACCAAACTGTAATGAAACAAATAGATTTTAGCAAAAAGGAACATGGATCGCAATCCATGTTGGAAAGCTTTTTCAAATTCTAACTTTGGGAAGTTGTTGCTAGGCGTAAGGGGATGCTACTGAGCAATTTTCTCTAGATTTAGAGCTAAAGGTACATAGATCACGATCCATGTTGGGCAACATTTTGGAAAACTGCTGATACCATATGGTAGGGTTCATCTTGATTATGAGTTAGTCCAGAAAGTTTGGGATTTGGATCAATGGTTTGACACTTGGGCTAAATTTTGGAAATCATGTACAGATTCATAGATTTTGGCTTTTGGAAGTGGGTTTTTGGGATTCAAATGGATTGACACTTCATGGCTTGGCTTTCTTGATCACACTGAATCAAATGGCATGGGTTTTAATTATTTTGTCCAAAAAGGTACATGGATCACAATCCATGTTGGGAAGCATTTGAACACAATTTTTGTGCACATTGGTTCCTATAGGTTTTCCTAGTACACTGAATCAAATGGCATGGGTTTTACTTATTTTGGCCAAAAAGGTACATGGATCACGATCCATGTTGGGAAGCATTTGAACACAGTTTTTGTGCACATTGGTTCCTATAGGTTTTCCTAGTACACTGGTGAAATTTTGTCAACTTTGGACATGTTTTTCCATAGTTTGCCCCATTTCTTAGTTTATGGCCATATTTTTTCCGTTTTGACCAAATCTGTTTCTGGTCACCACTTTTGGAGTCATGTTTTGCTTGAAATCTCTCCTTGCATTGATTTCTGATGGTTGAGTTCTGTAGTTCATAGCTTTGCTTGGTTTCTTGGCAAGTTTCCCCAGACTTTGAAATCTTTTGGGAAGCCACAATGAATCTTGCAAGCTAGTTTCAACATTTTGCAAGTATACTTTTGCTTGATTTTGATCCCATCACCATTCTCAGGTTACAATTGCTTGTTGATAGACTTCGAGGAAAGTTTGAAGTTTTTCAAATTACTTTAGCAGTACTTTTGACTAAAAGACCATTTACAAACTGACTGTAGCAATCCAGGTGGATCTGATGATCTTTAGAGCATTGTTTGTGATCATTTTACAACCCCAGGACTATTGGTACATTGTCTAGCTAGTGAACCTCTTTGATCCTGATTTTGGCAAAAAGGTACATGGATAGCGATGCATGTTGGGAAGCATTTTGCAAAAACAGTCATGGGGTTTTGTTCGTGGGCCTCTATAGTTGCTTCTGTAGAAGTTTCCTTGACTGTAGGGTTTTGGGAACATGGATCACGATCCATGTTCCAGGACCTTTTTCTACTCTTCTTAGCTTGGCTGATTTTGCCAGGTATGTGGGGTCTACTGATGAAGTTTTTCTTGTTATTGATGAGTTTTTGGACTTCCACATTGGCCCTAGCAGTTTGCTGATTTTGTGACCTTGTATTCCTTTGATTTGTTGTTTTGGTACTGTTGATGCAGTATGGGTCACACACACATGCTCTTGCAAGGTTAATGATCATACCTGTCAGATTTGGTGTAGTGAGATCCACCGAGGTGGTCGCAGCAGGCAGAAGCAATTCCGAAAACCCTATTCTCCTATGGATCTCTCTCTCTCTCTCTCTCTCTCTCTCTCTCTCTCTCACTGAATGCAAATAAGCTCTTGCTGCCCTTTTTTGACTATATGATCCCAGTCTACCTAGAATGCCCATTTATACTTACCTTCATTGCTCATATCTTGTTGGGCACATCACATTAGGGAAAATTTGGACTCACAAAGGGGCCTTATAAAGAGTTTGACTTCCTCTCTCATATCCAAAACGGGCATGCGGTAAATTTTTTGCAAATCAACTCTAAACTTAGCGGAGATTTGGCTGTCGGAATCTACTCTTCAAGCTCTTTCTATTGATATATAGCACGTCACATCACAAGTATGAGGAATCTCATGGCGTGCTATATATCAATAGAAAGAGCTTGAAGAGTAGATTCTAATTGCCTAATCTCTGCCAAGTTTAGAGTTGATTTGCAAAAAATTTACTGCACGCCCGTTTTGGACATGAGAGAGGAAGTCAAACTCCTTATAAGGCCCCTTTGTGAGTCCAAATTTTTCCTAATGCTTGCCGTTCGAACCATTCGTCATTCTAACAATCGTTATACAAATGGCGTCCGATCTACAGTTTTGATCCTTCGGAAGTTGGTCCAAAATTCATTTTGTGTTGAATTTTTCCATATTTTCCATGGTTCTAGTCCTTGCTTTGAAGTTTTGGCATTTTCTTTCAATAGTCGATTCTGACTTTCCTGGCTCGACTTAGCAATTTTTTGTTGATTACCTGTCATTTTTTACGTTTTTGTAAAATAAAATTCTTTACAATGATTATTAGTCGGCCAAAATTAGCCAAAATTAGTGTCACCTCCCTTACGTACATACTCTTATTCTAGTATTAGATCGTGACGGTATGGCTCATGATTATGCCAACTAAGAGTCTGTCAGGCTCCGAAAACTTATGTTTTTAAGGAAACGGGAAAGAAAGGAAACCAAAAGAAAAGAAAAGAAAAGAAAAGAAAAGAAAAGAAATAGGATGATAGTAATGGTATATACAAGTGGTACTCCAACCGCTTTTCCCCCCTTCCTAAAGTGAGTCATCCGCGACGAGCTTGTGTCAGAGTGCATGGGAATAAAGCATGTGTCTATGCATAGCCGTATAGTGTGGCTCTATGATGCTTATGGAGGATATGCATGGGAAAACAAATTGCTATGCAAGAGATAAGTGATGAACAATATGTTCAGTGGTTGCTTGGAAGCTGTGTGGCCCGAACAATAGTAATTGTAGAAGGTGTGCTCTGTGTTTGACTGTGAACTGCAAAAGTTTTGATGTTGCCGATGGTGGCGGTTGTTGGCATTTTTTGGGTTGCCATCGAAATTCCCGATGAGTGTATCCACTAGAAGAGGCATTGTGAACGGGATGTTGTCTTGGTTGCCATATCCATTTGAGTGTGGTTGGATGACGAAGAGAGTGGTCTTTTGGCTTAGGCCGTTTGACAACAGCGGTGGGCAATTCGTGATGGTTTAAATTTTTAGTAGGAAATGTAGGTTTACGATTATTGATTTGGCGTTTAGGTATCCACAATTTTTTAGGCTTGGTTTCCATGATTGATTTCTTGACCCATATTTTTGTAACCTTGGTGATGTATGATTGCTAAGCTGTCGCATGTGGCAAAGGTAGAGGCTCCCATTCATAGTCCGTTTGTACGAATGGCAGGGCTAAAGATGACCCTCATGTTTGATGCGTAAAGTGTTGTCCTGCCAGTTTGGTGTTGCCACGGCATGGCTAGAATAACTGCTTCGTTGAGCTGATGATCTTCCACCACATGAAATTAATGTGGATACATTATTCCATCAATGTTGATTGGAAAATTTATGTGGCCTAGAGTGTCCATAGTACCTCTATTGGCGACCTTGAACCCCATAGTATTTGGAATTAGAGGTTCCTGTGTGATTTTTTGAAAGTGGAGTAGTTAACCACATTAGCTCTGGCCCCTGTATCCACTAACACTCTTTCAGTGGTGCTGTCGGCAAGTTGTAACGGAATACGTAGATCCATTCCTCCTAACCATGTAGTCGTCGTTTGTATGGATGCTATAGGAGCATGCTAATTAGCCAGTGCCTATTGTTCTTTCCTCTGGAAGTTTGATTGTTCCCTGTGTTTCAATATTCTGAGTTTGGCCTCCTGCTGTGATGGTTCCCAAATGTCTTGTGCTTGACATCCGCGTTGTCTTGCTGTGACACGTACATAGTGGGAACGCATGGTACAAGATCTATCTTGTATTTTTTTAGATACATAATTATATTTCCTATAGTGTACATATGCATATTTAAGTATGATAATAATCCTTCTATCTCATCCTATTATTTTTCTCAAGGGTAACATATCCTTACTTTACCATCAGAAAATACTATGGGAAAAGCATCAATAGCTCCGCCTCTTTAACTTGGGGCAAAAAGCATTGATTCTTTATTTCTACTATTTCATTATCATCTCACACCCTAGCTAGATCCTATATCTAGGGTAAGCTCCAATATATATATATATTCTATGTATTTTTTATACTTTTCTTATATTTCTTTTTAAATAGCTACTAGGAGAGAATCAAATCCTAGTGGGACACTAGGTGGCATGATTTCAAAGATATACTTATTTTAATGCATTATTGCAAGCATGATTACAAAACTTTGTCAAGGAGCAATGTCATGCTTTCATATGGCATGAGGTGTCCTTTGGAATTAAATGAAAGTCTAGGCTAAGGAGACCACATGAAGACTTTTGCTGCCATAAATGGACCCTATTTTGATGAATTTTTCACACAAGGTTCCAATCCGAATTGGAAAACAATTTAATAATGAAAATCGTAGCTAATGAGCTGAAGTTTTTGCCCATATTTTTACTTTTTTATTTGGAGCCACGGTTGAGGAGATATGATCAAAATACTGGACCTCAGTCTGCCCACATCATGGAGGGACAGCTCATTTCCAACTTTTCCAATTCCTGTTCACACTGGCTCCTCTCTTCTTGTGTAAACCCTTGTGGGTTCCCTTCACCTATAAAATGGGACCTCTTCTTCCTTGGAAATAACTCAAGGATTCAAGCCATTGATGAGAGGAATTCTTGAGGGAGTGAGTAGTAATGCCTAATTGTACTTAGCCATTAACATAAGCCCAAGCCTACACTTTCTCCTAGAGGGAGACTAGCCATTCTTGCAAGAAGCTAACCTTGGAAGATCAACTCTAATCAAAGAAGGTCTTGCACTTGGTGTATCATTCAAAGTGGAATTATCCACTCTTCTTCTCTCTCCCATCAATAATGGTGCCGAAGGGTTTCAAGTAAGATGTGTTCTACATTGATGTTTTCTTGATTTCTTGTTGTTTTCATTTTCATCTCTAATCCAATATATATATATATATATATATATATATATATATATATATATATATATATATATATATATATATATATATATATATATATTTGTATCTAATCTCATCTCCTTAACCAAACCTATCTCTCTCATTCTTAGTAATTCATCCTCTCTAGGTTCTCTTTGCTACAGGTACATCTCTCCCCGCAGTATCCTTATTGCCTACGGGCAAGAATAGGGCTTGGGAGGGAAACTTCTCATCTCTTCACTTCTCTCATATCTACATTTCTCACATACTACCCTAGATGAATAACCCACATGATGATAATTTCTATCGCTTTCACTCTGTACGATCTATTAGAATTAACGTATGGATTAGCCGTAAAATACACTTTCAACAACGTATAGTGTTTCTCTTTGGCCCAGAAAGGCTCAATGAAATACTTCTATCACCGGATCCCATCATACTACCTCTCATAGACTATAACTTTTCTTTTGACGTAAGCGTAGTTATCTTGCTATGAACCAAGAGGATTTGTACACACAATTAATCCCAATCATTAGACAAAATATATATATTATGGTAAGCACAAAACTACAATTCGAAAGAACAATTTGTAGCCTATTTGGCAAGCCAAGATTGAATGCCATTAACTCATCTGTTAACCCTTTCATATTACCCATGATACGATATGACCATAGCCTTGATGTTTTCATCTTTGTGTTATTTTGACATTTTCTTTTGTGTTCTTTCTTTGTGCGTGTGAGTGTAAGAGAGAATGGGTGGGCTTCTTTGATTGTACTTCTTTCCAAACCCTAGTCTTCATGGAATCTATGGTTTAACTCCTTCATATAGTTTTTGTCGAGTTCTCTCACAAACTCTCACAGCCATAAGCCCGGTGCCTTCCTGGCAAGACCGAAAATTTCTCGACAGCGTTGAGCTGCTACATGGAGTGTTGCGAGTTTGTCTGGTGTCAGCGAAAGAAGATATTTCTTTCACCTTCAACCACTCGTCCAATTAGGCATCTCCTCTCCTGCCAATGTTGCAAGTTTAACGGCACCACTTTGCGATATATCATGGATCACAAAAGGCCCCATTCCTCACTTTTTGAGTTTCTTGGAGTGTTGTTTCAAGGTGTACATGAGAACGTAATCTCCTTCTTGAAACTCCATACCAATCACGTGTTGATCATGAAAAGCTTTCATTTGCTTTTTCCGAGCATATATCCCAGCTATCGCTTTGAGTCTAGTTTCATTTAACTATTCTAGGGTGTATAGTCTCTCCGATAGCTCATGGCCCCCGTCCATCCTAATTGTGTTGCCACCCTGAGGGATTTAACTAGGAATTCCAATGGTATTATCGCATTAATTCCGAAGACCAGGTTAAAAGGAATCGTGCTAATGGAAGTTTTAAAAGCTACATGGTAAGCCCTTAAAGCGGTGTGTAATTTTTGATCCCAATCATTTCTTGAGTCACTGACTATTTTGGTGAGCACAATGCATAGGATTTTGTTGGTTCTCTCTGCGTATCCATTGGCTTGCGGATGATAGGGTGCTGACTTTCGATGGACCACCATGAATTCGTCAAGGAGAGTCTTAATGACGTCGTTCACAAAGTGTGTTCCTCTATCCCTTACTATTTTGATTGGTAGTCCATACCGTGTAAAGACGTTTTTAAAGAGGAACTGATCTGTAGTCCTTGCATTATTGTTTTGGGTTGCTTTGGCTTCCTCCCACTTCGTCATGTAATCCGTTGCTACAATAATGTATTGTGCGTGTGTCTTGTATCCTGGAGGGTTGATGGGACCAATGAAGTCAATGCCCCATTTGGCAAAAGCGTGAACTCCCATCATCGGCCTTAGTGGCATGTCATCTATCCGTAGGGGTGGTTTCGTGCGTTGACATTCGTCACATCGTTTGACATATGTTGTTGCATTCATGAATAGGATCGGCCACCATATACTTGAGGTTAGCACTAGCTTTGACGTTTTATTAGCGGAGAAGTGTCCTCTGGGTTGTCTTGCGTTTGCGTGATCTAGGATGACGTAATATTTTCTTTTTGTAGCACACAACTGTAATTTTTCATCTTTCCCCTGCCTATATAGTTGGTTGGCAATAAGTAGATAGTGTTTGGCCTCTTCCTCAATAGTTTTCCTTCTTGATTTGTCCCATTCCTTTGGACAGGTTTTTTTTTTCAAGTACTCAATGATGTGAGCACTCCATTTTGGTGCTTGTACTACTTGAAACATTGTGGCATGTTCCAATGGTGGTTGTATTATACATTTATAGCAGGATTTTACATATTTATGGACATTGGATTCCATGTTTGGCTAGTAGACACCTAGTCTTTGTAACCGTTGGCCTGTTTGTATTTCACCAGTGTGAAATCCCATGTTTTGTATATGAGCTTGTTTGAGGTAGTAGGTGGTATTTTTAGGTTGTACACATAGTCTAAGTATTCCATCCTTACTGTGTTTGTACAGCCGTCCTGCTAAAAGGATGAGATTTCGTGTTTGATGGATCATTGATGGTTGTCTTTCTATCTGCAAAGAGCCGATTGTGAGTAGTGGCATGACCTCTTCGCTCCATCGCGGCACCATTTCTATGTTAAACAGACATGAATGAGGAAGTTCATCATCGACACCCGCAGGTGCTTCCCCATGAAATAGTTGTTCGTGAAAGATGATCTGCTCTCTGGTGTGTGGTCCCCTTTTTTACAACCACGGTGAAGTCAAACTCAAGCAATAGTATAAACCAGTGAAAAATTCTTCGAGTGTTGCAAGGTTTGTTTACTAGATATAGCAGTGCTTAGTGATCCACGAAGAAGACAAACTTGTTTGCTAGAAGGTAGTGCATAAATTTCTTGACAACATAGATCATTCCTAGGCCCTCTCTTTTCGTAGTGGTATAATTTCACTCTGCGTTGTTTAGTTGTCGACTAGAGTAGAAAATGGGAAAATTCATTTTCTTCTCTCCTAGCTGTGCTAATATGCACCCAATGGCATAGGTGGACGCATCCACATGGACATGGAAGATTTTTCTCCAGTTAGGGGCTTGCAAAATTGGAGATGAAATCAAATGTTGCTTCAATTTTCGGAAAGCCTTCTCACATTCCTCCGTCCATTCGAACCTAGTTATGAGGCCGTACAATGACTTGGCTATTACAACATACATATATATGAATCTTCAGTAGTATCCTCAATGCCCCATAAATGCTTGCACTTCTTTTATCTTCGTTGGTCTCGGTAGTGCAGCAATTGTCTTCACCTTTTCTTGATCAATTGAAATGCCATTTTTTGACGCTATGTGGCCCAGAATTCTACCATGTCTCACCATGAAGGCACATTTTCCGGGTATAAGAAAATATGATACGTTCTGCATTTTTCAAAAAATTTACCCAGATGAGTGATGTGGTCACTGCGTCGGTGGGAATGAACACAACGATCATCCATGTAGATCTCCAAAAATTGTATGAGGTATTCTTTGAATGCGTGGGTCATTAGTCTTTGAAATGTGGCTCGGGCATTGGTCAAGACGAAAGGCATTAATCTATATGCAAATATACCCCACTCTGTCGCAAAAGCGGTCTTATGCTGATCTTCTACCTTAATCATCAACTAGTTGTAGCCTGAGAACCCATCCAAGAAACTATAGGCCTCTTTCCCTGCTACCCTCTCAATAACATGATCAGATATTGGTAGTGGATAGTTATACCTAATGGTGGCTCCGTTTACTTGCTTAAGATTTACACAAACCCGCAGTTTGCCATTCTTTTTTGGGTACCACCATAATCGGGGACACCCACTTTGTGTGCTCAATCTCGTAGATAAACTCGGCGGCCTTTAATTTGTCTATTTCCTCCTTGATTTTCAGTGCAAAAGTCTCATTGTACATGTAAGGACGTTGTCTACATGGTCTGGCATCACTCTTAAGGGGAATCGTGTACTGACATATCTCAGGATCTATCCCCTTTAGATCTTTGTAAGACCATTCGAAGACATCTTTATATTGCTTGAGCGTAATGACTAGAAGTTGCTCTTCCTCTTCAGTAAGCTGGTCCGTGGCAATATAGGCTGGTTGAGGCTCTTCTTTGGGTTCTTCTAGGTTGATGTGTTTCGTGTTTTTAGGCCCATCATATGAAGTTTCTCGGTCTTTGGGATCTCTTTTGGGTTTTTGCACCACTATCTTCCTATCCTGAATGTATACTTCTTATAGTGGGATGGTGCATCGAATTTATCCTCATTTGATATCTCGTCAATTTCCATTTCGGTTGTCCAAACTTCTTTCATGCCTGTTTTAAATCATTGTATTTGACTTTGCGTTCCATTTTGGACAACTTAGACGGTTTTTCGATATGTTTCTCTTTTTTTTATTTATGTTTTGATGATGTTTTGGTTGAGTCATGTTTCATGTACCGCTTTGATATCCTGTCCTTGAGGTAGTCAGTCGCTTCGACTAATCTCAAGTACTACATTTTGTTAGTTAACAGAGGTACTGAGTCCTCGTAGTGCTTGTTGTGGTTGTTTCTACGTTTATCTCGATACCTGCATTGTCTTCGAGGGTTTTGGTTTGGGAAATCATAGTAGGTCACTCGGCGATCCTTCCGTTTGATGCTCTGGCTCGAGCTACTGGACAGCTCAATTTCTGCGTTATCCTCTAGCACCCTATCAGTCGAGTCTTGAAACTCTTCTTCCTCATTCGTTTGGACAAGGTCCCTTACAGAGATTTTGTCTACTATGCGTAGGCACTCGGCCATCCCTTCCTTGTAAGGTACGTTTTCCTCAGTCTTCGGAGTTGGGCAAACATTCATCATCTGGAATGGAATGATATCGTACCCTTCCTCGTCACAAAATTTGGTGAGGGTCACTCTGTTGACACAAACATCAAGAGTAGCTAGTATTTGTTGCCATCCAAACGGTTCAAACATCTCCTCTGGAAAAGGCTCTGGTATGTATGCTTCATCTTGTGCAATCCTATCCAGAATGCAGTCTTCCTTTTTTAGACTTCCAGAATCCGAAGCTTCTCCTATCCGTTGGTAAGCTTTGTTCTGGAGCCAGGCCGGTATTCCTCCTTCCTGGTCAGTTGTAAAATGCAGGTCTTCTCCTGGGGTTTGTCTACGTCTTTATAGCTATGATTGGTGACACTAATTTTTGTAGTGACATCCATGTTCCTCAGATAGATATAGTGGTAACCCCAATCTTGGACCATTTTGAGCTGACGCATGAATGGTCTGCCTAGAATGATGTCAAAATTGTTGCTCTCATCGAAATTCATGATAGCAAAGGTGTGTTTGTATGCAATTCCACAAGAGGTTAATACAATCTACTCCAAGATGCCAATAGGTCTCTCCAGGTACCCATCTTCTAGTTGAAGTTTCATTCTCGTTATCGCTATCGATTTTACATCCTTGTACTCTATCGGTAGGGTAGTATTTCCTTCTTCATCTTCACAATAGTCCCCTACTTTGTTGACTGGCATTGGCTCGTTTTTATTCTACTTTGAGGGTTGTGTTTTTAACGTGTTTCGAGAAACCTCGGTTGAAGGAATTACAAGCCCTATTTTTTTGAAATTTTTTGCGACCTCTTCCCAAAAATACGGTCTAAGGTTCAGCAACTCGGACAAAGTCAGTGTACAACGGATAGGTGATGACATTATCTCGTGAAGAGTTTTAGTGTCCATCGTCTTAGGATTGGCTTTCCATTGAGATGGAACTTTCCTTACCTCTAATCGACTTTCAGGGTTACCAATAAATGATGGTAAAGTCTTAAACAACTGTGGTTTACTGTCTTCCGATATCGATGTACCTGCATCTCCATACAATGATTGGATGTCATTTGGGTAGAGCTCATGCTCTAGGTGGATTTCCAGGATAGGAGCTAACACAAGTGTGGCACTCCCGTCCTTCCTATTCGTGATCTATTCCCATAGCTCTTGAGGCCATTGTTCTTCTACCTCCGAAATTGGTGGTGGTACCTGAGAATGCATTCCATCTGTTGTATTGGCAACTACCCTCGTGTCCAAAGGTGTTTCGTTGACCAGATTGGGTAGGTTATTCACTTCTATTCCCCTCTCATCTAACACCCAAATCGTTTCTCGTATGAGTACATCGGTTTTTGGAGTCGTAGGAACTGATGGTTCCATAAGCGCTTGGATGAGCTTTTTGCACATCTTTAGCCTCTCCTTCTCATACCCTGGATGAGGGTACGTTAACCACCGATCCTCTCGGTTTTGGTTAGGCTTTAGCCTTGCTTTGTAAGATTTCAGAATTGCGTCCAAGCGTTCAACCACCTTGTCTACTAGGAATGACCCCTCAGGTGGCAGTCCTGACAGTTTCTTTGTCTCGTTTTTACCATTAAGGCCTCTTTTCCTTTGAAGTTGTTCCTCCGTTTTCCGCAATTTTGTTTCCAATGTCGTTTTTTCCACTTTTTATTTTGGCTTTCATCTTGTTTGGTTTTGCCTTCCAGGATTTTCTAGGGGTTCGGACAGATAAGTTGTCTATCTCTGTTCGGCTGGTCGGGATACTCTTTGCTACCTCATGTGCTTGGACTCTAGTGATCGCTTTTATCGCTTTTTTTGGGCATTGTGAAATAAGATGGTCCATCGTGCATCTGTTGCAGAATCCAAAAAATTTCACCTGCTCTCCTTTGTTTGGACACACTCTAGCCCATTGATCCCCACCGCAATCATAGCATGGTCCTATAGGTGGTGGAGAAGCTTGAGGAGATCCCATTGGTTGTCCTATTCTAGGAGGGTAGCCTCTAGGTTTGTAGCCCTTATTTTCCATAAATATTAGCATATTCTCATCAACTAGGTAATGATTTTTGGTTGGTTGTGCTATGTATGAGGGCTCGGGAATTTCTTCTGGAATTATCCATGGATTATATCCCTCTGGAGCATATGCATTCCTATCACTTTCCCTTTCATCAGTAGTGTCTAAATCGTCTAGGTGTGAGATTACCTGGATCATACTCTGATCAGATGGTGGTTCTATGGGTTGAGAAATCCTTACCATAGCCCTTTTTTCCTGGGTTAAAGGAGGTTGATGTCCCACCACCGGTTTAGATTTTTCCTGAACCAAGATTGCATTCTTTGGCCCCACTTGGTACCTTGGAGGGGGTGGATTTTGTTGTCCACTCCACGTGGTCCGTATTGTCTCTCTCTAACATAGTTCCGATTGTAGAAACATTCGTGAGTTTCATGGTTTGTCCATTTTTGTTCTGTAGCACACCATTTCAATATCCGCTGTGCGTTAGCTCCTGGTCTTTGTTGAAGGTTGCACCACTGGGTTCGATGGTCACCTCTACAAGTATCGCATTTTTGGGTGGGCGGTTTTTGTGTGTTTGGGTTCGTCCTCTTTCCTTGTTTCATCCTTCTGATCACTTCCTCGATCACTCAATCAACGCCCTCCTGATTTTGTCGTGGACTCACTCGTAGTTCAAGAGGTGCTACTAGTCCCCTGATCTGTGTCTTCAGTCACGTCCCCATATGCTTTGTAGTTATCTACAAGATACAATACCTCTTTCGTGACTTGCTCAAAGGTGACACATGCTTTCAGGTGCAAGTCCTTCTTGAGCGTGTCATTTCACAGTCCCACTATGAAGAGGATTGATAGTCTTTCATCCTGAGGTAGTTCTCGAGCAAGGCATCTTTCAATGTACTGCGTGAAACGAAGCGATGTTTCTTTCACTTTTTCCTTTTCCTTTTGCCTAAATGCATAAATTTGGGAGAAAGTGTTATGCTTGATCCCTCTTTTTGAGAATTCCTCAGCGAATTCTCGGAGAAGTTCCTCAATACTTGGGAATTCTAAGTTGTTTAATGGTTTAAACCAAGTCAGGGCATTACCTTCCAATATCAACCCAAATCCTTTATACTAGTGTGGAAATCAGTCACCTGTTCCGCTCTCAATACTTGTTTGAAGGTTGAAACATGGGCATACGGATCACCAGATCCATTATACCTTTTGGGTAAGCATTTTGCCACTTGGGATGGTCGCATACGCCTAGCCTATGCAACATTCTAACAACTCGTGGTCCCCCTGGAATGGCTTCTCTTGGTTCATAATCTCCTCTTCGTACTAATAGTGGTATCCCTTCTGCCCTACGTTCATCAATTCGATCTCTTGTGATAGTCGGAGGGATTCCAGTGGTGTAAGTGAATTCAAGAACATAGCTGCCCCTTTGTGTGTTCATGGAAGCCCTAGTCGTTGTTGACCCCAAGGGTTCTGTTCTCGACACTCGTTCATGTCCATAAGAATCCTCCACTCTTGCTCTCAAGGGACTCTCAAGTACAGTCTCAAATTTGATGTGAGTGGTCGTGGTTTTTTCAGCTTCCACATTTACATAATATTGGTGGAGTGGTCCTCCAAAATATGTATATCTCTCTAACTCCCTCTAGTCCATTGGGGAGTACTTTCGGCCATACTTGTCCATTATGACCACCTGAATACTTCTACCCTCCGTGTAAGTATAAACATACAAGTTTTTCCCGTCGGTTAATTCCTTGATGTGGGGCTTGTCACATCTGTAATAGAGTGTTTGGTTTCCATTATTGAACCTATAAAGCCCACATATGTGTTGTCTGTGTTAAGGTGCTCAGTCTCATTGGTGCGTCTGAGTACCGCGTTTTGTTCCTCCATTTTGGGTGGTGCATCTGTCGGTTCATTATCTACTTTGTCCTTGGTGCCGGTCATTCCCCATTTATCCACAATATATGGGTTATGAACCACTAAGTACATCATTCCCTCTTGGTCGAAATACCTATCCCCATCATAATCAACAGCTAGAAGGTCTCTGAGCTCGCTTGGCCTATTTTCCAAAAGAAGTAGCGGTCCATTCTATCCTTATAGATTTTAGCTTTAAGCACATTTTCAAATTGAAACTTCAGATACAACAACTTTACATCAGATGTGGGCTATGAAGGACCTGCACCCATCGAATCTATTCCCTTAGGGTTTGACTTGTTAAAATCTTCAGTTATGAGGCCGTATGATCTCTCAGACAAAGTGTCAGAGAAATTCTCCTCCAAAATGGTTTCGAGAGGTGGTAGTGGTCTCTGATTCACAATTTCTTCGATTGAGTGATTACTCCCTTGATCAAAGATGTTTTAGTTCCTATTCTGGTACAAGCTGCCTGATCGCAGATTCATGAATAATTGGTAATAAGAAAAATCCAAACTGAGTTACCTCATTAAATAGTTTGAATCTCCCATTTGTTCTTGCTTGCTAGAAATATCTTCTAGTACCTGTAACCTACCAAAAATGTGCTTGATAGTTGTAAGCTTATAGCTGTCCTTGTCAGTTCTTGCTTTTGTTCGACAAAACTTGGCACACAATTCCCTACAAAACCTCAACAATTTTGATCCAATTTTAATTTTGAAAGAATCACTTGGTTGTTATGGCCTAGCTCCTTGTGTGGTAAGTTTCGGTCTCTATTTTGGCTCAGAGGTACATGGATCGCGATCCATGTTGGGAAGCCATTTGAAATTTTGTTGATACCCTCAGCTTCAGCATGGTTAGGGGATCTTATGGTATCAAAATTTTCAGAAATGAATCTTTGGATTGGAAGCTAAGTTGATTTTGTCACTTTGCCTGAGCTCTTCTCAGTTCTGAGCTTTTGGAAGGGTTTCTTGCACCCAATTTTAACCCAAGAAGGACCACTAGACTCTCTGTGATACTCTCTAGTTATGATACTAGTTTGGTGTCAATTTGTGTCAAGAGGAACATGGATCGCGATCCATGTACCTTTGTGTCAAAATACAGTGAATTTTGTCCCACAGCTAGTCCTTGGCCTAATGATTCTGCCTATATGGTTTTTGAATGTTTTAAAGCTTTTTAGGACAGGCAAAAGTCAGTTTTAGGGTTTATGTCAGTGGTTTCCTCCCTTGACGTGATTTTTTCCACCTTTTGCCCTCTTTTTGAGATTTCCTAATAAGGGTCCTTTAGGAGAAAGTGCTCCAATTGTTATCAATTCCCTGCTTTTCTTTTATCAGCTCAAACTTCCAAAACGGTACATGGATTGCGATCGATGTTTGGCATGATTTTGGACTGACACTTTGTGAGGTGATCACACAAGCTATGATGATGCTATTCCCCAAGTATTTTTGGATTTGGTCAGTTTTTTCCAAGTGAAAATCAAAGTTTTGTGTCTGTATTGTGGTTTTTTGCAAACCAATCCCTTTCTGGTAGTTTGACCAGCTTTTTTCACTTTTTGTCTATGGCTACTTTTGGAAAAGTTGTTCAACTAATAATGTTACAGTATAAGTGTACAATATTTCCTCCTCTCAAATAGCAGCCAAGGAAAGGATACCCATACCTGCATCCAAAGTAAGAAAACAAACTATTCGTTAGTTTTCAGACCACATAACAGGTAAATAGGGTGACCTAGTTGTCATCCATGTCACCCTGGTACTAGCCTAAGAAGAAAGCCATGATGTTTAGATATAAGTGATGTGTAACAGTTTCCATAATGCAAAAAAACAAGATTATCAAAGTGTTAGGTCAAATCTTTTGCATTGTAAATCCGTCTATTAATTTGAAGTGTAAAATAAAGTATGAAAAAGGTTTTTCCAATTGTTCCTTATCATTATCTAAATAAGGTTAAACATTTTCAAAAAAAGTAAGTTTAATGCAGTTTTTGAAGTCAAAATCTTTCTCAGATCAGCAATTGTTCAATAATTTATCAGTTTTTAGAATTTTATTGGTCAAGTTTTAGTATCTGGCAATCGTATCCCGAGGACGACAGGGCCCGAACCAAATGATACATTACTAGAGGCCAAAAAATAGTAAACCGTAATCTCCCAATAAAGAGCAGCCCTTCAAAGAATCTCTCAAAAGACCAAGACAACAGATGCATTTTTCCATCAATAGTGTGAGTCAATAAAACCAGCAAATCTGCAACACACCAACCATTAGCATACTCCCAAGTTAGATGCACCAAAGAAAAGCCCAACAACTTAACAAAAGTCTGAAACCAAACCGTGGTTGATTACGAGCCCATATAGCCCAAATCAAGAAGTCTTTGATATATATAGGCGGTATATACCAACCAGAAGTACTCCAACAATATATTTACATAGAGAAGAGGTGAATCCTTATGTATATATGGTCTATAACATTCCTGTACACCATAGAGCAGAAAAAAAAGAAACAACGACAGCCTATTGTTGTGTCAAGTCCACCGAATTAGTTGGATACTAGGTCCATAAAATCAAGTCCGATTACTGCATATCAGCCCTAAGGGCAGCCAAATGTAGTCAAAACCAAAAAAAAGTGTTTGTTAGTAGTATGCTAAGCAGCAATTTGTACAATCCTATACAAAAAAGCAACCAGTATCCCGTATCTATTGCTCGACAACAGACCGAAAGCCAACTATGATTAGGGTAAGTGATCGGTATTCTCAACTGAGACGCAATTTTGAAAAAAAAAACCTGCTCTCATAAGCCACACTATCCCTACAGTTTTCTTACCATATTCTGTACATGAAAAAAGAGAGAACCAATACGAGTACTATAGAAGTTCCGTACCAGCAAGATTATCTATCCAAGTCAAAGAACAATATCATTCTAATAGGAACAATACAAGAATACCATTAATGAGAGATAAAATCTGCATTTGTCAATGAATTTAATTGGAAAATGGAGTTTTACCTATGTACATTCATGTCACCACATTCTTTTTCCCAAAACCAATCAGTGAAAGACCATACCTTCTCAAGTACCTATAAAACCAGGTGGAATAATGAGACAAGATCGGCTAGTCAGCCAGTATAGACAGCAAACATGTCCAATGTATATGAAAAATTCCTTTTAATTAGCTAGGTATGTTATATTTTGAACCGTAATTTGAGCCCATCATTGGATGCAATAGGATATAATTAGGCAATTTTTGAGCCAGTAAAAGAGTATGCAAATAAGCTGGTCTTTTCTCCTAACATCAGTAGAAACTAGAAAAGGAGTTATCATTCCCCTCCATAAGGCTGTGCATCCCAATACCACTGATAATGAATTGGTCGGCATGTCCAACTGTAACCAACCCAATCATATGCCTCAAATTCTCAGAAGAAAGCCAGAAACAGCAATAGGAGAACCTTTCTCAACAATTCTTAATGCTTATGTTCAATGGATACTTTATGACCAGTACTAATCCGTAGAGAACAGAACCAGTAGAATCAATAGTGAGAGATCCATAGATTAACCAGTAAAACAAGCTTCAACCATATGATGCTTTATGCAACCTACTTACAGTTTCAATTCCCAGCCATAGCATTCTATCAGTACCAAGTTCTACTCATCTCAGCAAAGATGGGGAGACAAACCCATAATGATAAAGGCAAAAAAAAATGTTTATACCATGCAAGCTAGCTGCCCATAAAGACCAGCTAGAAAATCAATCCTCAGATTTCTGAGAAGACTCGTATCAAAAGAGCATTGGCAAGATTTTACACCATCATTTCCCAAAGTCAAGCTAAGCCAAGCCTTAACTAGATCTGCCCAAATAGGAGCAGTAAGAGAAGCTTTAGCCGGTCATACCAACCCTTATGTCATCAATACCTACAACACTGGCTGTCCAAAACCACCCAAAACCATCCCCAAAATAGTTCCTAGTATTCAAATTATCCATGCTAGCAGATAGTACATCATAATATGATCCGAGATCCCAAAAAAAAAAACCCTTACAATCGGCCTGTATACAGTAGTAGCTAATAGGTTGTGCAAACCGTAATCGGTGCTAGCTTAGTTGGACCATCTAACCCCATTAAAAAAACTTCATGAAATAACAACTCAATCCGAACATAATTTCCAAGAGCACCAGTACGATGTCAAAACATTAGCCAATAGCTGGCAAATTCAATCCCAACCCTACGAGTTTATGCAACTCAAACCTTCCAGTGAGCATCAATACAACAACCTGCCTCAATTCCCAACCATAAGCGCTTAATAAATTCCCTTCAATCTCTTTGAAAGTTTATGTGTTCATTTAATCAATGCCCATAGTTAAAGATGTTAAATTCAAACCAGACATCCTCCATTTGGGAGAGCACAAAAAAACCATTATAATATTTTTGCATCAAAAAGATTTTTCTAACCTCGGTAGAATCCACCATGGATTTCCTGATGAGGGCCATGCTTCGGAGCCCTCAGGTGTTTCTTGAAGAATGTATTTAGTGAAGGGTTATGCACACAATGAGAGGAGACACACACACACTTTCTTGCAGAATGAAAACTAAGTGAGCTTGTGGCTCACCTTATAAGGCTACGAAACCGCTTCAGATCAGCTTAGTAGACCTATATTCGGGAGAAGATCACGTGGTGGCAGAGAGGCTTTAACTTGCCACCGACTTCCTCAAGCATCGCGCGGCATCCAGGCTACCATCCTCCCCAAATAGAGCATGTCAGAAATGGGAGAGAAAGATAGTAAACTCACCCACATTCATATCGTCGGAGAAATCAAGTATACACATCGACCACATCCACTATCAAAGGTTAAATCAAAAATCCATAACAAAAAAAACTATTACAAGGTCATTTTAACTAAGAGATAGTTCATGCATAAGACCCATTTAATGGGGTAACCAGTAGATAGCAGTTTCTATCCCCAAGGAGAGCACAATGAATTATGTATAGTTGGAAAACCAAGCAACTCTATGATTGCCAAGGGTCAAAGTATATCCAAGATATACACTATGGCAATACTAGCTACAGAGTCCGGTTATTTCTAGAGGGATAACCAGATACAGAGAGAGGGAGAAAGAGCAAGAGAGAGAGAGAGAAAGAGATATTTTATCAAGGTTGAAAGCAACCTGAGAAAAATAGAATGATAATTTAGGATACAAAGTCTGATAGACTCTAGCAGGATGTAGAGTGAGAGAGAGAGAGAGAGAGAGAGAGAGAGAGAGAGAGAGAGAGGCCTTTCCCTCCTAATCCACAAATGTTGTGGTTGGAAGATCTATGAGAGAAGGATATATTCCGAATAGGTGAGATATCTTTTTGTAGTCAATGATTTCAAAGGGTGAAAGAAAACCCCGGGATAACACCATGGATGAAGAGTCTCATATCCTCTAGAAGGATAAAGAGAGAGAGAGAGAGAGAGAGAGAGAGGGGGGGGGGGGGGGGAGGAGGTTATTAGTTTGCGATTAGTGTGTGCAAAAGGGACGAAAGAGACAGAAGAAATGAGAGGAAGAAGGTATTTAGTGTGTGATTAGTGTGTATGAGAGGCATGATAGAACACTTGACTAATGAATAAGAGAGGGAGATGAAGAGAGAGAGAGAGAGAGAGAGAGAGAGAGAGAGAGAGAAAATGTATATATATATATATATATATATATATATATATATATATATATATATCAGTATCTATCTATATATACAGATAGATAGATAGATAGATACACAGATAGAGAGAGAGAGAATGTTTATATATATATAAAAATTCCCTCTCTCTCTCTCTCTGTCTCTCTCTCTCTTATACACACACACACACACACACATCAACCCTAATTCAAAGGATCATTCTTGACGGTAGTTCATTGGTGGAGCCGAGATGCATCTCCTTTAAAATAGTTACAATTTGACAAAATTCTGCGGGTAGGGTATTCAGAAAAACGGCTATAAGATCTTCATCTGGGACAGGAGCTTCAACATAAATTAGCTGAGTGCGGATTCTTTTCAGTCTATTAGCTAAAGCTGTAATATTTTCATCATCATGCATAGAAAGAGATTACAACTCCATTTTAAGGCCATTTTGGAGTATTTGGCTTTAGGACCAAACACTTTCTCTAGTTCCATCCAAGAAGCTTTTGCAGATTGCATGTCATCCAGATAATGAATAAAATCATATTTGAGCGATGTAAGAATAATACCTAATGCTTCTCATCCTTGCATTGTTGCTCGGCAGATAACACTCCGGTAACTGCAGCAGATGTGCTTGCTTCATTGGTTGATAGCAGCTTGATGATGCTCCACAAATTCTTACGCATCAGATATCCCTTTCGTTTGATTTTCCAAGCGTGGAAGTCACGGATCCATTAAACTAGTCAATTTTTGACGCCATGTTGAAGTGACCCTTCGCTTAATAATATTGGCTTCTTTGAGATGATGCAAAATTTGCTTTAGAAATCCTTAGTATTGTCGTCTGCACATGCGTCTGAAAAGCTGTTGTTTGCCTTGACAAGAAAGTCTCAAGATGTTCGGATGTTTGGATGGTAGCTTTTGAGCTTTGAGCAAAAGCTTGCCAAGATGCTGCCAATCTAGAAGTTTCTCTTCAAGATTCATAACCATGTTTTTGTTGCCTATCACCGAGGGTGTGGATGTGGTTGTGACTGGCCGTAGTGAAACAGCACACTATGTGAGAACCCTACCTTCAATAGGGGGTGTTTTAATCAAATTATCTTTTAAAAAAAGGGGAACGAGTCTGAAGAACTAGTCTATGCAGACAAAGTGCTGCTTGGGAGGCTTGTCGACACCATGAAATTTTGCATAGGCAGTGTGCCTAGCACCACCGTCTTGCCCTCTCGGATCACCACCACGCTGCCAGAAGTACCTTGTGGGCTCACGGAGTTTCCATGCTGGTATTGATGCCGTCGTCTATCTCCTTGGATCTGTAAACCTCTCAAACTTGCTCCCGTATCCCCACCTCGCTCTGATACCAATTGATGGATGTGTTAAGGAGGATGGTGGCATAAAAAATCCATGGCAATTTGTCTTGCAGTGAAAACGCGCGAGAGAGAGAGAGAGAGAGAGAGAGAGAGAGAGAGAGAGAGAGAGAGTAATGTTGTATACATTTTTATTAAAAATATTTATATAACCTTGTGGAGTGATATCGACCATTGCTTGAATCATGCAATCTCCACTAAACCTCTCCATGTATGAAGAGGTGTTCCCACAGGCTAGACACCAGAGACAAAGGGCTTGAATCCCCAACACAATCTACAGGGAAACGACCTCAAACTAGAGAAGGATTTTTCAATAGATGTATATGGTGTGATAGTACTGACGATGCAAGGAGGGATTGTGAAAGCTTTAAAGACGCTTTGACAAAGGAGCTTGTTTTCTTTAAAGATGGAAAAATTCACTTAAGTGAAACAGGTAAGCTCTTGGGGACAAACTTTGGAAAAGGCAAGATGAAGAAGCTAGTTGAGGACATGGCTACTAGCCATGCCATCTCAATGGTTGAGGCAGCCGCCTATGGGCTGAAGGTGGAACCTATAAATAAAAAAGGATTCAAGTTTGGAGAAGAATCATCTAATGGTATTGGAGAGCTATGGCCATGCGCTATAGAATCTACTATGAAGGGTAAAATGACTATGAGGTTTTACATGAAGCTGGAGACTACATTCGACTAGAAACAGGTTGGAATGACCGTGTGAACTCTTTGCCAGTGCATGCGTACATTACCAAATGTGAAGCCAACGAGGCCATTGTCAAAGAGAAACGTAGGCAGGATGAAGGGCCTTGAAGGAATGGAGGCAAAAATGACACAGTGACTCCTAGATCACCTTTCACGCAACAGATGCAAGTGCCTATGCAAAAAGCCTCTAAAGAAAAGAAGAAGGAAGCAACGAAATCGAAAGAAAATGGTCCGGCCTACAAACTCCAATCCAATATAGAGCCAACAACAGATCTCAAAAAGGTTTTGGAAGAGAGGATTTTGAGCAGTAAGGTGGAATTTACCTTGGGTGAGGTCCTTAGAATAGCAAAGAGGGAGTTTCTTGAAGAAATAATTGATATCATAAAGAGGAGGCGTGAGTCTCTTACTGAACTTGTACATGTAGAGAGTGAAGAAGAGACTTTAAATGCACAAGGAGTACAGGTCTATGGTGAGCAAGGTGATCAAACTATTGCTGGATGCTACAAGTCTAGGGAAGGAGTATAACATGTTCGCTTCTTGGATGATGAAGATGAAGATGAAGATGAGACCACTCACAAGAGTTACTACTTGAAGAGTCACTGGGCAAGAGAAACTACTAAGACCTTGGTAAAAGTGGGAGACTTAGAAGAGCCATACATTGCCTACATAGATCATAGGTCAAAAATTAACATCATGTCAAAGAGTCTTTATCAAAAATGAAAATGGCCAATTGATATAAATCATGGATGGATGATTCATGTAGCAAAAACTCATCAGGGGAGTTGTACGAAACTTGTCCAAATGTAAAGGTGACTATAGGGGATGTGAAAGATGACCAAAGTTTCTTTGTGCTGGAGATGTCAGCATACCCGCTTATCCTTGGGTAGCCATACATCACTGCTACTTGCATGGAAACCAAGGTAATGGATGATGGGTCAGCTTATGCTAGAATAAGGAGCAGGGATGGGAAGCGTGCGCTACAACTCCTTACTGTTCGTGTGGACCATGAAAGGAACCGTGAAAGTCTTAGAGAGCAACCCTTGCCAAAGACAAACAAAGAATTCAAGGACTACAGGGATATGAGGGGTTTTAGCCATGTACCATTGTAGAGCGGGATTGTAGTGGTACAAGAAGAGAAAAGTTCTTGCATGATGTATATGCAAAGGAAACATTTTCTATGGGTTTTGTAGGATTAACATACTATGCATCTATTTCTTTTACAAAGTGTGAGGACTTAAAGCGGGGTGAACGACAACATGTAAATAGTGTACAAAGAGGTTTTAAGATGAATGGTTTTCTAGACGATGGTTAATGCATTGCAGGTGTGTTTGATGAGTGTTCATTTGTGGATACTATGCAAGGCTTGGAGTCTTTAGTGGACTACAATTTGCATATGGGAAGTGAATTCATGAAAGTATGCTCAATAGAAATGTACAAATTCATTGAGTATTTCAAAAATACTCAAGGTGTTGATGTACAAGTGGAGACCAAGAACAAGTTTGTGGAAAAGAAAGTGAAACCAGTGGCATTACCTCTATCAAAATACTATACGGATAAGATGGATCAGGCTGCTTTGCAACCTAGTCTTCATGAGCCGAGCAAGGTTGGACATAAGTTTACATATGATACTTTGAAGGAGTTAAAGATTGGTTGCAAGGATAGTTTGATAGATGTTGAAAGAGTATGCTTTGAAGAAATTCTTGCCAAACATGGGAATGCTTTTGCTTTTGAGCCGCATGCGATAGGGTGTGTTCATCCATCCATTGTTGCTCCTATGGTGATCTTCACTATCCCTCATGTACCTTCGAACCTGAGGCCTATTCCAGTTCGAAAGGCCCATTTTCCAAAACTCATTGTGTTGCTTAATGAAAAGATCAAGATGGTTATTTTGGAGCCTTCTTGTGCTCCATATTCAAACAGGTGGTTCACAGTTCCAAAGAAAAATGGTTCTTTACGCTTTATTCAGTGTATGCAATGTGTCAACAAGGTTACAAGTAGAAATGTGGGTATAGGGCTAGTTGTGGATGAATTTCCAAAGGCATTCGCAGGAAGGGCAATATATTCTATGGGGGTTTTGTACTTAGGGTATGATCAGTTCCAACTAGCAATGGAAAGCAGGGACCTAACTACCATGAGGACACCTTTGGGTCTGGTAAGGATGTGCACCTTACCTCAGGGAGAAACTAATTCATTTCTACATATGATGAATGGTATAAACAAAGTCCTACGTGACTTCATACCGCAAATTACAATGCCCTTTCTTAATGATGTGCCAATTAAAGGATGTCATGTAAGTGATACAAGTGTGGCTCTGGACTTGAGGGGGTACTGCAAGTATGTGAAAAATCATATCAATGATTGTGATGCGATCTTTGTCAAGACTAGAAGAAGTGATCCTTATCTTGTCTGGACAAAAGTCAGTGTTTGGTGTGAGTGAAGCTCTTATTGTGGGACATATGGTAGAATGCCTTGTCCTACAAAGATTGATGTATTCAAAGAATGAAAGAGACATGTATTAATGTAACTGAGGTTCGAAGGTTCTTGGGTGCATTTGTGTTCTATGTTATCTGAGGATTCCACATTATACGCATGTGGAAGAACCTTTGTATCAACTTTTGAGAAAGTACCAAAAGCTTCAATGGGAGAAACCTATACCCACACCATGAGAAGTTTATTATATCTCCAACTTTGAGGAAAGAAAACTATGAATGTGGAAGATATGTAATTGTGACAGTCTAAGAACAAAAAGCACATAAGGGATATGTAAGTTTCTCTTGGATGATGTAATTAGCGGTTATAGTTGTATTGGGAAAATAGCAACGGATAGGGTGAGTTGAATGCTAACAAAGCAAGGGAGTTTTCTCTAGGTTAGGAATTAAACTTGCTCTCACTAGTGCATATAATCCTGAGGGAAATGGTAAAGCAGAGCCTGGGCATCCTCCTATCATTAAATCTTTGGCTAAGGCCTGCAAAGGTAAAATGGGAGAGTGTCCTAGGTTAATGACTTCTGCTTTATGGTCTGATCGTACAACTCATAGCTCAGTTACTGGCTATATTCCTTTTGAGTTGATGTATGGTTAGAAACATATAATGCCAATTGAGGATGTAATTCTCGCATGGAATGTATTACCTTGGGAAGATGGAATGAGTAGAGAAGACCTTCTTTCTTTGTGCATACAATAGTTAGAAAGAAGGCCTCAAGATATTGAGAATGCAGTAGCACAATTGAAAGCTGCAAGGTTAAAGAATAGAGACAGATTTGATAAGAGGCATAGGCTCATACCTAAAGCTATTGAGGAAGGTGATTGGGTGTTGGTGTATGACAACAGTCTTGACAACCAACATTGAACAATAAGAAAGCTTTCAAAGAGATGGTATGGCCCTTAAGTGGTTCAACATGTACATGGGAATGCAACTTATACCTTGCATGAATTAGATGGGACAAATATGAAGATTCCCACCACAGGGAAAATAATCCAGTTATTCAAAAGAAGAGGTGAACAGATCCCTTTGATTCACAGAAAAGTAATAATGAATGCTTTGGTGAAAATGGTATGGATGTGGCTGAAGAAAGAGAGGATGATGCGTTACATTTCGTAGAAAGCGAATGATAAAATTCACATGTATGTGGACTTAAATGAAGACTGAACATGCTGTAAACATATATGTGTGGCACATACCGGAGGATGTGCAGGTTTAGAGGGGGTGATGTCGTGCTGTGGCACGTGCATAATCTGTAAATAAAAATATCTATCTCACTCTTTATGTTTTTAATGTATGGGACCAAATGCTACAATGTACATAGTGTGATATATGCGCACACGGAGGCCCATGGTTGCAGGCATGTACATACCTTGCCAGGCAAGCTAGGCCACGGATGTGGCACCATTGCATGTTTTACCACATTAGCATATGCCTAATTTGCTTTAGGAATATATAAATATCAAGTGCTTCAAAGTGTCATGCTCGTTTTGCCTAGAAAGTTCAATGCGGGCGATCTTGGCCAAAAATAGCAGGTTTTGTACGCGGGCGTAAAAGACGTGTCCAAAGTGCTTACCAAGTGGAAAAATGAATTTTGACATGAAATTTGAGCCCAGTGGGATCTTTCCTCAAATTTAGGAAATTCTCCCAGCTCGTTTGGGCTTTTTACGATCAAAAAGGTGCTTTTTGGGCTAAAAATGGCCATAAGATGGTCAAAAATAGCTCAAAGTGCCACATCATCGATGGTGCCATCGTTTCCTAAGTAGAGATGGAATTTTTAGAGCCAAAAATGAGCTCATTTTTGCATATAAGCAAGGAGTTATTTGAGAAGGGGAAACCCAAATTGGAGGCCTCACAGCCTCAAGCCTGTAGTGGAAGCATCACGGGACTACACTAGCACCCTGTAAAGGAATGGCTGTATCTCCTTGATCATGTGCTCAAATGAGCTCATTCGCGGATCTAAAATTTCTCACACAACTTATGAAACGACGGCACCATTGTTGATGTGGCATTTTGAGCTATTGTTGACCATTTTGTAGCCATTTTTTGCCCAAAAATGTCCCTTTTTGTTCGTAAAAAGCCCAAATGAGCTGGGAAAAATCCCTTAATTTGTGGAAAAATCCCATTGGGCTCATATTTCATCTTGAACCTCATTTTCTCACTTGGTAGGCACTTTGGACACGTCTTTTACATCCGCGCACGAAACCTACTATTTTTTGCCGAGATTATCCGCATTGAACTTTCTAGGCAAAACGAGCGTGGCACTTCGATACAGTTGACATCTGTACATTTCTAAAGAAAAACAGGCATATATTTGTGTGAAAAATCATGCCATAGTGCCACATCTAGGGCCTCGTCCGCCCGACAAGGTATGTACACGACTACAACCGTGGCATCTATTTTCGCATATATCACACTATTTACATTGTAGCATTTGGTCCCACACATCATAAACATAAAGAGTGAGATAGATATTTTGATTTCACATTTTGGACATGCCATGGTGGCACGACATACATCCCTTCTAAACTTGCACATCCTTCGGCATGTGCCACACATATCTTTTGAAGGTTCAATCTTCATTTAAGTCAACATACATATCAATTTCGTCATCACTTGCAACGAAATCTAACGTATCATCCAATTGTTCTTCATCCACATCCATACAATTTTCATCGGAGCCTTCATTCTGACTTTCCTATGAATCAAAGGGATCTGTATCACCTCTTCTTTTGAATAACTTGATTCTTTTCCCTGCGATGGGAATCTTCATTTTTGTCCCATCTAATTCAGGCAAGGTGTAAGTTGCATTCCCATGTACATGTTGAACCACATAAGGACCAAACCATCTCTTTGAAAGATTTCTTATTGTTAAATGTTGATTTTCAAGACTACTGTCATACACCAACACCCAATTACCTTCCTCAATAGCTTTAGGTCTAAGCCTATGCCTCTTATCAAATCTGTCCTTATTCTTTAACCTTGCATCTTTCAATCGTGGTATTGCAATCTCAATATCTTGGGGCCTTCTTTCTAACTATTGTATGCACAAAGCAAGAAGGTCTTCCCTACTCAATCAATCTTCCCAAGGTAATACACTCCATGTGGTAATTACATCCTCAATTGGCATTATAGGTTTTGGACATACATCAACTCAAAAGGCATATAACCATTAAAAGAGCTATGAGTTGTACAATCATCCGATAAAGCATAAAGCAATAACCTAGGCCACTCTCCCATTTTACCTTTGCAGGACTTAGCCAAAGCTTTAATGATAGGAGGATGCTCACGCTCTGATCTACCATTTCCCTTAGGATTATATGCAGTAGTGAGAGCAAGTTTAATGACCAACCTAGAGAAAAACTCCCTTGCTTTGTTAGCATCCAACTCACCCCTGTTCGCTGTTATTTTCCCAACACAGCCATAGCGACTAATTACATCATCCAAGAGTAACTTACATATCCCTTCTCTGCTTTTTGTTCTTAGAGCACGACCTTCAACTTGGTTGGTTAAATCTTCCCGTGCAAGCACTATGTATCTCATTTTTCATAAGTCTAATGGCATTGTAACTAGATCTACTACCCAATTATAATGCATGACCAATGGGTCAGTAGGGTGCAACCCATCAGAATGACGTACATTTGAATACATTTGACAGGTTTCACAAGACTCCACAAAGTGAGATACATCTTTATACATGCCTTTCCACCAATATCTCTCTTTCATTTTAGTAAAGGTGGCCCATACACCTTTATGTCCAGCATAAAGACTCTCATGAAACTTTTCCATAAGCTCATTTTGAGCATCCTTATCATTCACGACTCTCAAGGGCATTCCATTTCTTTGTTTTGGAGGCTTCCATAAGTACCCATCTTTCAAAAAGTATCCATAGGCCTTTCTCCATATTCTTTTGAACTCTTGATCAACCCACCCTTCTTGCCTTGTCAAAGTGCTCAATAGCGTCCAATGAGCAACCAGCCACCTTGATATAGGTCCTCAGTAAATGACTCAAGTGCATTTGATAGGAAAACATGATCACCCTTGGCATGAGAGATACTTTAGAATTGTGTGTCTACATCGCCCTCGACAACCATGTCTTGTTCACTTTCATACCTTGCTCTTGAAATTAAGCATATCTGCAACTGGATTATCTTTCCCTGCAATATGCTTAAATTCTGGATTCAAGGACTTTATGTAGGCAATCCATCTCAACATAGCAATGTCGGGAGTTGAGCAGCTAGTGATCATTCCAAGAAGGGGTAGACAATCAGTCTGGACACTATTACACTTGCTCCTATCAAATACTCTTTGTCACATTTCAAAGTTGTGACTACTCCCCATAACTCTCTTTTTACCTGTGGATAGTTGCGTTGACGAGCACTTAGGAGTTTTGCTCCAAATCTCACCACATATCGCTTGCCATCATCATCATCTTGCCCAATCGCCCATCCAATTCCCGTGGGGCTATTGACCACTGTCACAATTACATATCTTCCACATTCATAGTTTGCGTTCCTCAAAGTTGGAGACATATGCAGCCACTTCTTTAATTTTCTCATGGCATGTGTATGCATTCCTTCCCATTGAAACTTTTGGTTCTTTCTCAAAAGTTGATACAAAGGCTCTGCTACATGTGCATAATGCGAAATCCAGATAACATAAAACACGCATGCACCCAAGAACATGTGAGCCTCAATGACATTTATACATTTCTCTTTCATTCTGTGAATTACATTAATCTTTGCAGGACAAGGCCTTCTACTTTTGTCCAGACAAGGTAAGGTGCACCTCTTCCAGCCTTGACAAGATATTATCACAATCATTGATATGGTTTGCACATACTTGCAGCACCCCTCGCGTCTAGAGCCACATCTATATCACTTACATCACATCCTTTGATTGGCATATCATCAAGGAAAGGCATTGTAGTTTGCGGTATGAAGTCACATAGGACTTTGTTCCTACCACTCATCATATGTGCAACTGAATTAGTTGCCCTCTGAGGTAAGGTGCGCATCCTTACTAAACCCAAGGGTGTCTTCATGGTAGTCAAGTCTCTGCTTTCCATTGCTAGTTGGAGCTGATCATACCCTGAGTACAAATCTCCCATAGAATATATTTCCCTTCCTGCAAATGCCTCCGCAAACTCATCCACAACTAACCCTATACCCACATTTGTGATTGTCACCTTATTTACAGGTTGCATATCCTGAATAAAGTGTAAAGAACCATTTTTCTTCGGAACTGTGAACCACCTATTTGAATATGGAGCACAAAAGGGCTCCAAGATACCCATCTTGATCTTTTCATTAAGCAACTCAATGAGTTTTGGAACAGGAATAGGCCTCAAGTTCCAGGGTACACGAGGGATAGTGAAGATCACCATAGGAGCAACAATGGATGGATCAACACACCCTATCTCATAGGGCTCAAATGAAAAATCTTTTCCGTGTTTGGCAAGCATGTCTTCAAAGCATATCTTTAAGCTTTTGTCAAACTGCCCTCGCAACCAACCTTTAACTCCTTCAAAGAATCTTGCATGAACTTGTGTCCAATCTTGCTTGGATCACGAAGGCTAGATTGCAACGCAGCTCTTTACATCTTATTTGTGCAATCTTTTGATAGAGGTAATGCCATTGGTTTCACTTTCTTTTCCAAAGACTTAACCTAGTCTCCACTCATACATCAACACCTTGAGCATTTTTGAACTCCTCAATGACTTTGTACATTTCTGTTGAGCAAACTTTCACAACCTTACTTTCCATACGCGAATGCAATCCACCAAAGACTCCAAGACTTGCATAGTGTCCACAAACGAGCACTCATCAAACACACCTGCAATGCATTCACCATCTTCTAGCAAACCATTCATCTTCAAACCTCTTTTACATTGTTTACATGTTGTCGTTCACCCCGCTTTAAGTCCTCACACTTTGTAAATGCAATAGATCCATAGGTTGTTAATCCTACAAAACCTGTAGAAAATTTTTCCTTTGCATATACATCATGCAAGAAATTTTCTCTTCTTGTACCATTGCAATCTCGCTCTACAATGGTACATGGCCAAAACCTTTCATATCCCTGTAGTCCTTGAACTCTTTGTTTGTCTTTGGCAAGGGTTGCTCTCTAAGACTTTCACGGTTCCTTTCATGGTCCACACAAACAGTAAGGAACTGTACTGCATGCTTCTCATCCATGATCCTTATCCTAGCATAAGCTGACCCATCGTCCATTACCTTGGTTTCCATACGAGTAGTAGTGATGTATGGTTTCCCAAGGATAAGAGGGTATGTAGATATCTTCTGCACAAAGAAACTATGGTCATCTTTCACATCCCCTATAGTCACCTTAACATTTTGACAAGCTTTGTACAGCTCCCCTGATGAGTTGTTTGTTGCACGAATCATCCATCCATGATTTATATCAATTGGCCATTTTCCTTTTTGATAAAGGCTCTTTGACATGAGGTTAATTTCTGACCCATGATCTATCAGTGCAATGTATGGCTCTTCTAAGTCTCCCACTTTTAGCAGGGTCTCAGTAGTTGCTCTTTCCCAGTGACTCTTCAAGTAGTAACTCTTGTGAGTGGTCTCATCTTCATCTTCATCATCCAAGAAGAGAACGCGTTTTACTCCTCCCCTAGACTTCTAGCATCCAACAACAGTTTCTTCACCTTGCTCGCCTTAGACCTGTACACCTCGTGCATTTAAAGTCTCTTCTTCACCTTGTACATGGATAAATTCAATAAGAGAATGTTGCTTCCTCTTGATGATATCAATTATCTCTTCATGGAACTCCCTCTTTGCTATTCCACGGACTTCACCCAAGGTAAATACCACCTTGTTGTTCATAATTCTCTCTTTCAAAACCTTTTTGAGATCTATTCGCTGCCTCTATGTCGGATTGGAGCTTGTAGGCCGGACCCTTTTCTTTAGCTTTTGTTGCTTCTTTCTTTTTTTCTTTAGAGGCTTCCTGCATAGGCACTTCGGGGACAGGCATCTGTTGCGGGAAGGAGATCTAGGAGGCACTGTGTCATTTCTACCTCCACCCCTAGTGGCCTGCTTCGAAGGACCTTCATCCCCATTCTCACGCCTACGTTTCTCTTCAACAATGGCCTCATTTGCTTGACATTTGGCAATGTATGCATGCACTGACAAAGAATCTACAGGGTCGTTCCAACATGTTTCTAGCTGAATGCAGTCTCTAGCTTTATGTAAGACCTCTGTAGTCATTTTACCCTTCATAGCAGATTCTATAGTGCATGGCCATAGCTCTTCAATACCATTAAATTCCTCTTCTCAACCTTGACTAATCCCTTTTCCTTAGTAGGATCCACCTTCAACCCATAGGCCGCGGCTTCCTCAACCATTGAGATGGCATGGCTAGTAGCCATGTCCTCAACTAGCTTCTTCATCCCACCTTTTCCAAAGTTCGTCCCTATGAGCTTACCTATTTCACTTAAGTGAATTTTTCCATCTTTAAAGAAAACAAGCTCCTTTGTCAAGCGTCTTTAAAACTTTCACAATCCCTCCTTCCATGGTCAGTACTATCACACCATATGCATCTATTTACAAAGCCTTCTCTGTTTTGAGGTCTTTTCCCTGTAGACTATCCTGATGGTAATTTCCCCTTTTCTTCTAGCCTTGTAAGCTTTAACTTGAGCTCTTGCATTCCCTTGACAATATCATCTAGAATGGACTTGTCACTCTTTAGAACCACAATAACAGGCTTTATAGGACTCTCAGAAACACTTGGGACTTTAGTAGGGTTGACTATCATCTTGTCTCTTCGTCGCTGTTGCTTAGTTAGCAGTGAAATGGCGTCTTCAAGTTCATTCCAATTAGTCTTTAAGCCTTGTTCCACGCCCTTATCCTCAAGTAGTAGCTCTAACTTCTCTTGAATCTCTTTACATGCGGCTTTCAAAAAGAGCTCTGTCTTCTCCAAGTTTAGGGTAGCCTTTTTAGTCCTTGAGAGTTGATCATAACGGCGTTCAAATTCCCTTAGCAGTTCGGTAGGCGAGATCCCCTCTTTTGGCCGAACTACCCACTCTAAAAAATTCCTCTTTGTTATCCTTCCGGAGTCCTCCATGAAATAATCTTCCTTCAAGGCTAATTTGAATGCTTCCCAAGTTTCCCCGTGCTCATTTCTAATTCCCCTTACACGCTCTCTGATCTGGGGAACCACAACAAGTTCAAAACTTTGCACCATCTCTGCTTCGGGCACTCTATGAAGCTCCATCTTCTTTACATATCCACAAAGATACTTTGCTACATATTTACCATTAGAGTGGTCCATTTTCTTCACCACAAATTGAAGTGCTTTGGTGGAGGAAAGCTCCCTCATTTCTGCAACTTCTTGCTACTGCCTAAACACTACAAAAGCTTGTAACATTTGCATTGTTATTTGATCAAACTGAGGCCCATGTTGCTCTTGTTGCTCCATAGCTTTAAACCTTTGTTTTGATACCTAATATAAAGCTTTTGAACCCTCAACCTAGCCTAATTCATGTCGGGCTCACCAAAAACGTGTCAAGAAGTGCGTAGTGCGACTAGGAAAGCACCGGCCTCTAAATGTGAGGATGTGTAGCAAATTCAAGCAAGGCGTAGATGATTTAAAACCAAAAACACACTAAAAAAGAACAAAACTCCAGCCATGAAATTTCCACTTTGAAAATGAACCAAGATCAACTCAAGATTCTTGTGTGTGTGAAGATTAGGTATAGCCTCGCTCCCAATTGCAGAGATGCAGTGCTCATTTGACCTGTTAAAAACCCTAAATTTACGCTTTGATTCTTCATCAAGACCATTTCATGGAAGCTTCAATACCTCATTGGAGAAGCCCAAGTAGTTATTTGAGAAGGGGAAACCCTAATTGGAGGCCTCACAACCTCAACCATGTAGTGAAAGAAGAACGAGACTGCACTAGTACCCTGTGAAGGAATGGCTGTATCTCCTTACTCATGTGTCCAAATGAGCTCATTCTTGGCTCTAAAATTTCTTACACAACTTAGGCAACGATGGCGCTGTCGTTGATGTGGCAGTTTGAGCTACTTTGAGCTATTTTTGACCATTTTAAGACCATTTTTTGGCCAAAAATATCCCTTTTTGTCCGTGAAAAGCCCAAACAAGCTCGGAAAAATCCCTAAATTTGTGGAAAAATCCCATTGGGCTCAAATTTCATCTTGAACCTCATTTTCTCACTTGGAAAGCACTTTGGACACGTCTTTTACATCCGCGCACGAAACCTGTTATTTTTTGTTGAGATTGTCCCCATTGAGCTCTCTAGGCAAAACAAGCGTGGCACTTCAATACACTTGACATTGTACATTTCTAAAACAAAATAGGCATATATTTATGTGAAAAAGCATGCCATAGTGCCATGTCTATGGTATGTACATGACTACAACCGTGGCATCTATTTTCTGATATATCACACTATTTACATTGTAACATTTTGTCCCACACATCATAAACATTAAGAGTGAGATAGATATTTTGATTTCACATTATGGAAGTGCCATGACATGACAATGGTGGCGAGGTTGACTTTGAAACTGCACAGGACAAAGCACTTCGACGCCATGTGTAGATTCTTATACACTCGATGTATAGGAATTGTTTTATAAAATTCAAAGACCAAGTGCCCGATGATCAATGTTGAATAGAGGACACAATGGTGGGAAGGATATATCATTTTTTTTAAAGAAAACGAACAAGCAATTGTACGGCGCAGAGCGTCCAACCAGGCCACAAATCCAGACAAGAGTTATCGTGATGGCAATATGGTGCTCAAACTTAGAATGGGAGTGGAAAATGCAAGAAAAGAACAAGCAAACTACAACGGACTAATGATTTTGTATTTTTTCATTAAATGAAAGTTATGAAATTTTCATGTAAAAAACATTAATTATATATTTCCAAGTGAAATGAAGATTTTCTTACTTTAAAAAGTTGAAATTTTCACATTGTATAAATTGCATTATTAGTTAGAAGACATATTATCATAAGGAAAAAATGTTTTCTAAATGAAAAAAATAAACATTCTTAAAAGCTAATAAGTATTTTGAACTTAAAAAAATAATTTGTATCGCATGATGTATTTGATTTTGTTTCATGAGAATGATAAGAAACAAGGTAAAGTTTTTACGGTGACCTCAGGAAGGCAATATTTTTAGTTGTAATAAATTGTGTGGGTGTGTGTGTGTGACATCAGAGTTCGAGAAAAATCATTTTGAAAAACAGACAAAATTTCCTTTGGGTAGATTCAAAGAATAAATTTTACAAAATAATTGGTATTTTTTTGTACTTTTACTCTATTTTTATAAAAAAAGATCGAACATTGGTGTGTGTGCATGCGTGCATGTGTGTGTGTGTGTGTCTGTGTGAGTGTGTGTGTGTGTGTGTGTGTGTGAGAGAGAGAGAGAGAGAGAGAGAGAGAGAGGAGGGGAAGTAGTATTGAAAAAAAATCGGGTCCAATGTATTTTAATCGTCTAAAATTATAAAATCGCAATTATATTTTGAGCTTGCTTTTTAAAAATTCAAGAAATTTACACAAGTTTTAGTGTTATTACCTGCAAAAGCTTTAAATTTTGACCTAAAAATCAAAAGAATTTCAAATTTATCCTTATTTTCATCGATTAGAGAGAGGAAAAGGATCTTCGTTATAAATTTTTAATGCCTACACCACTAACGCCTTTTAAAAACACTAAAATGAAGAAAAAATCATATTGTATGTAATCAAATGGTGATGAAAAAAGTAAAGTGCAAACAAAAGGTACATTAAGTTAATGTGACTGTGAAATTTTTAATGGTGAGAGATTTGCAAGTTTTCTCGACCAAATCCTCTATATGGCCTTCTTACGCCAAAAATTTCTTTCGTGTAGAAAAATCTGTTATGAAACACAACCCCCCCCCCCCCCCCCCCCCCCCCAAAAAAAAAAAAAAAAAAAAAACACACACACACAAAGGCTTGGTCCACAATTTACTACATTCGTGTAATTAGCAGTATGGCATGTACGCGCTAGTGCCATATTGCCGTGGCCGTTCCTCGTTTATATATGACACGGGGTCCAACTCGTGGGATCGATGACAGGGCACGTTCACGATAGGGGCGTGCGATTTGGGCCGCCAGATCTCCGCAGCAAGGGGGGGGGCAAGATTTATGTACGTCTGGAGTCGCGGTATCTGTACTGATGCACGATAGGTGGGATGGATAAAGCTGCGGTGATAAAGCTGCGGTGCGTGGTGGGGGAGGTCCTGGGTTCAAGGTGCGACGGCTAGAAGGAAACCCTAATTTTTTGTCCACCTGGAGATTTAATCCATGGTGGATCTCGTGGCGGCGGTCCATCCCTCGGTTGGCCCCATGTGCTTTATGGACGAGGGTGGCCGTTGGAGCCTATGTACTATGGACTCTGGAGAATGCAGGGTCGTGGCACTGCGCAGCACGTCGCGGACTCTCTCGGTTGGTCAATGCTTATCGTCTGAATATGGAGAGAGAGAGAGAGAGAGAGAGAGAGAGAGAGAGAACAAGAAGTATAATACTACGGAATCGTACGATACAAAATGGTGCGGGTCAAGATGGTGACTTGGGCGTGGATGGACGTGTGTAATATTCTGTATGGGCCGGACTGATCTACATGAAATATGGATACATCCTATTTAGCAGAGTAATATTCACAGGCAGCCCAGAGAAGATACTGCATGTGTCGTTATGACGGCCAGACAGCAGAAAGATGCTCATTACCAGAAAAGCACTTGTGAATATAAGGCCGCGTCTTATTCTGCAAGTAGTCTGGCAGCTCACGCTGATTTAACTGTCTCAACTGCAAAAGCAAGAAAGAAAGGCAACTCGATCAGAGAAAAGATAGCATCAATACGGAAGGCAATGGGGTCTTCGGCAGCTGGGAGACCCACTTCAAACGAGGTGCCGCTGACTTCGCGTCGTCGGCATAACTCCATCGATGGATCCGAGCACCGCCGTGTCGATGCTATGCAGAAAAACGAAGTTCGCATCTTGCAGAAGGAGCTTGATGCTATGCAGAAACCAAAAGAAACAAAACTGAAGCTTCTGCCTACGTATGAAGAGCAGAACAGGGGAAAATCAGCACCGCAGATAATTCAGGAAGGAGGAGTTTTAGCACTGGATCGGAAGTTTAAGGCAGATCCCATTTTGCGTTTACGGTCAGCCGATCAGAAATCTGGGGAGGATCTTCATGCATCACAAGCTTATGAAGATGGCCAGATCCCCAATTGGTCACCTAGTGCTGCTGTGAGGGAGGAATCAGTAGGATCTCTCAGCCACAACCAAGAGTCTAAGGAAAACATTGTTAATGTGCAGATTCAGTCCAATAAAGGCATCAACGATGAGAATGAGGGGCCGACAGCTCCCAGCAACAACCTTAAGGAGGAAGCAGAGCTTATACTGGCTCCTTACGTGCAATTCAGAAATGTTGGGCTACTGGCCGTTGCGCCTGCCCAAGTCGACGTAGCCAACGCGCAGGATCACCCGCAGGCGATGCAATATCGCGTGCAGAAGAGCGGACCGAACATACTGGGGAAGGCAACGTCGTATAGTGAGCTGCCTCCTTGGTTTGGCGGTTATAACTCTACTCCTAGGAATTTCGACAAGGCGGCCAAGGAGAATCTTATTGTGATGCCTCGACCTACCTTCAACCATATATACACTGGGTTCTACAATGAAGACGATGTGACGCCTTCCATGCTGTCGGACGCCGTCGGGGCTGTGAAGATGGCGCTCAACAGTTGTGCGTCCCGGCTTGTCCAAGAAGAACGCAAAAAGGTTGGCTTTCCTTCGCTCACTGAACTAAGGTCAATGGTCCAAGATCCCAACATTAATCTTGATCCCCATATTAGCAATTATTTGTCTAGGACAAAGACACACGCAAGTATGTTGGCTAGGGTGTCTACCTCACACCCCAATGTTGAGGTTCAAATTCGAGCTGAGAGGGGGTGGGGATTAGTGCACATCCCAAGATTGACTTTCATCATGAACTTAGTTTATCCATTGCACATGTCCTCTACTTCTTGGCAAATAGAGAGGAGGCTTGGTGACCATAGCAACTATCAATACAAAACTTAAGACATTGAACACAAGCAAAAGTAATCTCCACCCATAATAGTAAACTTGGACACTGTGGTTTAGGCAGAGTATCATAGTAAGTACACTTTTGGAATCACAAAGATGCACATATGCTTGTGACTAGCTTATGAATCTCCAAAGAGCGAAGGAGGGTTAGAGGTTCAGCTATAGCATTTTACTACTTTTTACGACCTCTTTATCCTTCTCCAGAAGCTTTGCTTCCTCTCTATATCTTTGTGTTTATTTTAATGTACCAGATGAGTTCAACAAGGGGGCTTCAAATGAAAATATTTTAATCAACTTAATAGAGATACATTAACAAAAAGGATTTTATATTCCACTTTGAAAAAAAAAACATAAGATAAGGGGTCATGTTGTTCATTCAAACATGTTAAATAGGGAGTTCTTAAAACACCCCACAAAGGGGAGTTCTCAATTGCATACAGGCCTAGAAAGAGGATGGCAAAGATCTTTCGCCCCCTAATCCTCATCGTTGACTCTTGGAAGACACCAACCATTTACTCAGAGGGGTCACTATAAGAAATGCGGAATACAATAAGGATCTAGTAGCAAGAGAGTAGAAAGAGATACGATGCAAAGTAGATTCGTGGAAAATCTAAAATTTAGATTAGCACACTATTACAATGTGATGGCGTCATCCACCCATGCACTCTCGAGACAGAGCTTCGATGAGACAACTAGAGCAGTTAGGAATACAAGAGACTAACAATCCTTCAACAAGGTTGTGTGTGTGTGTGTGTGCGTCTAGTGTGCACACCATTCATCGAATTACTCATTGAGAAGGCCTCCTTATATAGATGTAAGGGAGCCTCTAAACACCCATGTATAATTGCCTTTAGATAGACAAGTCCAAGTAGACCTTGGCCATGCTTCCATGTGTGGGGGCGCCCTGATGTAACCAAGTCCAAGTAGGACTCTCCCATGTGCCCTTGTTTAGCTGCTTTTGGGTAGACAAGTCCGCATAGAACTCGGTTAGTGGCCAAGAAAATCCGGCCGACGACAGTTTTTTATTGTCTTTCGGACACCGTCCGGCCAAGATATTCCGGTGAAATCAATATTTTGATGAAAGAGATTTACTCTATACCATTTACGATCATAAATAAAGATCTCATCAGTGTGCAAAGCTGGAAGTCGACCGAATATATGTGCACAATTGGCTTCTCCTCATATGGGGGCCTTACAAACTGTGCAACATATATTGTGGTGGAAAAACTGAGAGAGGTGGGCACTGCAAGTATACCAACACCCCCCCTCAATGAACATCCGAAGATGCTTAAAGTTGGCTATCCGCCAACTTCAAGATAATGAAGATGTCAAAGTAGCTGGTCTCTCCCAAGAGCTTTGGTGAAGATATCTGCACAATTATCTTCAATAGGACAATACTCTATCTCTACAGTCTCATCCTCAATTATCTCTCAAACATAATGATATTGAACCTCAATATGGTTCATGCGTGCATGGAACACAGGGTTCTTGGCGATCGCCATGCAACTCTGGTTGTTGCATTGAAGTGTTGTTGGCGAATCCACAGGGTTCTTGGCGACAGCCATGCAACTCTGGTTGTCACATTGAAGTGTTGTTGCTGAATCCACGGGAACACCTAGGACCATGAGAACTCACTTGAGACAACTTGCTTCACAAGCTACAAAATAGGCATCTTTATACTCTACTTCAGTTGAAGAAAGAGCGCTAGTTGGATGTTTCTTGATGATCCAAGAAAACACTCAATAACCAAGTAAGAAACAATATCCAAAAACAGAATTTTTATAATCACAATTTTGTGCCCAATCATAGTAGCAATACCCACTAAGAGTATATTATGTGCCAATGCCATAGAAAATGCAGTGGCCCAAAGTAATTTTGATGTACTTTAGAATACACATACCCACCTTACAATGAGATTCCCTTGGTTGGTTGGAAAAACTGCTCAAAACAACTACTGCAAAACAAGTGTCTAGTCTAGTATTACATAAGAAAATCAAACTTCCCACAAGCTTCCTATACTTCTTGATGTCCAATAAAGGATAAGAATCTTCCTTGGAGAGTTTCACATGTGCTAACACGTTTACAATCCATTTTTAGGATCTCTGTTGCATACATTTGTTGAGAGATGAAAAAGCCCTTTGTGGATCGCCAAACCTCAATCCCCAAACAATAGTGTAGTCGTCCCAAGTCTGTCATTTCAAATTCGGAGCTCATCTTCTGAGTTTGTGAATGATCTCTTCATGATCAGTACCTCTGATAATCAAGTCATCTACATACAAGATTATAACGACTTGGTTTCCATTCTCTCTAAACACATACAAATTTGCTTCAGAAGCACTTCTTTTGAGGCCAAGTTTTTTTTGAAACTTATCTATTCTAAAATACCATGCTCTTGGTGATTGATTTAGGTCATATATAGCCGTCTTCAATGTGTAAACCTTCTCTTTTGAATGAGGTGAGTCAAACCCTGGTGGCTGCTCTACAAAAAACTTTACCTTGAGAAGTCCGTTCGGAAAAGAACATAGTATCACCATTTGATAAAAAACCCACAAATAGATAGCAGCAATGCAAGAAGAAGATGACTAGTAGTCAGTCTGGTCGTGGGAGCAAAAGTTTTGCTCAAATTGAACCCTTCAACCTGTGAAAAAACTTGTGCAGCTAACCTTGCATTGTACATTTTCAGTGAGCCATCAACCTTGTGCTTGGGTTTGTAAACCCATTTTGTGTCGATGAATTTCTTCTTTGGTGGCCGATCCACTACTTCCCAACTGTCATTCTTGGTGATGCTGGCATACTCTCGTTGCATTGCATCCTTCCACTTTGGATCTGCCATAGCCTCATCGATAGAGGCTGGCTCCTTGACAAAGGCCACAATTTTTGTCATAAGAGCCATGTTGACCATGTGTTTGGAGGCTCTTCTTTGCTCCTCTAATATCTTTGGTCGCCGCAATCCACCCTCCTCTTAGTGAGGATACTGAACTTGATAATTTTGAGCATCAAAGGGCTATTGAGCCCACTTTGGTAGTGGCTTTTTCTGTGAAGTTGCAACAAGTTAGTTAGATTTAAGTGAGTTGTCATCATCAGACAACTCCTCCTCTTGAGTTTTTGCTTGACCTTCATCTGACACATGTTGAGTTATTTGTTTGTTTGATAAGAAAGTGGACGATCTTGGTTTCTCTACCGCATGTGGCCCTTCTTTACATACCACATCTTGACTGGTGAGTATTTTCTTTGCCTCTAGATCATAGAGACTATCACCCTTAGACTCTTCATTATATCAAAGAAATACATACTTCTTACTTTTGGCTTCTAACTTAGTTCTTTGTGAATTAGGAATATGTACGTAACAAAAACACCAAAAGTTTTGAAATCCAAGACCGAAGGCTTCTTATCATAATAGGGTTCTTAAGGTGTTTTCTCTTTCAAAGGCTTTGTGTAGCTTCGATTAAGAATGTACACTGTTGTACTCACTTCTTTCGCCAAAAAGGAATTAGGCATATGCCTAGCTTTGAGCATGCACCGTGCCATCTCTACCACCGTTCAATTGCAACATTCCACAACTCCATTCTATTGTGGTGTGTGATTTGTAGTAAAAGATGACATTTGATTCCATGCTCATTGCAATGACTATTGAACTCATTTGAGATGAATGCTTCTTTTCTATCTGTGTAAAGATTCTTAACGTTCACCCCTGTTTCATTCTCCACAAGTTTGTGCCACATTTTATATTTAATTCAAAAATCTTCAGGCTTCTCACGAATGGAATACACCCACATCTTTTTACTAAAATCGTTGACTAACAACAAGAAATAGAAAGATCCACCCAAAGCTCTAGAGGAGAGTGAGCTCGATTACTACTCTCATGGGGAAATGGCTTCCTTTTTGTTGCTTGATCATCATACAAGCATCACAACTTCATTCATATATGCTATTTATGACATGTGTGCCACCATCCCTTTTAGCACAACAATGCTTATGTGACCAAATCTCTCATTCCATAATTGAGTTGTACGTTTGTCTACAATGGCCGATCGAGTGCAAAATATTCATAGAGATTGTTTTGCCTTACGTCCTTTCCCATTTTTTTGCCTTCAGAATCCAATATTTTTGCTCCACTTTTCTTGAAATGGACTTCAAGATCACGATTAGTGACTGCAGCATTTGAGACCAGATTCTTTGATTTGAGGCACGTACAACACATCAAAGACCTCTTTAGTTTCACCTATGGATGCTTAAAAAGAATTTTTCCTAGACCCCTCAGCTAGACATTTTGCATTATTCCCAACAATTACACTGATGGGTTCGTGTAGAGGCTTCCAGGAACTATGTCAATCTTTCTTACTAGTCATACGTCGGTATCCACCACTATATAAGCCAAGGACTTCCTTAATGTGATCATGAACACGTTGTCGTGCCATCCCACATTCATAATGAGAAATTAAAATATCTACCTCACTCTCAATGCTTTTGTTATGTGGAACCAAATGCTATGATGTACATAGTGTGATATATGCGAAAATAGATGCCACCGTTACAATCATGTACATACCTTGCCGAGCTGGCGAGGCCCTACACGTGGCACTATGGCATGCCTTTTCACATAAAAATATGCATAATTTGCTTTAGAAATATACAAATGTCAAGTGTTTCAAAGTGGCACGCTCGTTTTGCCTATTCCGGTTTTGAAGGCCCATTTACCAAAACTCATTGAGTTGCTTAATGAAAAGATCAAGATGGGTATTTTGGAGCCTTCTTGTGCTCCATATTCAAATAGGTGGTTCACAGTTCTGAAGTACAATAGTTCTTTATGCTTTATCGAGGATATGCAACCTGTCAACAAGGTTACAATTAGAAACGTGGGTATAGGGCTATTTGTAGATGAATTTGCAAAGGCATTCGTAGGAAGCGCAATATATTCTATGGGGGATTTATGGTCATGGTATAATCAGTTCTAACTAGCAATGGAAAGAAGGGACTTGACTACCATGAGGACACCTTTGGGTCTGGTAAGGATGTGCACCTTACCTCAGGGAGCGACTAACTCAATTGTACATATGATGAATGGTATGAGCAAAGTCCTACGTGACTTCATACCGCAAACTACAATGCCTTTCCTTGATGATGTGCCAATCAAAGGATGTGATGTAAGTGATACAGATGTGGCTCTTGATCGAGGGATTACCGAAAGTATGTGGCAAACCATAGCAATGATTGTGATAATATCTTGTCAAGGTTGGAAGAGGTGAACCTTACCTTGTCTGGCCAAAAGTCAATGTTTGGTGTGAGCGTAGTCCTTATTGTGGGACATATGGTAGAATGCCTTGTGCAGAAAAGATTGATATGATTCAAAGAATAAAAGAGACATGTATTAATGTAACTGAGGCTCGAAGGTTCTTGGGTGCATGTGTGTTCTATGTTATCTCGATTCCACATTATGCGCATGTGGCAGAACCTTTGTATCAATTTTTGAGAAAGAACCAAAAGTCTTAATGGGAAGGAATGCATACCCATGCCATGAGAAAATTAAAGAATTTTCTACTTGTGTCTTTGAGGAAATCAAACTATGAATGTGGAAGATATGTAATTGTGACAGTACATACTAGTCCCACAAGAATTGGATGGGCGATTGGGCAAGTTGATGATGATGGCAAGCGATATGTGGTGAGATTTGGAGCAAAAGTCCTACAGGCTCATCGACGCAACTATCCATAGGTAAAAAGATATTTATTGGGAGTAGTCACAGCATTGAAATGTGACAAACAATATTTGATTGGAGCAAATGTAATTGTGGAGACTGATTGTGTACCCCTTCTTAGAATGATCACAAGTTGCTCAACTCCCGACATTGCAATGTTGAGATCGATTGCCTACATAAAGTCCTTGAATCTAGAATTTAAGAATATTGTAGGGAAAGATAATCCTGCTGCAGATATGCTTTCAAGAGAAAGGTATGAAAATGAAGAAGACATGGTTGTCGAGGGCGATGATGTAGGCACAGAGCTCTATAGTATCTTTCATGCCAAGGGTGATCATGTTTGCCTGTCAAATGCACTTGAGTCATTTACAGAGGACCTATATCAAGGTGACTAGTTGCTCATTGGATGCTATCTGGGCACTTTGACAAGGTAAGAAGGGTGGACTAATCAAGAGTTCAAAAGAATACAGACAAAGGCCTATAGATACTTTTTGAAAGATGGGTACTTATGGAAGCGTCCAAAACAAAGAAATAGAATGTCATTGAGAATTGTGAATGATAAGGATGCTCAAAATGAGCTTACGAAAAAGTTTCATGAAAGTCTTTATGCTAGACATAAAGGCGTATGGGTCACCTTTACTAAAATGAAAGAGAGGTATTGGTGGAAAGGTATGTGTAAAGATGTATCGCACTTTGTGGAGTCTTATGAAACCTATCAAATGTATTCAAATGTACGTCATCATGATGGATTACACCCTACTTACCCATTGGCCATGCATTATAAGTGGGTAGCAAATCTGGTTACAATGCCATTGGGATTATAAAAAATAAGATACATAGTGCTTGCACGGGAAGAAGTAACCAACCAAGCTGAAGGTCGTGCTCTAAGAGCAAAAAGCATAGAAGGGGTATGTAAGTTCCTCTTGGATGATGTAATTAGCTGTTATGGCTATGTTGGGAAAATAACAACAAACAGGGGTGAGTTGGATGTAGAGAAAGCAAGGGAGTTTTTCTGTAGGTTGGGCTTAAACTTGCTCTCACTACTGTATATAATCCTGAGGGATCATTAAAGCTTTGGCTAAGGCCTGCAAAGGTACAATGGGAGAGTGGCCTAGGTTATTGCCTTATGCTTTATAGGCTGATCGTACAACTCATAGCTCATTTATTGGTTATATGCCTTTTGAGTTGATGTATGGTCGGAAACCTATAATGCCAATCAAAAATGTAATTCCCACATGGAATGTATCACCTTGGGAAGATGGAATGAGTAGGGAAGACCTCCTTGCTTTGTGCATATACAACAGTTAGAAAGAAGGCCCCAAGATATTGAGATTGCAGTAGCACAATTGAAAGATGCAAGGTTAAAGAATAAAGACAAATTTGATAAGAGGCATAGGCTCATACCTAAAGCTATTGAGGAAGGTGATTGGGTGTTGGTGTATGATAGCAGTTTTGACAACCAACATTCAATGATAAGAAAGCTTTCAAAGAGATTGTTAGGCCCTTATGTGGTTCATCATGTACATGGGAATGGAACCTATACCTTGCATGAATTGGAGGGGACAAAAATGAAGATTCCCATCGTAGGTAAAACAATCAAGTTATTCAAAAGAAGAGGTGATATAGATCCCTTTGATTCATAGGAAAGAGGCTCTAATGAAAATAGTATGGATGTGGATGAAGAACGAGAGGATGATGCGTCAGATTTTGTTGAAAGCAATGATGAAATTGACATGTATGTGGACTTAAATGAAGATTGAACCTGCGACAAATCAATATATGTGGCACATGCCGGAGGATGTGCAGGTTTAGAGTGGGTGGATTTCGTTTTGTGGCACGTTCATTATAACATTTAATGACCTAGTAACTTGTGTGTAGTGCAAAATAGCATGAGCATAGTGAGCATTTCATTAGAATAGATTCATAATGAGCATAACAAGAGTGCTTGGGTGGAGAGAGAAACAAAAAGCATAATACCTAGTTAGATAGGCATGAACAACACTTCAAAAGAGATTGAAATTAAGCTATTGACAACAGTTGAGGTCCGGATTTACATGAAGCCGGTCCCCCCTTCAAAAGGCTTTGTATTATAGGTTTCCCGCATCAAGGGAGACATTTTACAAGACAATTCTTTGTGTTCCTTCAATAACTAGCTAGTGCAATGAAGATGGAAGCTTCAAGCACTAAGCAAACACTAATAGATCACAACACCAATTCCCTCACGGTCTCAGACCCAAGACCTTGCACACCTTTGAAGATGGTGAGAGCTAGCGGGGTATGAGAGTAGATTGACAGGAAGAAGGAGGACTCTTACAAGAAAAATGTATATCTCCTCACATAATCACTCATATTAGGTTAGCATAGCTTAGTAATTAACATGGTAGAGGAGATGAGCATGCATTGAAGCTTGGCTCTTGGTTGGATTTGCATCACAAATCCAAGAGTTGTTGGTGTAGGCCTCCCTTCTCACAATCTTGGAGTAGGTGATGAGCTTTCCGTTAAAGCTTGAGAAGGAGAGAGAGAGAGTATTATTGCTTCACACATGAGCTTGTGTGAGTATGTGTGGAATAATGCTTGTCAAAATCAGCCCCCTCTCTCTCTTGGTTGACCCCTCTTGCAAATTACTCATGCAGGCACCCCATTGGCCCATGCCAAGCTTAGCCAATGAAAAGTATGCATCATAAGTGATAGCCTTATGACATGTGTCCCCATTTCCCCTTTTGTGAAATCTTTAGGTAATTAATAAATGCAACTCAACTCTCATTGGACCCCTTTGTCTTCTGGCCAATAGGAATCAGGCAAGCCATTAGGCTGCTGAATGCTCATTGGACCCTTTGGGAGACTGTCCAATAGTCTTCTAGATAGCTTAATTCTCATTAGTTCTTTTATTAAGTGTTTTTAAATGAATTAAACTAGATTTACTCTAGCCTAATTCTCATTGGTCCACCTCCATGACCATCCAATAGGATTTGAGTGCACCTTGTGGGCATCTGGGCTAGGGAGCTGACATGTGTCCCTCATTCCCTTTGTGTAAAGGAATCTTGTGAGTGTGTGTGTGTGTTTCTCTCTCATCCCCTACTTATAGGGCTCGCCCCCTCCTATGTAGGAATCATGAAGACTTTTTGTACACACACAAAAAATCCAACTTTTCTAAGCTTGATCATTGGGCACAACCTTTGATTTTTGGAACGTTAGCATTTTGGAAGTCTTAATGGGCTGAACCTTAGTGTCTTAAAAGCCCATTGTTGCACATTTCTCTTTTGCAGATGGCCCCTCCTTTGGATCCCAATTCTCCCTCCTTTGGATCCCTACTGTGGCTAGTCTGCCAGCTTAACCAATATTCTAGCTTTTTCTCCCCTGGCACTTCCCCATATTAAATGATCAGTTTCACATGAAAAATTTATTTAGGAGAATTAGATATTAGTTATTATGACATTAACTCTCTCTTGAAATTATAGTCGTCCTCGACTATGGGATAAAGAGAGGAATCCCAAATCCCGAGCAAAATTTTCCGAGCTAATGCAAGACCGAGCAAAATCTAGCAAAATGTCTCAACATACCATAAAGAGGAGAGAGACATGGCCTTGCAAAAGCACATTCCAAACCTATAGAAAGCATCAAAGTTTTGTGTTTGTTATTAAACTTGCAGTTTAACTAAAATTACAGTAAGCACATGTTTTTCCCTACCAACATATGCAATACTTGTCTCACACATTGATAAAAAGAGTCTGTACGGAAAAAATTAGTCATTAACAGTGTGCCATGCTTGATAGCAAACTAAGAATATATTTTTTTGGGAGCATACACCTACCATGACGATGTTCTTTGGATTGATACAAAACATCCATGCATATCAATAAATAGATCACCCACTGTATAAATATATGTAGATCAAAAGAAACGTTGATGGAGCAAAAGATGTTGTGCGCACACTCACACACCCATACAACTCAACACAACACAAGGAATTTACTTGAATTCCTCATGTCACTCACTAACACTCAAAATCTCCCTAAAAAATCTACCCACAAGCTCAATTCAAACTCCAAACGCCTCGACCTACAAGCCCTTGCCTACCCGTAGACACTACAAGGTGAGTTAAGGTGATCAACACTTGAAATCACGCTTGATGGTGACCAAAATATACAAGAAAAACCATCAAAAAACAAAAACTCCAGACACAAAAGGCCACTCTCAAACCATTGCGAAAACTTCACCAAACTCCACTCTGTTGGACTCTTTGGAGTAGCTCCAACCCTAATGGCACCGATACCGGGTCACATAGTCTTGCAGAAAGCCGCACCTTCTTCCCTCAATTCCTTGCACACACACATCTATGGAAACCTCATAACTTCCATAGACTCTCCCAAGTGAAAAATTGAAGAGAGAAAGCTCTCATTCACTCCTCCACACACTCGAAAACAGGACGCGAACGCGACGGGACTGCACTAGACCACCTGTAGGAACCCTGCTTCCTCCCACACACAGAGGGGTGAAAGTGTTGATATTACTCTTCAAAATTAATCCCTCATCTGTAACCATCACCGCACCGTGAGTGATGTGTCAATTTGAAGCCATTTCACACCTTTTTTGACCATTTTTTGACCTTTTTTGGCCCAGTTTTGGCCAATTTTGACCCCCGGCAGGCATTTTTCGCAGGAAAACCCCCAAACGAACTCCAAAATTCACCAAATTTTTCACGCTTAATCCTAGATACCCAAATCACATTTCCACATCCCCACATTCCATTTTTGACCACTTCTAGGGCGATGCATGTATCACCGCAGATCAGGCGTCGCAAATAGACAGTTACCGCATGTGTCAAACTTCTCGAGCGGGATGAGAGTACCCACACTTGTCACTTCCTAGAACAATATCCAAGACCCCGATACCCTATATGGGCATGCACATGTGTCCGACTGCCGACACGCAAGCACGCATATTTACAATGTGCACACGTTGCAAATTTTTTCGAACTTGAAACCACTTTGCAAAGCTCCCAAATGCATGTATTTACATCTTTTTGAACATATGACCATGCATATACACACTACTTTGTACATACCAAACGCGGTTTATCATCATTGCCCAACCCCAAGTAGAGCATTTATGCTCAACACTTGCATCAAACAATGACAAAGAAACTGAAAAAGTGACCCCAAAATTCCTCCAGGATCATAGGGAAACTCGTCAATCTTCATAGCACCACCTATATGCCCAAGACTTCCACTCACACCAAATAAGAAAGCTTTTATCTTCTTGCATGAATGCCATCGTCCACCTGGATCCCAAGAATAATCTGAAGCTTCTCCAAGGTTGGCACATGCCATGTTGTACCATACTTTGTTCCAATCAGCAGAACCCACAAATAACTCAAAATGCATCTCATAACTAGAGCCCATTTGATTGACAACCATAAATCCCACATTATCTTCTTGATGCATTGATTGCTCTTCACTCCTCACGCCCAAGAGACCATCACTCCCAGCATTAACAACTCCATTCCAAAATTGAAAACACGCTTCAAAAACACTATCACCAGCATCTTCTTCTTTCAGATAAGACATTTGCCACTTGAAAAGACAAAGACATGCATACAAGGCCACATAAGACATCATTACCCAGCCTTCATCATGCCAACTAGCCCCAAGACTTGCTAACTGCCAATTAGGATCTTTGAAGATAAAGGGATATGTCCTAAACATACATTGAAGTTTGTGAAATGCATCCATCAAATCATCATGCAAGCAAAAGGTCACTTTAACCTCCTTGTCTACCCCATCCTCAAGAAGTTTATACTTAACAACCATAGGTCGCATGTTCTCATGGACATCCCTTGGAGATGGCACTAGCATCAAATCCTTGCACACATAGAACTCATCCATATAACCTTCATGACCCAATGTCTTTGCATCACAACCACTATAGGTTTGCCAAACCCCTAGCTCTGGTAATTAAAGCACATGGACCCAAGGTCACATCAACCATCATAGCATCATTATCTCCTACGTCATCTTTGCTTGATGTGGAAACTCCCTGACCATAGCCCATCATCTCATCATCAATGCAAGCATCCATCCCATGTTGTTGCAAAGCTGATTCCCAAAAGATACATTGCTCTTTGTGCAAGGCTACCATATCCTTCAATGGATCTAGTGACTCTATGTCATCATCGCATACATCATCGCACCAACTCTCAGAAGCATCAGATGTGTCACCATCATAGGTTGCCTCATCCTTGTCAATTTTAGTTTCATCATCTTCACTTTCCGTGCTAGTGCTCAAACTTTCACATTTTTCTACTGCGTCCTTGTCATTTTGCACCATTGGCATGTGTATGCTCTCCAAAATTTCTTCACATATTTCATTTGCATCGACTTTGCACATATGGGAATCCACACCTATATCCAAGCTATTATCCTTGCTAGCATGACCACCTGCAACTGTGACTTTATGCACATAAACGTCATCTACACTATCCATACCACGTATTGCAAAAGGGAACTTCATGCCTGTGGCAATGCATAGCTTTCTTTCTTTTTGCAGTGCTATCTTCAATGCTTCAAGCATGGAATTCGGCTCTTTCTCTTGCACTTGCACTTTAAGGATTGGTTGTAACAAACTCGTGAATACCTGTATTCTTTGGCTATTTGTAAATGTAGAATAGAATTCCTCTTTAGACATGGCTTCCACATGCAATAGAGCATCTTCCCACACTCTCCAAGCATCATCAAATCTTGACCAAAAATCTGCAACAGATCACTCGTGCTCTTGCATAAACAACTAGTGACCTATTTCCATGCATCTTGGTGAGGAATCACCTTTTTAAACTGCTTCAAAAAGCATATCTTAAAGCTGTCCCAATTTGCCTTCTCATCTTGTGATAAGCCCTCGTACCATTCTCTTGCATTACCTCTGACCACCAGATTGATACCTGCAAGCTTTTGCGCCTCACTTTGAACTGCACGGCATAATGTGAAAATTGATGGTTGGAATGGAACCACCATCATGAAACTGCCTTCAACATCAAAAATTTGTGTACATCACTGCTCAAAATCAAAATTCTGGGTGCACAACCAGCAATTTTCGCTCCCCAACGGGATCGCCAAAGGATAATGGAACAAAAGATGTCGTGCGCACACTCACACACCTAGACAACTCAACACAACATAAGGAATTTACTTGAATTCCTCACCTCACTCACTACCACTCAAACGCTGCCTAAAAACTCTACCCACAAGCTCAATTCAAACTCCAAACGCCTCGACCTACAAGCCCTTGCCTGCCCGCAGACACTACAAGGTGAGTCGAGGTGATCAACACTTGAAATCACGCTTGATGGTGACCAAAATATACAAGAAAAACCATCAAAAAACAAAAACTCCAGCCACAAAAGGCCACTCTCAAACCATTGCGAAAACTTCACCAAACTCCACTCTGTTGGACTCTTTGGAGTAGCGCCAACCCTAATGACACCGATACCGGGTCACATAGTCTTGCAGAAAGCCGCACCTTCTTCCCTCAATTCCTTTCACACACACATCTATGGAAACCTCAGAACTTCCATAGACTCTCTCAAGTGCAAAATTGAAGAGATAAATCTCTCATTCACTCCTCCACACACTCGAAAACAGGACGCGAACGCGACGGGACTGCACTAGACAACCTGTAGGAACCCTGCTTCCTCCCACACACAGAGGGGTGAAAGTGTTGATATTACTCTTCAAAAGTAATCCCTCAGCTGGAACCATCACGGAACCGTGAGTGATGTGGCAATTTGAAGCCATTTCACACCTTTTTTGACCATTTTTTGACCTTTTTTGGCCTAGTTTTGGCCAATTTTGACCCCCGGCGGGCATTTTTCGCAGGAAAACCCCCAAACGAACTCCAAAATCCACCAAATTTTGCACGCTTGATCCTTGATACCCAAATCACATTTCCACATCCCCACATTTTATTTTTGACCACTTCTAGGGCGATGCACGTAGCACCGCAGATCAGGCGCCGCAAAATAAACAATTACCGCATGTGTCAAACTTCTCGAGCGGGATGAGAGTACCCACACTTGTCACTTGCATTATTTAAATTCTAGAAAGCTAAAAAACATTATCTAGAGCCAAAATAAGCCACCTAGAACCATATCCAAGGCCACGATACCCTATACGGGCATGTACATGTGTCCGATTGTCGACACGCAAGCACGCATATTTACAATGTGCACACGTTGCACCTTTTTTAAAACTTGAAACCACTTTGAAAAGCTCCCAAAGGCATGTATTTACATCTTTCTGAACATATAACCATGCATATATGCACTACTTTGTACATACCAAAAGTGGTTTATCATCACGTCTACTCAATACGACGAGACACAACTCTATTTCCATGAAAATCCCTCCCCCATGTGCAATGCTACAATTGCACATTCATCCTTGCATTTTCTAGTCCTTCCAACAAGTCAACCTTTGTTAAAGAGAATGATATAAAAATCCATGAGCTTGAGAGTCCAATCCAAGCACCTTAAGCAACCCACGACAAGGAAAATTTTAAGGCATGAATGTGATTCATTTACTAACATTTTTTTGAAAAAAATCCTTACATGCATATCTTTGAAGATTTGAAATCATCACGTTGTAGGGTAAAGGGGCCAGTAGCAGAAGGCTTAACTTGGGGAGCTTCAATTTTCTTCCTTTGAGCTCAATTTTGAGTCCAAAGTAGCTATCTCATTGCATTCGTCTTGCCATGAGGTTTCATGAAAATAATTTGTGAGTTTGTCGGATTTTGGATTCGATAATTATGGTACGATGTTTGGAATCGGGTGCATAAACATTGGGGGACAAGGAGAACGCCCTTTAGGGCTCAAAAGAGTAAGGTGCATCCACAAAGGCTTGAAACCATGCCATACCAGTAAGGTGTCTCCATTTCAAATGATCTAACCATTCAACTTCCACTTCTCCATGCTACTATTGGTTCCAAATTATCCAATAAGTGGAATGTGATCCGTCATAGCACTAGTGGTCGTAACTCTACTCGCTCTTTAACCCGAAGTGGCCCACTTTGAAGACAATCCCTTCATGGTCAAATAAAAGACATGGGTTTCATTTACATAAATGGAGATACCACTATCCACTCAATATTCAAGGATCCCTTGCTGTTGAATCATCCGAATAGATATTTATGTTCGCTAGGTAGACAATGTGCACACCTTCTACTTATGTGGAAAACAATAGTAGATTATTGTAGGAAAAATTTCAATACATTTAGACATATCTCTCTCTCTCTCTCTGGTGTCTGTGTGTGCTTGCTAATACAAAAAGGAAAATGATATAACCTTTCTATCACCCAAGTGTGGTGGATTGGTTATGCCATTTCCCTCTTATACAACAGGTCTTGAGCTCAACTCTCCTCGTCAGATAGATCTTTAAGGTCTCTTGGGATATTTTCTACAATGTTAAAATTCTCTTCTTCTTCTTCTTTCTCTCTCTCTCTCTCTCTCTCTCTCTCTCTCTCTCTCTCCAAAAAAAACATAAAGGTTAGAAAAATTGAAGCAAATATTTTAGAAGCACATTTCACAACTCTGGTTACAATGCGAGGCCAGATCATCCTTCAATGAGAGAGTGTTTGAAATGCTTATCATTTAGCCTTGGCCTCCTTACACTTACTGTCCGCCATTGCAATTGCTGCGGACTTCAAATTTGTCGATTTTTCAACACTCGATAGCGTTTACCACTGTGTCTTATTACAGTGTTTTGAAATGGGTTTAAAATGTAATGATGATGGAGATTTCACTTGAGATTGCAGTCTTCATAGGTGTCAAAGCCCTCTTGATTGAAGGAAAAAAAGACCAAGGACCTAAAACGGTTAATTGAGTGTGAAAGGATGAAAAAGAAGAAGAAGAAGAAATGAACGATGTCAAACTCTGTATCTTCAGACAGCGCTGCTGTCAATCTGCTTCAGCGTAGCACTAGAAGGTCTTCAGACCATTGCGAACGTGCTGATGGTAGTCAACACCAAATTCATGCAGGTCCATGACCTTCTTTTCCCCTTTGCAGGCGGCAGTTACGAATATAAGAACATACCCAGATGAGAGTTGCTACGCCGAGAAAAATCCAGACAAGTAGAGGATTGCTCGCACCAAGAGTTCCAATACCCTCATTGCTAATTTTCAATCCAGCGTAGCGTGGGTAGTAGCATGATGGAAGCTGCAAGTGCACCTGCTGCCGCTCGCTCAACATTCTTTGGCTAATTATGCTACTCCTTCTTGGATCAATAAGCCTTTGTCTTCCTCAACGCTGACAAACCTGTAGCGGGCCTACCGCTTAGGGAGGTTGAGGAGCTTCTATTTAAGACCGACAAACGTTTGTAATCAATTTGAAGTGCTGCAAAGATCTGAAATCAACATGAAGTGCTGCAGACATTCGACTGCAAGAAGACAAAGATGCTCATCTCTCTCTCTCTCTCTCTCTCTCTCTCTCTCTCTCTCTCTCTCTCTCTCTCTCTCTCTCTCTCTCTCTCTCTCTCTCTCTCTCTCTCTCTCTCTCTCTCGCACAAGTCCGCGTCTGAAGTTCGAAGCAATTTAAGAAGCATCACACAAATACCCAATGCGTCCGAATTTAATCATTGGTCGCTTTAAAATTTTTGACCCCTGGCGCAATACACAGCTACAAAGCTCTGTTTTGAGCTACTGTCCAAGGTCGGGGGAGGTGATTGGTGTAGTACCGAGATGCTGTCTAGGGTCGACACAAGTACCAAGATGCTGTGGGGTCACAACAGGTAGTCAAGGCTTAGGGTTCCACGAGAGGGCTTAGGGTTCGAAGAGAGAGAGAGAGAGACAGAGAGAGAGAGAGAGAGAGAGAGAGAGAGAGAGAGAGAGAGAGAGAGAGAGAGAGAGAGAGAGAGAGAGAGAGAGAGAGAGAGAGAGAGAGAGAGAGAGAGAGAGAGGGCAAGGTGGTTTTGAACTACACCGAGTAGCTATGGCCAAGTCAAAGAACCACACAGCCCACAATCAGTCTTACAAAGCGCACAAAAATGGAATCAAGAAGGCCAAGAAGCACAAGTACACATCAAGGAAGGGGATGGACCCTAAGTTTATACGGAATCCGAGATACGCAAAGAAACACAATCGAGTTGGTGGGGTTGATGCAGGATCCGACTCCTGTGCTGAAGAGTAAATTGGAGTAGTTACTCGGCATATATGTGGCTCTTGTAATGAGCAGAGAGATAGCTGCCAAGCCTCTCTACCTCCCAATGTCGCTCTGATTGGGGACCTTTTTGATATTTCTTAATTTTTATTGGGTTTAAACAAATTTTTGTCCACCAAAAGAGAGAGAGAGAGAGAGAGAGAGAGAGAGAGAGAGACTCTGCCTCGGGCTCCTCAGTGCAGCTCCGTCTCCTGCAACTTTCTTCGTCTACCAAACGGGTGCTGCAGAGGGCTTAGGGTGCTTCATCTACCAAACGGGTGCTGCAGCTACGCTTTGACCACTGCTGGTTTAACGGCTGCTGCTCCGACTGTTGCTGCTTTGGCTTGGACGAGGGACAGAATTCAGGCATTAATGCCCCCCACAGGGCCGCCCTCGCGACCCTTAGCCTTAGGCTTCGCCCCTGTACATCCCTCCAATGCGTCCGAATGAGAGAGTGATTTCGATTTAAAACCTCTCTGTAGCCATCCTCGCCGGCGTGGACAGCTACAGGCAGTTTCTTTCTTCACCAAAAATTTAACAATTTAAGAAGCATCCAGATTAAGCACTTGGTAGCTTGAATATTATTATGTTCGCTGAGTGTCACAGATGTCGAATGCATCCAAATGAAACCTGCCTCTAGCCATCCGCGCCGGCGCGGATGGCTACAAGCAGTTGCTTTCTTCACCAAACAAGTATGTCCTTGTAGTGGATCCAGCAATTGGGGTACTCAACGCAAGCGCCGAGCGCGCTGTTGTAGATGCGGCAGATGTCGGAGGAGAGGCGGTGGAGGCAGTCCTGGCATTGCTAGGGCGAGCACGACGCCTCTAAAAGGTGAAGCACGAACCTTTGTAGCTAGGCCTCACCGAAGGCCGGGGCGTCACCGCCTCCCACGTGCGTCTTGAAGGAGTAGTAGGGCGTATAAGGTGTTTTTTTGCCCAGCAGATACAATAGATACCCCAAGTGGCTCCAAAAACCGCTTCCTTGTGGGATCATCCCCCTCGGATCGCAATAACATTGTGCAAATGGCCACACAGGAGCAAGCTGCAATGGCAAGGTCAGTTGCACGCTTCATCATACTGCTAAATTGTTGATGTTGAAATGTTAAAGCTTTGTGCTCAATCTGAAGCTTTAATGGTAGCTGCGCTCTTCAGCTCCCCTTTATTCATCAAGCCCCTGGTCGACAGAAGGCTAATTTTAGTGCGTTCTACTATACCTCTTCTGCACGTGGAGTTTCTCTGATGCACAAACGTGTAAACCTTGGTTATCTTCATGGCTCTCTCATTTCCTGGCAATATTGCCTTGACCACTCTATCCGTCAATATGGCTCCTCATCATGACCCCCTTTGCCACTTCACGCTTCCACTTTTCCTGCATGCAAATGGTCCTCCATAAGTGGAAGTGGTTGAGGCCAACTAGAAAGCACTGCTTTTGACCGTACACACTTACGTCCATTAGCAACTTAAGTTAATCAATGAGCACACTACATTTCTACAATCCCCATTAACAGAGTCAACTACCTTTGGATTTAGTTGGTAAGCATGTCATCATTTAGTCAATCCAAGAAATATGCCAATTGGAATTCCCAACCGTCCATCCTCTTTTCATGTTCAACAGTACTTTGTTGTTTATTAATTAGGAATTTGTAATCTAAACGGTACAAATTAATAATTTGTAATCTGAAAGGTTCAAATTATATTATGTACACAAAATCCTTCAAGGTAGAAGGAGATTTTAGAGCTTTTCTGGAGGGCCATGCAAGAAATGGAAATTTTCTCTCTAGAATATTGCTTGAAAAGAAGTATCTTTTAAATGATTAGCCAGAAAAGGACAAACCTCTGCTCTACAAAGTGAACTTGACATTGCACAAGGTCTAAAGATTTTAAAATCTAAAGACATGAGCAAGTAGGGGGAAAATGAGAAAATCACCAAAAAACTGGAACATACCTTTGGTGAAAACAAAACGATACTACAGAAGCCGATGGCCATGGAGAGCTGCAACGGCGACGACAGAAGCGAATGACCATGGAGAACCGCAACGCACTGTGCGAGAAGGGTGACTCCGTGGAGCAGTTTCGCATGGGCGGGGGTTCTACTCCTGTTGTGCATGAGCTATTTTGGAGTTTTCTTATTTAAACCAATAGTCTTTGTGTACGCAAATTGTTTGCTCACAGCATACCACGGGGGTAGCAAAAGCAATCTCCAACTCTACCAAAATCGGCAGAGTGGAGCAAAAAGAGTGGAGATGCATTCTTTATCAAACAAGCATTACCCTTAAATTCGTAATGTTTATGATGAAGTATTTCAGCTTTTACAGGGCGCTGAAGATTTTTAGGTTCTTGACCCCTTTGCATTGATATTAGAGCTGATGAGTTGCACTCGGGGACAGTGGGGTGAAAGTCTTACCTCCTAAAACCAAAAAGGCCGAAAGCTGAGCCTTGAAAATTGAAAGAGAATTTTGTTGAGCAATCTCTCCTCGTTCATATAAGAAGACAAGCCAATGAGAAAAAGAAAGTCTAGAAAGATTTTCCTCTATGTTTGCTATGAGTTTCGATCACCATGAGAGGGCAAGCTAGTACAAAGCGTACATCCACTTAACCCTAGCTAAACCCACTCGTCCTGTTGTGACTCAACTCTTAAGTAGCATTGTCTATGCACCAAAATCTGTGTCTAGCCATTTCTATCGGTCTGTATGGCTCGAGACAGAAGCGGTGTGCCATGATTACTTACTATGAACTTTCTCAACTCAACCCATAAATAATTGTGGAGTGCAAGTCTAAGTCCTCACATAATTTTTATTCAAAAAAATATAGAGCCACATGGCCTTGTCGTTCAAAACTATATCCCATGATCGTTCCATAATGCAAACTAGCATTGAATATGGTATGTTCTGATGGAAATAAATTGTACCTAAATTTTGCATTGTAGTTGTATCCTTGATTGTTTGGTTATAGTTTAGTCAATGTCCAAACCTTGCAACAATAGATAAAATAAGAGTTAGCAAATTTCAACTAAGCCTTATGATCTCAAGCTCATGCTCAAGCTTTTATTGGTTCCCACTCTATCATCTTGGGCCTTAACTGTGTGTGTTTACACTGCCTCATTCTCTATTTTAAGTCTATAAATAATCTTCTCACGATTCTCTCTTGTTTCTCGCATGGGATCTTCCCAAAGACAAATCAGATCCTTTGGAATAGAATTAGCCAAGGTCGTTTTGTACTGCTCTCGTCGCTCTCTCCTCTCTTTGGCTGAAGTAGAATGTGTCATTGGAGCTGTATCAAATGAGCCATAAAAATTTCTTTTGATTCTCATTGGTGATACATACGTGGAGTACCGTGTTTGACCTCTTAAGAAGTTTGGTTCATCCTCGTTGAGCTCAATTTCAAGCTCCTTTGTCTTGATACAATGATCTCTATGTGCATCATCATCATCACTACTAATATATCCATTGTATCTATTGTTGTGGTCATCATGTTGTCTAAGAGTCCATCGATCACCATCCATGTGGGTACCATCCCTTCTATATTATTTTCTTTTTTAATAATCTCTTTAGATTTATACCTTCTCTTAGGTTGATCATGCATAGTGCGATCTCCATCATGGTGCAATAATTTCTCCTACGATCTCCACCATCAGCTCTTTAGCAACTTCTACCATCGTACCGATTTTCGTGATCACTTTGGCTGTCATGTCTACCATCACCACTACTTGTGTGTTGTTCCTCTTCTTTCAACTTACCCTCGTGCTCAAGCTCGTGTTGGTTCTCCCTCTATCATTGTTGGTCTTAACGCTAAAAGTCCCTTTTGTATTCATCCTTTTTGTCATGGTCGCTTTGGCTTCATACCTTGTCTCATGTTAATCATGTCTACTATGATGATCTCTATCATTGCATTGATCATGTCTACTATGATCTCCATCATCATCTCTTTTGCAACTTTTTCCATCATGCCAATTTCATGCCGATCAGGTCTACTATAATCTTCATCATTGTGTCAATCATGTCTACTATAATCTTCATCATTGTGTCAATCATGTCTACTTTGATATCCATCATTCTCTCTTTTGTAATATTTGACATTTTGCAAACAAACCTTTAATATTTTCTAAAAATCAAGTTTAAATGACCCACTTGTAAGTGTAAATTTGTAACTTGTATGAATCTATAATATACCCTCTTGTTGAGCATATGTAATACACCTACACACCTACAAGGTGCCTTGGGATTATACCAAGGATAAAAACTTGCTTCTTTAAGAAATTCACCTCAAATTTTGTACTATGAAAGGCATTGGGGTCCGTGTTGTAGCTATATGAAACATTCAAACGGAATATAACTTAGTAAATATGGCAGATAACATTTTCTTTAGATGGTATGGAATGGAATAAGAGGAGAGAGAAACCTTTCTAGTATACCTTCAATTGATTGGTCAAGAGCAATTAGAGAAAATTTTATCTATCTTTTTCTCTGTCTCTCTTTAAAAATGCTCGCTCGATAATTGCCTTGCTTGGAAATATTTTCTCGCCACATGGTAAGACTCGGATAAAGAAGACAGAGCCTACTCATTAGTCCTTTTTCTAGTCGGTAGAGGATCCCTATCTTACCCTACGACATCGTTCTAGAATGGATGACTAATCCATTTGGCGCTTGAGAGCCTAAGGCTGCCGCAACCATGTCTGCACATTAGTCCTATCAATCTTCCATAATAGAGTGACAAGCTCTACTTGGTGTTTAATAGACGTTGTCAGACGTTTTTCGGAGCAAGGGATTGCGCATATGTACATACCCATGCATGGTACATCAAATAAAGGATTGCCCATTTTCCAGAGCCAGGTGGTTACGTGGGGCCCACATATGTACAGGTAGGACATCATGTACATAGTGCATCGATTTTCACTATCACGAGTACCAGGGTGTTTTTTCTATAATAATGAGGAGTTGGTAGCACGTAAAACTTCTCGAGGAAGCTATCTGAGGGACGACGACATGAGGTAAGCAGATGCGTCAGATGGCATCTAGTGGCATTAGGAGGTCGAATGGGGTCAATACTTGCACGTGGATAAGTACGGACATAACGTGGGTGTTTTCTTGTGATAATTATGCAAAAAGGTCATCATGAGAACCATCTTTTTGGGCCACTTCACGTGGTGGTGGAATGCATTATTGGGAAAAGTTGAGTGCCAGGTGTGCGGATGGATGCAAAAAGGTGACAAATATGCACTACGAGGTCAGTTTTTTACCTGTTCGGGGTCTGTTTGAGGTCAACTAAAAGGCCAAGGGTGCCCAACTAATAAAGCTAAGTGTGGGAACTGAAAAACCAGAGAGAAGACCAGAAAAAACTTGGAGAGAAGAGGAGGAACAATTGCAACTGTGTTTTTGGGGTTTTTGGAGTTTGATTTGGCCGTAAACCGCTCATCCGAGATCGGATTTGAGCACTTTGACATTGTAGACTGGGGTTTTGGGCTGTTCTGGACGCAATGTCGCTGTCCATTTTGCCAATTCCTCACTGTTTTTCTACTGTTTTGGCTATTTAAGTTCCTCCTATGAACGAAGCTTCTACTCCAATTTGTGATTGTATTTGGTATCTTTTACCCATATTGTGTGAGCTATTTGCTCCATTGGTGTTGGCCCAAGCTCTATTGAATTTAAACATCAGAAATTCTCTTCTTTTGAGCTGAGGTTTTTTGGATGTGTGTGTGTGTTTCTCTCCGTGTGGAGTGGGTAAACGGGTAGTCTCTCTCCTCTCACTCCAACGGTGTGTTCCTTGTCTCGGCCAGGTGGGTTGTGTAAGCCGAGTGGTGCCCCATAGTGTGTGTGTGTATCTTTCCAAGAGTGTGTGTCAGGACATTATAGAGGTGTTCTGTGTGTTTCTATCCCGCTCACATTCTTTTGGCGCCCCCACGGAGGATCTTCTTCGAGAACCTTCTGCTTCGTGCTTCAAGTTCGAGGTTCGGGAGTACAAGTTGCAGACTACAGTTTATAGGTTACAGGGACAGGTGCAGGTGATTCACACAAGTATAGGTAGCTAGAGTACAGGGATATACTAGGAGTTGTCATCGCCGTGGGTATGCATCATTTGGCACCTGTTTGAGCGCAGTGCCTGGTATTGTACGTTACTTGTGGAAACTGCCATTGTATGTCTTTGTGGAGCCATACTTGGTTTTATTTGGCAGTCCCAGCCCTTTTTGAGACTTGGTCTGGAAGATAGTCATTTCTGAGACTTGACTATACGAGATTTGCATGAGCCTTCCTATGAGATCGATAGCGTGAGGTTTTATTGAGCTGGGGGATTCTCAAATGTCGATATCCTTTTGGTGATACAGGTAGAGCACCCTCTTCGTGACCTCGCCATAGGCTATGTACTAGTGACTCCTACTTCATGCTCAGGTTCTATTGTTGGCAGTTTATGCATGCATATACAGTCTATATTTTGGGTTCTCACTCCTCTACTTCTGGGGAAACTCTGTCAAAAATTTCCCAAGTTGTGATGGCTGGTTTTTTAATCTTTTAAGCCATTTATTTTGTTATGCTACTGAAATTTGGGCAAAATCAAAGGATAAGTCAGGTGTGCCTTCTTGGGAGCTTCATGGTTGGCTTTAATGGATGATCAAAATGGCCCTCAATTCACTCCTTTTCATTTAACTCAAAGAATTTAGATAAATGTTCATGTGTCCAAGAAGATTGTCTTTATGTTCGGGTGAAGAAGATTAAGAGAGATCCTAGAATGTCCTTTGCCTATTGTAATTCCGATGATTAACTATGAAAACTCAATTGATTTGCATGTGTTTGTCCTTATCTAAAGTTGAGCTCCATTGAAGTTTCTGGGAATTGAGTCGTTCAAGAGTTTTGGGTTCTTGCACGTGTGTTCAAAGGGCTTCTCAAAGGATCGTAACTTGGGTAACCATGGCTTTCTCTTATCCGGAGTTTCATGGAAGAAGTGATGAGGAAGACTTTTTGGAAAAGATGGAGGTTGCCTGCATTAGCAACCAGATTCATGACCCTGCGCAGATTTATGTCTTCTCCAAATCTATTTGAAGAGTGATGCACGAGTTTGGTCTAAAGCATTTGAAGAGGTGTTGTGTATGGCTGATCCACCTGTAAGATTGAGCTGGGACAATCTAAGGCATGGATTGGAAGTGGAGTTAGTGAAGGTAGAAGATCCTGAGCACAACTCATCGTTCCAATTGCACCAAGCAAAGAGGATTGGAAAAGAAGTTACCCACAAAAGAAACCACAAAATAATCAATATTCTTCATCCTCTAGACAAGAAAATGCTACAAGTAGCATGCAAGGAGTCAGAAAATTTTGGGTACCAAAAGCACAACTCAAGGACAAGACGTCTCAAATTTGGGTGCTCGAGACATTATCTACTGTACCAAAGAAAGTTCCAAATATAACGACTCAAAGAAAAGCATCCTCGAATAGGGAACCTAACACAAGATGGGTTTGGAGAAAAAAGGAGCATTTATCTTTCCCACAAATTGTAAAGTCGAGGAAACAATGGGAAGTTAAGTCTCAAAACACTCAACCACACCAGTTCATGAACGAAAAACCAAGATACCAGTGGCGAGTTAAAGCTCAAAAAAGTGTGGCAAGAAGTATAGGCTTTAGTGAAAAAGGAAGGTGAGCCAGTAGATGCATACATACGCAAGTTCTCGTTGGCATGGGAGCAAATGTGCAAGGCCTTAGCACCACAGGTACCCCCGCCTGACATGATGAAGAAGGACAAGTTCTTGGCTGGTCTTTGGGAGAGTATACGTTGGAGAGTGGATCTAAAGAAGCCTAGGACATATGAAGATGCATTGGAGGTGGCAAGGAACAAAGAGTGGAAGCTGAGGAAAAGGAGCCAGCTGGGAGTAGAGTCTTTGCCCATGAGGTCTGAATTTCAGTCTATGGATTCTTCGCAAGGTTGCGTACCAGGGGTTCATCATGAACCAATGGTTTTTGTTACTCCTCAAGTTATGCCAGCAGTGGTCACTACAGCAGTGCAAGATGATGGGCTAAGGCAAGACATGAGGCAAGTGGTAGATTTAATGAAGAATCTCAGCCTAAACATGCTAGGTCAAGTGGGAAATAATCGAGGTTGAGGGAGGTTTTCAAATCAGCCAAGAGGTGAAGAAAGACCTAGGAATGGTGTTGGACAAAGCAATGGTAGGTTTTGGAGGCAGGCGCCCATATGTTATAATTGCGGAGAGTTGGGCCACATCAGCCCGCAATGTGATAATCCACCTAGGATGGGGGGAGACATGTATCCATTGCCAAGACAGGTGCTAACTAGGTCAAATGATTATGGCATCGAAATCAAGGGAGAAGAAGGAACCAGTGGATTAACCCAGGGGGAAAAGGGAAAGACAAAAGTGCTAAGTGTAGTCACCTTGGAGAAGGCATCAAATCTAGAGGATACATTAGTGATGCCTATTGGGAAGAGGACTACAGAGGAAAAGGAAGGAAGAAGTGCCCCAGGTCCTAGCAAGAAGAAGGGAAAGAGCCCTGAAGGCGAGGATGTCAAGGCCAAGAGGAAAAGGAGGGCTAGTCGCAAGTTTCATGTTTCAGATTTTCCACTAGGGGATGGGCAATTAATCTATGACTTGAAGGAGGATCTGACAAGCAAGAAGGCAGATGTTACTTTTGGGAAGCTTATAGATATGGTGCCTAAAATAAATCAACAGTGCAAGAGGATGGTTAACCCAATGGAGAAAGAGCCAGAGAAAGGTTCAGTGAAGGTGTTGGCAATGGATGAGGTACCAGACATTTGTCCAATAGTAGATGTGTGGCACAAAAGAAAAAATCTAGGACAAGGTTATGTTGATGGCGGAGCCCAAATATGTGTCATAACTCATTCATGCATTGAGAAGATGGGTCTTATAGTGACTGGGGTGTCAGGCTTCCGGATCAGATTGACAAACCATCAAAAAGTAAAATGTTTGGGTGTTGTAAAGAGCTTAGAAGTGGAGGGATATGATGCAAAGGCGGTGGTTGGTTTTCATGTGATGCCAGCGGGGCTGGGAGCATATATCTTATTATACTGGGTAGATCATGGTTACGTGGAGTAGGAGCTGTTCAGGATTGGAGACGTGGTACGATTAGCCTCTATGGAAAGACAGGTGCCAAGAAGCTATATAATATGGACACAAGGAAACTATTGGAGGAGCTTTATGAAGATGAAGATGAGTCTAGTGATGAAGACTATTCCATAGTGTCTGATGAGGACAGTGATAGTACTACCAGCACTGATGAGGATGCTAATGTTGCATTTCTTTTGATGGACAAAGAAATCTAGGAGTCTGGTTTAGTTGCATTTGCAAATGAGATTGAAGATGAAAGTGAAGGGCTGATGCAAACCAAGGTTGAGTTGTAAAGAAGTAGGAATTGATGACAAAAATGATCAGTGGAGACCTCTCAGCTATGGAGAAGGAGATATATTTGCACATGATGCTGGCTAGTTTTCCTGAATTGTTCATTACTTCATATGAAGAGATCAGAGGGTTCAAGGGCAAAGAGATGCATATAGAGCTGAAAGAAGGTGCTAAACCAGTGCGGCAAAGGCTAAGAAGGATGGATCAAGAGCAAATGGAAGCCTTGCGGGAAGAGGTGGACAAGTTATTGAAGGCAGGGTTCATAGTCCCTGTGGAGACCACAGAATGGGTGAGTCCAGTAGTAGTCAGTCCAAAGAAGGATGGGAAGTGGAGGATTTGTGCAGATTTTAAGCCCTTAAATGCAGCCACTAAGAAGAACCCATATCCTCTTCCATTCATTGATGAGATCTTGGATTCAGTGGCAGGCTATGAGAGGTACAGTGTGTCTGATGGTTTTTCAGGCTATTTTCAGTTGAGGATTGCTCTTAAAGACCGAACAAAGACAACTTTTATTACGCCATGGGGCTGTTATTGCTACACGGTATTGCCATTTGGGTTGACAAATGGACCATCTTTCTATCAAGAGAGATCAAATTGGGTATTGGAACCATTCATTGGTAGTTGTGCTAAAGCTTATATGGACGACTTCTGTGTCTACAGCAGTAGGGCTGAACACCATGCGAAGTTGCAGATGGTATTGGATCAGTATGATGAATGTGGAGGACAAATAAATCCAAATAAAGGTCATCTAGCACAACCAAGGGTGAAGTTATTGGCCATATAGTGTTAGAAAATGGCATTGAGGCTGATCTAGACAAGGTTAAGTCTATTATTCTTCTTCCATCACCTACGAGTGCAAAGCAATTGGCAACCTTTATACACAAAGTAAAGTACATGGCGCGGTTTATTCCATTGTCTTCACAACTTCTTTATCCATTACAATAAGTGGCAAAGCATGATCCATTGCAATGGGATGACAAGTGTGAAGAAGTGTTTCAAGAGGTGAAAGAGGTGTTAGGGGGATTGTCAGCCATGCAAGCTCCTGATTGGGAGAAAGTTTTTTATGTAAATCCCTCAGTTGGGGATGATGCCATTGGAGCCATGCTATTGCAAAAGGGGAAGGGCAGCCGTTATATGAGGCCAGTGTATTGTGCAAGCCGAGTGAAGTTGGTAGCAGAGAGAAAATTCTCAGAAGTAGAGCTAGTGATGGCCAATGTAATATTTGCTTGTCGACGATTTCGTCATTACTTGCTACCACAACCTTTTGTTTTCTTGACGAGTTATGCCTTTTTGCCACAGTTAATTAATGGCACCAACATGTCAAATGTAGTGAAGAAATGGGTAATTGAGCTGCAAGAGTTTGATTTCTCTTTCCTAGTGGAAGATAGTACAAGAGCTACCCTAGCTGATTTGTTGACTTACAAGGAGAATCCCCTCCTTGTTAAGAAAGAGGTAGTGAGAAAGGTAGTCGAAGAAGTGCCACAGATCAGCAATGCCCATGTGTTGTTCTTTGATGGTTCATACAGAAAGAGCCATGATGCGGCTTCAGGGGGTATAGCACTTTATGATCTAGAGGGGAGGCTAGTATGTAAGAGAGGGTTCAAATTGGATGCACATAGTAGCAATGAGGCTGAATATGCTACGTTGGAAGCCAGATTACACATTTGTTTGAAGCATGAGATTAGAAGGTTGAGCATAAAAGGTGATGCTTTGTTAGTTGTGAAGCAAGTGCTGGGTGTGTGGAAGAGCAAGAATACCTCATTGAAGGAAATGTGTTTCAGAATTAAAGGCCTGTTAAAAAAGTTTAAAGCATGGAGCATTAGACACATTGAACGTGCTCTAAATGGAGAGGCACATGAAGCAACTCAAATCATGATTGGGGAGCTATTTGTGTTGAGGACCACTTTACCTCTTTATCATGGCCGGGAAAGTTTGGCTCAAGAAGAGGAGTTTTTGTTAACAGGAATCATTCGAAAGGACATTCAGAAGTCTAAAAAGTATGGTTTTCTGCGTAGAGCATACAGGTACAAATTGATTGGTGATGTCTTGTACATGAAAGGGGCTGATCTTGTGTTGAGAAGTGTACCTTGGCAAGAGGAGCTTTATAGAGTGTTGGAAGAGAATCATGAAGGCGCATGTGGCGGCCATTTTTCTCTAAATATCACCTTGCATAAGATCTTACAAGACGGGTATGTATGGCCTAGTTTGCACAAGGATGCTCACCATTGGTGTAGGTCTTGCAATAGGTGTCAAGCATTTGGGAAGAGGGTGTTGAAGCCAGAGCTAAGAAAAACCATTATGGCATTTTATGTGTTTGAAAAGTGGGGAATTGATGCAATAGGCCCGTTACCTATCACAAGCAGGGAAAAAAGCTATATTTTGACTACAGTGGACTATCTCTCTAGATGGGCAGAGGCTATAGCAGTAAAACAAATCACTACAAAGTATGTGGCAAAATTTGTGTATGATGAAATATGTTGCAAGTTTGGGGTGCCACTTGAGCTACTTTTGGATAAGGGTCCAGGCTTTAGAGCTAAGCTGCTAGACTTTTTATGCGTGAAGATGAAGATTAGGCACCAGCATACCACTCCTTATTACCTGCAGTGTAATGGCTTAAATGAAAGATTCAATGGTGAGTTGGTACAAATCCTTTCAAAAGTGACAGAGCACCAAGGAAAGAATTGGGATTTGGAATTTCCTAGTGCATTATGGGCTTACCGTACTTCAGTGAAGACAGGTACAGGATTTACTCCATTTCATTTAGTGTATGGAAAGGAAGCACTATTGCATGTGGAGGTAGAGTTGCCTGCAGTAAAGATGTTAGAGAAGTTGTTTGGGCCGCCTAGTGATGCATTCAAAGAGAGGGTCTTACAGTTACAAGAGGTTTAGTTGGATAGGACGAGTGCATTGGAACATTATGGGCAGATGCACGATAAGGCTTTGGCAAAGATAAATGAAAAGGTCAAAAGTAAGGAAATCAAGAAGCATGACTTGGTTTTGTGCTACAAGAGTAAGCTGGAAAACACCTTCCAAAAGAAGTTTCAAATTAAGTGGGAAGGCCCTTTCAAGGTAGTGGAGTGTTTTCCGAATGGCACGTATCAGTTGGTTCATCTGGATGGGATTTTACATAAGTCAAGGGTAAATGGATTGCGTCTTAAATTGTATCATGCTAGATTGATGATGGTGGAACAAAATGAGATGTCTGCAGAACAAGTGAGGTGTGTGAAGGATGAGGAGACCTGTGACGCGACGAGTCTCATATCTATTTTTGCTGCTGCTGCTGATCATGAATGATCTAGCAGGCTAGGGGATGGGAAAATTATGTAAGGAGTTTTTTGGAGCAAGGGATTGTGCATATGTACATACCCATGCATGGTGCATCAAATAAAGGATTTCCCATTTTCCAGAGCCACGTGGTTACGTGGGGCCCACATGTGTACAGGTAGGACATCATGTACATAGTGCATCGATTTTCACTATCATGAGTACCAGGGTGTTTTTTCTATAATAATGAGAAGTTGGTAGCGCGTAAAACTTCTCAAGGAAGCTATCTGAGGGCCGAAGACATGAGGTAAGCAGATGCGTCAGATGGCATCTAGTGGCGTCAGGAGGTCGAATGGGGTCAATACTTGCACGTGGATAAGTACAGACACAACGTGGGTTTTTTCTTGTGATAATTATGGAGAAAGGTCATCATGAGGACCATCTTCTTGGGCCACTTCACGTGGTGGAGGAATGCATTATTGCGAAAAATTGAGTGCTATATATTTTGTCTAGTGATTGGGATTAATTGTGTGTACAAATCCTCTTGGTTCATAGCAAAATAACTACGCTTACGTCAAAAGAAAAGTTATAGTCTATGAGAGGTAGTATGATGGGATCCGGTGATAGAAGTATTTCATTAAGCCTTTCTGGGCCAAAGAGAAATACTATACGTTGTTGAAAGTGTATTTTACGGCTAATCCATACGTTAATTCTAATAGATCGTACAGAGTGAAAGCGATAGAAATGATCATCATATGGGTTATTCATCTAGGATAGTATGTGAGAAATGTAGATATGAGAGAAGTGAAGAGGGTTTACCTCCCAAGCCCTATTCTTGCCCGTAGGCAATAAGGATACTACGGGGACATATGTACCTGTAGCAAGGAGAACCTAAAATTTTGTAGAGAGGATGAATTACTAAGAGTGAAAGAGATAGGTTTGGTTAAGGATATGAGATTAGATATATGTATATGTTGGATTAGAGATGAAAAATAAAACAACAAGAAATCAAGAAAACATCAATATAGAACACATCTTACTTGACAAACCCTTCGACACCATTATTGATGGTGAGAGAAGAAGAGGGGAGAACTCCACTTTGATTGATACGCCAAGTGTAAGACCTTCTTTGATTAGAGTTGATCTTCCAAGGATAGCGTACAAGAATGGCTAGTCTTCCTCTAGGAAAAAGTGTAGGCTTGGGCTTATGTTAATGGCTAAGTACAATTAGGCGTTACTACTCACTCCCTCATGAATTCCTCTCATGAATGGCTTGAATGCTTGAGTTCCTTTTCAAGGAAGAAGAGGTCCCCTTTTATAGGTGAAGGGAGCCCCCAAGGGTTTACACAAGAAGAGAGGAGCCACTGTGAACAGGAATTGGAAAAGTTGGAAATGAGCTGTCCCTGCATGATGTGGGCAGACTGAGGTCCAGTATTTTGATCATATCTCCTCATTCGTGGCTCCAAATAAAAAAGTAAAAATATGGGCAAAAACTTCATCTCATTAGCTATGCTTTTATTTTAAAATCGTTTTCCAATTCGGATTGGAACCTTGTGTTAAAAATTCATCAAAATAGGGTCCATTTATGGCAGCAAAAGTCTTCATGTGGTCTCCTTAGCCTAGACTTTCATTTAATTCCAAAGGACACCTCATGCCATATGAAAGCATGACATTGCTCCTTGACAAAGTTTTGTAATCATTCTTGCAATAATGCATTAAAATAAGTGTATCTTTGAAATCATGCCACCTAGTGTCCCACTAGGATTTGATTCTCTCCTAGTAGCTATTTAAAAAGAAATATAAGAAAAGAATAAAAAATACATAGAATATATATATATTGGAGTTTACCCTAGATATAGGATCTAGCTAGGATGTGAGATGATAATGAAATAGTAGAAATAAAGAATCAATGCTTTTTGCCCCAAGTTACTTTTCCCATAGTATTTTCTGATGGTAAAGTAAGGATAGGTTACCCTTGAGAAAAATAATAGGATGAGATAGAACGATTATTATTATACTTAAATATGCATATGTACACTATAGGAAATATAATTATGTATCTAAAAAAAATACAAGATAGATCTTGTAGCATCCGTTCCCACTATGTACGTGTCACAGCACGACAACAAACATAGAGTGAATGATCAGCATGAGCTCTCCTAAACCCAATACTGACAAGATACTTGGCAATCCTGTCATACCATGCTCTAGAGCCCTACTTCAAACCATACAAAGCTTTGAGAAGTCTGCATAAATAATCTGGGTAACCTGGATCGACATAACCAGGTGGCTGATCCATATACACTTCCTCTTGCAACACACCATTCAAGAAGGCATTCTTTACATCCATTTGATGCATAATCCATCCTCTAGATGCAGCCACTGCTATGACAGCTCTCACAGTCGTCATCTTTGCCACTGGAGCAAAGGTCTCCTCATAGTCTATGCCATACGTCTGTGCATAACCCTTTGCGACCAGCCTTGCCTTGTGATGCTCAATGTTACCATCAGCCTTATGTTTGGTTTTATACACCCATTTACAACCAATAGCTTTCTTGCCACTTGGCAATGGTACCAACTCCCATGTGTCATTTGCTTCCAATGCAGCCATCTCTTCATTCATTGCATCATCCCAATGCACATTTCCAACTGCATCTTCAAAACATGTGGGCTCCACATCCTGTATCACCTTAGCCATGTAGGTTTGGTGATGCGCTAGATACCCATCATAAGTCAATTTCTGAACTGGATTTCTGACTCGGTTAGATCTGCACGGTCCTGGGTCACTCCTTTGCCCTCTAGCATCTTCTTGTACTTTCCATACACCAGGTGTCCTGACAGTCAGAATTCAAAATTCCTCATTAAGACTTTGTTCAGAACTATCTAAATCCATGTCTACATGTGAAAAACCTAATGATGCATCAGCCATAAAGGGAGGTTCATCAACCTTTTCCTTTCCTTTTCCGTGATACATTCCCTGTACCTGCTGGTGGAGTAACCTGCGTACGTAGTCTACCATTCCATGGCTTCTCAGCAGAGCCATGAGAAGAGGACTCTTGTGGTCCACTCAAAACCTATGACTGTGGCCTCACATTTTGTACAACCACATCATCTTTTACATCAGCCCCAATAGTACCATGTGCATTACTGTACCAGCTGCTCATCTCATCAAAGACTACATCTCTGCTCACTCGTAATTCTCGTGTAGTAGGATTGTAGCACCTGTACCCCTTTTGTTCAAGGGAATATCCCACAAGAATACATTTCTCTGCTTTAGTATCCAATTTCCTACGCAACTCATCTGGTACATGCACGTAAGCTATACAGCCAAACACTTTCAAGTGTGCCAAATCAGGCTTTGTACCTGTAAACTTTTCCTCATGTGTTACATCATGCACCGTAGCTATAGGTGTCCTATTCATAATGTACACAGCTGTATTTACAGCTTCAGCCCAAAAATGATGAGGCATGTTCCTCTCATTCATCAATGCACGTGGAACCTCTGCAATATGCTTGTTTTTCCTTTCTGCGACCCCATTCTGCTGTGGAGTATATCTGCATGTAAACTGTCTGCGTATACCATGCATTCGCAGAAAATCTGAAAAATCGTTGGAGAAGTACTCTCCCCCTCCATCTGACCTCAATGTCTTGATTTGCATATCTGTCTCCTTCTCAATCATGACTTTGAAGTGTTGAAAGTGACCAAACACTTCACTTTTGTTACGCATGAAGTAGACCCATCCTTTCCTTGTATGGTCATCAATGAAAGAGACATAATACGTGCAACCATGTATACTTGCAACCATGTATACTTGCAGTATCGGTTGGACCCCAAACATCTTTGTGCACCACTTCAAGTGGCTTTTTACATACATTGCGCTCATGTGGAAATGAGCCCTTTGACTGTTTTCCAAACAGGCATGCTGCACACACTTTATGCATACCATCCACCTTGAATTTGGGCAAACCTTTTACAATCTATTCTGATTGCATGCTGCGCAATCTCTGCTCATTTACATGGCCAATGCGTTTGTGCCAAATGTCAACATCAACCACAACACCTGTGCCCTGTGCAAATAATGCAGCTTTTACCTCAGGCATGTCTACATTCAGCGTAAACATTCTGCCCACACATTTTCCCTCTATGATCAGCTTACAGCCATTCTAGAAATCTTCTACATAACAGCCATTTGGATTGAAGCGAACCTGCAAACCCTGCTCAACCATTTGTCCAACAGAAACAAGATTGTTTGTAATGTTTGGAACGTGAAGTACATATGCTAAGGACTTTAATTTCCCACTCTTCATATTTAGAGGTATGTCCCCTACATGAGCAATGGGGTGAGCTATGTCATCTCCTGTCTGCACATAGCTTGACACATCTGGTTTGCGCATATCTCTAAACCACTCTCCACGAGACGTCATGTGATTAGAGGCACCTGAATCCACATACCAAACATCATCTTGGGTGGAATTCTCTGCAGTCATTGTATTCATTACATGCTGCATAACAAACATGTGCTCGTTTTGCTGTCATCTGCATCTCTGCTAGTAGATGCATAGTTGACATGTTCTCTCTTTCCACTTGCTTTTCCCTTTGGACAGTCACGTGACATGTGACCTCTTTCACCACAAGTCCAACATTCTCTGCTATCTGCAGTATGTTGCTGCCTACTTGATCCTGCACCACGACCTCTTTGACTCCCCTTGCCTTGAGACTGGTTTCCCCTGCCACCTGTATTGTTTTGATTTGATTCAACTTCTTGAAATTGGCCCCTGCAACCTCTTGGGCCTCGACCACGACCTCTACCTCTACCTCTGTTGGAGTTAGAATAGAAGGCCTGTTCAGAATTATTTCTGCCATGAGAAGAAGATGTTTCAAGGTTCTTCTCCTCAAGAATAAGCATAGAAATCAAATCTTGGAACACAGGGATGTCGTCTCTTGTATTCATGGAAGACTTGAAATGTACATACTCATCTCCTAGACCATCCAAGCATGCACGGACAATGTCATCGTCTTCCACCGAGACTTTAATAGATCCAAGAGCCTCAATGATACTCTTGATCTTCAAAGCATAATCATTGATGGAGAGGTTTTTCCTCTTAACCTGATTTAGCTCCGACTTTAGTTGAAGCTTCCTGACCTTGGTGTTCACCTCGAACACTCTGCCTGAGTTTTTCCATGCAATGGCGGGGGTTTCAACATCCTGTAGATAGCCCATCATGCCATCTGTGATGCTCATAGACAGCCAATACATCACTTTGATATGGCCTTGTTGTCAGTCCCTCAAAGCTTTCCTTTGTTCTGCTGTAGCATTTGCCTCGGGAATCTCTGGTTCCTTTTCATTGTCTCCTTCTACATAGTCCCAATAACTTTTTCCTTTTAGGAAATTAGTTATTCTGAACTTCCATGCAGGGTAGTTATTTTTCTCAAGCTTCTCAGTAACAATTTGACTGAAACCTTTCAGACATCTTGAAGCACTAAGACAAAATAGCTGCAATCTATAAAAACCTGCAAATCTGTTGAACCTGCTATCGTGGTACCTGTAACGCTTCCTACACTCAACGAGTCTCCACAATCAAGCGTACATACAACCACTATACTTGTACAGTAAATCTATGTGTACTGCACTTTTGGAGACATGTTCAGAAACTTGGACGAGAAACCCCTAGAATTTTTTTCGCTGCAGGAGGCGCCTTTGGCATCTGCTCGTGGATTGCGAACGAAGGGATTGTGATGCTCTTGCTCTCTTAGCCTCTCTTGCCTACACCAGGCTCTAATACCATGTAAAGAATGAGGATGCAAGAGAGCTACACAAGACAAGCACAAAGCACACAGAGATGGAAAGCTTCTTCTTCTTCACTGAAAAGAGTGTTGGAATTAGGGTTGCAGAGAAACACACACAGCTTGGAGAAGATGAAGGAAGCTCAAGGCACACAATAGAGAGTGTGTTTCTTAGTGTGGAATGGAAAGATAGATAGCCCTAGAGTGATGGGCGTATATACAATGCACGGGGGAAAAAACCCCCTAAAGAGGGAAAAAATGCCCCGGCGGTCCTAGTGTGTTCACACACATCACTACCACATGTATATGGTAACAAATCCCCCCTGGAGTGATGCGGTGAACGAGAGCTCGCACATGAGTAAAGGGAAGTGCCATGTCTTGAGGACAGGATCAGTCCACAAAGGGGAGTAAGCCCAAAGCTTTGCGGAAAGCTTCAAGCTTCTCACGAGACAATGCCTTTGTGAAAAGATCTGCAAGGTTGTCCTGTGTTGGCACATAAGCCAAGCTGATCTCTCCTGCTGAGAGCCTCTCCCTGACATAGTGGTAATGCACCTCAATGTGCTTTGTGCGAGCATGAAAAACTGGGTTCCTCGCAACTGCCAATGCGCTCTGACTGCCAGTGTAGATAGTGTTGGCAGTGTCCTGTCCAACACCCAAGTCATCCATAAGGCATCTGAGCCATACACACTCAACCGTAGCTGTGAAGACTGCCCTGTACTCAGCCTCACAACTCGAAGTGGCCACAGTAGGTTGCTTCTTGCTCAACCATGATATACATGACCTGCCAAGCATGAAACAAAAACCACTTGTGGACACTCGCGTGTCAAAACAACCAGCCCAATCTGAGTCCGAAAAAGCATGTAAGTCTGGCGGCAATGATCCCCCCTTGGGATAAAACAAGCCAAGATGTAAAGTGCCACTAAGGTAGCGGAAAATCCTCTTGACAGCCTGCCAATGCTTAGACCCTGGGCTATGCATAAATCTACTGACCTGCGAGACTGCAAACTGAATATCTGGCCTCGTGTTGCATACATAAATGAGGCAGCCAACAGCAGTTTGGTAAAGAGTGACATCAGCAGGATCGCCAGCATCATGTAGACTCAGCTTCAAACCTGTTTTCATGGGAGTGGCAATAGGTTTGCAATCCTCAAGTCCAAACTTACATAGCAATGTCTCTATGTAACTTTTCTGACACAAGGCAATACCACCATCACACTGCTTAAACTATATACCCAAGTAATGATGCAACAGCCCCAAATCTTTCATCTTGAAAGTAGCATTCAAATCAGCCTTAAATTCAGCAATATGTCTCTCATTTGGTCCAGTGATCAACAAATCATCAACATAAAGAACCACAATGAGAAATACATCATCCTCACGCTTTACATACAATGTGCTTTCTGTTGGACTGTTACGAAAGCCTCGTTTAACCAAATGAGTGTCAGCTTTCTCATACCAAGCACGAGGAGATTGCTTCAACCCATACAAAGCCTTCTTACATTTGCACACTTTGTCCTCTTGTCCTTTTATGACAAAACCGCGAGGCTGCGTTACATAAACTTCCTCAAATATGTCACCATTCAAGAAAGCAGTAACAATGTCTGATTGATGTACATCCCAACCAAAATGAGCTGCCAATGCACATAGAAAACGCACGGTAGTCATACGACAAGTGGGAGCAAAAGTCTCTTCATAATCTATGCCTTTTTGTTGTGCATAACCCTTTGCAACAAGTCGAGCCTTATGGCGATCGATCTCACCATCCGGCTTGCGTTTCAACTTGTAAACCCACTTCGTACCAATGGCCTTTTTGCCAGGAGGCAAATCACATAAAGTCCATGTGTCATTCTCTATAAGTGCATCATATTCTGATTTCATGGCAGCAATCCAATTTTCTGAATTCTGTGCTTCATCAAAAGACAGAGGCTCCTCAACATCATGTAAACTAGACACAGCCAAGGCATAACAATATGATGCATAAGATGCATGGCGAGAGCCTGAACGAGTACGACTAGATAAAGGTGCATCCAATTTACTGTCACGCAAAGTGTGCACCAGCCATTTTGGCATACCTCTAGCCTGCTCATTTTCAGCCCTTCCTCATCAAGTACATCATGTACATCTGCATCAGTAATAGGCTGTTCTAAAACATTTTCAGAAACCCCCATAGGCTGTACATTTGCCTCATTGGAACTTACATTCGTATTTCCACCACTGAAAAGAGGCAACAAAGTGTCATAAATGTCCTGTGAGCTTACATTACTATTTCTAGTACATGACAGCAAGGGCTGAACAGAATCTTCCACAAACACTACATCCCGTGAAACCAGAATACGTTTTGTTTGCGGATGATACAACCTATAACCTTTGCTTTCAGCACTATAACCAACAAAAATACATTTGACAGCCTTATCATCCAATTTTCTGCGCTGCACTTGTGGCACCAAAGCATATGTCAAACAGCCAAAAACACGCATGTGCTCAATAGAAGGTTTTCTATCATGCCATGCTTCATATGGAGTAATAGACTGCAAAGCTTTCGTAGGACACCTGTTAAGTACATAAGTGGCACACATGATGGCCTCAAGCCAAAAAGAATGCGGTAAAGCTTGACTTTTGACCATACATCGTGCCATTTCTGTTAGTGACTTGTTTTTCCTCTCAGCAACACCATTTTGCTGAGGTGTATAAGGCACTGTACATTGGTGTTTTATCCCACGACTAGCCAGAAATGCATTAAATTCATGAGACATATACTCCCCCCCTCGATCGGAACGGAGGGTGCCCATAGTACATTTTGAAACATTTTCTGCCATAGCCAAAAATTGTTTGAAGCACATAAAAACTTCGGACTTCGCTTTAAGCGGAAATACCCATGCATGCCTGGAGTAATCATCAATGAAAGTCACGAAGTACAGGTAATTGCCCAAGGACGAAGTTTGCATGGGCCCACAAACATCACTATGCACAAGCTGCAACCTGCATGTGGCCCTAACTGAACCATCCTTTGGAAACTTAGAACGCTGCATTTTACCCAGAATACAGCCTTCACAAACATGTTTGATAGGTGCTTCAAGAGGCGGCAAAGAAGCAACCATATCAGATTTCTGCAAACGCAGCAAACTGGCAAAATTCAGATGATTAAAACGTGCATGCCAAAGTTTTGCATCTGAAATAGCCCTTGAATCTGCAACAGCATTTGCAAAAAAATTTCCACACTTGTCATACAAAGTGAGATTATACAGCCCACGGCACAAAAGCCCAGATGCAACAATTTCATCACCAAAACTGAGATCATGAACTGTACATCTGTCATCCACAAATCTGACTACAAGTCCAAGTCTAGCAAGTGCGGATACAGACAAGAGATTCTTCTTGATCCCAGGTACATAAAGTGCATCAACAAGTGTGAAGGAACTGCCATTAGCAGCAGTGAGCACAATCTTTCCAACTCCCTGAACTGGATAAGAGGCGTTGTTGGCACAAGTGACTGAATTCCCATGAGGGACAGACTTGAGAGAGGTAAACAATTCACGATGTGAGGTAATGTGCTTTGTAGCACCACTGTCGAAATACCACACATGTGAATCTGCAGCAACTGACAAGCATGCATCATGGACAACAGGATTGTAAGTGCACTCTGCGCTAAAAGCCCATTCTGCATCAACATCAGCATCACAATCTCCTTTCACAGAAGACTCAACAATGGCTGCATTTGTAGTGGAACCAGCATTTGCAGTGGAACCACCCTGTTTCTTCTTAGCCTCTTTGGCCTTCAACTTAGGACACCACTTGATCAAGTGATCATTGGCTTTACAATAATGGCAACGCATCTTCTTTTTGCCCTTATCACCAGAATTGCCAGACGAAGTGCTGCCAGCAGAAGCATTAGGAACAGAATTTTTGCCACTCGCAGCAGAACCATAAGAAGTGGCTGCATTACTGTTACCACCCTTTCTTTGAGAAGCAATAAAATCATGTTCAACTGCACGCTGCCTAGTCCTGTTTTTTCTAGAAAGTGACTCTTGCAACAGCAATGTGCATAATGCATCAAACTTGACAACTTCAGGATTTCCTTGGGTCATCAGTCTCCAAGTACTAGCAAAAGTCTGGTAGGAATCTGGTAAGGCATCAAGAACAGTCTGCACAAGGGAACTGTACGAAATGACTTCACCTGCAAAAATGAGTTGCTCATTGATATCCTTGACACTAGCAAGGAAAGTGTCCATATCATCTTCCTCATGCATAATCTTCGACTCTAGCTCTTTACGCAGCAAAGCAATTTTAGCCTCATTGCGGCTTGCATAAAGACCTGCTAGAATATCCCAAGCCTGTTTTGCAGATTTTGCTGAACGGATGTGAGGAATAATGGTGCGCTTCACAGACAACACAATCAATGCATGAGCTTGCGCATCCTTAACATCCCAACGAGCTTGTTCTGCCGTAGGCAAAACAACTCTAACAGCTGCAATCCTTGCAGCAAGACCTGCAACATCCTCAACATCGCCTACATTTTCAGAACCAGGACGTACATCAATGCCCTGGACAATGTTCCAGACACCTTTTGACACAAGAACATGTTGCATCATATAAGCCCACATAGGGTAGTTGTCCCCATCCAACCTGTCCTCAGCAGCAAACATCTTGAACACATCTGTGTTGTTGTTGTCAGCCATGGTAAATGCTGCACCTGATGTGAAAACTGCCCGAAAATAGGAGAAATGGAGCGGGAACAACTTGTGCTATATTGCACAAACCGTAGAAGACTATAAGGCACCTGTTATGCAGAAAACGGCACTGATAGAAAATCTGCACAAAATGACGAAATAGCCTGTGCAGTACTGCCCGTAGTGGAAACGGAGGCCGAAATGAGCCCAAATCAAAATTCTGAGCAGACCCAAAATATTTGTCGACCTGCGAACGCTCGCCAAAGCTCACTGAAATCGGAGAAAGTGAGCAGGCGTGTGCTGGAGCAGCTGGCGACTAAGCCCGGGAGGACGTGACCTGCTCTGATACCAATTGTTGGAATTAGGGTTGTAGAGAAACACACACAGCTTGGAGAAGACAAAGGAAGCTCAAGGCACACAATAGAGAGTGTGTTACTTAGTGTGGAATGGAAAGATAGATAGCCCTAGAGTGATGGGCGTATATACAATGCACGGGGGAAAAAACCTCCTAAAGAGGGAAAAAATGCCCCGGCGGTCCTAGTGTGTTCACACACATCACTACCACATGTATATGGTAACAAAGAAAGTACAAAATGACTAAGTGCTTAAGCTGAAAAGTAGCACATATGTACATGCGGTCACTAAGTGTGAACTCGCTAGAAGCGTACTAGGCTGGCACTATAAGTGTAGTCCAGCTGTAGAATCACTGGCAGAGATCCTCCGTGTCGGTCACCTAACGCGCCAGTGAGTAAATACCGTAAGCGGCCAAGACCCGCAGTGGATGCCAGCTCAAGGTGTAGAGCTCGACATTTCAACACCTTTGCCCAAACCAAGCTTAAGAGACCTCAACCAGAACCTATGAAGAATCCCTCCTTGTGCTCATGAGACCATCACCTATGAAAGCTCAAAACCTACCATCGCTCTCGACTAGGATCTCATGGTCTGTTGTTTAAGTTAAAGGTCTAATGATTTTCTTTCAAAATTTTGTTTATAGAAGCTTTTCTATACTTTGTGCTTGGTCCCTTTCATTCATGGTGTCAACCATTTTTTGGATGAGCATAAATTCACTGAGTGATACCAAAAAGTTTGTCCACTATCCTCATGTATATATGTGTACATAGCCCTGCAAGTTTTGGAAAAGGCCCTGTAAAAATTCATGTACAAAGGTGTGATTTTGCCAAGCTTGGGTTCTGATGTTTTGGGTTTTTTTAGTCCTCAAAACATGGTTTTTAAAAAGTATTTTCATCCGTGCTTTATAGCTTGTGAATCGGACTTGTACATCATGAATTACAAGCATCCAAAGCGGGCGGTCTCAACTTAGAATGTGATTGCGGGTGCATTCGACAAGGGAAATTGGGACAACTTGGGGATCTAAGATTAGAACTTCTGAAAGTTTACATTTTTGGAGATAGCCGAGGTGATGGGCTTCGAGGCGTGTGTTACGGTGCGTCATTCGGTGATCAGAATAGCAAGTTATGCCTCGGGGAAAATTGTCCGGGAAGTCCTCTTATGCTTTGGAAGAAAGCTAGAATGTTTTGGATTGGGAGGAACGAGGAGGAGTTTTCCATGTGGCGGGGAGATTATCCCACATCAGAAGAGGAAAAGGGAAGGTGGGGGGTATATAGGGCACATTGGGTGCCCACTATAGGTGTATCAAAGAGAGATGAGCTCTCTCAAGGCTTGGCTATGGGGGCTCGTGCACTCATGGGGAGGGAAATGGTGATTTTTGTGAGTTCAAAATGCATGGACAGGTACCTTGCCACTTATTTTGGTCCCCGGCCACTTCTCCCCACCCCATCCCTTGGTCAAAAGGTCACCGACAACTCATTTTTTTGTCAAAAAAGGCCTAAAAGGAGCCAACTAAAAGATGCATGAGGAGAGAACCTTGTTGGCTAAGAAGAGAGAGAGAGAATAATATGGGGGATAAAAGATAAGAAAGCCTCCATTTTAATAGCTGCAACACCTGCACAACTTCCAGAGAGCTCATTTTTGAGCAAGAAAGAGTGCACTCCCGACTTCGAGCAGCCATAACTCTTTCATCCTTCATCTGTTTTTTTTCCATGGATACTCTATAGACATCTCCACAAACCAAGCTTCATAATGATTTCCCTTGTATCTCCTAATTTTGAGTGTGTTCCATGCTTGAAGGGATTTTCATAAATCTCTACAAGTGTTTTCATCCGTGCAATAGTTCTTCCTTTCGAAGATGTGGCTTGTGCAAAGCTATAGAGGCATTCATTTTTCTTCTTATTTTCACGCTAACATTGTTTTGGTGCCCCCAATGAGGAGCAAGTGCTCCTATGCTCTAATTCCTATGAAATATGTCTATTATGTAGGCAAAGAATGGAAAGGGGATGTGGGTCCTTATGGACATCCGCTTATGTATGTACAAATTGTGGACAACACTTGAGGAAATCGTATAATTGAATTGTAGCCTTTGGAGGGTCTGAGGTTTTGTGAATCCAAGAATTAGGGGCTGGGTTACCCAATGTGAGGTGGATTAGGTACTGGAGTGATCCATCGACATCCCTTGAGTTTTCAACGTCACATGTAAGTGTTTTTGTGGCAATCAAACATGGCGGGCGATTTCCCATAGTTTCATGGATTGCCTAATGAGAATGCATAGACTTATATTGAAAAGTTGGAAGTCAATTGCTTACTGTGGAATATACTAGACCAAGCTATATTGTTGCGGCTACTGCAATCCAGTTTACAGGATCAGGCAAAAGTTTGATTACACAATCATGAAGAGTTGATGCAGGCACAAATTCTAGGGGTAGTTTTGGACTACAATCCTGTGAAGCAAGCTTTCCTGGAGCATTACAGATCCATGGAAGTACTTGATGAATTTTGGCATGAAATTTTGGGGTACACTCAGAAGGCTAATCAAAGTGTTGATGATGTTGTCATGCAATTCACCCATTTATGGGATAAATGGTCCCTGGCTTTGGGAAATTAAATCCCTCCATCCATGTTAAAGAAGGACCATTTTGTGGCCAACTTAAAAGAAATCTTGAAGTTTAACGTTGAGCTGAAAAGGCCCTCTACCTTCGAGAAAGCAGTCGCTATCGCCAGAGAGAAAGAATGGAAGGCTCAAAGACTTAATAAGTATGAGAAAGTGGTCCCTATGCAAAGTAATGGTGGCCAAAAGGAGGAAAATCATGCAGAAATTGGAGGCCAACCTGTTCAAAGGGCTGCTAAAATACTGAACGGTTACAGTGAAACAAGACATGATATGATGACCATGATGCAGGAATTGCGACTTAGTATTCTTGGAGGTGATGGCATTCGTGGTCCTGGATGTGGTAGAGGAATGGCCCAGGCATGTGAAGCTTAGCCTAATGCTAATGTGGGTCGTGGAAAAGGCGTCTTTGAGCCGTAGAGGAGGTTCATTCCTACTTGTTATAATTGTGGTGAACTTGGTCACATCAACACTTATTGTTCAAAGCCAACAAGGATGGGAGGTGATATGTTCCCACTCCCCGAGCAGATTTCTAACATGGCTAATGATTATGCATTGAATATACAGGGACATCAAGGTATTGAACAAAAAAATCAGGCCTCAACCTCTAGTGGTCATATGGGTATTGTGCAGATCGAAAAGAAAGAAGCAGATGTGTTGTCCATGGGGAAAAGAGAGAGGGAAGTCTATGCTACGGCGCCAGGTCTTAGAAAAAATAAAGGGAAAGAGAAAGAGGGTGAATATTCAAAAGCCAAGAGGAAGAGAAGACCTCGTAGACGGTTTGAGGTAGAAAATTTATCTTTGGGAGAAGGCCAAACAGCTTATAGTTTGAAGGAAGACCTGATTGGGAGGAAAGTAGATTGTAGTTTTGGACAGTTGATGAATGTGGTCCCTAAACTCAAGAGGGAGTGGAAGTCATTAGTGAATCCATCGAAAGAGTCGAAGCATGGACAAGTCAGAGTGCAAGTTTCCCAACATTTGTCCTTTGGTGAATGCTTGGCACTAAGGTGTGGGCATGGGAGAGGCCTACATTGATGGAGGTGCTCAAGTTTGTGTGACATTAGGAAAAATTTGGACTCACAAAGGGGCCTTATAAGGAGTTTGACTTCCTCTCTCATGTCCAAACCGGGTGTGCAGTGAAATTTTTGCAAATCAACTCTAAACTTGGCGGAGATCTGGCAGTTAGAATCTACTCTTCAAGCTCTTTCTATTGATATATAGTACGCCACGAGATTCCTCATATTTTGAAAGATTTTATTTTTGATTCTCTAAATTCTAAACGGAGTTGTCACATCACACGAGATTCTTCATATTTTGAAAGATTCTATTTTTGATTCTCTAAATTATAAACGGAGTTGTCATATCACATGAGATTCCTCATATTTTGAAAGATTCTATTTTTGATTCTCTAAATTCTAGACGGAGTTGTCACATCACAAGATAATAAAAAATAGAATTCAAAATATGAGGAATCTCTTGGCGTGCTATATATCAATAGAAAGATCTTGAAGAGTAGATTCTAACTGTCAAATCTCCGCCAAGTTTAGAGTTGATTTGCTAAAATTTTACCGCACGCCCGTTTTGGACATGAGAGAAGAAGTCAAACTCCTTATAAGGCCCCTTTGTGAGTCCACATTTTGCCTAATGTCACACAGTCATGTATCGAGAGACCGGGTCTCATTACATGTGGAAGCTCTGCGTTTTGAATTCAACTAGCAAACCATGCCAAAGTGAAGTATTTGGGGGTGATTAAGAATTTGGAAGTTGAAGTCTTTAATGTAAAGTTTATAGTAAAATTTTATGTTATGCCGACTGGCCTGGGAGCTTTTCTTGTCATTTTGGGACGACCTTGGTTGAGAGCTATTGGTGTTGTGCAAGATTGGGGCAAGGGAACGATCTATGTGTATGGCAGGAAGGGTGAAAAAAGGGTGTTTGATATGACTACCAAGCAACCTATGGTACTAGAAGATGCGATTGAGAATGATGAATCTAAGGTTACCAATGAATATAGTTCTGAAGATTTAGAAACTAGATCTGCTTCAAGTTACATTGATGAGAATGAAGCATCATTCTTCTTGTTGGATGAGGAAAAGAGAGAAGTTAGTGAAATGTTGCAAATATCAGGGTATATAAATGCTTCAAGCAGTTTAGAGAAACTTGAAGAGTTGATGCAACCTAAACAGGAATTGCTAGTGAAGAAAGAGTTGATTGAAAATATGTTTACAGTATTGATTTGACACAAGGAGAAAGAAGGGAGTACTTAGCAATGTTGGATAGGTTTCCAAATCTTTTCATCACTTCATACTATGAAATAAGGGGTTTTGTTGGGGATCCTGTGAAGATCGAGCTAGTTGAAGGGGCAAAGCCAATACGACAGAAATTAAGAAGGATGGGTAAGGAGCAAATGAATGCTTTAAAGAAATAAGTGGATAAGCTTTTGGATGCAGGGTTCATTGTGCCAGTGGATAATGCTGAATGGGTGAGCCCTGTAGTTGTGGTCACTCCAAAGAAAGATGGGCGTTGGAGAGAATGTGTTGATTACAAGCCATTAAATGCAGTGACCAAGATAGAGTTTTATACCTTTGGCACCACAACTATTGTATCCCTTGGAGTAGTCACGTGACTGTGGCGATGTTTTTGACAAAGTCAAAGAAGTTTTGAGTACACTACCCATTATGCAAGCTCCTGACTGTGAAAAGGAGTTTTATGTTAATCCATCAGTGGGAGATGATACCACTGAGGCCATGTTATTGCAAAACGGGAAGGAATCATAGTATATGAATCATGTTCATTATGCTAGCAGAGTGAAGAATCCTCACAAAAGAGATTTCTCCGAAATCATTAAGGCCAATTTGGATGAAATAAGGGATGTTTAAAGTTTCTCCATTCTTGATCTAAGAGTCAAGGAGGAGCCACATATTCCAAAAGTATGGCACTTTTGTACTTGGTCAAGATCTCCTTCACTTGCTTTTGGAATATTTTGCATTATTTTAGCCATAACTTTTGCACATGAACTCCAAATTCAGTGCTCAAATGGTCCATGGGTGGTGCTTGATGAGCTCTAACCAATGAGTACCCATATTGAATAGTTTTGGTAAGATCTTCATGGTGTTTTTTAGGTTGGCCCCTTTTAGATCCTTACACAGCCCTTTTTTCATATAAATCGGCCCTTATGTCGAATTGGTGATGACCAATATGATTTATGCTTGCAGACGATTCAGACACTACTTGCTGCAAAAGTCGTTCACCTTTCTCACCAGTTATTCAATGCTTTCCCAGTTGTTCAAAAATTCAAATATATCAAAAACAGTGAAGAGATGGGTTATTGAACTTCAGGAGTTTCAGTTCACCTTTTTGGTGGAAGAGAGTACTCGGGCTACCCTTGCAAATTTACTCACTTATAAAGACACTCTGGTTTTGGTAAAAGAAGAAGTGGCGTAAAAGAAGAAAGTCGAGACTCTTGTCATCTTTGGACCTTCGGTGCTATATATTATTGGTTCTTACCGAAGAAGTGCTTGAGGAGGCATTTTCATTTATGATGCACAAGGAAAGCTTGTAAGGAAAGAAGGGTTGAAACTCTATGCAAAAAGTAACCATGAAGCAGAGTACATGGCTCTCGAAGATGGCTTGCACATTTGCTTACAGTTGGGAATTAGACGCTTGCAAATCAAAGGAGATGCCTTGTTGGTCGTGAAGCAAGTATTGGGAGTATGGAAGAATAAGAATCCTAAACTAAATAATTTATGCTTCAAGGTAAAATCGTTGTTCAAAAAGTTTGAAGCAAGGAGTTTGCAGCATATTGAGAGGTCTCAAAATGAAGAAGCTCATGATGTTGCCCAAGGAATGATCATTTGTGTGTTTGTGTTGAAGGAAAAAGCCCCTTTATATCATGGGAGAGAAGTGTTATCAAAGGATATCGATTTTCTGTTGACAGGTTTCCTACCTGAAGGTTTATCATCTTCCAAAAAGTATGTGTTTATAAGAAAAGCCATGAAATACGAAATGCTTGATGATGTGCTTTACATAAAAGGAAGTGATTTGGTTTTGAGTCGTGTGCCCTGGAAAGAGGAGATTTACAAGATTTTGGAAGAAAATCATTACAGATCTTGTGGATGCCATTTTGCCATGAAGATTATGTTGCATAAAATTTTACAAGAAGGCTATGTATGGCCAAGCATTCAACAAGATGTTAATCATTGGTGCAAGTCGTCTTTGCCTTGTCAAAAGACCGGAAACAGAATTTTGAAGCCCGAGTTGCGACAAACAATTATAGCTTTTGATGGGTTTGAAAAATGGGGTCTTGATGCTATTGGACCCTTACCTATGACTAGCAAAAGAAATGCTTACATTTTGACAGCAGTGGATTACTTGTCATGATGGGCAAAAGCTAAGGCTATCAAATAGATTACCAGTAAGGAGATGGGGAAATTTTTTTATGACCATATATGATGCATATTTGGTATGCCCCTAGAGCTACTTTCTAATAGAGGACTAGGATTTAGAGGAGAGATGTTTGATTTCTTATACGAAAAGCTCAATATACATCATAGGTACAGTTCTCCTTATTATCCACAATGCAATGGTCTCAATGAGATATTCAATAGAGAGTTGGTAAAGATCTTGACAAAGATGACCCAGACACATGGGAAGACTTGGGATTCAGAGTTGCCATGTGCATTATGGGCCTACAGATCTGCTAGCAAAACGAGCATTGGATTTTCTCCCTATCACTTCATTTATGGCAAGGAAGCTTTATTGCCAATTGAAGTGGAGATTCCTCCACTCAAGTTATTTTCATTGGGAGATAAAGAGCAAACAACTGCCTGGCAGAAAAGGTTGTTGGATTTACAATGTTTGCAATTGGACAGAGGTTTAGCTTTGAGCTACTATGAAGAAGTATCAAAGAAGGCTCAGCTAAAATCCAATGAATGCATGGAGGACGTCAAGAAAATTGAAAAGGGTGATTTGGTATTGTGAAATAATAGAAAATTGGGCAATACCTTTCAGAAGAAGTTTCAAATCAAATGGGAAGGTCCTTTTACTGTTGTAAAAAAATTTGATAATGGCACATATCAGTTGGCTAATTTGAGTGGTGTACAACATAAATATCTTGTTGATGGTTATAGACCCAAGAAATACTTGACACGTTTGATAACAACTGTGGTAGATGAGATGCTATCAATAGAGGAAGATAGTGTTGAAACATCTGAGGATGTAGATGAGGTTTTTGGGGATGAGATGCAGCAATTGTTCACCCTAGGAACCTTTTCTTGTCATGAATGATCAAGCACACAAGGCAGGGTTGGCAAGCTATATCATGCATTTTTTGGATAAGCATAAAGCCACTAGGTCATGCCAAAAATCTTTCCCACTAGCCTTATGTATATATGTGTACATAGCCCTGTAAGTTTTGGAAGTGGCCCTGTAAACATTCATGTACAAAGGTGTGATTTTTCCAAGCTTGGGTGCTGATGTTTTGGGTTGTTTGAGTCCCCGAAACATGGTTTTTAATAAGTATTTTCAGTTGTGCTTTATAGCTCCTCAATCGCACTTGTACATCATGAATTATGAGCATCTGAAGCAGGCAATCTCAACTGGGAGAACTTGGGGGTCTAAGATTAGAAATGCTGAAATTTTGAGGTGATGGGCTTCGAGCCATGTGTTATGGTGTGTCATCTGATGACCGGAGCAGCAAGTTATGCCTCGGGGAAAATTGTCCGAGAAGTCCTCTTATGCTTTGGGAGAAAGGTGGAATATTCTGGGCTTAGGAGGAATGAGGAGGAGGTTGCCATGTGGCAAGGAGATTATCGCACATGAGAAGAGTAAAAATGAAGGTGGGGGGTATATAGGGCACATTGGGTGTCCACTATAGGTGTATCAAAGGGAGAGGAGCTCTCTCAAGGCTTGGCTATGGGGGCTTGTGGGCTCGTGGGGAGGGAGATGGCGCATTTTGGGAGTTCACATTGCCTAGACATCCGCCTGGCCACTTATTTTGGTCCCCGGCCACTTGTCCCCACTCCATTCCCTGGTCAAAGGGTCATTGACAACTCATTTTTTTCTCAAAAAAGGCCTAAAAGGAGCCAATTAAAAGATGCCTGAGGATACAACCTTGTCTTCTAAGAAGAGAGAGAATAATATTGGGGAAAAAAGATAAGAAAGACCCCAATTTAATAGTTGCAACACCTGCACAACTTCTAGAGAGCTCATTTTTTAGCAAGAAAGAAAGCACCCCCAACTTCGAGCGGCCATAACTCTTTCATCCTTCATTTGTTTTTTGTCTATGGATACTCTACGGACATCTGCACAAGACGACCTTCATCATAATGTCCCTTGTTTCTCCTAATTTTGAGTGTGTTCCATACTTGAAGGACTTTTCATAAATCTCTACAGGTGTTTACCACAGGTGTTTTCAGTCGTGCAATAGTTCTTCCTTTCAATGGTGTGGCTCATGCAAGGCTATAGAGGCATTCATTTTCCTTCTCATTTGCATGCTAACAACGGCCTCGTATCCTTGCTTGAAGTTTTTGGTTTTAAAAAGCCAGGGAGCCTCCTTTGCGAACTACAATTTATCGAGAATCCTATTAAAGTGTAATTTATATTGTGAAATAGATATTTGAAATCCCATAGTGTTTTTAGATATCTATAAAGAGTCTTTACCTCCACGTGGCTTCAAATGCTTGCAACCACGGTGGTGGCCGAGCCATGCCAACCAAGCGCCATCTCCTTCCCCAAACCACACCATGAAGCCACATCAACAACCAGCTAGCAAGCCTCTCAAAGGCATAGAAAACTATATTTTCCCAAGTCAAGACGAGATCACCCACATTGTGTTTGTGGTCACCATGTCAAACTTCTTCCCACAACTCGAGAGCATTGGATATTCTTGGAGCATTGGAAAATCTTGGTGCATGTCTGCAACCTGAGAGGGACTGTTTTATAACCCGCCTACTGCCATGAGTTCTATCCTCTCCTTTCCAAGCCTCCTCTAAGCCCATACTGCAAGCATCTCTCTGAGCCTACTGCAAGCATTTATCAATCTCCAGTACTATAGGCCGAGCCCACGACAAGTGTTTCTCAACTTCTCCACTACATGCCAAGTGCATTGTAGATGTTTATCTAGTACATTGTATGCACTACATGCAATGCTAACTTGCAAGTCATCCAATTGCACTTGCAATGATTAAAGGACAAGTTATTGATCTTCTTCAGGTTAGGCTCCCATCATTTTGGCACCACTTTTTTGTTTTCCAACTCCTGCAATATGTCACCAGGCCAAGGGGGCTCACCTTATAGTACAATTGGCACATTATACAACACAAACTCCTTCAACAATGGGTGTAGTGAGGCCAATGGAAGGCTCAAGAGGACAGAGTCTTCCATTGGCCTCAATCAAAGAGAAAGCTTAGCCTCAAGCTACGGGGAGACTGGATCAAGGAGAGGGACCTATAATTATGAAACCCTAAAGGCTCACTCCTCTCTCACTTCTCACAAGAACCTCAAGCCCCCCTTTGCAGCATTTTCTCTTGCGGCTCTTCGACTCCCCCATCCAGTAGCAGGCTCTCCTACAACATTTTTTCCTCAAGCAATGAGAAACCAAACGATTTTGGTCCACATGGCTACATGTAAATTTAGCTAGGACAACCAATATACCTCCATCGCTACCCTCATAGAGACGAGGACCTATCAAGAGAGCTATAATGTATACAAGGTTGCCTATGTTTCATCGACCTTCTCGCTCTTGTAGACCAGCCCAAGCAGCTAGTCAAATTGCTATTGATTAGTAGCAATGAAAAGGCCATAGCTTCAAGAGAAACCGACAAGAGAACAAAGCAATGCACACCTTCTCAGAAAGTATGTGAAAATTAATCTCCATAATGACACTCTAAGCCTCATGCCTGCTTTTCAGTCTTGTGAATCTCCTTTTGCTGGCACTAAGCAGCTCACACTAGTTTATTGCCTCTTCATCAGTCCTGCGTGTGTCGTACATGCACATGACCATTTATTGCATGTTGAGCAAAACCCACCGTGCACTCACCTGACCCGAGGCCTTGCCTGGGGATGCACCTAGACACTCCCTCCCCCCCCCCCAAAAAAAAAAAAAAAAAAAAAAAACTCCCTAGACCTCTAATGTAGATAACACATTAGCAGTCAATATAAAGTAGTCTTTGCAAGCTTTTGTGTGGTATCAAATGAGTGGTGATAGCATTGAACAATTGAAAGACACTTTAAATGCTTAATACACTTCTTTCTGCCTGATCCTGGGCTTTTCCTTATGCTACCAATCCCATCCTTTAGAGCATAATCACCTTCACATTATACAAAGGAGAACCATAAAGATTCATTATTCACATATTAATCTAGCAAACTACTGCATTGTGCACTAAGAGCTTTACTGTTTCCCTGCAAAGGCTAATTGTGTATGCTATCATAAAGAGAAGTAAAAAATCAATTTAGAGAACCATGGTTATATTAAAAGGAATCACAAACCACAATACTTAGATAAACTAAGGAGAGAGAGAGAGAGAGAGAGAGAGAGAGAGAGAGAGAGAACTATTCAAGAACAAGGTCTAATTTGAATATGCAGATGCATATGATTCAAGGGATGCATCTGCATATTCAAATTAGACCTTGTTCTTGAATAGTTCTCTCTCTCTCTCTCTCTCTCTCTCTCTCTCTCTCTCTCTCTCTCACACACACACACACACACAATGGAGCCTCTGAGGGAGCTTATTATACCTTTCAATTGCTGAGTTACAAAAAAACGTTGCTGTTCGAGTTTGCAAAATGAGACCCAGTCAAAAGACAGAGAGAGAGAGAGAGAGAGAGAGAGAGAGAGAGCACGCATTCTGTGGATGGTAAAGAGAGAGAAAACAAAAGAGATCCTTTTGTAAGGGAGGGGACCTCTACCATGTGCCATCCAAAATCCAATAGAGAGGTAGCTGCTTCAGGCCATTTGGAGAGGTCTCTCTCTCTCTCTCTCTCTCTCTCTCTCTCTCTCTTAGGGTCACTCGCAGGAGGTGCCTCTTCATCAGCTTCCAGCCGGAGTCTCCATCCTTCATGTGGAGTGCCTAAATCGATTGCTCCATAATAAAGTAGTTGCTAACCTACTAACCTATAGAAGTAGTAGATGATGAAAGATACAAAATCTCTCTCTCTCTCTCTCTCTCTCTCTCTCTCTCTCTCTCCCTCCAAGGGCTCTCTTGCAGCAGGTGCCTTCCAGCCGGAGTCTCTTTCCCAAGCTAGCTTCCCATCCACCAACCCGGCGCCATCTTCCATGTGGAGTGCCTAAATCCTCTGCTCCATAATAGAGTAAATAAATGCCAAAAGAGAAGCAGTGCAAATTTTGGGATGCAATTTTTAGTTTTTATTTAGTTTGTAAATGGTTCCCTTTATTCAGTGCTCCCGTCCTTTTCCCAAGCTTTTTTCGTTTTAAAATGCAAAAGCGAACCCTCCTTCGTTTCCAAACCTACTGTATTGACATCTTACCAAAGCTTCATATTTTGTTGTGCAGAACATGAAGGACGTAGGCGCACAGATCAATAAAAGAGAATGGGTTGGTCTACTCTCTGAATGTCTATTTATGGCATTTGAGATGCCTCCCCGGCTAGTAGCTGTGAGCTGCAAAGCAGGAGAGATGTTTGAAAGGCCAATGGAGCGCAAGAGGCAGAGGCTACAACAATACAGGCAATATCGTAATGCGGGAGGCGTGGGGCTATGGAACAATGAGGATGTTTCCTTCAAGGGAGATATGGAAATGTGGATAGCAAAGTTAGGTCATGTTGTAGGGAGTAGACGTAGCCAATCTACAGGTATTATTGAAGAGCATTCTCCCGTATTTTTAGATCTCTTGCATCTGGGTCACTGCGTCTGGCTTTTGCATCTGCTTGCCTTTGCTAGTGAGCCTTGTGTGGAAATTGTGCGCATACCTCGCGGATCAGCCTTTGATTACGAATTCATGGAAAACGTTTATGCTAGTAGCAGCTCCAGCAGCTCCCACTTGCTTCAGCTGCATGATGTTGACTCTGAGTCAATGGATGTAGATTTGCACAAGCGGGTAGACTTTACAGTCACCCCTGCGTTCATGCTCAGAAGCAGCGTCATCAAGGCCCACGTCTACCTTGCTCAATAATAATGGTCAGCTTCACGATACTTCGACTTCTACTAAATAACATTTATACAGCAAGGCAAACATATATAACCACTTGCCATCTCCTTTGTTCACATGGATAGAACTTGAATCCACACTATGCTCAAATTACCTTTTACACTCCTCAATTTAAAAGGCCAAAACACTCAACATCGTCTTGTGAATTTCGTTGCACTCATGTTATATGTCTTTCATAAACTCGTTGTAAATTCCTCCTCTTCCATCTGTATGCTGTCTAGCTTATTATTAATATTGTTGTACTAGAGGACGTTAGCTTCTTTCACCCTTTCAAAAAAAAATAAAACTTATTTTACCTCAAGCTCCAAAGTAAAGGATTGAATAGGTCGTTCCACATACATTAGAGAAAATTTGGACTCACAAAGAGGCTTTATAAGGAGTTTGACTTTCTCTCTCGTGTCCAAAATGAGCGTGCGGTAAAATTTTTGCAAATCAACTCTAAACTTGACGGAGATTTGGCAGTTAGAATCTACTCTTCAAGCTCTTTCTATTGATATATAGCATGCCATAAGATTCCTCATATTTTGAAAAATTCTATTTTTGATTCTCTAGATTCTATACGGAGTTGTCACATCACAAGAGATAGATTCTAAACGGAGTTGTCACATCACAAGAGAGAGATTCCTCATATTTTGAAAGATTCTATTTTTTATTCTCTAGATTCTAAACGGAGTTGTCACATCACAAGAGATAGATTCTAAACGGAGTTGTCACATCACAACTCTAGATTCTAAACGGAGTTGTCACATCACAAGAGATAGATTCTAAACGGAGTTGTCACATCACAAGAGAATAAAAAATAGAATCTTTCAAAATATGAGGAATCTCGTGGCGTGCTATATATCAATAGAAAGAGCTTGAAGAGTAGATTCTAACTGCCAAATCTCCGCCAAGTTTAGAGTTGATTTACAAAAATTTTACCGCACGCCCGTTCTGGACATGAGAGAGGAAGTCAAACTCCTTATAAGGCCCCTTTGTGAGTCCAAATTTTCCCTAATATTGTGGGCCTTTCTCGGTTACAAATGACATTGTCATTCACAACAAAACACAAAACAAAGACACGTGCATACATATACACGCCTCGAGAGTCCCCTCAAACTCTGTTGGGTTTAAAATGGAACTTTGAAATAACGTTGTCGTAACACTCCGCATCCACAAAGGGGAAAAGCAAAGCATAATGATGTTTTCTTCAAGTCAAGACAGGAAAAACATAAAGAGCATTCAAAAGCAACAAGCTTCTCTTTCCTGATTGAACTCAAAGCCTATGCCATTAGATGAATGATTTGAACCAAGTTTGTGGGATGCACATTGACCTCTACAAAAGAGCAGCATTTGGAAATGATTTGGATGGCAAGTATGCAAAATATGTTGCAACTTAGAAGGACTAAAAGTGCTTGATGACTGTTTTGATAAAAATGTTTTCCCTTGAGTACACTGAATATGGGATATGTTTTTTTTTAAAGGTGCCTTGGTCGATATGTCGACCAAGTGTTGAGATTGACAATGCTTTCGTTCATAATTATGCCAATATGGTGCACTTTAGAAATCACAAAAGAGTGCTTGAGAAGATAATAGTACGGATTGGTTTGAGTATAGGAGGTGCTTGGCAATGCTTTGCTTAATATGCATGCTAATTAAGTGGGAATCAAGGGCTTAGGAACAATAAGTGGCCATCCTATATGGGAGTAAATGTGAGAATAAGGGAAAGAAAAGGAGGTAATGATGAGCTTGGCAAGCTTTGGTCCATATTTATGTGTAGTGTGGTGCACTTTAGAAAGCACAACAAGTGTGTGAGGAGCTTACAATTCGAAATGTTGTCTCTTGGCCTACACCGGTTGTGAGATATACTTGACATGAGGAGGGCCAGAAAGATAAAAATGTGAAGCTCTGCAATTCTTTATGCATGTTAAATTGGAGGCCACCCAAGAGACCAAAGTGGCCTAGGACCTAATTTAGTGGGTGCCCAATGTTAAAATTAAGGAGACAAATGTTAAAATAGAAGGAAAAATAAGAAAACATGGCGAGTGAGGAGAAAATGGTGTCAAGAGATAGAGAAAGAGAGAGCCTGAGCACTTGCAAGCGCGCACACACACACAAAGATGGAGACAAAAGACTGTACTTCTTCTTCTTCAGTAACTCAAGATAAGAGGTCTACAAAACATAAAAAAGTAGTACAACATAAAAAGGAACTAGTACAATGTTCTAGTGTAAACCACTTGTGAGTGATGCGAGTAAATAAATGTGCCATATTTTCGGTAGGTAGGCCACCTCGGTGTACTACATCTGTAGTATCATTGGCAAAGATATGCATATCCACCAAGGTGTGCCAGTCATGAGGGCTATCGATGGTAGTCATCCAATAGTCGTACATGTTGAGCTTTACATCTCAACACTCTCCCTCAACCTCAATGCCATCTTTCATATGCCAAGCATCGCTAGAAATCTTTGTAGCTTCTCTACTTTAAGGTCCTTCGTGAAGATATCTCCAACCTCCTCATCCATCACCACGTAATCAAGGTCGATGTCACCCACCAAGACCCTCTCTCTGATGAAGAGGTAGTGCACCTCAATGCTCTTCATCTTGTCATGAAACATTGGGTTTTGTGCCAACTATATGCTATTAAGGTTATCATAATAGATAAGATATGCCCTCTGTACCTATACTCCAAAGTAGTGAAGTAGAAATCCCAGCCATGCTACCTCACATGCCACCATTTTAGCACCTCTGTACTCAAAAGAGAAACCATAGGTTGCTTCTTGCTGCTCCATGTGCTAGCAGTACTCCCAAGTGAAAACATGAAGCGGCTAGTAGACCTATGATCGTACGTATTGTCAGACCAATCCACAATTGTGTAGCCATAGAGCTGCAACTCCACGTCATCCCTATAAAAGAGTGCATAATTCAACGTAGAACTCACATAGCACAAAGTATGTCTTGCCGCATCCAAGTGTGGTTTTTTGGGAGACTGCATAAATTGACTCACCAATCCAACTATGTAGCTCAAGTCTAGACATGAGAGTCAACTCGATCAAGCTGCCACAATATTCCCGTACATGGTATCATTCTCAAGAACTTGACCTGCATCATTCCCCAACTTCAAATTATACACTAAGGGCATTGCAATTGGTTTACAATCATCCATACCATGCTTTCTCAACATATCCAAAGAATATTGTCGTTCGGATAGCCATACACCCTCTTTTGTGCCAATAATTTCAATTCCCAAGAAATACCGTAAGTCTCCCAAGTCTTTCATCTCAAACTGCTGCATAAGTAGAGCATGTACACTCTCTACTTCAGCCACACTATCACCTCTAGCAATCAAGTCATCCACATAGATGTATATCACCACAATTCCCACCTCATTCTTTCGCACATACAATGAATGATCTGCTTGAGACATCTCAAAGATTAATGAAATGAGGAATGCCATAATCCTCTCATACCAAGCTCTAGGTGCTTTCTCCATACAGCTCTTTTTTAACCTACATACAAGGTCAGATAGCCTCATATTTGCATAACCTTGTGGCTCCTCCATTTATACAACGTCCTCCTTCAAGTCTCCATTGAGAAATGTATTCTTTACATCCAATTGCTTCAACACCCATTTTAATATGGAAGCCACTACAATAAACACACAAAAGATAGACCTTTTGGCTATGGGGCTAAATGTCTCCTCATAATCAATCCCATAAGTCTATGCATAACCTTTGGCTACAAGCCTAGCCTGTACCTGCTCACACTATCATCAACATTATGCTTTACTTTGTAAACCCATTTACATCCAATTGCCTTTTTACCTTTTGATAATGGCACCAATTCCCATGTTCCATTTAAATCAAGTGCAGCCAAATCTTCATCCATAGCTTAACACCGTTTTTCAACTTTTGACAGCATCCTCGAAACATGTGGCTTCTACCTCCTCTGTAGTTTTCACCATATGTGAACAATGACGAGCTACATAACTGTCAAAAATTAATCTCTGCACATGATTTCTTACTTTTTTTGACTTGCATGGTCTAGGATCACTTCCAGGTGCCTTGTTACTTGCTTGCATCCTTCTTACACCCGGAGTCTTCATAGAGGGTATGCTGAACTCCTCATCCAAAGTACTCTGCTCAGAACCATTGTTATCACCATCATCATAACAGCAATCAAATTTGACAACTTAGGGGAAACATCAACTTTTTCCTTCCCTTTTCTTGACACATCTAAAGAGTTATCAAGACTCACTCTTTCATGCAACCTCTGTACTCCATGGATTCTCACCATCACCTACACTAGGTAACCCTTGCAACCCACTCAAAAGTTGTGACTGCATGCTTGTATTTTTTGCAGGCACATTTTCTCTTATATCAGCTCCCAAATCATCTTCTACAACATCATACCAACTTTCCATTTCATAAAAATCAACATCCTTGCTCACCCTCATTGTACCTATGATAGAATTGTAACACTTGTGCCTTTTTTGGCTCAAGAGAATACCCATGAACACACATTTTTATACTTCTAGCACTACAAGAGGTTGTGTGCACTTGTGACATTTTTATCGACGGAAATACATTGGGTTTTTATACTCCCCGGTGTCGCTAAGACCATCGCTAATAGCATCGCTACGAGAAGGTCGCTATCTATGTCGTTATATGCGTCTCTATATAGCGAGCATATAGTGACAGTTGCAGACTTCCTATAGAGATGCTCATAGCGACGTTGCAGAGCCTTATATAGCGACGCTTATAGCGATGCCCGAGAGTAAACAATTTTGGGTGGCAGGGCATAGAATCAACCATATTGAATGTTTCAATAATAGAGTAAACCTAAATGAATCCAAGATAAGCCCAGATTGACCTTTGAAAAAAAGTGCAAGGTATAGACCCAAAGTATTCACTGACAAGACAATATAAATATTAACTCCATCATCCATAGTACTGTTTGCAGAATAAAGATACAAAACTCACAAAAGTAAATTGATGAAAGTAAATCAATAACAATTGTACACATCATAGGCAAAATCACTTGATTGTTAAGCTTTGAAAATATAATAGTTACAATACCATTGTCATTATTGATAAAAGATACATGGTTTTCCAATAGTTACAAAAAGACGTATACACGTCATCTCATTATACATGCTATGACAAAAGAAAACTAATGCTATCTAGCTATGGCTAGACTGATGTCATCTAATCAAACGTCTCACCGCGTCCAAGCGGAGTATCTGTCGGATTCTACAACAAAAAACAATAAGACTTTATGTAAGTATAAACATATATTTACAAAAAATACAACAAAAGGAAAAGAGTAACCCTAATACTAACCAGGCCGCCATGAGAACTCAGAATGTCCATCAGGGCGTTTAAGCCCTTTCTGCCTGCGTACTCGCGCTCGTACGATGTGGGGTCACATCCTATCATCGTCCATTGTTCAAAACATACAAAGAATCCATTATGTTAGAATTTTAAAGTACAAATAGATGTAACTACCAAACCTAAAGAGCAATGCAAAAACACTTACAAAACTGTCCTCAAATGATGTCCACCCGCCGCTCCCCAAGTGGTGCGAGCTCCCTGCCTCTACACGCGCTTTGGCTACCTCCTTTTGTTGCTTCCACTTTTCAGGATTCTCGCGCGCTTCTCGTTTTTCATTCTTCCAATCTTCTTGGGCTATCCAATGTGGTCTGTTCTACCCATGCTTTAATGCTTTTTGTACTTCAGAACGCTTGTGCTTGCAGTATTTGCGCATTCGAACCTTTATGTGGTCTTCATTGAAGCGCTCATCACGACTTGACACAAGAAACTCGTCATGCAGCATGCTGATGACTCTGTCTTTTAATTCACTTGGCACTTCACTCTAGATGTTTAGTATGAAGTGTCTAAACACCTGAGAGCAAAGACCGTGCATGTGCGAGATCACCTTCTTGCCTTCATCATGCAAGATGATGCGGCCGCTGATGTCGATGGAGTATGGCAAGCCCTCTCCCCTGTGACATGTGAACCTCAGTGTCTCGACAGGGGTCTCTAGCGGCGGCTCGATGGGGGTACGGATGGCAGGTGTCTCCACTGGAGTCTGGGCCCCGCGAGGAGTGTGAATTGGGGTGACTTCCGAAGGAGTAGGTAGTGGTGTGTAGCCAAGAACGGCTGATAGCCGTGCAAAACCTGGCATAGATGGCGATGCCGTGTGGCTGGTGTGGGTCGGGCAAAGAAGGGGAAGATAAAGAGCCTCGTCGAACATGAGGCGGTGTTGAGGCATCAGCAGTGGCATCCCCACAACAACCGCCGCCGCCACCACTAGAGCGGTAGTGCCTAGATGAGTGTGAAGATCGTCTCGTTGACAACAAAGCTTCAGAGTACGCTGAATGCTCCGAAACAGACAAAGACGCTGAAGGAGTAGAACAACGTGATGGTGCTCTAGAGTGATGACGATCCTTGTACCACCTCCTCTGCTAGGGTGACAAAGAAGAATGAAACTCATCTTCATCCATACCTGCATTAAACACATGAAAATTTAATCTTAATATTGAGTGGAGAAGAAAACATGGACAAGTGTCCTGGGATTTATCAAATCCGTCTAGACACTCTCCAATATAAACTAGGGACTCTGATACCAACCAACCTTCTGCCATGCTACCCTCTGGACGTGCCTTCTGACGCACATATCCCTTGAGTGTTTTCATGAAACGTTCTAAAAAGAACATCCATTTAGAATGTATTGTGCCAGCTATTTCCAAACTCATAGAGAAGGGCATTATTTTCTCAAATTTGAAAGAACTTATAGATTTTAAAAGAAAAGGGTACATTATATTCCTAACAAAATTCACAGGTAAGGGGTTTTACAAACATGTCTTGAACGCACATGATATGGTAGTTTTACACATAGTGAACCCCCGAGCATGGTCTAGAGATTGAAGGTCAAACTACGCAAGTAGATATTGCTCCAACTTCATCCTAGAGAAGACGATTCTCAAAAAAGCAGCCATCAACTGAGTCCTCCCAACTAATACCTGATGCGGAATTTCAAGAAGTAGCGATGGAGCATATGTTAGACGCGTTCTTTGACATGGATTCCAACATAGAAGGTGACAACATTGAACGTAGTACTGTGGACCAACCTTAACCATTCTATTCATATCGACGGCATGATAGCAACGATAAAGAGGGTGAGATGATGCAAAGTCTTGCACGCATGCCACTCTACGCTGGTGCAAAAACCTCAGTTCTCCGTACCGCGTTGGCAATGCTTAATTTGTAGTCTACGGTTGTTTTGACGCCTCAATCAGACTACAGAGCTTTTTAGGTAAATACATTGTATTCTAAGCATGATAAAGTGCAAATTACAATTCATGTAAAGTGATCAAAGGGCTCACTTGTTCATGTAACGACAGGTTGCTCAATGAGCAAATCTTGCTAGAAGGGAATCACATGCCACCTGCCCATCCAGCCGCTAAAACGCTTTTTACTAATTTGGGCTTGGATTATCACAAAATACATGCATGTCCTAATGATTGTATAATTTTTTGCAATGAGTACGAAAACTTGGGACACTGTCCCAATGGTGGATTGAACAGGTATAGGGAGGACACACAAGGAAAATGTATCCCTGCAAAGGTCCTTTGACACTTTCCTATCGTTCCAAGAATAAAGAGCATGTTCAGGTGCAAGTCCATAGCCACTTTTGTGACATGGCACTCAAATACTAGATCGACAAATGATGTGATGTGGGTACCTACTGACTCTCGTGCATGGAAGCACATAGAGGAAAGCTAGCCTACATTTAAGAACGAGCCTTGATGTATCCACTTTGGTCTGGCAATGGACGTATCGGATCTTTGGTGCATCAAATCTCATAGAGGATGAGAGATTAACTAATGATTTTTGCTAGGAACTCTTTTGTAAAACTCTTTTATTAGTCTATATTACACTTTAGATTCATTCATTTGTGTAGCAGTCTCGTTGATTTGTTATTTGTATTGATTAAGCATTTCTTCGGTAAACTAATGTATTTTGTGGGTGTTGTTCATGTATGATTAGCCATGGCCGATGAGGATAATCCATACTCTCCTAGTTTTAGTTTTTTTGCACTCCGGTCGGCATGTCACCCGAGCAGATGGGCTCGTTTTTGTCTCAGTTCACACCAGAGTAGAGCGTGATGGCAAAGCACCTTTGGGCAGCAGGTCCCTCTAGACCTACTATGGCCAACCCTACGTCCAAGACTACTATGGTACCTACACTGAGAGGCCCCACACCTCAGTCTAGTATGCCCCCTACGCTTAGGACTCGTGTGCCCCCTACACCGATGGGTAGTTCATCCTCAAGACGAGGTAGGCTTCGTTCTGGAGGTGGTGGTTGTTGTGGTAGCGGTTCTATCCATGCATCCACACCACTAAGAGAGCATCCACCACTCTCTTCAGTAGATAGTTCACCGATTGGCACACCACGTACACCTTGGGGATCACACGAGCATGATGTTGGAGCTATATATGGCTCACTCTACTGAACTTGGTCTCACCTATATACTTGTATCTTGTCCTCAATATGAATCAGTCTTTAGGAGCGTATATGGTGTGTCTCTTGTCTCGTCTCTCTCTCTTTCTCTCTACATCTCAACATGGTATCAGAGCGGTAACGATCACGCGCCAATTCAATTCATAGTGACACAACAGTATGTGTATGCGATTCGCATGTAAGATTCAAAATTGCTACAAATTTTATTTTTGAGCATTGATTCTTGTTAACTATGGTTGTTTTGTGTTAAGAAGAATATGATTAGTTTTATTTGGCGTTTATTTCTAATCAATCTAATCGTTGATTATGTTTTCTTGTTGATGACACCCTGAACTTCATCTCAATTTTTCTTGTTGTTCTGCTCAAAATTTGGAGAAACGGAAAAAGCGCGATGGAGCGTAGCGCAATGGTACTTTCCATCCAAAACTTGTTCGTCTCCTTGAGCTCTTTGATTTGAGTTCTAGGTTTGCGTCAATCGGAGTTCGCAGCAGAAAGTTATGCTGTTTTTACTGCAATTGAGCTTTACTCCTCTATTTTGAGGACTCGTTTATTATTAACGTCTCCTTTACCCTGCCTTTTTTGGGGTGACGTCTCTCACATCTTTGGAGGTTCCTTGAGCATCCTTCTTACGTTTATCGTTGACAGAACGCAGTACTCATATCTCTCTCATCCTCAATTGTGGCCTTCACCATATATGGTGTGCAAATTCTGCGATCTTATCTTCTACGTCTTCTCGCAACAAGATATGGCTATGAATATTCTCATCAACGGCTTTCCTTCTAGCTAGCGTTCTGTTCCTCCTTTCCAAGGTCAAGGATTTCCAAGCTGGAAAGCTAAGATGTTGTTAATTCTTGAAGGTGATGAACTCTCCGATGTTGTTCTTGGAAATCGTGTTTGTCCGCCTCAACCTGTTGATATGGATAATGATAATGTGCTTATCACTGAAGGACCTATATTTGAAGATTGGAATGTTGCCTATACAGATTGGCAACGACATGATAAAGCAGCTCGTCGGTATATTCTTTTTGTTGTTACTGATTTCCTTTTGCTTGATATGTATGAACTGCCTACTTCACACGACATATGGAAGTACCTTATTGCAAACTTTCAGAAGAAACCTATTACAGAAATAGTTTATTTGAGAGGGTTGCTTAACAAGTTACAATATGAAGTTGGTACTGCCATGACGGGACATATTGAATCCTTCAAATTTATTATTAATCAACTTGCTGCTGTCGGTGATCATGTTCCACAAACGCAACTGATTACACTTCTCCTTGATACGGTGAAGGACTCTTCTTATGATAACATTGTTACTATTCTCTCTAATAAAGATGGTCTTGATTTCAACCAAGCTTACACTCTCAACGTCAAGAATGTCGGAATGTTGGTCACGATACAGCTATGATTTCACAAGAGGAGACTGAGCCACAACAGATGGAACGTGCTTTTTATGCTCGAAGGCGTCCATTTCAACGAGGAAACCACAGAGGTGGCCGTCGCGGTAATATTTTCTCTCGTCTCAAATTTCCTAATAAGCAATGTTCTTAATGCAACAGAAATGGCCATACTGAAGATGATTGTTGGGCACGTCAATATGATGAAGAACACAATATTACCACAAAACAACCACGTTTATCTAGAGACTCTTCTTCTTCTCTTGTGAATATTGTGAACGATCTAATCATCCCACTCATATGTGCTATAAGTGTCGATTCGACACAGATCAGAATAGAGCATATGCTACTGAACATCAAAACAACATTGTACCAGAAACAAGTTGCGTCCTATGTTCAGTTGCTCCAAACAGAATATTTCATGTACGTGATGGATCACTTTTTATTGTCGATTCTGGTGCTATAGGAAATATGACATATCAGTCTAAGTGGCTCCATAACTATCATCCACCGCCAGTTCAACGTGTTGTTTATCTTGTTGATGATGCTACATGTCAAGTAAAGGGTATTGGAGACTTATATCTTGGTACCTTATCTTCTTCCACTCAAATTTTGCGAGGAGTATTACATGTACCAGATCTTCAACGTAATCTTCTTTCAGTTGCTAGACTTGTTGATCTTGGTCTGTTTGTTGGATTTGATCATACCAAATGCCGAATTGAGAAAGATGGATAGACTATAGCCACTGCTCCTCGAAACGGTAATTTATTTGAACTCTCTCTCAACGATGCTGTAGCAAATATGGTCACTGCTCCAGGTGATCATGATTGCAAAGTATGGCATCACCGTTTTGTTCATGATGATTTTTCAAAACTCCTCGATCTTCAACGTTGTGATCTTGTTCATGGCATGGATCTTAAAGCCCATCCCCATATAGGAATTTGTGAATTTTGTGCTCTTGGGAAACACAATCGTAAACCCTTTCCTCTTTCAAATACTACTCATTCTCATGACATATTGGATCTTGTTCATACTGATATACGTGGACCTCTACCTTCTTCGAGATCACAATATCGCTACTTCATTACTTTCATTGATGATTTCTTAAGGTATACGAATGTATTTCTACTTAGACAAAAATATGAAGCCTTATCTGTTTTCAAACAATTCCACAAGGCTGCGGAACTTCAAACTGGTCGTCGCCTTAACAAGCTTCATAGTGACAATGGAGGAGAATATATTTCTCGAGAGTTTGTGAGTTACTGTGCTGACAGTGGAATTCATCCTGAATACACTATTCCATATTCGCCTCAACAGAATGGTGTTACTGAACGAAAGAATCGCACTATTCTCAATGCTGTAAGATGTATGCTGATTCATTCTGCCTTATCTCGTGTTTTCTGGGCTGAAGCTACTTTGACAGCAACATTTATTCAGAATCATCTTCCTACTACTGCACTCTCTCGTAAGATACCCATCACAGCATGGACAGGTGACATTCCTTCTATATCTCATTTTCGAGCCTTTGGGTGAATTGCTTATATTCATGTTCCCAAAGAAACACGAACAAAGCTTGATGCTCCTGGTCTTAAAGTTATTTTTATTGGATATTCTGACACTTCCAAAGGCTACAAATTCTATGACCCTTCCTCCGAGAAAGTAATTGTGAATTGTGATGCTACTTTTAACGAACAGCTTATGGGAGGCTCATGGTCCATGGATGATTCTGATGATACTAAATCATTGCTTCAAGATTTTTCATTTCTTTCAGACGATGAAACTCTTTCTATAGAGAAACTTTTCTCTTCTCAACCATCCATTCCAAATGTTGCCAATGATGATATTTATATTTTTGTTGATCTGCCTATTGATTTTGAACATGACTCATGTCATGTTTATGATGACGATATTGCTGATAATTCTTTTCCTACTTCTGAAGATCCCGTTACTTATGATGAAGCTATCTCTTCACCACAAAAGGATCAATAGCAAGTTCAAGGCGCGTTTAGTTGCAAAAGGTTACTCCCAAGTAGTTGGTGTTGATTATCAAGAGACTTTTTCACCACTTGTTCGCATTACAAGTGTTCGAGTTTTATTGGCATTTGCTGTTCAATTTGATTTAGAAGCTCATCAAATGGATGTGCGAACTGCTTTTCTTAATGGTGACTTGGAAGAGGAAATTTACATGGAACAACCATAAGGGTTTGTTATTCCAGGTAAAGAAGACCTTGTTGCTCAACTCCATAAAGCACTATATGGTCTCAAACAAGCTTCGTGAGCCTGGTATACAAAATTTGATCTTTTTCTCACCTCTAAAGGATTCATCTCTTGCGCGTCAGACCCCAACTTATACATAAAACGCCAAGGTAGCAGTTTTGTGATTCTTGCTCTTTATGTGGATGATACCATCCTTGTTTCCAATGATTTGGGATTTCTTCAGCAAGTGAAAAAGTTATTGTCTTCTGCATTTGATATGGTGGATCTTGGAGAGATTCACTCTTGTCTTGGCATTCAAATCCAACGGAACCGTACAAAAGGTATTTTATTCCTTCGACAGTCAAAGTTTATTGCAGATACTATTAAAAAAATTGGTATGGAATATGCACATTCAGTCAACACACCTTGTCTTGCAAGCTCTACGAAGAACACTTCAGACAATGGCCGTTAACTTGTCACAAATCAACATTATGCTCACTTGATTGGATGTCTTCAGTTTGTTGGCATGAACACTCGTCCTGATATTCTGTTTGCTGCTAATTATCTTGGACAACATCTTGCATGTCGTTCTCTTAAGCATTGGTATGCTGCAAAGCGTGTATTGAAATAATTGAAAGGCACTACAGATTTTGGTTTAGTCTATCGACGACAACTCACATCGGATTCTATGCAATTTCTCTCTCTTTTGGGTTACAGAGATGCAAACTCGGCAAGCTCACATTTATCTATGCGATCTATAAATGGTTGTCTTGTTTCTTGGACCAGCAAGAAACAACGTTGTGTTGCAGTTTCTACGACTGGGTTGATTTGGCTTCGACAAATGTTGGTTGATATTGGTCACTCTCCTCTATCTAGCACACCCTTGCGGTGTGACAACCAAAGTGCTATTAGTCTTGCAAAAGACTATGTTCAACATAATAAGTCAAAGCACATTGTTGTCCATTATCATTATGTCAGGTATGAAGTACGCAAAGGAACCATTATGGTTGAACACTGTCCAAGTGACCAAATGATTGCAGACATTTTGACCAAAGGCCTCAATGAGTCACGTTTCATCCTCTTGCGCTCGGAGCTTGTAGTTGCTTCGGCCTCACTCTTTCTAGATTAGCTTCTTTGCTATTGTAATAGCTTTGTACATATGACATTGTAATCTTTTAGGTACCATGTACTATGCACACTCCACATTTGCACATTGTGATATCTAAGTCACTTGAAGATTTGTACATAGATGCACAATTCACTTTCACATCATCACCGCTGGTTCATATTTTCACATTGTATAGGGGCTTGGGTTTTTCCCTTGAACTCCCCAAGGGTTTTTTCATCCAAAGCTGGAGACCTTTGTTTGAGTGGGGGTGTTGGAGCTATATATGGCTCACTCTACTGAACTTGGTCTCACCTATATATTTGTATCTTGTCCTCAATATGAATCAGTCTTTGGGAGCGTATATGGTGTGTCTCTTGTCTCGTCTCTCTCTCTTTCTCTCTACATCTCAACACATGATCTAGCAAGGTGTACAAGAGCAAGGATGGGGCTGTTGTGGTGGATAGGGTCGGAAAAGCCATGCGATAGAGGATTCGACATCTCTATATGATTCAATTTTCTCACTCTATGTTGGAGGTTTGGCATAACCTCAATGTTGAAAGAAATAATTACATCGTCGAGGCTATTCACAGAGAGTACAGGCCGGCACAGGGGTACGATCCAGTCTTGCACCCCTGGATTTTGAGTGTGGAGAAGTCCACAATGTCACGCCGTCGGTCAGAGGCGAGAGATGGCATTCCCAAGCCGGTATGGTTGGATGCAGAGGAGTGGACAGGGATTTCACGAGAGACACAAGACAATCCTCATAGATTTCAGCAGGAGAGAGATGCAACCAGAGCACGTTTAGAGTCTGCTGAAGCATCACATCTTGGGAGTGGAGGCTACGATACGCTTCGACATGAGTTTGTAAGTATTATTTGTATGTTTTAAATTATGGATTATATATATATTATTTGAAGATTTATTTAATGATTAAACCATAATTTTGCAAGAAGTTACCCTAAAGCGTCTTCCGACACGCCAAGTGGAGAAGTATGGGCTTGTGGCCCTTTTGACCTAGCTATAGGAGGAGGGACAGGACGTTGACTGGGAGGCATTACCATGAGGGTCTTCACACTCAGTGATTGTTTGCATATGTACAGTTTTGCAGTGCTTATGTTTATCATTTATGGTTATGTTTATGGTATGGCAATCATGTGATGGTTATGGTTATGGTTATTGTTGTGCAATGATGGTATGGCTGTTATGGTTATGGTACGACAACCAAGTTATGGTAATGGTTATGGTATGGAAAACAGGTTATGTTTATGGTTTTGCAGTTTTCGACTCATGTTTTAATTATGGTTATAAAATATTTATGCCTTTATGCCATGATCAAGCTTTTGATTTTGTGGTTATGTTTTCCTTACAAATTTGCTAATTTCCATACACTTGCTCTTTAGCGTCAGCTTGTAGGTGGAGTGCGGTTGCTTATGCACTCTTCGTTTGGGCAGAGAGGGTTGTTTCCTTTTCGTGTAGTACATGCAGGATCAGTTCCCAGTCGTCTCTGCCCAAAAAAATTTACAGGTTTGGTCGTCGGTACAGAGTACGGTAGAAGCGTCGGTATAGACCTCGGGAGAAGCACCGGAATATGCAATAGTATTATCGATGGTTATTTCATTGCGTATTTCGACACTCATTTCATCATTTATTCTGACGCTTAATATACCGGTACTTATACTGACGTTACGATATCGGTGTCTCTTCCAAGCCTATTTCAACGCTTTTTAGTTTTAAAACTAACTTTATTTTGTCGGTATTTGCATCGATTTTTGTGCACCGTGTTGTAGTGAAACTATGGCAATCTGAAGCTTTGTCTGTCTCAACAATCTCCTGAAGCTCTAGAACTGCTTTCAATCAAAACCGACGACGATTTCTTATATAAGATATTTTTCAATCGAAAGATTTTCTGATCGAAAGCTTTTTCAATCGAAAAAAAATAAAACAGCAATATGATGATTGTACGAGATTTCAACATATAATGTCATTTTATACGTATAATTATTTCGATACAAGCGTATAAATTCAACGCAACGATACCAGTGAAATGCCCCTGGTTGGTGGACTGCCCCTGGAATGAGCCTCCCAACCTCCCTTTAAATAGCCCCCTAGGTCTCATTCCGTATCCACACTCGCAAGCCGCCCCTTGGGCCTGGTCCTTGACCACCGGGCATTGCCCTTGGCATGGCACGCTTTCCATTCAACATCCACTTTTTGAACAATCTGCTCTTTAAGTGCATTTTCTTTATCTTTAGAGAGTTGGACCATTGGCACTTGATCCTCATCTCTGATTGGCACATGGAATTGAAAACTTTATGTCTGCCCTTTAGTTGGTTGTGTTTCTATTTTTGCAAAGGAGATTGATGGTATCTCTAGATTCAGCTGCTCAGATGTACCTGCCTCCTCCTGAGTTTACACATTCCCTTCTCTCAGCAAGTGATTGGCTTTGTAAAATTCTTCTATCTCTTTAAGCAACTGCTCTTCCCTTTGCATGCACATTAGGGTGAGGTCCCTTCTTTGTTCTTGTTCTAGCTTCAACTCAAGTTCCAATTCTTTGTTTTTTCTTTCTAAAGTTTTGTAAACTTCATCAGTCCCGTTGAGTGAAGCTACTACTCGATTTTCCCTTATTTTCTTTAGAAATGCCGCTTGGTCTTTGATTCTCGGCCTTCAATATTACAAAGAAGAATTTGCTACATTCAACTGTACATGGAGCTTTTGTGCTGACTAAGTAGTGCCCATAAGTTCATTTGTCACTTCAATGAGCTGTTGCTCCTTACTTTTACAGGCATCCGATAACTGTGTGAGGAGTTTTCCTAACTCTTCCATCTCCTTTTCTTGCTTTTCCTTGACGTTTTGGTGTTGTTCTGCTTTTTTCTTGAGCTCTTTGATTTGTCCTTGAAGATTTTCAATGATCTTCATTCTGTCTTCAAGCTCGCATTGGAGCGCATCAATCACTTGCTCAAGTTCTTGAGCTTTAGCACTGTGGCTAAGAGCTGCTGTTCACATTTTCTTAGTCATCAGCTGCATCTGCTTTGCATATTCATTGACTTGAGTGATAAATTTATCCGTTGATTCCCACTCTTCAAATTCTGCTTGAGGCTCTTTGGAAGGTCCAACCTCATCTTTGGTTGTTTCTGGTGGTTGTTCTTGATCGGCTTCCTTCTCTTTCTTTAACCCATCTCCTTTCACTTCCCTAATTTCATCTAATTGGTTAGTTGATGAAGAGCTTGGACTAGGAAGAATCTGATCCCCTTGTTCGGTAGTGGGTTGAGGATGGTCTTGGAGACATCACCTCCCGTTCGTGCTGTGTTTCAATTGGTTTCCCAACTTCTGCTTGCTGTGGTTGTTGAGTAGTTGACACTTCTCTCGCTTTTCTTTGAGCTTCAACTGATACCTCTTATATCTTCACGGCTTCAACTTTCGCATACATCCTTTCTAGCATGTCTTTAGGATCTTCTTGGATCTTCTTTGGTTCTAGGACCCTTAACATCCCTTGGATTCCATAGATCTGAAGTCTGTCCTGCAGATTGTCGACTTCGTTCATAAGATTCCTTTTCTCTTTCAAACCTTCCTTTTTTTTGTTGAGGTTCTTCTTGATGGGCGGCTACTGCCTTTCTTTGTATTTCTTCCCTTACTGCCCTTTTTTCTTCATTATCAAAACTTTCTTCACTCCTATGGGCTTCAGGTGAGCTTTCAGCTGACTCTTCATCGGACTCGTAATTCCCTTTCTTGTTTGATCTCATGGCTCCTGGAGAGGGATGAGCATTCTGTGTGATTATCCATGTGTTCTTATCTTGGGCTGGCTTCTACATCACTATATAGTTGTATGGAGAGCGAGGTGTCATAGGGTTTTTGAGGGTCACCTAGAGCCACCGTCGATGACTGGTTGGGCTATTTGGCCGTAGGAGTTGACTATTTGGGATATTCGGCAGTAGGAGTTGACTATTTGGGCTATTTGGTAGGAGCTGATTGCGAGGGCTGGCTGCTACGAAAATGAAGGAGAAAGCACAAAAGATGAGGGAGGAGGGCAATGAAGAAATTGCAAGGAAGTTGTAAGATGAACTAGAGCATCAACACAAGGATTCCCAAGGTGCACAATAATGAGCAAAGCTACAGTGGACCTTTGAGTGAGAGAGAGAGATAATATGATGTGTCCAGATATGGAGAAGAGAAAGAAGATGTGACATGATCGTCAGTAGCCATGGGAACAAAAATCCTGGCCACCTCCCCCTCCTTCAACAAAGATGAAGTACAGGTTTATGCTATGGGACTTGTGCTCTTCATGAGATATGCAAATATCGGAAGAACACCAATCCCATCATCCTAAAGGCACCCTGCTCTTGTGAAGTTCACGAGATAATAGGCTAGGTTGCAAAAACTACCACACGAGTGGTGTTGGAGCTATATAGAGAGTCCACACTTATGCTATATATAGCAAGGAGTCCCCACTATATATGTGTACTCAGTGTGTGCTCTATACACACTTTGGGGTTTGCAGTTATGGAGTTCTCTCTCTCTTCTCCTTTGTCTCTATTTGTCTACCTACGCTCTCTCCCTCCGTATCAAAATGGTATCAGAGCAGGCCGATAAATTTATTTATTTTTTTACAAGAGCTAAGTATCGATCCTCTTTTGATTTGATTTATTATACGCTTTATAGTTGTATTGATTATAATATCTACAACTCGCTTTCTATCTTCACTCTACGCAAGCTTTTTAAAGTCTACAACTTGATGTGAGAAGAAGAACATGATTGATATTTACATCAACGGTCCGTGTCCGCTTGATATGTGTAAATGTTATACCAGCGCTATGTAGTGCTTTCGGGAGTTTTCAGTAGCAAGCATAATAAACAGGACTTTGCAGAAGCAGCTAGTAGAACCAGGCTGTGATGACCATAAACGCTAAAGCAGATAACAAAGAAGTAGTGCTATTTTGTTTTCCTTTGAAACATTGCGTGTAATAAACTTGAAGAGGCGAGATGCTGAGAGCAGCCAGCAGCGAGCGTATGCCTGAGGCCAGAGCATGTAGCTTTTAAATATGTTTTCTTTTCTTTAACTCGGTTTTTTTGGTCTGCCTGAGGGAGGCACAAAAGCTCTACGAGCTTGGAATTTAGAGCAAGCCTTGATTGGTAATCCCTCATGCATGTTCGTGCAGAGAAAAGCCAGCCGGAGCTGTACGTAGATCTCGTGCGAGATTGGCTTTCCCTAAGATCAGGGTCAGCAAAGGCTATAAGGCCTTGATTGGTAAGGCAGCCTCTGGTGCTGTCTGCTTTTGTCCATGCACTCTAGTGAATGATTCAACATCTCGTTATTTTGAGTAATGCCGACCAGTGATAAAAATAACCAACGCTGCTTTTTGGATGTATCGACTGCCGAAGCTGGCGCGTCACCTGTCTTTGTGTCGAGCCTACTTTTAAAGTTAGAGTAACAATAAATCTTGCTATTATTATCAATAATAAAAGCATTGCGGACAGATACAGTAGATAGAAACGACTTGAGTTGCATGCCTACTGACATAAAAGGATGAAAATCACATCAAGCAGCATATACAAGGGATTAAAGACGCTAAAGCTGCTCTATCATTTGCAGCACAAGAATGATATAGCTCCTGCAGTTAAAACTTTTAAATTGTTTCCATTAGAATTTTTATGAGCTTTCATGGCAATTGTTGTATATTATGGAGTGATGTAGCTCCTCGGGAACATATTTTGTAAACTTGAAAATTTATTAATACAACAGTGCATGTATATGGTGCTGTGGGTTTTTCCCTTGCACCCCCAAGGGTTTTTTCATCCACAGTTAGGGACTCCTGTTTGAGTGGGGGTGTTGGAGCTATATAGAGAGTCCACACTTATGCTATATATAGCAAGGAGTCCCCACTATATATGTGTACTCAGTGTATACTCTACATACACTTTGGGTATTGCAGATCTGGAATCATCTCGCCCTCCCTCTCTCTCACCCTTGTCTCGGTCGTTCTTGTCAACAAGTGGAGGATGTGACATTGGAGGTATTGCGAGATGGAACAAAGGATCTCACAACCTCACTTTTCCAATATGGAGTTATTTGTCAGATACATACAAAATGTGTTGCCTTAAAGCTAGCAGACTTATCCCTTGCTATATGAGATTGTGATCTAAGAATTTTCTACGCAAGAGTGAAGCCCTATTTTGTAATCATCATGACCATAATGAAATACAAATTTTTGTATCCTCTCATATTGTCTCGCAACCATCTTTTGCAATTTGCAATGTGTTTCTTTTTTTTAGTTTAAGTGATCTAAGTGAGAGAGTTAGCAATATAGTGTAGCTTGATTTTCATATTGGAAGTTTTTCAGTATGAAATTTGTAAATATTATTTACAAGTGTTTGGTAGGGTATTTGGATCACATTCTCAAAGTTTGGTGATGAATGATTTTGACTTTCTCGCTCCTCATCTTACTAGATGCATACCTTGTGGGAAATTTTTTAGTAGGATAGATATAGAATTAGAAGAAGTTTTGTATGTAGAAAATGTAGTCCTCAAGGTGTGGAATAGCTTTGATTGAGTGGTTATATGAAGATTCAATGATATACATGACCGTTCGAGGCGTGTAAGTTAGACACTTATAAGAAATAGGATGTTTTTTATTCTCTCTCTAGCAACTCGTGAAAGAATCTAGATTTTTTGCCAAACGGAGTCGAATTAGGCAAACACTCAAATCACATGAGTTTTAGATGTCGAGAAGGAGAATAAAACATTGTCTCACAAACATTTGTGAAATCTTGACCCTTTTATAGATACAAAGGCAAGAAGAAAGGTCAATTTTTTGACACTTTAAAAAAAAAAAACTTTACTGTGGCTCCTAAGGGGTAGAGAAGGACCATGGGTGTGTACTGCTGACCATCAGGAGCCTTTGCGGGCAAGAAAATTGGGACGTCGAATGGCAGAGAAATGTCCGGTCAATTTTGGGCAGAATTTTGGGTCCGGATCGCTTGTTTTGGGCTGCCAAGGCCCGAGCACTAAAAACAAAAGGCCAAAATTCCCAGGCCGCCACGGTGCGACCTCGGCATTTTCACTTGGTCCAAATTCCCCATGTCACATCGTGGAGGCCTAGGGTATTTTGGCCTTTTTGTTTTAGTGCTCGAGGCCCCGACAACCCAAAATAGGCTAGCCATTCGGGCCCAAAATTCTGCCCAAATCTCACTGTACATTTCTACATTGTGTGAAGCCCCAGTTTTGTCACCCACAAAGCCTTTTCAAACCACCCATGAAATTTTTTTCATCCCTGGGGTCCTGGCAATCCAAAATTGACCAGACATTTTTGCACTACCAGACGCCCCAATTTTCTTGCTCGCAAAGCCTTTTCAAATCACCCGTGACTCCTAACAAGGCAAAATGCACACAATTTGTATCATACACAGGAAATTGTATTTCTAATTTTTTCTACTTTGTGCACCCAACCAACGAAGCGACCGATAGTATCTTCATGTAAGATACAAAACATAAATGACAATCATAATTACTTTGAACTTACAAGAATGAAGATAAAAATAAAATTTCACAGTATTAAGACAATAAGGCAGAAGTTTCTCATCAAATTTTGATTACATATTACTAAGAAGGTCATGAATGGCCTCTCTCTTGGTATCAATAAGTACATTGTTGTCTCTGAATCCACTATGGCTATGGGTTCTTCTACACCTGTAGATAGAGATAGGATGTCAGTCAACAACATGTAATCCTCAAATTTCCAAGTGAAGGTGCATAGTTCGGCTTCGTGGCTAACTAGGATACACTTGTTGGCATTTAGGATGAGGGGGTCATCGCACCGGTTTGCACTTAGTTCCTTGCATTCTTGTTGGCATTTAGGGTGAGGGGGTTACAGGCTAGCACTTAGTGCCTTGCACACTGCAAGCTGCAATTTGTGCCATGATAAATAGTGGCTCATCCTCCCTTAGGCCTATGCTCTTTCAGACGTCATAAAAAAACAAGTACTCGCACCCATCGACTACCACTAGAAGGAGAAGTCGTACATCAAACTTGGAAACGCTCTGAAGGACTTCATCTACTTCAAGTGTTTCTTCAGCTTTTTTTGGTGTGGGACAGCAAACATGCAAGAAAAATGACTTAAAAGTGATTTTTATACTTTAAGCCCATCATAAATCAGTGAAAAAAAAATCTCCTTTTCTAGAATTTCACAACCAATTTAATATTTGATTTAAAACCACTAAGCTAAGATTTTAAGACTAAGTACCAAAATACGAAAGTCAACATTTATATTACCAAAGATGGTTACATTGTAAAGGGTTAAGGCAAATCAACCCCTCGCTCATATTGTGAGGCATCTCCTCAGTGTGCAAAATGTGATGGTAAGAATTGCATATGTCATAAGACTAAGCAACTGTCACTACCAAGGAAAGATTGTGATAATGGATGAGATTATAGCGATCGTGATCAACACTTTTTGCATGCTCAATGCAAAATGCATGGAGAAGTGGGTGGACATATGGATGGAGGCAAAGAAAGAGAGGGAGAGGGAAAGAGAGGTATATAGAGACAAGAGCATGGGGGAAGTTGAGCATTGACATCCCCTCATGAAGTAGCTAGTTTTTCCCATCTCATTCGGCAAAAAGTGGATACATGCTCGCATGCTTAAGGCCAAACAAAATAGCCAAGAAATATCAATAAGAGAATGGGAATATGCAAGGGAAATTCTCCCCAACGTATATATCTCCATCCATATCTTTGCTTATGTTATGTAATATATTCAAGGTATACGTATTTTGTTAAGTTCACTCTTTTTCAAATGATATGTTCAAACATATTGTGTTTGAATATATGTATATATAGTGTCTTTCATTCAGGGCACTCATCGCTCGACGCTTGATGGGTAAAATCTTCACTATCAATCTTGCCGACGGATGAACTAAGTGTGAACAAGGGGGGGGGGAGTTAACTACGAGTGAACTAGGGTTAAACTAAGGAGGGGTGTGAACTAGGTTTATCTATGTAGAGTGCACCCCCCATGGCATGATGCGCATGACAGTATGATGGTAAACCCTTTTCCATGCCACATGGGGATCATTGGTTCGATTCCCTCCCAAGGGGTGGATGGTGTACTGCACGCTTGTTCCCCCGCCCCTAGTTTATCCCTAGTTCACCACTCTATGTGGTCCCATGGCCATCATTTCCATATAGAAGGATGGGATGAGCATCAAAAAACTATGGATTGTGGCATCATGGTGGGAGACTTTGATACAATCATCAGTAAGGCATAGTACTGTGGGACCATTGAGATGATTCTCAAGATGGATTTTTTTCCTTTTCAAATGTATCTATTCAAATATATATGGTTCTAGAATGTCTCCATAAGATATGCACATGGGCTTTACATGGTAGAGTCCGATTTCTACCATAAGGGGAAGTATGATAACTTAGTACTTTCAAAACATTGTCAGTACTAGGTATGTTTCATATCTGACTCAGCAGTACGGGAAAGTCATAATTATGTCGGGGCATCATGGTGCGGCATAGTCTAGTCACGGTTTCACTAGTGCAGGGATACTAGCCATTTAATCAATTTTTACTATAAAAATTGAATGGTAATTGGGAGATTTGACTACCAAAAGTTGTGCCATGTTTTTAGAAAAGACTGGAGTCTTTTCCCAAAATTTTCTAGCTAATCCCACCTGAGAGGGGGTGCTAGTAGCTTTCCTTGGGCATCCGTATGGCTTGTTGTAGTGCCTATACATTGGTAGGGAGTGCTCACTTTTTAATGATGTCTGTTGCGTCTACTACCGCAAGGCAATACATACCTACTGTACAGAGTGGTGCAAGCTTTTCATCACGATATCCATAGGCTCTTCTCTCTTGTTTACGGGAAGAAGAAGAAGAAGAAGAAGGATACTCTCTCTCTCTACTTGCTTACTATCTCCTCTCTTGTTTCACAATGTACGCGCTCTCCGAAAAGCTCTCCATTGGTGAACACCTCTACGTACTAGCTCTCATCACTGCTCTCTTGCAGTAAATTAAGAAGCCTTTTGATAGTCTATAATCAACTATAAAGCACAGTGAGAAGCTCTAAACTCCATAGCCATTGTTGGGTTCAAGCCCTTGTAGGTCATCTACGCATGGGAAGTAAATTAAGAGGTCATTCACACCCATGGTGCTCAGCAGTGATAATCAGACAGTGATAATCAGCAAAGAGGTGGTCTTTAGTGCAAATCAAAACACCTACTACTACAACATGGATGATTTTCTAAGGGATGAGCATCATGCAGTGTTCGATACATCTGAAAAGAAACCGTATAATGATGATGGTAAGAATATTGATGTTGAATTTGATCAATTGGTGAATAACTTGGCTTTGGATAGTGATCCCAAAGAAGAGCAAGTAGGTAAATCCAAATTCATAGTTTATGTGATAAGAAAGCCCCCAATGACTTTTTCAACACTTTGTTTTGAGTTTTTGGTACGTCAACAAATGCTACACCATAAAGATCTCCTTCGAGGTTGCAGTACAAATTTTCACAACTTAGTTTACCAATTCAGTGTTATACTCTTGTTTTGTCTTGAACTTTCTAGTCAAAGCTTTTTCTTTTACATTGTTAGTTGTTGTCATGCTTGTCAGCTTTCATCATATCAAAATTTGTACGAGATATAGACACTGCTATCCATAAATGGTAAGACCTCCCATTTTTTCAGTTCTCAGCCTGTTGTTATCACTTCTCATGAGGTTATTGGGTACACCTTAAACCCAAGGTTTGGCAGTGAACCAAAAACTCCATCTATTGGTAGCTAATTTTTTGACCTACACCCTATCTGTTCAAGGGGGGGTTTTACTATCATAGCACCAGGTTATGGATACACCAGAAATCCTTGGTTGTGAGAGAACCTAAAACTCACGGTTGCTGAGTATGCCAAAAACTCGAGGTATCATGAGAGGGTTTGTCTACTTCGGGCTTGAGGGGGGGATTGTTGGGTTCAAGCCCTTGTCGGTCATCTACTCGTGGGAAACTCCCTTAGAGCATGCAGAGGAGAGTTCAGTTACGAGTCGAGTTGTTTTTGCATGGCTACCTAAAATCCTCTTATATATGTAAAGTTTCACATAAGTAAATATTGAGCGTTATTTTTCTACTGTGTTGAGATCTCTCTCTCTCTCTCTCTCTCTCTCTCTCTCTCTCTCTCTCTCTCTCTCTCTCTCTCTCTCTCTCTCTCTCATTCAACTTGTTCTACTGCGCTCCCTCCAAACCATGGCCCCTCATCGGCTACATCCTCCCTAGCCCTGTTCCTAATAGCCATCATCATCTCTCTCTCTCTTTATGTCGGTTTTCTAAGTAAACACCCTCTTGGTGATTGTTTTTCATATACGAGTACTCGTATGTATGGATTTTTTGAGTGCATATGAAGTTGACCCATAATTATTTTATCATGTTTAATACGTTGATTTATGCACCCGATGTGTTTATGATCACGTACGTGCATAAAAAGTGCTTTTAGTTTCACGTCATAGAAGTGGTAGGAACACTATTTTGGTCATAACTCACAAACCATTATGAATCAACCCAAACCCTTTAAACCAAAGATAAACCACATCATTTAGAAGAGTTTATCTCTGTGTGTCACGTGAAAATCACGCACAAACTAAGAGATATGGTCAAAAACCAGCTTGCTGCTGCCCACTGTACGGTCAAATTTTTGGACCCCAGGCTCCTTGGAGAACCACTATATAGATTCACCGAATGGGCAAACCCACTCAGCCAATTGAAAATCTTGATTAAAATTGATGATCAATGTATTTAGGTCTTCGTTATCACCTTGGGCATGCGAGTTATTAGTCCTTCCATAATCGGGTTTACCTACGCGTGTAAGGGTGCTACGCAGGGGGAGTACCATATGACCTCGTGAGTCAACTGAGCCGTTCATGTATGATTTATGGTTTATTTTGATGATTTGATTTCAAGTATGAGATGTCTATAAACTCATGTGAGGGTATATGGTTAGTCAACCCGAACCACATAGGCATATATGAATAAAGGGGCTTTCTTTTTGTGCTACCATTTGTTGTGTGAGTGTCTAATTGGCAAAGTGCTCTGATAGAGTGTTAGTCTATATTATGGAGCTGATATTTATGCATTGGTTTGAGGTCAAACACTTTCATTTTCATCTTATGTATGCTCTTGAAAATGGTTAAAGTTGTTTTTTGCATATGTGTGAAGTTATGGTTTATGGTCGACCTATGGGTCAGAGCTGTTTTAAAAAATGAACCCTTACGTTGACCATGAACCATAACTTCACACATATGCGAAAAATAATTCAATTTTTGGGGAGGGAGAGAGATAGAGAGAGAGAGAGAGAGAGAGAGAGAGAGAGAGAGAGAGAGAGAGAGAGAGAGAGAGAGAGAGAGAGAGAGAGAGTTAAGCCCTTCATAGGTGAGAAAGAGATAGAGAGAGATGATGAGATTGGTGAGCTTGCCAAGTAACAATATTTTGGCACCAAGGTGTGTTTGTTACCATATACATGTGGTAGTGATGTGTATGAACACACTTAGGACCGTTGGGGAATTTTTTTCCCTCACTAGCAGGTTTTTCCTCCCGTGCATTGTATATATGCCTTCAACTTCCTTCGTCTTCTCCAAGCTGTGCTCATTTCCCTGTAAGCCTCATTCCAATAATTGTTTGGTATCAGAGCAGGTTGCGTCCTCTCAAAATTAAGATACGCATGCTCATGCTTTGATTGCATTGTCTGTGAAGCGCACTATTACTCCTCATATTTGTTCAACAAAATCTGCAAGACAGACATGGGATATTCTGATTGGTCTTTATGCAAGTCGCAATGAGGCAAAAACTGCATTGTTGTGTAAAGAGTTGGAGTCAAAGATCATGCATGAGGAAGATGACATGGACACCTTTTCTTGATGGTGTCAAGGATGTAAACGAGCAACTTATTTGTGTTGGTGAATGTCATTTCTGACAGTTCCCTTCTACAAATTGTTCTTGATGCTTTGCCAGATTCTTACCAGACTTTTGCTAGTACTTGGAGACTTATGATCCAAGGAAATCCTGAATTTTTCAAGTTTGATACATTATGCACATTGTTGTTGCAAGAGTCACTTTCCAAAAACAAGAGGACTAAACAGCGTGCAATTGAATAGTCTTTTATTGATGCTCAAAGAAAAGGTGCTAACAAAAATGTAACTACTTCTCATGGTTCTTCTGTGAGTGGAAAATATTTTGTTCCTAATGCTTCTCCTGGCAGCACTTCATCTGGGGATTTTGGTGATAAGGGCAAAAAGAAGATGCATTGCCATTATTGTAAAGCTAATGATCACTTGATCAAGCAATGTATGAAAATGAAGGCAAAGACGCTAAGAAGAAAGAGGCCGGTTGGATCAACTACAAGGTCCAATACAAGTGCAGCTATTGTAGAGTCCTATGTGAAAGGAGATTGTGATGCTGATGTAGATGTGGAGTGGGCTTTTAGTGGACTTATGATCCTTATGTCCATGATGGATGCAAGTCAATTGCTACAGATTCACATGTGTGATATTTTGACACTCGTGCTACAAAGCACATTACCTCACATTGTGATTTGTGTACCTCTCTCAAGTCTGTCCCTCATGGGAATACTGTCACTTGTGCCAACAATGCCTCTTATCCAATTCAAGTAGTTGGAAAGATTGACTGCAAATGGCATCTCTTTCGCACGTGTTGATGCAGTGTATGTACCTGGGATCAAGAATAATCTTTTGTCTATATCTTCACTTGCTAGACTTCGACTTGTAGTCAAATTTGTGGATGACAGATGTACATTACATGATCTCAGTCTCAATGATGAAATTGTTGCATCTGGCATTTTATGCCATGGGCTGCATAAGCTCATTTTGTATGCACATTTGGGCATATGAATTTTGCCATTTTGCTGCGTTTATAAAAATCTAATATAATTGCTTCTTTGCCGCCTCTTGAAGCACCTATCAAACAAGTTTGTGAAGGTTGTATTTGGGTAAGATGTAGCGTTCGAAGCTTCCAAAGGATGGTTCAGTTAGGGCCACATGCAGGTTGTAGCTTGTGCATAGTGATGTTTTGTGGGCCCATGCAAACCCATCCTTGGGAAATTACCTTTACTTCGTGACTTTCATTGAAGATTACTCTAGGCATGCATGGGTGTATCCACTTAAGGTGAAGCCCGAAGTGTTTTTGTGCTTCAAGCAATTTCTGGTATGGGTGAAAATGTCTTGAGATGTACTACAAGCACCCTTCGTTCCAATCGAGGGGGGGGGGGGGGGGGGGGGGTAAATGTCTCATGAAATAAATGCATTTCTGGCTAGTCATGGAATAAAATACCAATGTACAATTCCGTATACACCTCAACAAAATGGTGTTGCTGAGAGAAAAAATAGATCACTACGAAAATGGCATGATGTATGGTAAAAAGGACAGCTTTACCACGTTCATTTTGGGTTGAGGCTATTATGTGTGCCACTTATGTACTTTATAGGTGTCCTGCAAAGCTTTCTAGTCTATGACTCCATATGAAGCATGGCATGATAGAAAGTTTTCTATTAAGCACATGCATGTTTTTAGCTGTTTGGCATATGCATTGGTGCCACAAACACAACACAAAAAATTGGATGATAAGGATGTCAAATGTAATTTTTTTGGTTATAGTGTTGAAGGCAAACGTTACAGGTTGTATCATCCAAACACAATGTGTATCTTTGTTTCACAGGATGTTGTGTTTGTTGAAAATTATGTTCAGCCTTTGCTGTCATTTACTAGAGATAGTAACGTAAGCTCATAGGAAATTTATGGCACTTTGTTGCCTCTTTTCAGTGGTGGAAGTTTGAATGTAAATTCGAATGAAGCAAATATACAACCTATGGGGATTTCTAAAAATGTTACAGATCAGCCTAGTGCTGATGTAGATATACATGATGTACTTGATGAGGAAAGGGTTGAGAATGAGCAGGCTAGAGGTATGCCAAAATTGCTGGTGCATACTTTGTGTGACAGTAAATTGGATGCACCATTGTCTAGTCGTACTCATTTAAGTTCTTGCCACACATCAGATTGTTATACTTTGGCTGTGTCTAGCTCATGTGATGTTGAGGAACCTCTGTCTTTTGATGAAGCACAGAATATTGGATGGTTGCCATGTAATCTGAATATAATGCACTTATAGAAAATGACACATGAACTTTATTTGATTTGCATCCTGGAAAAACGGCCATTGGTATGAAGTAGGTTTACAAGTTGAAATGCAAGCTGGATGGTGAGATTGATCGCTATAATGCTCGACTTGTTGCAAAGGGTTATGCACAACAAAAAGACATAGATTATGAAGATACCTTTGTGCCCACTTTTTGTATGACTACTATGCATTTTGTATGTGCATTGGTAGCTCATTTTGATTGGGATGTACATCATTCAGACATTGTTACTGCTTTCTTGAACGGTGACATATTTGAGGAAGTTTATATAGCACAACCTCACAGTTTTGTCAAGAAATAACAAGACGATAAAGTGTGCAAATGTAAGAAATATTTGTATGGGTTGAAGCAATCTCCTCGTGCTTGGTATGAGAAAGCTGATACTCATTTGGTCAAACGAGGCTTTTGTTAATAGTCCAACAAAAAGCTCTCATTGTCGTTCTCTATGTGGATGATTTGTTGATCACTGGCCCAAGTGAAAGACATATTGCTGAACTTAAGGCTGATTATAATGCTACTTTTAAGATGAGAGATGTGCGGCTATTGCATCATTACTTGGGCATACAATTTAAGCAATGTGATAGTGGTATTGCCGGTCGATCCTTACATAGTGTCCGATGCTCTGCTAGTTATTTTGTCATACTTTCTTTTGATGTTATGGTATACCCAGATTTTTGTCATTGCATTAATATATGGTGGCCTGTTTCACTTAGATGGGGCATTTAAAGATTCTCTATTGTGATGCTCTCATGTCTCTATGCACTCTATTTCACCCTCCACTATACTCTCTCTCTCTCTCTCTCTCTCTCTCTCTCTCTCTCTCTCTCTCTCTCTCTCTCTCTCTCTCTCTCTCTCTCTCTCTCTCTCTCTTCCCGCAATGTTGTGTACATATATTCACCCTCCATAATAATATATTTTTCCTTGAGTACTCTTTCATTCATAACACCCATTCAAGGCTAGCACTAGTTGCTAGGTGCCTCTGGATGCAGTTTGGCTCCCGTGCTTGGTCGGTGCTGAGAACTCCTCCCTTATGAAAACTCCTTCCCTATGATAACGCTTCCGCAACTCTGATGTATATTGAAAATTTTATAAAGATATAAATTGTATATTTTGTTCATAGACCCCTCGGGAGGGTATCTCTCACTTGGTATCAGAGCCAATGCTTAAGGTTAAGGAAATAGCCTAAAGCCTAGTCGGGTTAGTTATTCATCATGCACGCATTCTTGAATGATGTTCGGGAAAGGATATTGTATTCATGATGCATCTATGAGTGACATTGATTGGTTTATTTACTTGACTTGTCTTCTTATATGGGATTATGTGGTCTCGAGTTATGATGAAGTGATTGAAGGTTTCAACACGTGTATCAAAAATTTCTTTGAATGCTTGTTTTAGTAATGACTCTTGAGGTGACTTCTAACGTCTCATAACTAGCTAGATCTTGTCTTTCAATTGGGTGTAAATGACTATCCATTTTGCCAAGTTTTGATTTAAGATGCTTGATTGGCAGTATTCTAAGGTTCTAAAGTAAAATGCAAGGTCATTTCCATGTTCTAGTAGGTGAGACGGACATTTCGTTCAGTTTTAAGAAAATTTGCTATTTGTAGCTTTTTTTGCTCCTTATGCTTTTAGGTGCTTTTTTGCAAAAAGCAGGGTCGGATCCTTAACCTACGTGTTTCAATGAAGCTATGGTTCAATTTTACAAAAATCTATTTTTTGAGTGCTTTTCACACTATTTTTAGCTTTTCATGATTTTTAGTACTTTTTAGTGAAAAGCGAGTCCGCTTTCTTAGTCCGCTTGCTTTTTTCTCCTTTTTATGCTATTTTTAGCTTTTCGTGCTTTTAGGTGTTTTTGAAAAACAATGTGCTTTTTAGAATGACCGAAGCATAAATATATTAATTTTAGTCTCCATCAAATTTAAAAATGACCAGTCTGAGAAAAAAAGGGATTAAATGAGATTTTTATGAGAATTATTTTTGTAAAAAGCAGTACCGTATCATATTGGGTTTGAATATATGTATATATAGTGTCTTTCATTCATGACACTCATCACTTGGCGCTCGACGGGTAAGATCTTCACTATCGATCTTGCCCAGACGGATGAACTAAGCGTGAAGAGTGGGGGGAGCTAACTAGGAGTGAACTAGGGCTAAACTAAGGAGGGGTGTGAGCTAGGTTTATCTATGTAGAGTGCACCCCCCATGGCATGATGCGCATGATAGTATGATGGTAAACCCTTTTCCATGGCACATGGGGGTCATTGGTTCGATTCCCTCCCAAGGGGTGGATGGTGTACTGTACTGCACTTTTTCCCCCGCCCCTAGTTTACCCGTAGTTCACCACTCTATGTGGTCCCATGGCCATCATTTCCATATGGGAGGATGCGATGAGCATCAAACAGCTATGGATTGTGGCATCATGGTGGGCAACTTTGATACAACCACCAGTGAGGCATAGTACTGCGGGACCATTGAGATGATTCTCAAGATGGATTTTCGTTTTTTTTAAATGTATCTATTCAAATATATATGGTTCTAGAATGTCTCCATAAGATATGTACATTGGCTTTTTCCCCCCCACTTTAAGACTCCTACTACTCTGTTGCATTTTCTTACCAATTCTCTTGAGTTGCCCCCCAATCTTAGGGTAGTCCACGTCAGGGCTAACAGTTTGTCATGAACCTCCACCCCTCTCCACTTTCCACCTTTTGAACCAAGTTGAGCTGCTTCTATCATATCTTTCACTGGTTTTAAGAACTCTTTGCAGTGACACTTAGCCATCTTGAGAAGCGGGCTAGTGAAGGCAATATAAGGAAGCATAAAGGCATTTATCACTTTTATCCGACTTGGGAATGGGAGAAGAGCATACTCCCACCTACTCATTTTTGTTTTGATTTTGTCTAGCACCCACTCAAATATTTGCTTGTGAGTTACGTCCACCCCCAAGGGGGCTCCCAGATGTCTGAAGATATTCCCTTTTGTGACAATCTCCCCCGACCAGTCGGAAGGGTCAAATGAGTCTTTTTTTGATAGGGAGATTAGCCTTGACTTCCCTATATTACATTGGGACCCTAAAGCTAGGGGCGGGGGCACACCTTCAAGAAGAGGATAGAATCGTCTACAACAAGTTTTGCTCTGAGTTGGCTGTTTCCTAGCAACTCCAGGCCGTGCAACTCCCCTTGTTCCACACTAGCTTTGAGAATTCCATTTTGCATTGATTCCCCTGGCTTTCCAAAGTTGTATATCCACCACAAATTCCTTATTGGATAGAGACAGCCAGGAAGGTGAATAATAAGGGTCTGAATCGGCTGGGGCACTTCTGGGACAGTGACAACAAGAGTTGGAAAACCATTGATCTCCTGGCTACCCAATTCAAACTGAATAGCTTGGAGGTCTTGCTGGTCCACAAGGTGAGGAAAGAGCTTGACAATATAGTGAAGCCTATCTATAATTCGGAGTTTGACTGGAACTCCTGGAAATGGCCCGGAAGCAGTCTCTTAGGGAAACCCATACGAAAGACATTTACCATACAATGATGCAAAAGAAGAATTGGTCTAGCCCCCCTCAACAAGATATGGAAAAAACAATGGTCGCAGGAAAGGTGGGAGCAAGCAATGGAGAACATCTAGAAGCCAAAGGTTCTGCAGCACGTGAAGGTATTTTTTTGGAACGTAATTTGCGGTGCTCTATCGGCGGGGGTGAAGATTTAGGAAAGAGGGATTGGGTCAGATCGATGCTTGGGGTGCAGTTTGGCTAGTGAAGATCTAACCCACTTCTTCATGGATTTCCCAACTATCAAACGGCTCACAGGGAAAATATGTAAATGGGTCCAAAGAACATGGAAAATTGGTTTTTACAAGACTGATCTATTCCTTCAAGGTAAGAATTCAGGTGGTCCTGCCATCCTCATCAGCACTCAAATCATCGAGTACTTCTTCTTGCATAATATATGGCAGACAACGAACTGCCGTGTGTTTGAAGGAGGCCTTGAGGTGGCAAGCTTCACAGAAATTATACAAGAAAGCAAGGTGCTAATTTCGACGCTCGGCCGCAAGCAACACTCGGAGGATTGGTCTAGGACTAATTGTGCCTTGATGTCAACAGAGGGTATGCCTAGGATGGGGGATAATCTTGGCTATCGGTAATTAAAAGATCTCGGACGAACATGATAATGGACCTTTTGTATCAAGGATAAGGGGGAGAGTTGGTTGGGATCGTTGCCGATGTAATTATGGTCCCTGGATGATGTCATGGCTCAACACGAGCATGACAAGACATTGTAATTTTTTGGGTTGAGTAATATAATTCACTCACAATTGTGAGTTTTGGAAAAAAAAAAACAAAAAGATATGCACATTGGCTTTACATGGTATAGTCCGAATTCTACCATAAGGGGAAGTATGATAACTTAGTACTTCCAAAAGATTGTTAGGAGGTATGTTTCCTATGTGACTCAAAAAGCATTAAAACTATAGGATAAGTAGATATCATAATTATATCTAACATTTTGTTGCTCAATGTCCATAAATGTGGGTTATCTTCTGTTACCATAGACATGTGGTAGTGATGTGTGTGAACACACTAGGACCGCCAGGGCATTTTTTCCCTCTTTAGGAGGTTTTTTCCCCCGTGCATTGTATATACGCCCATCACTCTAGGGCTATCTATTTTTCCATTGCACACTGAGTAACACACTCTCTATTGTGTGCCTTGAGCTTCCTTCGTCTTCTCCAAGCTGTGTGTTTCTCTGCAACTGTAATTCCAACAATTGGTATCAGAGCAGGTCACGTCCTCCCGGGCTAAGTCGCCAACTGCTCCAACACACACCTGCTCACTTTCTTCGATTTCAGTGAGCTTTGGCAAGCATTCATAGGTTGAAAAATATTTTGGGCCTTCGTTTCCACTACAGACAGTACTCCACAGGCTATTTCGTCATTTTGTGCATAATTTCTGTCAGTGCCATTTTCTGCATAACATGTGCCTTATAGTCTTCTACAGTTTGTGCTATATAGCATGTGTTGTTCCTGCTCCATTTATTCTATTTTTGGGCATTTTTCACATCAGGTGCAACATTTACCATGGCTGACAACAACAACACAGATGTGTTCAAGATGTTTGCTGTTGAGGACAGGTTGGATGGGGACAACTACCCTATGTGGGCTTATATGATGCAACATGTTCTTGTGTAAAAGGGCGTCTAGAACATTGTGCACGGCATTGATGTACGTCCTGGTTCTGAAGATGTAGGCGATGTTGAGGATGTTGCAGGTCTTGCTGCAAGGATTGCTGTTGTTAGAGTTGTTTTGCCTACGGCAAAACAAGCTCGTAGGGATGTTAAGGATGTGCAGGCTCATGCATTAATTGCGTTGTCTGTGAAGCGCACCATTGTTCCTCACATCCGTTCAGCAAAATTTGCAAAACAGGCTTGGGGTATTTTGGCTGGTCTTTATGCAAGTCGCAATGAGGCTAAAATTGCTTTGCTGCGTAAAGAGTTGGCGTCAAAGATTATGCATGAGGAAGATGATATGGACACTTTCCTTGCTAGTGTCAAGGATATCAATGAGCAACTTATTTCTGCAAGAGAAGTCATTTCAGACAGTTCCCTTGTGCAGACTGTTCTTGATGCCTTACCAAATTCTTAACAGACTTTTGCTAGTACTTGGAGACTTATGACCCAAGGAAATCCAGAAGTTGTCAAGTTTGATGCATTATGCACATTGCTGTTGCAAGAGTCACTTTCCAGAAAAAACAGGACTAGGTAGCATGGAGTTGAACAGGCTTTTATTGCTTCTCAAAGAAAGGGTGGTAACAGTAATGCATCCACTTATTATGGTTCTACTGCGAGTGGAAAAAATTATGTTCCTAATGCTTCTGCCGGCAGAAACTCGTCTGGAAATTGTGGTGACAAGGGAGAAAAGAAGATGCGTTTCCATTATTGTAAAGCTAATGATCACTTGATCAAGTCGTGTCCTAAGTTGAAGGACAAAGAGGCTAAGAAGAAAGAGGGTGGTTCCACTGAAAATTTTGGTTCCACTACAAATGCAGCCATTGTTGAGTCTTCTGTGAAAGGAGACTATAATGCTGATCTTGATGCAGAAAGGGATTTTAGCACAGAGTGCACTTACAATCTTGCTGTCCATGATGCATGCTTGTCAGTTGCTGCAAATTCACATGTGTGGTATTTCGATAGTGGTGCTACAAAGCACATTACCTCACATCGTGAATTGTTTACCTCTCTCGAGTCTGTCCCTCATGGGAATTCAGTCACTTGTGCCAACAATGCCTCTTATCCAATTCAGGGAGTTGGAAAGATTGTGCTCACTGCTGCTAATGGAAGCTCCTTCACACTTGTTGATGCACTTTATGTACCTGGGATCAAGAAGAATCTCTTGTCTGTATCTGCACTTGCTAGACTTGAACCTGTAGTCAAATTTGTGGATGAAAAATGTAGATTTCATGATCTCAGTTTTGGTGATGAAATTGTTGCATCTGGGTTTTTGTGCCATGGGCTGTATAAGCTCACTTTGTATGACAAGTGTGGACAAAATTTTGCAAATGCAGTTGCAGATTCAACGGCTATTTCAGATGCAAAACTTTGGCATGCACGTTTTGGTCATCTGAATTTTGCGAGTTTGCTGCGTTTTCAAAAATCTGATATGGTTGCTTCTTTGCCGCCTCTTGAAGAACCTATCCAACATGTTTGTGAAGGCTGTATTCTGGGTAAATGCAGCGTTCTAAGTTTCCAAAGGATGGTTCAGTTAGGGCCACATGCAGGTTGCAGCTTGTGCATAATGATGTTGTGGGCCCATGCAAACTCCGTCCTTGGGCAATTACCTATACTTCGTGACTTTCATTGATGATTACTCTAGGCATGCATGGGTACCTTCGCTTAAAGTGAAGTCCAAAGTTTTTATGTGCTTCAAACAATTTCTGGTTATGGTTGAAAATGTCTCAAAATGTACTATGGGCACCCTCTGTTCCGATCGAGGGGGGGAGTATATGTCTCATGAATTTAATGCATTTCTAGCTAGTCGTGGGATAAAACACCAATGTACAGTGCCTTATACACCTCAGAAAAATGGTGTTGCTGAGAGGAAAAACAGGTCACTGACGGAAATGGCACGATGTATGGTTAAAGTCAAGATTTACCGCATTCTTTTTTGCTTGAGGCCATCATGTGTGCCACTTATGTACTAAACAGGTGTCCTACAAAAGCTTTGCAGTCTATTACTCCATATGAAGCATGGCATGATAGAAAGCCTTCTATTGAGCACATGCGTGTTTTTGGCTGTTTGGCATATGGTTTGGTGCCACAAGTGCAGCGCAAAAAAGTTGGACGATAAGCATGTCAAATGTATTTTTGTTGGTTATAGTGCTGAAAGCAAAGGTTACAGGTTGTATCATCTGCAAAATAACCGTATTCTAGTTTCTCGGGATGTAGTGTTTGTGGAAGATTCTGTTCAGCCCTTGCTGTCATGTACTAGACACAGTAATGTAAGCTCACAGGGCATTTATGACACTTTGTTTCCTCTTTTCAATGGTGGAAATACGAATGTAAGTTCCAATGAGGAAAATGTATAGCCTATGAAGGTTTCTGGAAATGTTTTACATCAGCCTATTACTGATGCAGATGTACATGATGTACTTGATGAGGAAAGGGCTGAAAATGACCAAGCTAGAGGTATGCCAAAATGGCTAGTGCACACTTTGCGTGACAGTAAATTGGATGCACCTTTGTCTAGTCGTACTCGTTCAGGCTCTTGCCATGCATCTTATGCATCAGATTGTTATGCTTTGACTGTGTCTAGCTTACATGATGTTGAGGAGCCTCTGTCTTTTGATGAAGTACAGAATTCAAAAAATTGGATGGCTGCCATGCAATCAGAATATGATGCACTTATAGAAAATGACACATGGACTTTATGTGATTTTCCTCCTGGAAAAAGGCGATTGGTACAAAGTGGGTTTACAAGTTGAAACGCATGCCGGATGGTGAGATGGATCTCCATAAGGCTCGACTTGTTGCAAAGGGTTATGCACAGCAAAAAGGCATAGATTATGAAGAGACTTTTGCTCCCACTTGTTGTATGACTACTCTGCATTTTCTATGTGCATTGGCAGCTCATTTTGGTTGGGATGTACATCAATCAGACATTGTTACTGCTTTCTTGAATGGTGACATATTCGAGGAAGTTTATGTAACGCAGCCTCGCGGTTTTGTCATAAAAGTACAAGAGGACAAAGTGTGCAGATGTAAGAAGGATTTGTATGGTTTGAAGCAATCTCCTCGTGCTTGGTATGAGAAAGCTGACACTCATTTGGTTAAACGAGGCTTTCTTAACAGTCCAACAGAGTGAGGGTGATGTACTTCTCATTGTGGTTCTTTATGTTGATGATTTGCTGATCACTGGACCAAATGAGAGACATATTGCTGAATTTAAGGCTGCTTTGAATGCTACTTTCAAGATGAAAGATTTGGGGCTGTTGCATCATTACTTGGGTATACACTTTAAGAAGTGTGATGGTGATATTGCCTTGGGTCAGCAAAGTTACATAGAGACATTGATATATAAGTTTGGACTTAAGGATTGCAAACCTATTGCCACTCTCATGGAAACAGGTTTGAAGTTGAGTCTACATGATGTTGGCCATCCTGCTGATGTCACCCTTTACCAAAGTGCTGTTGGCTGCCTCATTTATGTATGCAACACGAGGCCGGATATTCAGTTTGCAGTCTCACAGGTCAGCAGATTTATGCATAGCCTAGGGTCTAAGCATTGGCAGGTTGTCAAGAGGATTTTCCGCTACCTTAGTGGCACTTTACATCTTGGCTTGTTTTATCCCAATGGGGGATCATTGCCGCCAGACTTACATGCTTTTTCAGACTCAGATTGGGTTGGTTGTTTTGACACATGAGTGTCCACAAGTGGTTTTTGTTTCATGCTTGGCAGTTCGTGTACATCGTGGTTGAGCAAGAAGCAACCTACTGTGGCCACTTCGAGTTGTGAGGCTGAGTAGAGGTAAGTCTTCACAACTACGATTGACTGTGTATGGCTCAGACACCTTATGGCTGATTTGGGTATTGGACACGACACTGCCAACACTATCTACACTGACAGCCAGAGCGCATTGGCAGTTGCGAGGAACCCAGTTTTTCATGCTCGCACAAAGCATTGAGATGCATTACCACTATGTCAGGGAGAGGCTCTCAGCAAGAGAGATCAACTTGGCTTATGTGCCAACACAGGACAACCTTGTAGATCTTTTCACAAAGGCATTGTCTCATGAGAAGCTTGAAGCTTTCTGCAAAGATTTGGGCCTACTCCCCTTTGTGGACTGATCCTCTCCTCAGGGCATGGCACTTCCCTTTACTCATGTGTGAGCTCTCGCTCACCGCATCACTCCAGGGGGGATTTTTTACCATATACATGTGGTAGTGATGTGCGTGAACACACTAGGACCGCCGGGGCATTTTTTCTCTCTTTAGGAGGTTTTTTCCCCCGTGCATTGTATATACGCCCATCATCCTAGGGCTATCTATTTTTCCATTGCACACTAAGTAACACACTCTCTATTGTGTGCCTTGAGCTTCCTTCGTCTTCTCCAAGCTATGTGTGTTTCTCTGCAACCCTTATGGGCCAACATCTTCATCCCATTTATCTCTTAACCATGGTTTTCTTTCATTGTTCAAGTGACTCCTAGAGGTATATCCATGTTTACATCCCCTAGGGTACCAATCGATGTGGATGCTATGAATACGGATCAAGAGATGGATATGGATGTGTCCCATTCTTCGTCTCAACTACATGATGATGCTGACGATAATGAGGATGAGACAATGATGACAACCATGAGGACAAAGAAGGAGTTTATGAGAGAAATGCCGATGATGACTCTCTTGGGGATGCCTCGAAAGAGGAATCACTCGATCTTTTTGTTAATTTGGGTGCTATGGATCTAGAGCTAGATGAGGGTGCTTGTAATAATGACCTCATGTATGATGAATTATGATTTCATGTATATCTATTTTTTATATTTTACACGAAATTAATTGTGTATGGATTTGTCTACATTTGGCTCTTCTTTAAGATTTTGTGTGTTTATAAGCGACTCGTTGTCTCTAGTCAATTAAAATAAAATGATATGTTAATTAGATACTACCTTAAGTAGAAGTATTTAATATAATATTTATGTATTTGTAAACGACCCGTTGTTTAGTCAATTAAAATGAAATAATATGTTAATTGGGTATTACCTTGAGTAGAAGTATTACTATTACCACACACACAATGGTGGGGCTATCTACTCATGGTAATATTAGCGCCCACAATAAATATTGAAATTTTCTTAAAAGAAAAACAAACTTCTCTGCTGCGGCGAACACCACCTCTCTTCTTTTTATCACCCAAGTGTGGTGGACTGGTTATGCCATTTCCCTCTTGAATGACAGATCTCGAGTTCAACTCTCCTCATCGGCTAGATCTTTAAGGTCTCTTGAGATAGTCATCTACGACGTTAAAACTCTCTTCTTCTTCTTCTTCTTCTTCTAATAGTGATAAAAGCAATTAGCCCAAACCCTTTAAACCAGTGATAAAATACATCATTTAGCCAACACTAGGATTATCATCACAGAGAGGGTGGTGGCAGCCGCACTAGACATCTCCAACAAAGGAGATAGTGTGACCAAGAGAAGAGATGAAGTCAAGGTGTACTCCAAAAAGAAAAACTACACTTTTGAAGATATTGCAAACCCTAAAGTGGCTATCATGAGCCACCTCTACAACCACTACTTCCACATGTGTACAAAGCGGCCACAGAAGTAGAGAATTCCGCCTAGAGCCATTGCTACCACCTTCACCTGGGCAATGCAGAAGAGTAATCCAAAGATGATAAATTATGTTGCTTATATCCATGACAACCTGGTGAAGATGGGAAACAAAAATCCCACTTACATTGTACCTATTGAGCTGACAACAAAAGTGGTTTATGGAGCACTTCATGCCAAGGGAAACTGGACTGACCCGCCATCACAGAATGACTGGCTAAAGCTCAAAGAAGATAAAGAAGAAGAACCTCGAAGAGCACCCAGGGTAGCAACACGTTTAAAGTGCCGGTTAGAGACCGTGCTAGAAGAGCCGCCAGAGTCGAAGAAAGGAAAGAAGGAAAGTGCACAAGTGCCGATCAAAGAGACCAAATCACAAAAAACGGTGCGGCTAGAGCGGCTAATGGAAAGATTCAGAGCCAAAAGAGCCCTCAAGGGAGATCTAAGTGAGCTGTGGAAGCCCTCACTAGAAGCCATGTCGGGATCATCCCGAAGGGTGCACAGAGATCGATTTGAAGACTACATCAAGAATTTTGAAATTTTAGATGCTACAATAGAAAATATTCCAAATGTTTCCTTTCACAGAAGAAGAAGTGGACGAAGTACGACGGCAACTGCTAGAAGAGCAGGAAGGCCAAGAGAGAGAGAGAAAGACAAAGGCGGACAGGGACTTCAAGAAGAAGCCAACAACTCCACCGTCAAGCGGGGAGTCCAACCCACCGCCATCACCACCTCCTCTTAGCCCTCCACAAACCCAACAAAAGGAGGATGAATACGAAGATTCTAAGCAAGAAAAGAGCCAAAGAGCAAGAGCAGAAAGAAGAAGATGAACAGAAAGAGAAAAATTAAGATGTATCCACAAGAAAAGAATTTTAGAATATTCCTTGATCTACTAGCTGTGGGGTACTCACGAGAAGAGGTAGCCACTGTGGAATTTGAGTTGCCAAGCACAAGACCCAAGGAACAGATGCAGAGCCTGCGAGTAGTGGAAGTGAAAGAGATGGCCACTGATACAGTGGACCTACAGCCACCGACCAATGGCTGGGATGTGGTGATGTAGAAGCTAACCAGGGTCAGGGCAAAATCATTGGCCACAGAGAGTGAGATTGCTAATCTCAAAACCACTAAAGTTCAAATCAACGCTGAAGTAGGCACACTACAAAAAACAAAGCCAAGAGCAGATATAGAAACAAACAAAGCTGCAAGCGAGTTTGGACGCGGCATTACAAAGATGCTAGGAAATGGAACGAGAGAATCAAGCAACAGAAAACAAGCTAAGAAGAGCTGAAGAAGAATATAATAAAATCATCAAGTCATTGACAGATGCAAAGAGGGAAAGGGACAACCTAACCCTACAACTTGCTGAAGAATCGAAGGAGGTGGAAGCCCTGAGGAATGCCAAAGAGAAGGCAGAGATAGACCATGAAGCGAGCCAGGATGAGATCATCGAGCTAAAAGATCTGATTAAAGTCAAAGATCAAACCATCCAACGGCTACGAGCATCTCTGGCCAGAGTCAGAGCTGCTAGCTCGACTGACTACTTCAGAGACTGATTTATATGAAGCACAAATGAAGGGGCTCCAAAAGGAGTTGACATTGGAGAAAATACAAAGGCTGATGCTAGCTGAGGGCTCTATGGTAATGTAGAACTGACTGGAAGAAGAACACAAGGCCATGCAAAATGAGCTAGAAGCCATCAAGAGAAAGTTGGAGGAGGAGGAAAAGATAAATGCCGATCTGAACGACCTCCTTGTGAATATGGGAGAGCAAGCGGAAAAAGAAAAGAAGATGCTTCAAAAGCAGATAGAAGAGCTGAGAGGCCATTAGCCAATGGAAGAGCAACAGTTTGGCACTGGGCCAGCAGCCATGGAGGGGATCGACCTAGAAAATGTGTCAGATCCCGTGGACACCACAATGCAAGAGGAAACCCTTGTGGGACCCTCACAAGAGCCACAAGATTTGATAGAAGAAGAAGAAGAGAAGCTGTAGAAGGCCATAGAAGCGGCAGTCACAAACACAGCCAAAGAAGTCTTGGAATAGGAGCAGAGGGTCTTTAAATCAATGACTATTCAGAAGATAGATGCCAGTAACCTTCAGCGTTGTCAGGAGTTTCTTGGAGCAAGGTATTGCGCATATGTACATACCCTCTCTCCCATATCCTCTGCTAATATATGAAGCTGCCACGATAAACAAGCGGATCATAGAGGAGCCAACAGTGCCAATGTACAAAGCAGACATCTTCAAACCTGAAGGGGTTAAGCTGATAGTGGACTCTCAACCTAGGTGGAGAAAGGCATGGCTGACAAAGTATTCTCAATATCTAATCCATCTGGTAGAGGCACCTAAAGTGATCAGAGATAACCTCAATTTTTGCCCTGTACCAAGGATGAGAACATGGAAAGCCCACGAGGTATTGCAGAGAATCCAACCCACGTGGCAGGCGAGAGAATAAGTGAGAAATACATGGTGAAAACCCTAACGGGTGCTATCAAATTGTTCACTGGCTGGCCTGACCTATCTTGCATCATGATGAGAAAGATTTTCAAAACCCTTTTGGCACTCTCCGAAACATTCAAACCAAGCCTGGCGGCAGACAGTATCTTCTACTTTCAAGATATATACAGATGTGCATACGATCTGTCTGGTCAGCCTTCTCACGAGGTGATACATGCATTGTATCAAAGGATTATGTTTGTTCCATATTATCACCTCCAGGCCTTTGAAGAAGCCTTCTACACCGGCTTCTTCACAATTAGCACCGACATATTCGGCCCGACGCTACTGGCTCAACATGCGAGATATGAGTCTCTTCTCAAGATGAGAGATAGCCTACACTGAAGAAGCAGCTCAACTGCCATGTCGGGACGACATGAACAAAGAGGGGGGGAGTGTTAGCAGTTGGACACACCCTACGGAGCTTGGCGGAATATTATTTTTTGTAATTATTCATTTATTGAGGAAACCCGACTTTTCACCTTTGTAATTATTGGGGCTTACAGAAGTTTCCAGATTGTATCCGATTTTTGACATTTAGATTGAGTAGATGGTCAAATTGGAACATTAGGGTTTGAGATTGTAAGGTATTTATACCACTTTTGACCTTAATGAAAAAAGACCTATTGTCATTTTAAAAAAAAGTATTGTCTATGAGTGAGCGTACTATGTACGAGAGAGAGAGAGAGAGAGTGAGAGTTTCATCTTTACGCTACGCGCGCACCGGTGGTCACAATCAAGTGCAGAGAAGTGCAACGTGTTGCCCCCGACGAGAGCTACGCGCCGATACCTACATTGCGAGTGTACGGTCTGGTTTTGCAAGCTCGACCTACGAGCTTCATCTGGTGATTCAGTGAGCATACATTATCCGTTTTTGCATTTCAGCATATCCATGCGTTCGCATTGAGTAGAGCTACGCATTAGGCACATTAGTTTTTGGAAACGATGACCTGTAAATATCGGCCAGACATTCTACGTGATTTTGCACCAGGTGTTTAGGGTTGGGATTTTGGTTCATGGACCTTAGGGTGAGCGACCTATTGGTGTTAGTAGGGTCTCCTTCAAGGTCTGTGGCGTTTCGAGACCGTTTGATGGGTATTTCGCTCTTGGAAGCGTTGTAAGAAATCTCCTCTTAAGCACTCATGAAGGTTGTAGCTTAGACATTGGGTAGAGACCTCTGTAGGAATTAGTCGAGAGTCGGTCGAGTGTAGGTTGATACCCCATGCTTGCTTCCACGCGCCTACGGGTCGAGCTTCGGCCTTAGCTGACAAATCTTGTTAGGTGAGTTCTCGCTGTGCTGACGTCCGTCGCGGCGTATCCACCAACACTCTCTTTGATGCCCAACATTGGGAGTTTAGGCAAAGCCAAGGCAAAATCCTAGACGCATTAGTCATGTAGGTCGTTCAACCCCCGATGCACTAACCGCGTAGATGAGCCTAACAAAAAGAAGAAGACCTAGGCAACACCCCCGATCCAGAAACGCCCCAGGTCAATGACCCTTTTATCTAAGGCTATGTGGTGATCCTAGTCTTGTAGCAACGTTACCATGAGAAACATAACACGTGAGTTCAGTCACAATAACACATTCCATATGCACATTTAATCTTTTCCAAGCAGTTAGATTGTACAGGGTCTCTACCCTTACCTGTCTACCATAAACCATCCAAATCACTTCATGATCTAATCCCAAAACCATAAACCATAATCCAATCACATCACACGGGTGAACACTCCATCCAACTCGGGTGAGGCATAACCAACCTTTCATAACCACTTTAGCACAAAATTATGGCTGTAAAAATTTTGGCAACATAACCATATTCCAAAAAAAAAACCAAGATCCACATTGTGTGACGCGACACGGGAGAGAAAAATACATTGATAAGGATATACAGAGTACGCAGAGTAAACATATGAAAACAAAGAGTCTGTATGGATACAAAGTAATCATTACAAGAAGAGCATAGCTCGTTTCATAACCTCTCGACCATCCCCGAGCTATCTCAATCACACTCTCACTCTCACTCTCAATCTCAATGTTATGCACAATCTCAATCTCAATCACACTCTCACTCTCAATCTCAATCACAAATACACTATCAATCTCAATCTCTTGATGGCAACAACGATCATAATCGAAATCGCAACACGATCACAATCCCAATATCTTGACACCCTGCATCGTCTACAAAATAGCCAAAAGAACATACTTGTGCAACCAAATCAACATGGTAATCAAATTCAAAACATCATTTTGTACCATCATAAAAGAGTATAATCACTTCTTGACTGGATCAAACCAAAGAGATATTACTTGTGTATATTTGTTTGTAAGCTAACCTGTTTGCTGTTTGTAGGCTGTACTGCTGCTGCTGACAATTTGTTTCTATCATAACTTTGTTAAACAAACTCAGAATATAGACTTCTAGGTACTCAAAACGATGGGAACAGGTTTGATCTATAAGGGTTCACGGACAGAATTACGAAAAACGTATTTTTTTGTCTGAGAACTCAACTTTTAGGTCGCGACTCCTAAAAACACTATTTTTGGGTCTCCACTACTTTTGCAACTTATTTTAAGCCTACCCATGCATTTTAAGCTAAAACACATAAATATAACACATTGATACTAATAAAAATCTTAGTTTTAATTACGTTTTTATTATACTGTTCATAAACAGACTATCTGTTGTTCATTAATCTTTATGAAATATGTCTTTGGTGTAGTATTTGAAAAGAAGAGTGTATATTTTTTCTCTTAATATCTTAAACTCATTCATATAAGATCTATCTAATAGACTATTCAACAATCTTTCAAATCGTGCTAAACGAAAGATATGGCTTACTACGTTCTTTTTTACTTTAAGAACTTCAAAATTTAGTCCTATTACATTCTCCCCTTATCAAAATTAACTATGTCGTCAGAGTTGGAAAGAGGGGTTTTTTTAACATACAAAACATCAAATTCAATCTAAGAGGAATGTTTTACATGATAAGAAGAATCCTACTTCTAAGTTGTCTAACTCTATAATCAAATTGGTTTCTAGTACAGCGTTCACATCTTTTCTTTAGGTTAAGATTTCAAAGAGCTGAAATTTATAAACACACATAAGCAATCATGATAATACAAATAATCCTTATGTAAACAATATTTCTTCTCAACCATCTCTCTTTATTTTTCTGTTTAATTTCAGGTTTAATTTCTCAGCTAGATTAGAGGACAAGAATCAATGTGTACTACTTGAATCAATTAAGAAATCCAATTTCAAATCTTAAATTTTATGCATAACTTTGATCATAGAAGCTTTCAAATGATGCATCAAAGACATAAAGCATCATAAAGAAGGGTTAGATGACTTACCTTTATCATTCGCGTGGTCAATAGTCTCCAATTCAACCATCTTCGTACATATTTTCTTATCAATGGCTTTGTTCGGGCATTTGAAAGTCTAGTGGCCTTACTCTTCTCGAAACTTGATTGATCTTGCAGCTTCTCCTGCATCGTCATCATCTTGATCATCGCTCCTCTTTCATTTCTTCTTCTTTGATACTTTTTCTCTTGGAGACGGTGATGGACCGTTTCCATGTTTAACTTCCATATTCTCCTCCACTTTGTCTTCTTGCACCAGTATTCCCTTTCCTTTATCCGCTTCCTCATATCTGTTAAGATCTTCATTGAGCCATCGCATAATCTCCTCTTATTCCTTCAATCACTGCTGACATGCTTCCATCGCTACCGCAGGATTGAAACCACTCTGATACCACTTGTGACGTGACACGGGAGAGCGAAATACATTGATAATGAAAAAAGAATATACAGAGTACGCAGAGTAAACAAATGAAAATAAAGATTCTGTGTGGATACAAAGTAATCATTACAAGAAGGGGCATAGCTCGTTTCATAACCTCCGGACCACCCTCGAGCTATCTCAATCACACTCTCTCTCACTCTCATCTCAATGTTGTTCACAATCTCAATCTCAATCACACTCTCACTCTGAATCTCAATCACAATCACACTCTCAATCTCAATCTCTTGATGGCAGTAATGATCATAATCGACATCTCAACACGATCACAATCCCAATATCATGACACCCTGCATCGTCTACAAAATAGCCAAAAGAACATACTCGTGAAACCAAATCAACATGGTAATCAAATTCAAAACATAATTTTGTACCATCATAAAAGAGTGTAATCACTTTTTGATTGGATCAAACAAAAGAGATATTACCTGAGTATATTTGTTTGTAAGCTAACCTATTTGCTGTTTGTAGGCTGTCCTTCTGCTGCTGACAATTTGTTTCTATCATATCTTTGTTAAACAAACTCAGAATATAGACTTCCAGGTACTCAAAATGACCGGAACAGGTCTGGTCTACAAGGCTTCGCAGACTGAATTGCGAAAAACGTCTTTTTTTGTCTGAAAACTCAACTTTTAGTTCACGACTCCTAAAAACACTCTTTTTGGGTCTCCACTACTTTTTCAACTTATTTTAAGCCTACCCATGAAGTTTAAGTTAAAACGCATAAATATAACACATTGATACTAATAAAAATCTAGTTTTAATTACGTTTTTATTATACTGTTCATAGACAGACTATTTGTTGTTCATTAATCTTTATGAAATATGTCTTTGGTATAGTATTTGAAAAGAAGAGAGTATATTTTCTCTCTAAATATCTTAAACTCATTCATATAAGCTCTATCTAATAGACTATTCAACAATCTTTCAAATCGTGTTAAACGAAAGATATGGCTTACTACATTCTTTTCTACTTTAAGAACTTCAAAATTTAGTCCTATTATACATTGGCTCCCACCATAAAATCACAACCATAATCCATGAGGCATCTCAGCCCTTATCCACAAATCATATTCTCACTGAACCAACTCCCACGCTTGGCGTTTGATATATCCACTACATTTAATCGGAGTCCACACACATGGCTCATAAGACATGAGCTTTTCATGCATAAAATAATTCCGAACAGCAACTAAAAATGATATAAAAATTAGATTTTGATAGCATCTAATCATGCAAACTTGATGCATCATATCTGTACTTCACCTCTCTAGCACATAGAGCTAGCTTTGATCTAGAAAGTTTGAAAGCAAACATACCCATGCACATGAGGCATCCACATCTATCCGTAAGGTTCCATACATAATATGATATCATTCCATCACCATAAACATGATGAAAAATAGCTCCGACCCTTAGGTCGACCATAAACCATAACTTCACACATATGCAAAAAACAACTTTTTACCATTTTTGGGAGCATACATAAGATGCAAATGAGAGTGTTTGACTTCCAGCAATGCATAAATCTCATCTCCATAATATAGAACAACACTCTATCACATCACTTTGCCCATTTGACACTCACACAAAAATCGGTAACACAAAAAGAAGCCACTTTATTCATATCGCCTATGCGATTCGGGTTGAGTAACCATATACCCTCACATGAGATTCTGGACATCTCATACTTGAAATCAACTCACCAAAATAAACCATAAATCATACGTAAAGTGCTCGGTTAACTCACGATGTCATATTGTACTCCCCCTTTGTAGCACCCCTACAAGCGTAGGTAAACCCGCTTATGGAAGGATTAATAACTCGCATACCCAAACATGATTAAAAAATCGTGGGGCAACTTCATACGCACTCGTCAAATCATATATACACTCGTATCTGAAAAAACTATCACCGAGAGGGTGTCTACTCAAAAAAACAACAGAAAAAGAGAGATGATGGTGGCTATGGAGTTTAGAGCTTTTCATCGTGCTTTAGAATTGATTAAGGGCTATCAAAATAACGACATAAAAAGAGAGATGATGATGGCTATGGAGTTAGAGCTTCTCACCGTGCTTTAGAATTGATGAAGGGCTAGCGTAAGGCTTCTTGCTTTGCCGCAAGAGAGCAGTTATGAGTGCGACGTAGAGGTCTTTACCATGAGAGCTTTGTAAGAACGGATACACCGTGAAACGAGAGAGGAGATAGTAAGCAAGTAGAGAGAGAGTATCATTTTTCTTCTTCCCGTAAACGAGAGAGAAGAGCTTATGGAGATGGTGATGTGAAGAGCATGCACCACTCTGTATAGTAGGAATGGATTGCCTTGCAGTGTTGTGCAGCTCCGCTCCCATGCTAAGAAAAATACCAGAAAGATGCACGTCGAGCTTATTTGAAGCTTACCTGATAAATGATTAGTGCTCAAGGCTTCGTAACAAGCTATTTTTACGGTTAATGTATGTCAGATGCAGCTTTAAAGGGCCAATAGATGCTTTAATGATGCTAAAAATGAGTATGCTTGAAGTGAGAGTGGATGGGATATTATGATCTAGAACTGCAGTGCTTGAAGTGTTCTACCAACCTGTCTTTACTGCTCGTCAATTGGAGCTACAGTGCAGAAGTTATGGCAGGTTCAAGTTTAAGTCAATTACAGATCCGTACCGGATTGGGCGACTGCAACTGAGGGGATAGAAATAAAGTGAATGCATGGGCTTTAAGTCCTCACTTTTTGGAGCGTGTTTGTCTTTTCAGATCAGTTATCGGAGTTACGGTTACCAAGATATCGCCAGATTAAATTTCATTGGGGGCTGGTTCCTTACCACGGTCTAGTCGGCTCGGTCGATAAACCATCTGGGAAATTTTGGGCTTCAACCAAGGAATTTTGGGAAAATATTCTGTACCCGAAAATGCTTGAGTTGAGTGGCATGCCAAATGGCTAATCGAGACACACATGCTTTGGAAATTAAATATGTTAAATGTCATGCCCGTATGGAAGCACATAAGGTTCTTGATGAGCTTTGAGTTTGACGATGTCGTCTCTTGGAGTGCATTGCAAAATTATGCCTTAAGGCTATGGAAAAGAAGTTTGGGACAATTTTAATCGAATGCGAAGGGAAGGCCTTTCACTAAATACAACCACCAATGCTTATATCTTGAAGGCAAGTGGCTATACAACCCATTGAAATGAGCAAATAAATCCATGACAATATTGTCAGTCAGAGGCTGTTGAAAATGGGTATGGGGCAATTTTTGGGTTGTTGTGCATGCCGAATGTGGTGCCCTAATGATTTGAAGTGGCCACCCACCCATAACCTCAAAGGGAGGGGCCTCCCAAGGAGCTGTGGGCGCCCAAAATCAAAAGATCATCAAGTGGCCACCCAAGGGGTGGGGAAAGAAAGAAAAAAAAGGGGGGCATGGAGAGCAGCAGACAGAGAACGGAGGCACAAGAAGGGGAAGAGAGGCTCAGGCCGGCCAACTCAGGCATCAAATGAGGGTGCCAAAGAAGCAAGCAATGACGAGCAGGCCAAGGCAATCCTATTCGGTCCAAGCGGTGCACAATTTGATGGAACTTATCAAAATGGCTTTCTACGTCAGCTCCTTGTTCCCACGACCCTAGCAATGACGGTGCCGTTGTTGCGTTGGGGACGCTATTTTAAGAGGGTTTTTTTGAGCATGCAAAAGGAACAAAGGGGAGCATGAGGTAAGGAGTTAGGGGGCAAGGGCTTGAACACAAGGAGGGTGAACAAGAAGGTGAAGACTCCATCTCCCTCTCGTTATCGACCTCAAGGGGAAAAAGACTCGGAGGAAATCTCTCTCTCTCTCTCTCTCTCCCTCTCGCTCTCGGAGTTAAGCATGGAAGCAAAGGGCTTTCTCTCTCGAAGGAGGTTGGTTGTGGCATGAGAAGGAACGAAGGTAGAGGGGAGCGCATAAAAAAAGGAAGGAGAAGAAGTTGGTGAGGGGAGCTCGGCTTTGGGAAAGCAAGAAGGAAGGCTCAAGGCTCTCACTCTCGTGCATGAGCAAGGAGAAGCCACGTTCTCTCTCTCTCTCTCATTCTTGGACATAAACAAGGAGTCGGAGAAGAGGGGCAAAGGGAAACGCTTTCTCTCGTTCTCAAAATAAAGCAGGGAAATCTCTCTCTCTCGAGACCTCCTTGACAAGCAAGAAGGAAGACTCAAGGCTCTCTCGCTTGTGGATAAGCAATCAAGAAGTTCCTCTCTCGTCGAGCATAAGGAGAGCGGCCGTGATTGAAAAGCCAAGGGAAAGGAGAAACTAGGTTAAGCAAAGAAAGGAGTGAGCAGAGAAGGATAACAAGATTTGTGAAAGCTTAAGCTATCTGGGAGCTTGACAGAATCTTTTAAGGGAAATTGAAGGCGTCCAAAGCAAGTCGATTAGAGGAGAAGTCGAAGCTTGTGAGCAGCAAACAATGCAGTGCAAAGCACACAGAGCAGGAAGCTGTAGAATATTTGACAATACTTGAAGCGTGAAGATTGAGGCAGTGAGCTAAATTAAGGTTTGTATAATCCAAGGGACAATTGACGCAGATAAAGAAACAGAAGAGAATTTCCATCATCGTCATCAGCTATAGATTGATTAAATATCATGTTAAGTCCCAGTGTCATTAACGGCCAGGTTAATCCTGTAAAAAGGGAGCTTAAACTTCTAGTTAGCAGATGATCCAAGTGACGGTGCTATTAACAGTCTACCTTGGCTAAGGATTATGTTGTACTCAAAGCATTATCTTATTAATTGATGACTAAGTGATTGCCATAGCCTCTTTCACCTATTGTTCTTATTCTCTTTTATATCTCTCACCACTAGATGCCCAGCGCCTTCCCGGCTCACGTTTTGAACAAATATCCCTCGACAGCGGTAGTAGACGCAAAAGACGGCACTGAAAACTGAGCACTCCTTGCCAATTTATAGGCACTGCAGCAAGCTAGAGTGATGCTCAAGGCAAGCTACTAGTGTCCCATCTCAGCCAGGATTAGCTACAAACTTTTGGAAAAAGACTCCAATCTTTTCTATAAACATGGCACATCTTTTGGCAGTCAACTCTCCCACTTACCATTCACTTTTTATAGTAAAAATTGACTAACTGGCTAGTATCCCTGCAACTAATGAAACTGTGACTAGACTATGCCGCACCGTGATGTCCTGACATAATTATGGCTTTCTCGTACTGCCTCAAGATATTTACAGTACTGCTTTTTATAAACATAATTCCCATAAAAATCCCTTTTAATCTCATTGTTGCTCCGGGTGGTCATTTTAAAATGCTATGGAGACTAAAATTAATATTTTTATGTTTAGGTCATCCTAAAAAGCACGTTGCTTTTCAAAAACGTCGAAAACCACGGAAAGCTAAAAATAGCATAAAAAGTTTTCAAAATTTTCTAAAATCAAACCACGTGTTCTCCTTGTCCACTGGAACAAGAAAGCGGATTTGCTTTTCACTAAAAAGCACTAAAAATGATGAAAAGCTAAAAATAGCGTGGAAAGCACTCAAAAATTAGATTTTTACAAAATAGAACCATAGCTTCCTTGAAACAGGCAGGTTAAGGATCCAACACTGCTTTTTGCAAAAAGCACCTAAAAGCATAAAAAACATGAAAATAGTGAATTTTCTCAAAATTGAACCAACCGTCCGTTTGACCTACTGGAACATGGAAACGACCTTGTTTTTTATTTTTGAACCTTACAATATTGTTGATCAAGCATCTTAAATCAATATTTGGCAAAACGAACATTAGAATCTATTTTTCTTATTTTCAAAAGAGACCCAAAAATTGGGGATCTTACATCCTTTCACACTTGAAAATTTCGAAGTGTCCTCACTTCGACATGAAATCTGGATAACTTAGTTTCATTACATTATCACGCTCCTAAGTGGAATCTTCCTCAGTATGTGTTGACAATTTAACTAGGTGTTCAATAATGGTCAATAATGGTTCGATTACGTAGAGGCTTAGTTCTACTTTGAAGTATCACTTCGGGATATACTTCGAAAGTTCCAACAGTAGAGGTAGATAATAGAGAATCATCAAGAATGTGTTGTGGATTAGGTACATACTTCTTGAGTAAGGTGACGTGAAAAACATCATGTACGTTTATGTGTGGTGGCAAGAAGAGTCTGTAAGCTTGATCATTAATCCTCTCTATGATTACAAAAGGTCCACAATATCTGGCACTGAGCTTCTTACACTTACCCATTGATAAGGAACTACGTTTGGGTTTCAGTCTCAAAAATATTATATTGTCCTCTTCAAAAAGTCTGATAGATCGTTTAGGGTCAGCATAACTCTTCTGTCTATTGTAATAGGACTAATATTTGAAGTTCTTAAAGTTGAAAAGAATGTAGTAGGACATATCTTTCGTTAGCACGATTTGAAAGATTGTTGAATAGTCTATTAAATAGAGTTTATACGAATGAGTTGAAATATTAAGAGAGAACATATATTCTTTTTTTTTAAAATAATACACTAAAGACGGATTTGATAAAGATTAATGAATAACAGATAGTCTGTCTATGAACAGTGAAATTGAGATTTTTATTAATATCAATGTTTTATATTTATGTGTTTTAGCTTAAAATGCATGGGTAGGCTTAAAATAAGTTGTAAAAGTAGTGGATACCCAAAAATAGAGGTTTTATGAGTCGCGACCTAAAAGTTGCGTTTTTAGCCAAACAGAGACGTTTTTTGCCATTCTGTCCGCGTAGCCTTGTAGACCAGACCTATTCCCGTCGTTTTGAGTACTTGGATCGCTCTATTTTGAGTTCGTTTGTAAAAGTTATGATGAAAACAAACAGAAGGCAGCAGCAGTGTAATGTACACAGGGACAGACAAACCTACAACATCATACAGTTCTCCTTGCTATCAACCAAGAAGTGGATTGTTTCTTCATGGTAGAGTATGACAATTGAGATTATGAAGGTATATAATTATGTTTTTTTACTTTGATTATCATGTTGAATTGGTTGCACGAGTATGTTCTTTTGGCTATTTTGTAGGCGATGCAGAAATCAATGTGTGAAACAGGATCTGTGCAAAGTGTCATGATAGAAATCTAACCTTTACGGATCGCTTAGCGATCACGTTCTTATATTATTCTCGCAGGTATATTTGATACGAAAATCGTGCAGGCTTTTCGAGGAAAAGAAGGATAAAAGCACGACGGGGGGTGCGTTTGGGGATCATTCACCGATCTCTTCTACTGCAAGTGCGAGTGCGAGTGCGAGTGCGAGTGCGAGTGAGAGTGAGAGTGAGAGTGCGAGTGCGAGTGCGAGTGAGACGCTGCATGCAAGCGAACTGAAGCTCGGGGGTGGTCGGGAGGTTCGAGCTCCGTACAACGGAGTGCGCCCATATATTTTGCTCCTCTGTTGTATCAAAACTCTACAAAGATTCATCAATACAAAGATCTCTTTCTCTATCTTTTGCTATCGATATCTATTATTCGGTTCCCGTGACAATTGGTATCAGAGCAAGCGGTTGATTCTGGACATGGAAGGATACGAGAGGAGGATGAAGGAGCAAGAAGACCTGATTCGGCGACTATGAGAAGATCTGAAAATTACAAATCGAGAGTGTGCTAAGGCTCTGTGGGGCAAAGCAGCACGAGAGCTTGATATCTATGTAGACTTGATGGCCAACATGAAGGTGAAAACCATGCTAATCCACCTGCAAACAATAATCATCGTGGCGGCGCTGGGGTACCGCCAAAAGAAACAATGACGATATGGGAGAAGCGACAATCAAATCATTCTTAATGAAGGCTAAGCTTAAAGAGTTTGATGGCATAAGAAAGATATGCGAAGATTTAGAAGCGTGGATTGAAGAACTCAAAGATTTGGATGATACTTTCAATATCAAGAACACGACCACCAGACTTTCGAATGCTCGAGCAAGGTGACCGATAAGACAATACGTACCAAGATGGCTCAATTGGAGACTTTTGGCGATGCGTACGATAAAGGTAAGTCATCTACCCCTTCTTTGTGATGTTTTATGTCTCTGATACGTCCTTTGAAAGCTTTTGTGAGATCGAATTTATGCGTAGAAGTTGAGATTAAAATTTGAATTTCTTAATTGATTTTGATAGTATTCATTGCTTCTTATCGTCTAAATTGATTGAGAAATTAAACTTGAAATTAAATCGAGAAGTTAAAAGTCTTGTGGATTTAACTAGTGGTAATAATAGTTTCACGAAAGAGTTAGTAGAAAAATTGTTTTTTTTTTTCTTTGAAGAGTCGAAATCATAAAGATGATTTCTATAACATAAACATTGATATGCATGATATTATCATTGGTATCAATTAGATCATTGAAAATCATGTTTTGATTGATTGTTAAGAAAGAAAAATATATCTTTAATCATTTGATGATGATAAGTCACACTCTTTGTGGAAAGAAAGAGATTCTAAATCTAGTTTTGGGAATGGAATTGATAAGGTGATTTAGATAAGAGTGTGAGACGTTGCTTGTGTTTGCTAATGAGATTAAAGAGAATCTGGGGATAAACATAAAGAGACAAATCCAGAATTTATAGAGGATCTCTTACATGAAGTTAAGGATGTGTTCCGGACGATCTTCCTGGTATACCTCCGCCTAGAGCGGTAGACCATGCCATAGATCTATATCCAGGAGTGACACCTTATTCCAGATCTCCATATAGGATCAATATTGATGAGCTTAAAGAGCTCAAGATACAACTTGATGATCTTTTGAAAAAGGGTTTCATTAAACCTAGTGTATCTCCTTGGGGCAGTCTTGTGTTATTCCAAAAGAAAAAGGATGGTACATATAGGTTATGCATTGATTACAGGGGGATTAAACAAACAGACCATTAAGAACAAATATCCTCTTCCTCACATAGATGAATTGCTTAGCCATTTGAGTGGTGCCACAATATTTTCAAAGGTTGATCTTCGTTCTGGCTACCATCAAATCTGCATTAAGGTCGAGGACATTCCAAAGATTTCTTTTCGTACACGTTATGGACATTATGAATTTAGAGTTCTTGCTTTTGGTTTGACTAATGCACCAACAACTTTCATGTTCTTAATGAATAATATTTTTCACCCGTATCTTGATGACTTCATTCTGGTATTCTTGGATAATATTTTTGTGTATTCTACGAATGAAGAAGATCATGCATTGCACTTAAAGAAAATATTTGAGGTTTTGCGTGAACATAAATTGTATGCCAAAGCAAGTAAGTATTCTTTTGCAAAGGATCAGATTGTGTAATTGGAAAGAGTGATTTCTAAAGAGGGGATTCACATTGATCTTGATAAAGTTAAGACTATGTTAGTAAGAGATGTAAGAAGCTTTATGGATCTAGCACAATATGAGAGAGCACACATTAAAGATTTCTCTAAGATAGCAAGTTTTTTGACCGAATTGACCGAGAAAGACAAGGGTTTTGTGTGGACTTCTAGCTGTGAGACTGCTTTTGAGACCTTGAAGGCTAAAATAGCGGAAAATTATGTTTTGAAAGTTCCTGAGATGGGCAAACCATTTGTTGTGTCTAGTGACGCTAGTGGTGAACAATTAGGTTGTGTTTTGACACAAGAAGGAAGAGTAGTTGCATATGAGTTTAGGAAATTAAGACGACATGAATTGAACTATGTAACACATGATCTAGAATTGCTTGCTATTGTTCATGCATTGAAACATTGGCGTTATCTTTTGCTTGGTGTCAAATTTGAATTGCGTATTGTTCATCAAAGTTTGAAGTATATTTTCACTCAGCCATTATTAAATAACAAACAAAGAAGATGGATTGAATTGCTGGCTGAGTATGACTTTGATTTGAAGTGTTTGTGTGGGAAAGAAAATAAAGTTGCAGATGCATTGAGTCATAGGCCCATGTGTAATTTGTTGACTGTTGTGCAATCCGATTTGGTTGATGAGATACATGCCGAAGTTGAAAACGATTCTTTTTACATACCTATTTTGAAATTCTTGCGTGAGAATATTGGTGAGATGTATGAGAACAGATATCACTTGTATAAGGAAAATCTGTATTATTATGACCGCTTGTGTATTCCTGCAAATTCTGCTTTTAAGAGTCAAATTCTGCATGAGTGTCATAATTCACCTTTTTGTGGTCATCCTGGATTAAATAAGACATATGAAAAGATTAAAACCTTATTCTTTTGGCTGCATATGAAATTGGATGTTAAGAATTATGTGTGTGAGTGCTTTCAATGTCAACAAGTTAAAATTGAACATAAGAGGATGCCTGGTGACCTTCAACCCTTAGACATTCCTTTACAGAAGTGGGAGTCTATATCCATGGACTTTATTATTAGACTTCCTACTACTCGTGGAGGGTATGACTCGATCTTTGTGGTAGTAGATAGACTCACAAAACAGGCTCACTTCTTTCCCGTGAAAATAACTGATACTGCTTTGACCATTGCACGCTTGTTTGTGAAAGAGATATTTCGTTTGCATGGCATGCCCAAGAGCATAGTGTCTGACAGAGATTCTAAGTTCACTTCTCATTTCTGGAGAGTGACTTTTGACTCTATAGGTACCCAGTTACGCATGTCTACTGCTTTTCATCCTCAAACCGATGGGGAAACGGAGAGAGTGAATCATATTTTAGAAGATATGTTACGAATGTATGTCAATTAAAACCAATCTAATTGGAATGAATATTTGCCTTTGGTTGAATTTACATACAACAGTTTATATCATTCATCTATTAGGATGACTCCGTTTGAGGCAATGTATGGCTATAACTATCCTACACCTATTCATTTTCTTAATTCGAGGAATAAGATAGAACTCTCACGTGAGATGCTTGAGAAAATGGATAGCGAGTCGGCCAAAATCAGGGGGAATATTAGAGAATCTCAAAAGAGACATAAACCGTATTATGACAAGAAACATCGTGTTGTGGAGTATGAAACTGGTGATATGGTTTTTTAAAGGTTATTCCTGAGAAGTCTCATTTGATTCTTGGAAATGATAGAAGATTGTCTCCACGATTTGTTGGTCCATTTAAAATTTTGAAGCGCATTGGTTCATTAGCTTACAAATTGGAATTGCCTTCTCATGTTAAAGTGCATCATGTATTCTATGTGAGTTTATTGAAAAAGTATGTTCCTAATGTGCATCATGTTTTAGAGGACAACTCTAAGTTGAAAGATGACGGACCATTGACTGTAGAATCAGACTTAGTACTAGATAGGCGTTTTAAACATATGAGAAATAGAGACATTGTGGAAGTTTTGGTTAAGTGGTAGAACTATCCAGTAGAGGATGCATTATGGGTTGATCTTAGTGTTTTGCAAAGAGAATTTTTCCCTCTTTAGACCAACTCTGAGGACAGAGTTAATTTTGATAAGGGGAGAATGTAATAGGACTAATATTTGAAGTTCTTAAAGTTGAAAAGAATGTAGTAGGACATATCTTTCGTTAGCACGATTTGAAAGATTGTTGAATAGTCTATTAAATAGAGCTTATACGAATGAGTTGAAATATTAAGAGAGAACATATATTCTTTTTTTTAAAAATAATACACTAAAAACGGATTTGATAAAGATTAATGAATAACAGATAGTCTGTCTATGAACAGTAAAATTGAGATTTTTATTAATATCAATGTTTTATATTTATGTGTTTTAGCTTAAAATGCATGGGTAGACTTAAAATAAATTGTAAAAGTAGTGGATACCCAAAAATAGAGGTTTTATGAGTCGCGACCTAAAAGTTGCGATTTTAGCCAAACAGAGACGTTTTTTGCAATTCTGTCCGCGTTGCCTTGTAGACCAGACCTATTCCCGTCGTTTTGAGTACCTGGATCGTTCTATTCTGATTTCGTTTGTAAAAGTTATGATGAAAACAAACAGAAGGCAGCAGCAGTGTAATGTACACAGGGACAGACAGACCTACAACATCATACAGTTCTCCTTGCTATCAACCAAGAAGTGGATTGTTTCTTCATGGTAGAGTATGACAATTGAGATTATGAAGGTATATAATTATGTTTTTTTACTTTGATTATCATGTTGAATTGGTTGCACGAGTATGTTCTTTTGGCTATTTTGTAGGCGATGCAGAAATCAATGTGTGAAACAGGATCTGTGCAAAGTGTCATGATAGAAATCTAACCTTTACGGATCGCTTAGCGATCACGTTCTTATATTATTCTCGCAGGTATATTTGATACGAAAATCGTGCAGGCTTTTCGAGGAAAAGAAGGATAAAAGCACGACGGGGGGTGCGTTTGGGGATCATTCACCGATCTCTTCTACTGCAAGTGCGAGTGCGAGTGCGAGTGAGAGTGAGAGTGAGAGTGCGAGTGCGAGTGCGAGTGAGACGCTGCATGCAAGCGAACTGAAGCTCGGGGGTGGTCGGGAGGTTCGAGCTCCGTACAACGGAGTGCGCCCATATATTTTGCTCCTCTGTTGTATCAAAACTCTACAAAGATTCATCAATACAAAGATCTCTTTCTCTATCTTTTGCTATCGATATCTATTATTCGGTTCCCGTGACATCTATCTTGAGCAGTCTTAATATTCTGCCATCTAATATCGGTTTGTAGTTGCATTTCATCTAACATTTCTTTGGATGCTTGAACTCGTATGAGAGGGTATGTCCATTTGAGTGGAATAAGACACTCTTGTCCATACAATGCTTGAAAAGGAGACATCCCAATTTGTTGGAATTAGGGTTGCAAGGAAACGCACAGAGCTTGGAGAAGACGAAGGAAGCTCAAGGCACACAACAGAGAGTCTATTACTTAGTGTCCAATGGAAAGATAGATAGCCATAGAGTGATGGGTGTATATACAATGCACGGGGGGAAAAACCTCCTAGTGAGGAAAAACTTCCCCGGTAGTCCTAAGCGTGTTCACACACATCATTACCACATGTTTATTGTAACTAATACCCCCTGGTATGATGCGGTGAACGAGTGCTGGAACATGAGTAAAGGGAAGTGCCATGCCTTGAGGAAATTATCAGTCCACAAAGGGGAGTAAGCCCAATGCTTTGCGGAAAGCTTTGAACTTCTCACGAGACAATGCCTTTGTGAAAAGATGGGCAAGGTTGTCCTGTGTTGGCACATAAGCCAAGCTGATCTTTCTTGCTGAGAGCCTCTCTGTGACATAGTGGTAATGCACCTCAATGTGATTTGTGCGAGCATGAAAAACTAGGTTCCTCACAACTGCCAATGTGCTCTTACTGTCAGTGTAGATAGTGTTGGCAATGTCATGTCCAACACCTAAATCATTCATAAGGCGTCTGAGCCATACACTCCACTGTAGCTCTGCAGATTGCCCTGTACTCATCCTCACAACTATAAATGGCCACACTGCTTCTTGCTCAACCATGATATACATGAACTGCCAAGCATGAAACAAGAACCACTTGTGGATACTTGCGCGTCAAAACAACCAGCCCACTTTGAGTTCGAAAAAGCATGTAAGTCTGGCAAAAATGATCCCCCCGTGGGATAAAACAAGACAAGATTAAAGTGCCACTCACATAGCACTAAAATACGTCGCGTAGAAATTGACGCAGGTACCGAGGAAATAAAGTTAGTTTCAAACTAAAAAGCATTGAAATAAGCCTCGAAAGAGACACCGGTTTCGTAACGTCGGAATAATTATCGGTATACAAAACGTCGGAACAAGCTTTGAAATGACCGTTGGAATGCACTATGAATAAGCATCGGTATTCCTATAGCATATTCCGAAGCTGATTTAGAAGGCTGTACTGAAGATCATACCGTATTCTGTACCGACGACCAAACCTGCAAATTTTTTTTGGGCAGAGAGGGCTAGGACTTGATGATGCATGTACTGCAGCAAAAGAAAACAACCCTTTCTTCCCAAAGGAAGAGTGCACAAGAAACCGCACTCCACCTACAAGCTGACGCTAAAGAGCGAGTGTATGCCAATTTTAGCAAAATTGTAAGAATAACATAACCACAAAATCAAAATCTTGATCATGGCATAACGGTATAAAAATTTAATAACCATAACTAAAACACGAAAACCATAAATATAACCTGTTTGCCATACCATAACCATTACCATAACTTGCTTCTCATACCATAACCATAACAACCATAACCATCATTGCACAACCATAACCATAACCATCACATGATTGCTATACCATCATAGCAAAACCATAACCATCACATAATTGTCATAACATCATTGCACATCCATAACTATAACCATCACATGATTGCCATACCAGCATAGCAAAACCATAACCTTAAGTTCACTGTCAAACCTTAACCATAACATATGTGCCATACCATAAACATAAGCATAAACCATAAACATAAGTACTTAAAAACTGTACATATGCAAACAATCACTAAGTGAGAAGACCCTCATGGTGATGCCTCCCAGTCGATGTCCTCTCTCGCCTCTTGCAGCTGGGTCAAAAGGGCCACAAGTCCATGCTTGTACGCATACTTCTCCTCTCGGCATGTCGGAAGGCGCTTCACGACAACTTCCTGCAAAATTATGGTTTAATCATTAGATAAATCTTCAAATAACATATATATTATCAATAATTTAAATCATACATATAATACTTACAAACTCATGTCGAAGCGTATTGTAGCCTCCACTCCCAAGATGTGACGCTCCAGCACACTCCAAACGTACACTGGCTGCATCTCTCTACTCGTGAAATCTTTGAGGATTTTCTTGCGTCTCTCGTGCAATCCCCGGCCACTCCTCTGCGTCCAACCATGCCAGCTTGGGATTGCCATCATTGTACCTATCTCTCGTCTCTGATCGACGGTGTGACATGGTGGACTTTGCCATGCTCAAAATCCAGGAGTTCGAGACTGGATCGTAGCCCTCTGTCAGCCTGTACTGTCTTTGAATGGCCTCGACAATCTAATTCTTTCTTTCAACATCAAGGTTATCCCAAAACTCCATCACAGAGTGACCAAACTGAATCATACGACGCTGTCAATTCCTCTGTCGCATGGAATTTCGGACCCTGTCTGCCATAACAGCCCCATCCCTGCTCTTGTACACCTTACTAGGATTATTCTCCTGTGATCCCCAAGGTGTACGTGGTGTGACGATCGGTGAACTATCTACTAAAGAGAGTGGTGGACTCTCTCTCGGTGGTGTGGACATAGCGGTAGAATCGCTACCACAACAACCACCGCCTCCAGAACGACACCTACCTCGTCTTGAGGATGAACGTCGGTGTAGGGGGAAAATGAGTCCTAGGCGTAGGGGACACACTAGACTGAGGTGTGGGGCCGCTCGATATAGGGACCACACTATTCCCGGGCGTAGCGTCGGCCGTAGTAGGTCTAGAGGGACCTGCTGCCCAAAAGTACTGTGCGATCGCGATCTGCTCTGGTGTGAACTGACACAAAAACAAGCCCATTTTCTCGGATGACATGCCGGTCGGAGTGATAGGGAAACTGAAATTAGGAGAGTATGGCTCATCGTCATCGGCCATGGTTAATCATACACAAACAACACCCACAAAATACGTTATTTTACAGAATATTTCCTAGCAAAAGTCATTAGTTAATCTCTCATCCTCTATGAGATCTTATGCACCAAAGATGTCTATCTCAATCTGTACTTCTGCATCTTCGTCATAAAACTCTACTTCTTCGTCGCTCTCCGCATAAGCTTCAGTGTTTGACACCTCATCTCTAGGTTCAGAAAATTGCTCACTGCTGACATCTACCTCAAATTCTAAACTTACAGTTGGAGTCAATCATGCGCTTTGTTCATGAATCACCTCTTCAACCTCAATGTCCAATCCTACACACACTTGCTTGCAATGTGGAGCAACTTGAACGACGTAGAGCCTGCAGGGCTTAGACAAATCATTCTCATCATTTTCTGCTCATAGTGGACCGTGTATGAACACAACTTGTTCACAATGCTGCAGGAGTACGAATGTATCCCGCGCATCTGTCCACACCCGCCTAGAGTTCACTTGAATCAATCCACTCTTGTCTTTATGAACAGTTACATTAGGGCCACTGGTAATAACTTTGGACCACTTGACATCAAAGATAAACATATCAAACTTTCTAAAGATAATCTTCAAGATGTCTTGGATGTAGCCAAAGTATTCAAGCTGGCTAGTCTCTGTATTCTCATCCCTGGCACTACTCCTACTTTCTTGGACGAAGCTTGCCCTAACACCACTGTCAAAAGTGACCCTTTGTTTGTCAATCCGTTGCACTCTGAAGTGCTTCTCGTGCGACCACAAAGCTCCATATTTGTGATACTGCAGCCACAAAATTGAAACAGACTAAATGTTATTAAAGCAAAGTAATCTTCATGTGGAGCTCGAAAAGGAAGTTGTGAAATATACATGCCAATCGCAACCACTTGACATCTCTTCTTCCTCTTCAGTAATCAACACACCATTCCTCTTTGCCTTTGAGACTGTCACATCTAACCACCACCCAGTTAGAAAGTCATGCAATTTTGAAGATGATCTGGAAAAGGAAGGTTTCTAGTGGCACAGTTGTGCTTGAATTGAAGGTGATCTATCAAGCGTCGTTGCTTTTTCCCTTCGTACCTCTCTAGCCACTTCTACATGATTTCTCTCCTGAGAAGGTAAAATCTCATAACCTTTTCTCGGATTGTGATGTCCATCTTCCTAACGATGCCTTGTCCCTGCGGCTCGTCCCCTATCACCTTGATGTTGACCTCAGTAGTCCACATTCAGGGCATCTCTGGATCAATTGAGACCAAAAATTCATCGATGAGGACAAGAAACTCTTGTATAAGCCATCCTTCGGCCATGATACCCTCAGGATGAGCCCTTTGATGAACAAACACCTTTAAAGTCTTCATACATCTCTCCAAGAAGAACATCCACTTGCTATGGACTACCCCAAAAACTGCAACTTCATCGACCACATGCAGAAGTACATGCATCTGGATGGTAAGAATGTTTTTTGGAAATTACTTCTCCACCATGCACAATGCTTCAATAGCATTTAAGCGTGCTGCATCGATGATGTCTTCTCTTATCTTTTTTGAATTGATCCAACGTACCAACTCAGTGATTTTGTAGATTTTTCTTCTAATGTCATCTGTCAAACAACCCTTTATGGCAATTGGTAAGATGAACTGTAAAAATTTGTGCCAATCGTGGGACTTAAGACCACTGAGATTGTCATCTCTCGTAAAAGCTGTTTTCAAACACCGCATGCACCTTGTGGGAGTCTTGAATGAAGATATAGTCTTCTTCACTTGTTGCTCTTCTGTGCGACTCAGAACCCATGGAACTTTTGGTATAGCAAACTTTCCATTGGGTTTAAGTTGAGGCCACATCTATGGCATTCGACCCACAGCGTGGAGGTCATCTCTTTGGGCCTTGCTCTCCCTTTTTCCAATGATGGTTTTCCATATGATCTCCCCCACATTCTTGAAGATGTGCATTGGGTCGAGCAAATGATTAATCAGTAGGTTACTCCAGTACGGGAGTTCATGGAAAATAGAAAGTATTTTCATTCTAGGTGGCATCCAATCTCCCCTCTCCAGCCACATGTTTTTCCAATCGCTCGCTTTCAATGGATGCATGTCATGTTTGCATATGTTTGGTCCACGTAGCTCATGTCCTTCAGGCAAAAATCTACCATGCTTCTCATAAAATGTCTTGCTCAAATGCTTAGAACGGTGAAAGCCAAGTCGAGGACCACATTCTGGACATGAATGATTGCTCGAGTAACTCAATCCTGAACCATCACAAAATTAAAATATAAAAGCATTGGCATCGCCATGAATCACATGTGTGTGAGGATTTTAAAGGCACTTACCAGAGTACTCATCAAACCCTAGCCAATCATGCATGGTCCACATGAGAATGACTTACACATGTACATTCCATCGTCCGATTGGTTGTGACATATCAACTACATCAATTCCTATCCACAAGATTTGGAGCTCTTCCATAAGTGGTGCCAGATAGATGTCCATGTTCTTTGCTTTGTACTTTTTTGGGATGATCAATGACAACAATAGATGGCACTTCTTGATAGAAATCCATGGTGGAAGATTATAATTAACCAGACAAATAGGCCACATGCTCCATGACAACCTCCATAATCCGAATGGGTTTACTTCGTCCATTGCCAGACTAAAGGGGATACATTGAGGCTCGTTCTTAAATGTAGGCCAACTTTCCTCTATGTGCTTCCATGCACGAGAGTCAGTAGGTACCCGCATCACATCATCTGTCGATCTAGTATTTGAGTGCCATGTCATCAAAGCGGCTATGGACTTGCACCTGAACATGATCTTTATTCTTGGAAGGATAGGAAAATATCGAAGGACCTTTGCAAGGATAAATTTTCCTTGTGTGTCCTCCCTGTACCTGTTTGATCCACAATTGGAACATTGTTCCAAGTTTGCATACTCATTGTGAAAAAGTATACAATCATTAGGACATGCATGTATTTTCTGATAATCCAAGCCCAAATTAGTAAGAAGCTTTTTAGCGGCTGAGCAATTAGGGGGCATGTGATTCCCTTATGGCAAGATTTGCTCATTGAGCAACCTATCGTTACATGAATAAGTCAACCCTTTGATCACCTTATATGAAATCTGTGAAAAACTCTGTGACTGAGGCATTAGACCAACCGTAGACAGACTGCAAATTAAGCATTGCCAACGCGGTACGGAGAACTGAGATTTTTGCACCGGTGTACAGCGCTATGTGTGCAAGACTTTCCATAATATCTCCCTCTTGATCGTTTCTATCATGCCGTCGATATGAACGGGATGGCTAAGGTTGGTCCAGAGTACTATGTTCAATGTTGTCGCCTTCTACGTTGGAATCCATGTCAAAGAACGCATCCAACATCTACTCCATCTCTACTTCTTGAAATGCCGCATCAGGTATTAGTTGGGAGGACTCAGTCGATGGCTGCTCGTTTCAAAATCGTCTTCTCTGGAATGAAGTTGGAGCAATATCTACTTGCGGTATTTGACATTCAATCTCTAGACCATGAGATCAATAATGCAGTTCTTGTAGTTTCTCTATTGGAAAGAGACCATCATTGCGTACGTGTTGGTTGCATATTTTTTGTTTTTGAAAGATCTGATGCTTGCAATGCGCACAAGGCAAGCCATCCTATCGTCCATACTTTATCTACCAATGATGCAACAAATAATTAAAACACTCTAGTTGTTATAATTACACACTACTAAGTACATGAAAATACATGACAACCTCACATTCTCTAGCCAAGCCCTATCCCCGCACACCTCGGTCTAGAGGTGCACGGAGATTAAGACCACAGGGTAATAATCTCCTCTTTATTGTTTAATGACTATATATTAAAGTTCTTGAAGTATGTGTGCACTTTTGAAGTACGATTTTTTTTTTCAACTATTTGCTGCTAGCTCTAACAACCTCACATTCTCTAGCAAGGCCCGATCCCCGCACACCTCGGTCTAGAGGTGCACTGAGATTAGGACCATAGGGTAATAGTCTCATCTTTTTCGTTCAATAACTATATATTAAGGTTCTTGAAATTTGTGTGCACTTTTGAAGTTCGATTGCATTTTTTATTCTATTAATTTGTCACTAGCTCTAACCTAACCTATAATCTCACCTAGCCTATAACCTAAACCTAACCTAACCTAACCTAACATAAAAACAACATAATGGTGAGGTGTTTAGAAAAACGGCAAGCCATAAAGCTTGCCCACAATGCATATGCGATGTCAACAAGCTCTATGGCTTGCCAATTTGACAAACGACTCACCATTGTGTCGTTTTTAGGGTTGCGAAGCGATTTTATGGCCTGAAAACCGCTTGCAGAATTATAGACAACACAATGGCAAGCCGTTGGAAAAACAGAAAGCCATAGAGCTTTCCCACAATGCATATGCCTTGTGGGAAAGCTTTATGGCTTGCCGTATTGCCAAACGGATCGCCATTGTGTTGTTTTTAGGGACATGGGGCAATTTTAGTGCTTGAAAATCGCTCGCAAACATAGAGACAACACCATGGCAAGCCATTTGGCAATACTGCAAGCCATACCATAAAGCTTGCCCACAATGCATATGCATTGTAAGCAAGATCTATGACTTTATGTATTGCCAAAAGGTTTGCCATTGTGTTGTTTTTATGGCTGTTTAGCTATTTTTGGGCTTGAAAACCTCTTGCGGACATAAAAACAACACAATGGAAAGTTGTTGGCAATACGAAAAGCCATAGAGCTTGCCCTCAATGCATATGCCTTGTGGGTAAGCTTCATGGCTTGCTGTATTGCCAAACTAATCGCCTTTGTGTTGTTTTTAGGGACTAAAAGCAATTTTAGCGCTTGAAAATCATTCGCAAACATATAGACAACGCCATGGCGACCCGTTTGGCAATACGGAGCTATTTTAGGATTTGAAAACCGCTTGCAGACATATAGAAAACACAATGACGAGCCGTTGGGCAATACGCCAAGCCATAGAGCTTGCCCACAATGCATATGCATTGTAAGCAAGCTCTATGGCTTGCTGTATTGCCAAATAGCTCGCCATGGTGTTATTTTCAGGGCGGTTTAGCTATTTTAGGACTTGAAAATCGCTCGCGGACATATAAACAACACAATGGTGAGCCGTTGGCAATACGGAAATCCATAGATCTTGCCCACAATGCATATGCCTTGTGGGTAAGCTTTATGGATTGCCGTATTGACGAACGGATCGCCATTGTGTTGCTTTTAATATGCGCTATGGGTAAGCTCTATGGCTTGCCGTATTGTCGAACGTAGCTTAACCTAACCTAACCTAACCTAACGTAGCTTAACCTAACATGGATTAAATTAATTGAACCTAACGTATAAGATAAACTAACCGAACCTAACCTAACTTAATGTAGCTTAACCTAACGTAGCCTAATATAACTTAACCTAACGTAGCTTAACTTAATCTAACCTAACGTATAAGATAACCTAACCTAGCAACGTAGATTAATTTAACGTAACCTAACGTATAAGATAATCTAACCTAACCTAATATAACTTAACTTATAACCTAAACTTAACTTAAAACATAAACCCCATCAATTGTATAATTTCAAAAACGACATAGTTCTAAACAAATTTTCTTCAAAACAAGATTTTTTCATAAACCAAAACAAAACTTTTTCATAATTTAAAATGAAAATTCACATCACAAACCATAATTTCTTTTAAAGCATTGAAAGTTTAAAGCATGATTTTTTTAAATTAATATACAAAGTAATTTAAATAAATTTAATATGCATTTAAAGGTTCGAGCACTCATATTCGTCCTATTTGAGCAATCAAAGTTGTTGTAAAAGTCTTGGAACCTGCAAAAACGCACACACAAACACAAAGTTAAACCCTAAACCCTAAATCTACAAGTAAACATGAAAACAATCTCACCTTAGTGTTATGTGCTAACCCACAAGGAAGATTAGCACTTCCGACGGCTTGTTTTGCACCAGATCTGTGAGAGATGGGGAAGAAGAAAGCTTGAGAAAATGCGCAAGAACAAGAGAAATGCACAGAGAAAGCCCACGGTTTGTTTTTTGCAGGTGCCGTTGGTACAGAAATCGGCTTAGGAGTCGGAACAACTGTTGGAGAAAGCGTCGAAAGGACATGTGCACTGACGTCGAAACAGGTGCCGAAACATGCGTCGAAAATTTGAAAATCAAAATTTTAAAAAACTTTAGCTCCCTCCATACATACACACACATATACCGACGCTTGCTTGTGACGCCAGTAATGTGGCGCCGGAATTTAAGTGACCTCTTGTAGTGTAGCGAAAACTCCTCTTGATAGCTTGCCAATGCTTAGACCCTAGGCTATGCATAAATCTGTTGATCTGTGAAATGACAAACTAAATATCCGGCCTCGTGTTGCATACATACAACAGTTTGGTAAAGAGTGAATCAGCAGGATCACCAGCATCATATAGACTCAACTTCAAACCTGTTTCCATGGGAGTGGTAATAGGTTTGCAATCTTGAAGTCCAAACTTACAAAGCAATGTCTTTATGTAAATTTTTTGACACAAGGCAATGCCACCATCACACTGCTTAAAATGTATGCCCAAGTAATGATGCAAAAACGCCAAATCTTTCATCTTGAAAGTAGCATTCAAATCAGCCTTAAATGCAGCAATATGTGCCTCATTGGGACCAGTGGTCAACAAATCATCCACATAAAGAACAACAATGATAAGTATATCGCCCTCATGCTTGACATACAATGTGCTTTTTGTTGGACTGTTAATGAAAGCCTCATTTGACCAAATGAGTGTTAGCCTTCTCATACCAAGCACGAGGAGATTGCTTCAACCCATACAAAGCTTTGTTACATTTGCACACCTTATCCTCATGTTTTTTCTTGGCAAAACCTCTTGGCTGCGTTACACAAATATGTCACCATTCAAGAAAATAGTAACAATGTCTGATTGATGTACATCCCAACAAAAATGAGCTGCCAATGCACATAGAAAATGCACATTAGTCATACGACAATTGGGAGCAAAAGTCTCTTCATAATATATGCCCTTTTGTTGTGCATAACCTTTTGCAACAACAAATCGAGCCTTATAGCAATCAATCTCACCATCTGGTTTGCATTTCAACTTGTAAACCCACTTCATACTAATGGAATTTTTGCCATGAGGCAAATCACATAAAGTCCATGTGTCATTTTCTATAAGTGCATCATATTTTGATTGCATGGTACCATCCAATTTTTTGAATTTTGTGCTTCATCAAAAAGACAGGTTCATAAACATCATGTAAGCTAGACACAACCAAAGCATAACAATCTGATGCATAAGATGCATGGCGAGAGCCTGAACGAGTGCAACCAGAAAAAGGTGCATCCAATTGACTATCACGCAATTTATGCACTAGCCATTTTGGAATACCTCTAGCCTCCTCATTTTCAGCCGTTTCCTTATCAAGTACATCATGCACATCTACATCAGTAATAGGCTGATCTGTAACATTTTCAAAAACCCCCATATGATGTACATTTGCCTCATTGGAATTTACATTCGTACTTCTACCACTGAAAAGGGGCAACAAAGTGTTATAAATGTCTTCTGAACTTACATTACTGTCTCTAGTACATGACAATGCTCAAAGGCTAAACAGAATCTTCCTCAAACACAACATCCCATGAAACTAGAATACGCTTTGTTTGTGGATGATACAACCTGTAACTTTTTCTTTCAACACTATAACCATCAAAAATACATTTGACAGCCTTATCATCCAACTTTTTGCGTTTTGTTTGTGGCACCAAAGCATATACGAAATAGCCAAAAACACGCATGTGCTCAATAGAAGGATTTCTATCATGCCATGCTTCAAATGGAGTAATAGACTGCAAAGCTTTTGCAGGACACCTGTTTATTATATAAGTGGCACACATGATGGCGTGAAGCCAAAAAGAATGTGGCAAAGCTTGACTTTTGACCATACATAATGCCATTTTCGTAAGTGACTTGTTTTCCCTCTCAGCAACACCATTTTGTTGAGGCGTATAAGGAATTGTACATTGATGTTTTATCCCACGACTAGCCAAAAATGCATTAAATTCATGAGACATATACTCCTCCCCTGGATCGGAACGGAGGGTGCCCATAGTACATTTTTAGACATTTTCAGTTATAGCCAAAAATTGTTTGAAGCAATAAACACTTCAGACTTTGCTTTAAGCAGAAATACCCATGCATGCCTAGAGTAATCATCAATGAAAGTCACAAAGTAAAGGTAATTACCCAAGGCCGGAGTTCGCATGGGCCCACAAATATCACTATGCACAAGCTGCAACCTGCATGTGGTGGCCCTAATTGAAGCATCCTTTGGAAACTTATAACACTGTGTCTTACCCAAAATATAGCCTTCACAAACATGTTTGACAGGTGCTTCAAGAGGTGGAAAAGAAGCAACCATATCAGATTTCTGTAAATGCAGCAAACTGGTAAACTTTAGATCCCCAAAACGTGCATGCCACAATTTTGCATCTGAACAGCCCTTGAATCTTCAACTGCATTTGCAAAATTTTGACCACACTTGTCATACAAAGTGATCTTATACAGCCCATGGCACAAAAGGCCAGATGCAACAATTTCATCACCAAAACCGAGATCATGAATTGTACATCTCTCATCCACAAGTTGAACTATGAGACCAAGTCTAGCAAGTGCAGATACAAACAAAAGGTTCTTTTTTATCCCAGGTACATACAATGCATCAAAAAGTGTGAAAGAAGTACGATTTGTAGTAGTAAGCACAATCTTTCCAACTCCTTTAGCAGGATAAGAGGCATTGTTGACACAAGTCACCGTATTCACATGAGGGAGAGACTCAATAGAGGTAAACAAATCATGATGTGAGGTAACGTGCTTTGTAGCACCACTATCAAAATATCACACATGTGAATCTGCAGCAACTGGCATCAATGCATCATGGACAATAGGATCATGAGTGCACTTTGCACTAAATTCCCATTTTGCATCAATATCAGCATCACAATCTCCTTTGACAGAAGACTCTACAATCGCTGCACTTATATTGGACCCTATAGTGGATCCAGCCTCTTTCTTCTTAGCCTCTTTTGCCTTCAATTTTGGAGACTGCTTGATCAAGTGATCATTAGCTTTACAATAATGGCAACACATCTTCTTTTTGCCCTTATCACCGTAATTGCCGGATGAAGTGTTGTCAGCATAAGCATTAGGAACAGACGTTTTGCCACTCGCATTAGAACCATAAGAAGTGGTTACATTGATGTTCCCACCTTTTCTTTGAGCTGCAATAAAAGCCTGTTCAACTGCACGCTACCTAGTCCTATTTTTTTTGGAAAGTGACTCTTGCAACAGCAATGTGCATAATGCATCAAACTTGACAACTTCACGATTTCCTTGGGTCATAAGTCTCCAAGTACTAAATGGGTCATTTTTGTAAGCATATCAACAACCACAAAAATAGAGTCATACCCCAAAGATGTAGGAAGTACTGTAATAAAATCCATGGATATGCATTCCCATTTCATTTGTGGTGCATCAATAGGTTGAAGCTTACCGAGGTATCAAACTAATCGTTCAACTTTAATACGTTGACATGTTAAACACCTTGTAACATAGTTCAACACATCACGCTTTAGTCTTAGCCAAAAAAAACCCTTCCTTAACGTAGAGTAAGTCTTAATGTATCTTGGGTGTCTTGCTATAGGTATATCATGAGCTTCCTGTAGTATCTGAAGTTTGATCCCACCTTGATTTGGGATACAAAGACAGTTACTGAAGTAAAGTTCATCGCCTTTAACGTGGAAGCCTTTGATTTGCCTCTCTTGCTTCTCCGTGCGATTATTTAAGTTCATGAAGCACTAGATTTTTATGCAATACGGGCCTTGAGACATACCTTCTTGAATAAGGTCAATTAAGGAGGTAGTAGAGGTTGTGACAGCCGGTACAATACTCTTCCTGCTTAAGGGATCGGCCACAAGATTTTCCTTCCCAGGTTTATATTCGATTCCAAAATCATATTCTCATAACAACTCCATCCATCTTCGTTGTCCCATATTAAGGTCAGGTTGGGTATAGATTCACTTCAGGATTTTATGATCAGTATGTATTTCAAATCTCCTTCCAAGAAGATAATATCGCCATACTTTAAGACCATTCACAACGGCCAATAATTTTGAGTCATGTGAAGGATAATTCAACTCATACGTGCATAACTTATGATTAATTTTTTCTTTCTTTTTACGCTCATTTTAGCTTTTCATGCTTTTTTCGCACTTTTGGAAAACAATGTGCTTTTTAGGATGACCTAAGCATAAAAGTATTGATTTTAGTCTGCGTTGGATTTAAAAATGATCACCCTGAGAAGAAACGAGACTAAATGAGATTTTTACGAGAATTCTTTTATGAAAAGCACTACCGTAAATATGTTGGGATAGTACGGGAAAGTCCAAATTATTTCGGGGCATCATGGTGCGTCATAGTGTAGTCACGGTTTCATTAATGCAGGGATACTATCCAGTTAGTCATTTTTCACTGCCAAAAAACTAGAGTCTTTTCTCAAAAGTTTGCAGCTAATCCAAACTGAGAGGGGGTGCTAATATCTTGCCTTGGGCATCACTCTTGCTTGCAGCAATGCCTATAAATTGGCAGTGAGTGCTCATTTTTCAGTGTCGTCTATTGCGTCTACTACTGCAAGGCAACACTTACCTATTATACGGAGTGGTGAAAGCTCTTCATCACCATCTCCATAACATCTTCTCTCTCATTTACAGGAAGAAGAAGAAGAAGAAGAGGAAGAAGGAGAAGAAGAAGAAGAATAAGGATGCTCTCTCTCTACTTGCGTGCGTGCATAAAAAGCACTTTTCGTTTCACGTCATAGAAGCGGTAGGAAGACTATTTTGGTCATAACTCACAAACCGTTATCAATCAGCCCAAACCCTTTAAACCAGTGATAAAACGCATCATTTAGAACATTTTATCTCTTGGGTGTCATGTGAAAATCACACATGAGCTAAGAGATACGGTCAAAAAACAGCTAGTTGCCCACTACACGGTCAAAATTTTGGACCCGAGGCTCTTTGGAGAACCACTATATCGATTAACTCGATGGGCAAACCCACTTAGCCAATTGTAAATATTGATTAAACTTGATTAAACTACGTGTGTAGGGGTGCTACCTAGGGTAGTACCATATGACATCGTGAGTTAACGCTTATGTATGATTTATGGTTTATTTTGGTGAGTTTATTTCAGTTATTAGATGTCCATAAGCTCATGTGAGGGTATATGGTTAGTCAACCCGAACTGCATATGCAGGTATGAATAAGGTGGATTTCTTTTTCGGTTACCGTTTGTTGTGTGAGTATCATATGGTTAAAGTGATGTGATAGGGTGTTATTCTATATTATGGATCTCAACTTCATGCATTGTTTTTAGGTAAAACACTTTCGTTTGCTTGGTATGTATGCTCCTGAAAATGGTAAAAAGTTGTTTTTTGCATATGTGTGAAGTTAAGGTTTATGGTCGACCTAAGGGTCGGAGTGGTTTTGCATTACGTTTATGGTGGTGGAATGTTATCATATAATGTATGGAAACTTATGGATTGATGTGGATGCCTCATGTGCACGGGTATGATTGCTTTCCACCTTTCTATGTCAAAACTATCCCTATGTGCTAGAGGGGTGAAGTGCAGCTATGATGCATCAACTTGGCATGGTTGGATGTTTTCAAAATTGGAATTTTACATCATGTATAGTTGCTGGTCGGACTTTTTATGTATGAAAAGTTCATGTCTTAAGAGTCATGTGTGTGGACTCCGCTTAACTGCAATGGATATGTCAAAGTCCAAGTATGGGAGTTTTTTTGGTGTGGATATGATTTATGGTTAAGGGCTCAGATCCCTCATGGATTATGGTTGAGATTTTATGGTGGAAGCCGGTGTGCTCATGTTCTTTTTTTTTTGGATATGGTTATGTTGCCGAAAAAACTTGTTATGTTCTAAAGTGGTTATGCAGAATTGGTTGTGTCTCACCCGAGTTCGGTGGAGTGCTCACAAGTATGAGGTGATTGGATTATGGTTTATGGTTTTGGAATTAGATCATGAAGTGGTTTGGATGGTTTATGGTAGACGTGTAAGTGTAGAGATCCTGTACAATTTAACTGCTTGGAAAACATTGTTTGTGCATATGGAAGGTGCTATTGTGATTAAACTCACGTGTTATGTTTCTCATGGCAGCATCGCTACAAAACTAGGATCACCTACATCTCTTAGCCTTAGATAAAAGGGCCATTGACCTAGGGATTTGCTGGATTGGGGGTGTTTCCTAGATCTTCTTCTTTCGTTAGGCTCATCTACACGGTTAGTGCATCGGGGGTTGAACAACCTACATGTCTAACGCGTTGGGGATTTTGACTTGGCTTTGACTGAACACCCGATGCTGGCATCAAAGAGGAATGGCGCCTAAACTGGTATGGCTGGTGTGGATACCCTACCACCTACTGGTACTTGGGATCCTTCCAGAGCTCGGGTGCATGGAGAAAGGAAAAGCGACCTCAGCTTAAGTGTGGCTCAGGTAGGTTGGAGGTGTTCTGGATCGCTCACAGCCAAGTGAAATTCTCTTTGTCCGTAGTAGAGCGGAAGTGGATGGGTGGACCGGTCGATTCCTACATAGGGTCCGATGCTCTGCTAGTTATTTTGTCATACTTTTTTTTGATGTTATGGTATACCCAGATTTTTGTCATTGCATTAATATATGGTGGCTTGTTTCATTTAGATGGGGCATTTAAAGGTTCTCTATCATCATGCTCTCATTCCTCTGTGCACTCTATTTCACCCTCCACTACACTCTCTCTCTCTCTCTCTCTCTTCCCGCAATGTTGTGTACACATATATGCACCCTCATAACACCCATTGAAGGCTAGCACTAGTTGCTAGGTTCCTCTGGATGCAGTTTGGCTCCCATACTTGGTCGGTGCTGAGAACTCCTCCCTTATGAAAACTCCTTCCCTATGAAAACGCTTCTACAACTCTGATGTATATTGAAAATTGTGTAAAGATATAAATTTTATATTTTGTGCATAGACCCCTCGGGAGGGTATCTCTCACTTGGTATCAGAGCAAATGCTTAAGGTTAAGGAAATAGCCTAAAGCCTAGTCGGGTTAGTCATGAATCATGCACACATTCTTGAATGATGTTCGGGAAAGGATATTGTATTCATGATGCATCTATGAGTGACATTGATTGGTTTATTTACTTGACTTGTCTCCTTATATGGGATTATGTGGTCTCGAGTTATGATGAAGTGATTGAAGGTTTCAACACGTGTATCAAAAATTTCTTTGAATGCTTGTTTTAGTAATGACTCTTAAGGTGACTTCTAACGTCTCATAACTAGCTAGATCTTGTCTTTCAATTGGGTGTAAATGACTATCCACTCCTTAGAAAATTATGGTTGAAATTTTTTCCTCCCACCCACCCTTTTTTACTTACAGTGCGGGAAGATTAATCTAATATATTGTTAATAATGTTTTGGATTTGACATGATGCAGTAATAGATCATACCTCCTAGAGGAAATGGAGTACCTGCGTACCTCAACCAAGTATCATTGATCGTGACATCGATGCTATGCTTGAAAAGTCACAACTTGGGAACTTTAGCGGAGAAGGCAAAGATGTAGGCAAGGTTCTTGAGGACTGGATTGAGCGCATGGATTATTACTTTGATTTAGCTCATTCATCCACGGAGAACAAGGATATCATTGCTAAGTTTAGAATTGAAAAGATGGCCAAGCGTTGGTGGAGAGACCATTGTACTGAGAATAATGTCAACCCCAATGCAGCAACTTGAGATTATCGCAAGACTCTACTAAAGAAGAATTATCAGAACAAAGTGTATCATTCAAACCGTATAAATGAGTTTATTGATTGTACTCAGGGAACCAGAGATTTGGAATCATAGTATCAATATTTCTTGACCCTTGTCAAATATGCTCCAGTCGGAATGACTCAGGACGTCAAAGTGGCACGATTCGTGTCAGGCCTTCATAATCCTTTGAAGACTAGACTTCAGAGCTTATGCCTTTTTCATATGTTCTTGATGCGGGTAAACCGATTGAGCTCAAAATATCAAATGGTAATAAAAGACCTCGACCAGAGGATGAGTCTAGATGTTCATATTCTCAGACTGGAGAAGCCATATTACGTAGGAGCGCAATAAGAGATCACCTTTGCTTCAATTGTTTTGAGTCTGACCATGTGTCTCGAGATTGTTCGCTTAATGATACAGAGAATTATGAACTTGCAAGAGAAAATGATGCTCGAAGTACTGATACTAACAAAAACCTTAGATATTCACTGTCTGGGTCTAATACAAACTAGAGACCACCACAAAACCAAGGGAATTTCAGACCTGGGAATCCAATCTTTACAAGAAATGGACAATCAAATAGACCAGTTTGTTCAGGAGGAAATCAACAGCCTCAAGGAGGAACCCAAGCCAATAGAACTCAAAATGCTTGAGGTGGAGGAAATCCATCAAATGTTTGTACCCATGCAGCTACTACAGATGAAGCAGAAATTCAAGAACTTTCGGTGCCTTTTGGATTTGCTAATGCTCCAACATTATTCAATTTAGCCTATATTTTAGACTTACTCATTTGCTATTCATGTCGAGGTGAGGACACCTCAAAGTTTTCAAGTGTGGGAGGATGTAAGATCCCCAAATTTTGGGTCTCTTTTGAAAAATAAGAAAAATAGATTCTAATGTCCGTTTTGCCAAATTTTGATTTAAGATGCTTAATTGGCAGTATTCTAAGGTTCTAAATTAAAAAGCAAGGTCGTTTCCATGTTCTTAGTAGGTGAGACAGACATTTGGTTCAGTTTTGAGAAAATCTGCTATTTTTAGCTTTTTTTTTGCTTCTTATGCTTTTAGGTGCTTTTTCGCAAAAAGCAAGGTCGGATCCTTAACGTACGTGTTTCAATCAAGCTATGGTTCAATTTTACAAAAATCTATTTTTTGAGTGCTTTTCACACTATTTTTAGCTTTTCATGATTTTTAGTGCTTTTTAGTGAAAAGCGAGTCCGCTTGCTTTTTTCTCCTTTTTACGCTATTTTTAGCTTTTCGTGCTTTTCGGTGTTTTTGAAAAACAATGTGCTTTTTAGAATGACCGAAGCATAAATATATTAATTTTAGTCTCCATCGAATTTAAAAATGACCATTCTGAGAAAAAAAGGGATTACACGAGATTTTTATGAGAATTATTTTTATAAAAAGCAGTACCGTATCATATTGGGTTTGAATATATGTATATGTAGTGTCTTTCATTCCTGGCACTCATCACTTGGCGCTCGACGGGTAAGATCTTCACTATCGATCTTGCCCAGACGGATGAACTAAGTGTGAAGAGTGGGGGGAGTTAACTAGGAGTGAACTAGGGATAAACTAAGGAGGGGTGTGAACTAGGTTTATCTATGTAGAGTGCACCCCCCATGGCATGATGCACATGATAGTATGATGGTAAACCCTTTTCCATGCCACATGGGGGTCATTGGTTCGATTCCCTCCGAAGGGGTGGATGGTGTACTGTATTGCACTTTTTCCCCCGCCCCTAGTTTACCCGTAGTTCACCACTCTATGTGGTCCCATGGCCATCATTTCCATATGGGAGGATGCGATGAGCATCAAACGACTATGGATTGTGGCATCATGGTGGGAAACTTTGATACAACCACCAGTGAGGCATAGTGCTGCAGGACCATTGAGATGATTCTCAAGATGGATTTTCGTTCTTTTCAAATGTATCTATTCAAATATATATGGTTCTAGAATGTCTCCATAAGATATGTACATTGCCTTTTTCCCCCCCCACTTTAAGACTCCTGCTGCTCTGTTGCATTTTCTTACCAATTCTCCTGAGTTGCCCCCCAATCTTAGGGTAGTCCACGTCAGGGCTAACAGTTTGTCATGAACCTCCACCCCTCTCCACTTTCCACGTTTTGAACCAAGTTGAGCTGCTTCTATCATATCTTGGATCATGATAGCCCAAACTTGATCCTGTTAAGCCAAGGAAGCAACAAATTTGGCGCAACAAGCTTTTGCATGGGCCACAGGGTTAAGGAATCCCAGACCTCCTTGATTCCTCGGTCGAGCAACTGATTCCCAACGGGCCCATTGCCATGGCCTGGAGGATTTCGTGTTGTTTTCCATAAAAACCTTTTCACTGGTTTTAAGAACTCTTTGCAGTGACACTTAGCCATCTTGAGAAGCGGGCTAGTGAAGGCAATATATGGAAGCATAAAGGCATTTATCACTTTTATCCGACTTGGGAATGGGAGAAGAGCATACTTCCACCTACTCATTATTGTTTTGATTTTGTCTAGCACCCACTCAAATCTTTGCTTGTGAGTTACGTCCACCCCCAAGGGGGCTCCCAGATGTTTGAAGATATTCCCTTTTGTGACAATCCTGGCAAAAAGGCCATTGGTACGAAGTGGGTTTACAAGTTGAAACACAAGCCGGATGGTGAGATCGATCTCCATAAGGCTCGACTTGTTGCAAAGGGTTATGCACAACAAAAAGGCATAGATTATGAAGAGACTTTTGCTCCCTTTTTCCGTATGACTACTGTGCATTTTCTATGTGCATTGGCAGCTCATTTTGGTTGGGATGTACATCAATCATACATTGTTTCTACTTTCTTGAATGGTGACATATTTGAGGACGTTTATGTAACGCAGCCTTGCGGTTTTTTCATAAAAGGACAAGACGACAAAGTGTGCAGATGTAAGAAGGCTTTGTTTGGTTTGAAGCAATCTCCTCGTGCTTGGTATGAGAAAGCTGACACTCATTTGGTTAAACGAGGCTTTCGTAACAGTCCAACAGAAAGCACATTGTATGTAAAGCGTGAGGGTGATGTACTTCTCATTGTGGTTCTTTATGTTGATGATTTGTTGATCACTGGACCAAATGAGAGACAGATTGCTGAATTTAACGCTGATTTGAATGCTACTTTCAAGATGAAAGATTTGGGGCTGTTGCATCATTACTTGGGTATACACTTTAAGTAGTGTGATGGTGATATTGCCTTGGGTCAGAAAAGTTACATAGAGACATTGCTATGTAAGTTTGGACTTGAGGATTGCAAACCTATTACCACTCCCATGGAAACAGGTTTGAAGTTGATTCTACATGATACTGGCCATCCTGCTGATGTCACCCTTTACAAAACTGTTGCTGGCTACCTCATTTATGTATGCAACACGAGGCCAGATATTCAGTTTGCAGTCTCACAGGTTAGCAGATTTATGCATAGCCCAGGGTCTAAGCATTGGCAGGCTGTGAAGAGGATTTTTCACTACCTTAGTGGCACTTTACATCTTGGCTTGTTTTATCCCAAGGGGGGATCATTGCCGCCAAACTTACATGCTTTTTCGGACTCACATTGGGCTGGTTGTTTTGACACGCGAGTGTCCACAAGTGGTTTTTGTTTCATGCTTGGCAGTTCATGTATATCATGGTTGAGCAAGAAGCTACCTATTGTGGCCACTTCGAGTTGTGAGGCTGAGTACGGGGCAGTCTTCACAGCTACCGTTGAGTGTGTATGGCTCAGACGCTTTGTTGGACAGGACATTGCCAACACTATCTACACTGACAGTCAGAGCGTATTGGCAGTTGCGAGGAACCCAGTTTTTCATGCTCGCACAAAGCACATTGAGGTGCATTACCACTATGTTAGGGAGAGGCTCTCAGTAGGAGTGATCAACTTGGCTTATGTGCCAATACAGGACAACCTTGCAAATCTTTTCACAAAGGCATTGTCTCGTGAGAAGCTTGAAGCTTTCCGCAAAGCTTTGGGCTTACTCCCCTTTGTGGACTGATCCTATCCTCAAGGCATGGCACTTCCCTTTACTCATGTGCCAGCTCTCGTTCACTGCATCACTCCAGGGGGGATTTGTTACCATATACATGTGGTAGTGATGTGTGTGAACACACTAGGACCGCCAGGGCATTCTTTCCCTCTTTAGGAGGTTTTCCCCCCCGTGCATTGTATATATGCCCATCATTCTAGGGCTATCTATTTTTCCATTGCACACTAAGTAACACACTCTCTATTGTGTGCCTTGAGCTTCCTTCGTCTTCTCCAAGATGTGTGTGTTTCTCTGCAACCCTAATTCCAACATCTTCATCCGATTTATTTCTTAACCATGGTTTTCTTTCATTGTTCAAGTGACTCCTAGAGGTATATCCATGTTTACATCCCCTAGGGTACCAATCAATGTGGATGCTATGAATGAGGATCAAGAGATGGATATGGATGTGTCGCATTGTTCGTCTCAACTACATGATGATGCTGACGATAATGAGGATGAGACAATGATGACAACCATGAGGACAAAGGAGTTTATGAGAGAGATGCCGATGATGACTCTCTTGGGGATGCCTCGAAAGAGGAATCACTCGATCTTTTTGTTAATTTGGGTGCTATGGATCTAGAGCTAGATGAAGGTGCTTGTAATAATGACCTCATGTATGATGAATTATGATTTCATGTATATCTATTTTTTATATTTTACATGAAATTGATTGTGTATGCATTTGTCTACATTTGGCTCTACTTTAAGATTTTGTGTATTGATAAGCGACTTGTTGTCTCTAGTCAATTAAAATAAAATGATATGTTAATTAGATACTACCTTAAGTAGAAGTATTTAATATAATATTTATGTATTTGTAAACGACCCGTTGTTTAGTCAATTAAAATGAAATAATATGTTAATTGGGTATTACGTTGAGTAGAAGTATTAATATTACCACACACACAATGGTGGGGCTATCTACTCATGGTAATATTAGCGCCCACAATAAATATTGAATTTTTTAAAAAAGACAAACAAACTTCTCGCCTGCGGCGAACACCACCTCTCTTCTCTGGAATAACAGATCTTGAGTTCACCTCTCCTCGTCGGCTAGATCTTTAAGGTCTATTGGGATAGTCACCTACGACGTTAAAACTCTCTTCTTCTTCTTCTTCTTCTTCTTATACTTCTTCTTCTTCTAATAGTGATAAAAGGAATCAGACCAAACCCTTTAAACCAGTGATAAAATATATCATTTAGAACATTTTATCTCTTGGGTGTCATGTGAAAATCACGCACGAGCTAAGAGATATGGTAAAAAAACAGCTTGCTGCCCATTGCACGGTATATGGTTAGTCAACCCGAACTGCATAGGCAAATATGAATAAGGTGGCTTTCTTTTTGGGTTACTGTTTGTTGTGTGAGTATCATATGGGTAAAGTGATGTGATAGGGTGTTAGTCTATATTATGGATCTGAGCGTGATGCATTGGTTTGAGGTAAAATACTTTCGTTTGCCTATTATGTATGCTCCTGAAAATGAAAAAAAGTTACTTTTCGCATATGTGTGAAGTTATGGTTTATGGTCGACCTAAGGGTCGGAGTTGTTTTGCATTACATTTATGGTGGTGGAATGTTATCATATGATGTATGGAATCTTATGGGTTGATGTGGATGCCTCATGTGCATGGGTATGATTGCTTTCCACCTTTCTATGTCAAAACTAGCCCTATATGCTAGAGGGGTGAAGTGCAGATATGATGCATCAACTTTGCATGGTTGGATGTTGTCAAAATTGGAATTTTACATGATGTATAGTTGCTGGTAGGACTTATTTTATATATGAAAAGCTCATGTCTTAAGAGTCATGTGTGTGGACTTCGCTTGACTGCAATGGATATGTCAAACTCCAAGTGTGGGAGTTGTTTCGGTGTGGATATGATTTATGGTTAAGGGCTCAGATCCCTCATGCATTATGGTGGAATCCGGTGTGCTCTTGGTTTTTTTTTTGGATATGGTTATGCTGTCAAAATTTTTTTAGCCTTGTTATGTTCTAAAGTGGTTATACAGGATTGGTTGTGTCTCACAAAAGGTTGGGTGGAGTGCTCACAAGTATGAGGTGATTGGATTATGGTTTATGGTTTTGGATTAGATCATGAAGTGGTTTGGATGGTTTATGGTAAACATGTAAGGGTAGAGATCCTTTACAGTTTAACTGCTTGAAAAAGATTGTTTGTGCATATGGAAGGTGCTATTGTGATTGGACTCACGTGTTATGTTTCTCATGGCAGCATCGCTACAAAACTAGGATCACCTACATCGCTTAGCCTTAGATAAAAGGGCCATTGACCTGGGGCTTTGCTGGATCGGGGGTGTTGCATAGATCTTCTTCTTTTGTTAAGCTCATCTACACGGTTAGTGCGTCGGGGGTTGAACAACCTACATGGCTAACACATCGGGGATTTTGCCTTGGCTTTGCCTAAACACCCGATGCTGGCATCAAAGAGGCATTGCGTCGAAACTGGTATGGTTGATGTTGATACCCTACCACACTACAAGAGGTTGTGTGCTCTTGTGACACTGTTAGCGATGGAAATACACTGGGTTTTTATAACCCCGGCGTCGCTAAAACTGTCGCTAATAGCGTTGCTACCAGAGCGTCGCTATATGCGTCGCTATATAGAGACGCTCATAGCGACGCTCATAGCGACGGTTATAGAGACGCTTACACAAAAGTCTTATAGCGACGCTCCAGAGCCATAAATAGCGACGGTTATAGCGACGCCGAAGAGAATTTTTTTTGGTGACGGGGCATTGAATGCCTGCCACCCATCAACCATATTGTACTTGATTCACTTTTTAAAAAAAGTGCAAGGGTAGATAATAGACCCAAAATAGTCACCCACAAGTACAACATTGTTTGCAAAATTGACAAGCGTAAAATGGACAATTGTACACATCATAGGCAAAATGAATTGATTGGCAAATGTAATAATGACAATTGTACAACATCATAGGCATAAAGAATTGATTGGCAAAATGAACTGCGGTGACAAATGTAATAATATACATGGTTCAAAAAGACGTATAAAATCCGTCTCATGATACATAAGTTATGAGAAACCCTAAACTAATGCTATCTAGCTACGGTTAAACTGACGTCGTCTAGTCAGACGTCTCATCGCGTCCAAGCGGCGTATCTGTCGGATTTTGCAAAAAAAGACAATAAGACAGCTTTCAGTAAGTATAAACATATAACGACATTTATAAAACAATACAAAAAATAGAAAAGAGTAAACCCTAATACTAACCATGCCGCCGCGAGAACTGAGAATGTCCATCAGGCGTTTAAGCCCTTCTGCCTGCGTACTCGCGCTCGTACGATGTGGGATCACGTCCTGTCATCGACCACTGTCAAAACATACAGAGATTTCATTATGTTATAATTAAAAAACTCATAAACCTAAACTATCGAACATAAAGAGCAATGCAAAAACACTTACAAAATCGGCATCAAATGATGCCCATCCACCGCTCCCCAAGTGGTGTGAGCTCCCTGCCTCTACTCGCGCTCTGGCTGCATCCTTTTGTTGCTTCCACTTGTCAGGATTCTCGCGCGCTGCTTTCTTCGCATTCTTCCAATCTTCTTTGGCCAGCCAATCTGGCCTGTTCCACCCATGCTTGATTGCTTTTTGCACTTCGGAACGCTTGTGTTTGCAGTATTCGCGCATTCGAATCTTCATCAGGTCTTCATTGAAGCGCTGATCCCGTGTTGGAACGGGAAACTCATCATGAAGAATGCTGATGACTCTGTCTTTTAAATCACTTGGTACTTCACTCCATTTGTTTAGTATGTAGTGTCTAAATAGCTGAGAGCAAAGACCACGCATGCGCGAGATCACCTTCTTGCCGTCATCATCCATGATGATGCTGCCGCTGAAGTCGATGGAGTAAGGCAAGCGCTCTGGCTTGTGACGCGTGAACCTGGGTGTCCCGGCAGGGGTCTCTAGCGGCGTGTCGATGGGGGTACGGACGTCAGGTGTCTCCACCAGCGTCTGGGCCCCGAAGCGAGGAGTGTCGAGTGGGGTGGCTCCTGGCGGAGTAGGTAGAGGTGTGTAGCTGCTAGGAACAGTCAACCGCGCAAAACCTGGCGTAGATGGCGATGCTGTGGCTGGTGTGGGGGCGGGCAAAGAAGGGGAAGGTAAAGAGACTCTTCGAACACGAGGCGGTGTGGAGGCATCGGCGGCGGAATCCCCACAACAACCGCCACCGCCACCACTAGAGCGCCGGTGTCTAGACGAGTGTGAAGATCGTCTCGTCGACACCGAAGCTTCGGAGCACGCCGAATGCTCCGAAAGAGAGGGAGATGCGGATGGAGTAGGAACGCGCGATGATGCGCCAGAGCGATGACGCTCCACGTACGACTGTCTCTGCTGCGGTGACAAAGAAGAAATAAACTCCTCATCATCCATACCTGCATTAAACACATGAATATTTAAACTTAATATTGAATGAATAGAGTAGACAATGACGCAAAGACCATTAAATACAATGACGTAATGACGCATATAAATACAATGACGCAATGAATTGAGTGATAGAAGAGGCAAGTCGAAAACTCAGAATTTTCAATCAAAAGATGTGAGCGCGAGTAGAAAAGAGCGTTATACACCATGGAAGGTACTTAGAGAGCCAGAGCTTTTACAACACGGAGCAAAATTGTTCAAATACAATATTTGTGGCTTTAAGAGATCTCTCTCTCATCCTCGCATAACTCAGCATAACTTCCTATATCTATATAGAGCTCTCCGTTTAAACACATATCCTCTGTTTCATTTTGTAGATCCTCTGCATGCACCCCATATAGAGTAGTAGCATCTTGATGCTCGTCTGGCACCACCGCAGCGGCTTCGAGCTTTCTGATTGAGCATCTTCTCTGATCTCCTCCATTGATGCCATTGTGATTGGCACATGGTAGCCTTCATACGTCCTTGCACTACGAGGGGCTACCTCTATGACGTACCACCAGTTTGATGTAGACTTTTTAGGATCAAATATTACCTGTCTCAGCCACATAACTTACATGAGAGCTTTCAAGCACATAACTTGTAAAAGGGGGATGTTAACTATTTACATACTTACTTGTTCACAATGCTCGGGTAGTATGAAAGTGTCTCTTAGGTCAGTCCATTTCTTAGTAGAATCCACCTCAAGAAAACCAGACTCTCCTCTACGCACAGTAGCGTTGCGACCCTCCATGATTATCTTGAACCATTGCACGTCGAACAAGTCGACAAAAAATCCTCTGTAATCGATCCTCAAAATCTCTTGTAGCGTGCCGAAGTAAGTGAGTTCCGCCACCACAGGATCTGCATCAGAGGAACGTCGTCGACTAGACTGTTCAAATTTTGCCATGATTCCACAATCTTGAGTAAAACGCTTTTTGTCGATCCGTTCCACCCTTAAATTTCGACCTTTACACCATGCTGCTGTGTATGACTTATACTACAACGAACAAAGATTATGAGTGGCCGTTCAAACGTTTGGAAATAAAGTCACTAGCTAGTCGTACATTGCAAACTTACCTTGGTCGCGCAACCCCGAGAGTACTCCCACTCTTCCTCAGTCACTTCGTCACCGCATTGTTGTGCGCTTTTCAATTGGTTGTGCAACCATCTTAAGCTCATGAATGTTGGTAGGCTCTCCAGACCCGTCGGATAGTGCATCGGTGGTCGTCTTCCCCGTCTCCACTCGATTCGTGCCCTTTGTCGCTCTTGCTTTGCATCCTCATATTGTGAAATCCACTTTTGCATCACTGTATTGTGAAGCATGCAAAATCGGTTGATTTTAGCCTCTAGATCTTCCGTCATCTTCTTCTCAACACCGAGATTGCACATGACAATCCCAGATATGCGCTCATCATCTATGGTTTGCCATAGCGTGTCCCGGGCTTTATCAAATCCGTCTAGCCACTCTCCAATGTACACTAGGGACTCTGATACCAACCAACCTTCTGCCATGCTACCCTCCGGACGTGCCTTTTGACGCACATATCCCTTAAGCGTTTTCATGAAACGTTCTAAGAAGAACATCCATCTGGAATGAACTGTGCCAGCTATTTCCACCTCATCAACTATGTGAACAAGAAGATGCACCTGAATGGTTAGCATGGTAGTAGGAAAATGTTTCTCAAACATGCACACAAGCTCCGCGGCATTTAGTTTGGTGAATGGTATGGAGTCTACGTTGATCTCCTTTTGTGAGATCCATTGCACCAGCTTTGCAAGTTTGTAGATTGTGTTACGGACGTCGAGAGACAAACATCCCTCAATGGCAACCGGTAAAATAAACTGTAAAGTATGTGCAACAATGATATTAAAGTCCACTATGAACGTACCTGACACATTTTATGCCAATCGTGTGACTTGACACATTTTATGCCATTTTATGTCATCGCACATCTCCTTCTGCTCTAACCATGCTTGTGCAGACATCCTTGGTGGCTCTCTTCCCAAAAAGCGTCGCGTAACACATGATTCTCTGGAAGATACGCTTGATGACCTTCGTAGATTTTCTTCTTCAGTGAGGGCGCCCTACGTGCATTCAGTCTACGTCCACATGTGACACATGCTCTGTATCCGCTTGTTTGAAGCCCGGCATGTATACACATGATAATAGATCAACTATGGAAAAAACAAGATTTACAGTGTCTGAGTGAGGAGTGTCAATAGATCACCTGAGCATTCTGTTAGCCCGGGATAGTCATGCATGGTCCACATTAGAATGCCTCTGATCAAAGCATTCCGTCGTCCTGTGTGTCGGCTCATATCCACCACCTCTATGCCAATCCACAATTGTTGTAGCTCATCTAATAGTGGACGAAGATACACATCCATATTCTTCACTTTATATCGCCCTGGCACAATCAAGCTTAGCCATAGGTGCCCCTTCTTCGTAGTCAACCACGGGGGAATGTTGTAGTTGACGATGACAACGGGCCATACACTGTAAGATGTTGATCTTTGACCAAATGGATTTACGCCATCCATAGCCAGGCCTAAGCGCAAATTTCGAGCTTCCCTGGCAAAATCCGACCATGTTCCATCTATATGTTTCCAGGCTGCGCAATTGCAGGAATTCGTAGCACACCATCCGAAGATTTATTCTCCTCATGCCATGATGCTAGGGCGGCCATGGACTTACATTCAAAGAAATGCTTGATGCGAGGAAGTAGAGGAAAATGTCGCAAAACCTTTTGTGGAATTTTTGTCCTGTGGAGATCTACTCGATATCTTTCGGAATCACATTTCGGACACTTCTCCATGTCTATGTATTCCCCTCTGAAAAGAATGCAGTCATTAGGACAAGCGTGGATAGAATTGTAATCCATCCCCAAGTTTCGCAAAATCTTTCTTGCTTCATCTCGGGAATCTGGCATCACATTGTCAGCTGGTAGTATGTGCTCTTTAAGCAATCTACACAACATAAAAATACGATACAGTCGTGTAAAAATCTATCAGATCATTATACATTTAGAGTTTTATTAAAATAAACTAATTGTAATAGATCACCTGAAAAGCGCTGTGACGCTAGTGTCACTCCATCCAAACTTTGCCTGCTTGTTGAGAAGAACCAGGAGTGCTTTCAATCTAGACATACGTGCTCCATTATACAATGGCGTATCGGCTTCACTTTTCATATCATCATAGATAAGCCTTTCTGAATCCATGATCATCTCGATCATTTCATCAATCTCGGGCTCAAACATTGCCTCGTTGGGAATGTGCTCTGCATGATCATCCCCTGAGCTGTCAGAGGCTACATCTTGTGGCCTCACATATGCTGCTTGACCAAAGCGCCTGCGAACACGTCTATTGGGTTGCAAGATTGCTGCTTGTTGGCCAGCGTCAGAGTCCGACGAGCTATAATTGGCAACAACTCGATCTATAATAGATGGATCAAACTCGCCAAATTCGCGAACGTGCTGCAAAGAAACACGTCTTGTCCGTCGCACAACATGCTTGCATTGATTACAAGGACATAAGACCCTCGTTGAGAGATAGGTGTTTCGGTTGGACGGTCCCACATCCTCGTCACTACTCATAATGAGGATAAAAATCTTATAACCTGGACAACAAATTTAATATTCTATTGGCATTCTTCGTCTTCTCTCTCTCTCTCTCTCGCTCTCTCTCTCTACCTCACATTCTCTAGTCATGTCCAATCCCCGCACACCTCGGTCTAGAGGTGCACGGAGATCAGAACCACCGGGTTATAATCTCGTCTTTATTGGTCAATACCTATATTTGTGGGTACAAGAAATCTATTGACCCACGTCTACATGATACTGCATGTAGTGGACAAAACTCCTTTGCCTCTTCTCTAGCTATAGCACTTCACAACATCTTAACATCTTTTCACAGTAGATCTTTTCACTTTGTCTAACTCTAAACCCTAAACCGTAAGTAATTCTTGCGTGGACTCGATCTAACATAAATAAGCGTGAATCTAAATAAACGTAAATCTAACTAAAAATAAACCTAAATCTAATTTAACGTAAGTCTACATCTAACCAGCTAATCTTTAACGTCTTTTGGGATAGTTTCCTACGACGTTAAAACTCTCTTCTTCTTGTGTGTGTGTGTGTGGGTAAATCTAAATAAACCTAAGTCTAATCTAATATAACATAAATCTAAATCTAACGTAAATTATGTTATATTAAAAAAAAGAACTAAACTAGCAGGGATTATAAGAACCTTAAAACTGATTTAACACATAATTTTCACATAACTCGGCAAGAGTTGGCATTCTCATCACTAAAGATGTGAGAGTTAACTTCCGGCGGTGACGCTGCCTCATCTCCATCCACATGTGACGACAGCAATTGGCCCTTTGGACCGTTCTTGCTCTTGTTACTAACTTTGAAGTTGCTGTTGAATGACTAGAGGTTGTCTAGATGGTCATTGTCGGGGATGTAGTGACTCTTGCCGCCCTGAAGATCCACCTTCTTCCCTATCTTCTGAAGACATTTCACCAGTACTTTTGGATCGATGGAGCCCACCATGAGTGAAGGTAGCAATACCCTATATTCCATTGAGGGCTTTCTTCACCCGCTTCATGCAGGCATCGCAGTATATGGAGACCTAAATCTAATCCAATATAACGTAAATCTAAATCTAGCGTAAATAAACGTAAATCTAACTAAAAATAAACCTAAATCTAATTTAACGTAAATCTACATCTAACCTAATCTTTAATGTCTTTTATGATAGTTTCCTACGACGTTATAACTCTCTTCTTCTTGTGTGTGTGCACGTGTGTGGATGTGTGTGCCAATAAAAAGAGATAAATGGTATAACCTTTCTATCACCCATGCCAAGTATGATAGATTGGTTATGCCATTTCCCTCTTGAATAATAGGTCTTGAGTTCAACTCCTCGTCGGCTAGATCTTTAGATCTTTTAATTTTAATTAGTTTCCTACGACGTTAAATTAGTTTCTCTCTCTTTCTCTCTCAATGTGTGTGCGTTTTTTTGTTTATGCATGTTTTCTCTCTCTTTTCCTCTCTCAATGTGTGCGTTTTTTGTTTCATGTTCTCTCTCTCTTTTCCTCTCTCAATGTGTGCGTTTTTTGTTTATGCATGCTCTCTCTCTCTTTTCCTCTCTCAATGTGTGTGTGCATTCTTTGTTTATGTATGTGTGTGTGCGTTTTTGTTTATGTTTGTACTCTTTCTCTCTCTCTCTCTCTCTCTCTCTCTCTCTCTCAAAAACACTATGTGTGTGTGTGTGTGTGTGTGTGTGTGTGAGAGAGAGAGAGAGAGAGAGAGAGGGAGAGAGAAAGAGGGGAAGGGAACATGAGAGTGAGGAGAGGGAAGGAGCATACCTGGCTCTCCTTCCTCTCCTCGTGTGTGTGTGTGTGTGTGTGTGTGTGTGTGTGTGTGTGGAGAAGAAAGAGAGAGAGAGAGAGAGAGAGAGAGAGAGAGAGAGAGGCGGAGAGCGTTACCTGCTCCTTGCTTGAGGGCGCCGAAAAACTCAGATCTGAGATCTGAGTTTCTGGGCGCTCTCTGTTATTTATTTTAGCCCAGCCGGCATCGCTATGAGCGTCTCTGGTACTTAGGATCCTTTCATAGCTCGGGTGCATGGAGGGAGGCGAAGCAACCTCAGCTTAAGTGTGGCTCAGGTAGGTCGGAAGTGTTTGGGATCGCTCACAGCAAAGTGAAATTCTCTTTGTCCGTAGTAGAGTGGAAGTGGATGGGTGGACCGGTCGATCCCTACACAGGGTCCGATGCTCTGCTAGTTATTTTGTCATACTTTTTTTTGATGTTATGGTATACCTAGATTTTTGTCATTGCATTAATATATGGTTGCCTATTTCATTTAGATGGGATACTTAAAGATTCTATATTGTCATGCTCTCTTGTCTCTGTGCACTCTATTTCACCCTCCACTATACTCTCTCTCCCTTTCCCTCTCTTCCCGCAATGTTGTGTACACATATATTCACGCTCCATAATAATATATTTTTCCTTGAGTACGCTTTCATTCATACCACCCATTCAGCGCTAGTACTAGTTGCTAAGTGCCTCTGGATGCAATTTGGCTCCCATGCTTCGTCGAGCGCTGAGAACTCCTCCCCTATGAAAACGCTTGCACAACTCTCATGTATATTGAAAATTGTATAAAGGTGTAAATTGTATATTTTGTGCATAGACCCCTCAGGAGGGGTATCTCTCACCTGGTGTCAGAGACAATGCTTAAGATTAAGGAAATAGCCTAAAACCTGATACTAGTCGAGTTAGTTATGCATCATGCACGCATTCTTGCATGATATTTGGGAAAGGATATTGTATTCATGATGCATCTATGAGTGACATTGATTGGTGACGCTTTCTATGCTACGATCACCGTCGCAGAATTAAATGCACCATTCACGAACAAGCTTGTGATGTTGTGTTAGGTTTGGCGTAGGAACAAGGTCTTCCATAACTCATTTGATGTGAATATGAAAGAGGAAAATGAAACAGACGATAGCTTTGAAATAGTCGATGGCTTTGAGAAAGTGCGTAGCAGATTTATGGGAGCGCGGTGGCAGGGCTGTTCCGGCTTTGATACCATGTGGTAATTCTAGAGAGAAGGCCATGGCGGCCATACACAGAGATACATGATTGCATACACAGATAGAGAGAGAGAGAGAGAGAGAGAAGAGAGAGAAGACGGCGCAATAACTCCTTGTATTAGTCGATTGATTGAATACATTTATAAGAGCCCAAAGGACATGATCTCGAAGGGTGCAATCATTGAGTTGTGCCCCTTAGCCGGTTAAAATACTCTAGACCCCGGGTTTTTTCTAACACTGCTTGACACATCAGACATGACAACCACACTAGAGCAGGCCATACCATGGAGCCCAGAACAAATCGAATGATGCTCAAATAGCCTCCCATCAAGCCTGCAGCATTCAATGTTCGCCTCCAGGCAGGAACATACATGACGGCCGTGCAGACGTGTGGGTTGCAAAGCTTTGAGTATTCTACCCAATCGATGTGCATTGCAAGCGCGTAGCTATATCCAGAACTTGCACGGGCAGTCACCGCCGCCGTCCAGAAGTCAATGTCGGAGCTAGAAGAGTTCTGCTTTACTTGGCCGAGCATAGCCTCGAGGGCTAAGCGGAAGAATGGATTGGCAGACTCCGGGCTTACAAACTTCACATTTACTGTTCACGATCACATATTGGACGTGATGGATTAGCGCCCGTATATTGAATTGATCACTTTCAAGAAAAAAAATGGTGGAAGACTATCTTACAGAAAATCTGAGTGTAAATGGCGTCTCTTAAGCTGTCGAGGGAGAGTAAGTTGGGTGAGAGAATGTTATGGTTGAGCCTGAAGGACTTGCTGTTCCAGTCGCAATCCGGAATGGCAGCTCGAAGAATATCGTAGCAAGAAGAGTTGCATGCCTTGTAATCGTTGCAGAAGGTATATAAGTTCGCTTGCGTGAATTGACCTTGCTAATTGTATTGAATAAAGGAAATAAAATTAATCAATATGAGTCCATGTAATGAGTAAAGTGCAATTTTGCGGGTAAAAGTCGGTGGTGTTATACTAACGATCATGTAATTAGCTGAGCTGCAGCTACGGCTGTCGTACTTACAGTTCCATCGACCAAAGAAATCAATGAGAAATTGATGAAGACTTGCCATTCCTGTGTTGTGTTGATCCCCATAAGGGGGCTGCCCTGGCAAGGGCAGACCACTTGAAGCGAGGTAGCCGCAGCAGGCGACGAAGTGAGCTTATTGCTGTCGGGCGTCTCAAACAGCATCTGAGTGCCAAATGACAGAGCGTCGTTGGCGTTGTGGCCAGTGCTGATCACGGTCTCCACTCGATAGACAGGCTGGATGCGATAGATCACGACGGCGGCGGCCACAAGGCCAGCCACCGCTGCCAGCACCACCAAACATCGGATTATGGGGCGGACGATATGCGGCTCGTTAAGCACCTTCCTCTCTTCCCTAATTCAACACAGTATATACAATATCAACTAGAGAGAGAGAGAGAGAGAGAGAGAGAGAGAGAGAGAGAGAGAGAGAGAACACTTCTGGAAGTCGTCCAGAGCTTTGGCCATTAACCAGTTCAGCCAGACCCCGGCCATGGTGATTGCAGGTCCTTGCAGGGCATGCAGCAGATGGTTTATTATGTTCATGCAAGTGCTCGATGGCAAAGTAGTAGTCACTCACGTACTAAAAGAATTTATATTAAGCACGTTCTATAATCTATTATCTAATGGAACATTCCTCCTCCCATGACCTTATGTAGGCAGTGGGCACGTGCTGAGACCTTTGACTCTTGACTGGAGATCGCGCCGCAGTTCTTTTAGAGAGGCATCACACGATGCTAATGTGCCAACCACGTTTTGGATAATACAATACCCTTTCTTGACCAAAGAAAAGATGCCTTGCATGCTAGCTTGTAGGGCATAAGCACAACGTTGCCTCCGGGCAAGGTATGCCTCAACACTAAGTGACACCTATATTTAAGGGGGATCAAGGGCAGGGAAGCTTATGTGACCCTGAACTTGGACTGCGAGGTCACGTGTTCAATTCTCGATGGCGTGCCTCGTTTTTCTCGCAGGCCAGGTTTAGTTACCTTCATTTTTTTAATGACACACCTCGTTTTTTACATTGGCCAGGTTTAGTGCGCCTCGAGATCCCGCCCCCCCAACCCGGACCATCGATCCCATTACTCTCCCCCGCATCAAATATAGGTGTTACTTAGTGCCAAGTCAAGGTATGTGGAAAAAGAGTTAGCCTAGATACTTTCATAACATGTGCTATTACGTCCATCTTCCTTGCTCATCTCCAGTGTTGGGAATGTTTGGCTATACGTCAATAGGTTATATCCAGGTCCTCTACCTACATGGCTTTTGGGACGAGCCGTATGCATGTCCCTTAAGTGGCTACCCCTCTATCCCACTAAGAACTAGCATTCCCCTTTCAAGGGCTTCTTCTCAAGGTCCAAAATCATACAAAGGAAATATCTTTCAATCCTTATTTGTTGTTTGATCAGTGTCCCCCTAATCCTAGTGCCTCTTCCTTCATACAAGCTCTTCAAGTTCATCCTCTGGGTGATGTCATGGGCGACCTTGACACCTTCCATAGTTGGCAGAATGCACTTGATGAAAAAGTTTCCATTGCCTTTTTCCATGAACGCAGATCACTTGTAGGAGCTCTCAAACAATGGATCCATGTACAATGGGAGCCCAGAGGGTCGTATGGGATAAGGTCCTAAGTGAAGTCCTAAAGCTAGGGCTAAATTTTGGAAGTTTTCTAGAATCAAGGCTCAAAGGTGCAAAAGGGTCCTAAAGACAGTTGCCAAAGACTACGCTATATAAGAAGTGTCAGGAAGAGATGCCCACTTAGCCCACTTTTGATTGCGATTTCTATTCATCCTCTATTTTCCCTTTTGCGAGTCAAGGCATGCAATGGCAACACAACATGTCCCACACTAGGGTAGCATCAGGTGGCAGGGTTGGGATTTGTAGATGATAGAGTTGTTTTCCTATAGGTAGACAACACCAACATTACAACATATGCCCTACTTGGGCTTACACTCCATGGCTACATGACTATATCTCAATTTGGAGAGATCTTACCTAGTGGACATTACTCCAGATGGCTTTGACATGATTTGTTTAGGGAGGTAAGGCATTTCCCAAGGGCCACATTTTCAAACAACTTGGTTACCCACTCAAGGTTCGGATAAGTCATTCCTAGACATTTAAATGGGTTTTTACTGGGGAAGCGTTAAGATTGTTTGATGGCATTGCTAAAAATGGCCTATGTCAAGACAATGGTAGGACCAGTCCGGGCCAAGGGCCAGGACGGACATGCAGTCAAGGGGGTCCCTATATTTAGAAGGCCAAGGGCCTATATAGGGCATGGATGGGTGGTGATGAGCATGTTCAGCTCCCTTGCCCTTTCACTGGGTATCAGAGCCACGTTTCGATCCTGGGACCTGTGGGTTATGGGCCCACCACGCTTCTCCAAGGGGGGTGTAATGTCAGGACAATGGTAGGACCAGTCCGGGCCAAGGGCCAGGACGGACATGCAATCAAGGGGGTCCCTATATTTAGAAGGCCAAGGGTCTATATAGGGCATGGCTGGGTGGTGATGAGCATGTTTAGTTCCCCTTCCCTTTCAGCCTATCTTGCCTCTCCGCTGCAGTTGGACAGATGATCATCTAAAGAGATTCTCATCTCTGTTCCATGCATTTTTTGAGGGAAAAAGGCAAATCTAGTGCATGGATAGCTTGTCACTATGTACAATTGTCTATCATAAGAGAGGGATTGGGAGCTAGACCTATAACACCACATTCATGCAAGAAGAGCAACACTATTGAAGCACATGTTAGACAAAGAGATTATTTGGTATGCAATTCTATGGTCCATGATTGACTTTGTTGTGGTGCAATTTCCTGGGACATGGGACATGACTACATGGAATAAACTATTTTTAATTGCACTTCTCAAGGTGAACTCTGATTCATGCCACATGCTTGTGCTTTTCTTGAAAGTAACATGCTCAAATTTGATGTGGATAGGAAGTATTTGATACACAGGGAATCCACTATGAGAAGAAAGAATTTTATGGAGTCATGTTTTCAAGAAACTCCTTGCAACTTTACACTGGTATGAAAGAGGGTCTCTCTATTCTTCACACGCTGTCTTTTTCCAAAAATAGAGGACTCTTGAAAGAGCTGTGCTCGAAGGTGACACACTTCATAAGAGGCGACATAGAGGCCAAGGGACGACACGAGGAGTAAGACACCTATCAAGAGCACACACGGATGGACGTGCACACACCAAGAGTGTCCAAGAAGGATAGTATCAGCTACAAGGGATCGCTCCCTTCTCTCTCTCTCTCTCTCTCTCTCTCTCTCTCTCTCTCTCTCTCTCTCTCTCTCTCTCTCTCTCTCTCTCTCTCCCCACCCCTCTCTCTCCAGCTTATGGATTGAAGATAGTCCTGATCTCTCTTTTCTATGCATACCTCCAGAAGCCTCCTTTGCTACGTGGGATAAATTTCATGACACCTATCTCTTCCCTATGCATTCCTTCTCTACGCAAATTTCTCCTCCACGAATTTTTCTCAACCAACTCGATTTTCTGCCGAAGCTATTTAGGCTACCAGGAGCATGCATGTATGGATGCATATATTCATATATAGATAAATAAATAAATTTATGCATAGATGTTTTCATGTATAGATGGATGGCTGGATGGACAAAGGGATGCATACATATATGGAAGCATAAGTATATATTGTTTGTCTCTCTCACTTTCGCAGCCACAAACACACACACACACAACAATTAGGCATGTATAGATGGACGGATGGATGGGTACTTGTATAGATGAATGGATGTATGTATATATGTTTGCATGGATGAATAAATCAATGCATTACTGTAGGCCTATGGACATACATTGATGATCATGTCCAACCGTTTTGGCTCTAGGTGGTGGCATTCGTAAATGTGTTGAAATACACAATGATATAGGCATCAATATGAGTGTCACTAAAACATTGATATAGTTGCGGGGCATACAGACATTTAATGTGAAAAAAATATCAAAGGATAAAAGCATGTATTAGTGATGCCACTATTCCACTTTTAGGGAGTACCTCTTAGAGACTACTTTGGAAGGAAAAACATTTTCTTTTAAAGGAGAAGGTAATTGTAAAAGGGTAATGGTCTGTGGAGTCGTTTGAATATTAAATTTACACCAATTACTCTAGCGTTTGGTAGGTCACTTATTGCGGTGTCCTTCTCATCATGACGTTGATTTTTCTAGGGCCAATTGAAAATCCCTACATGGGTGTTTGAGACTTCCTACGTGCATGTACTATTATTGCATTAGTCCTTCCCCTCCTTCTTTGCACAAGCATTCCCACTCTACTCGAGTTGCTCTATAAGCAATAGCCCTTCTCCTCCTTCTTTGTAGAGGCTGCACGATGAATTCACTTGGCCGTGCCTTGAAAAACACAATGATAGACCCTGCACTCGAAGATCAAATCCCTCCACGCAATGAGCTAGCATAGAGAAGTAGGCCCCTGCACACTCCATCAAAACTAGAGGTAAAGGGGATGCTTGGCAGCGTCAAGTATTTAGCATACATCAAAATCGAAGGAATCAACAAATTCTTCAAAAGGTACGCATGCATCTTGTTTGCATTTTGTTTTCCATTGAACATACAAGGGTTGCCAAGCTGGGCTTTGAACAAGCTATTAGCATGAGCACATGAGCCAGGTAGCTAGAGCTGGAAGTACGGAAGCTGGCTGACCAGCTGCATTTCTTAGCACATAAGCTTGGTTTCCATAGAGGAAAAGCATAAGATTCATGTGAAAAAAAGCACTCATTTCTATTGGTCATCGAAGGGAGATAGAGGTAAATGGAGAAGCTGGGAGCTTGGCAACGCCGGCCGGCCGGTCATAATATGTTTTTTCCCTGCTGATTATAGCTTCATCAAGAAATAACTATCTATTTGTGATGACACCTTTTCATCAATACTGACAATGTCTACAAGCAAGATACAGTCACACAAGGTGGTAGAGAAGCCAATGTATATTTAGTTGGCACTGGGCATGGTAGATGGAATCAATGCTAAAGAGGATCAGCTGCAGACACTGTTGGGTGAGATGAAAGTATCGTGGCATGGAAAAAGAGACATGTCGCTCAGAAATGAAGGATTTCGCTCTACTTATAGTGGCTTTTACATTGAATTGGAGCAACTTAACAAGGAGTTGGAGGTTCACAAGAACTCACGGAATTTAGATCCATGAGAGGTTGGCTGCAAGGAGGTAGAGGTCAACGCAATCACCAAAATGTTGTTCAAAGCAAGTTCCAACACTGATTTAATCCGGCTTAAAGAAGATATGGACTCCTTGCAGGTGAGCTTGCTACCGTGTATTCTTCAATTGCCTATCCTTGCTCTAGTGCTGACAGTTTTGGGTTGTTGAGCCAAGTCAGCCTTTTTCCTTATTAATGCTTCATGTGCTTCACATGTCCTTACCCTTGGTAGAGGACAAAACTTTGGGTCCTTTTGAATTGATGTCGGTGCCCTTGTAAACAATATGAGATACCTTGAGTTTCTGTTGAGCCAATTTTTCCTCCATGTGGGGTGCAGAGCAGCTAGCCCTTGTTCTTGCATATCCGTATAGAGTCTTTATTCTAAGCAACATCTCCACCTTTATCAAAGGATATGGCAATGACTGTTGATGCCACTGAGATTTGAATTGATTGGGAGTGAGCTGAGTTACATTGACAGAGTGAAGGACTCTCAACTGCCAATCCATAGTCGCTTTGAAATGCCCCTGGTGGGATTGTCTGGAATGAGCCTCCCAACCTCCCTTTAATTAGCCCCTTGGGCCTCATTCCCTCTCCACACTCACAGCCGGCCCCTTGGGCATGGTCCTTGACCATCGGGCATTGCCCTTGGCATGACATTACTCCCCCCTTGGAGAAGCGTTTTCATCCTTGAAAACAAGAGTGATGATACACTAATGTTTTCCACAATGAAACTCTTCAGGGATCCAATTGTTTGCTTGATCGGAACACGAATCACTAGGAGGTTCAAGAAAACCAAGAGTAAGATCTTGATTTTCCACCTTGTTGTCCATTTGCAACCATTTGGGTGTAACTGGTTTCTATCCAATCAGATTGTGTAGACTCCATTTGGAATGCACGTGAGCATGCTAAACGAGTTATCACCACAAATATGTACCCAAAAGAGTACTGCTTTTCACTTTCCATGAGAGTAACTTGCTAACATAACTCATCAGCCAATTTTAAGTCCTTGATTGCATCAGGACCTGACTTATACATGAAGAGAACGGTTTAGAACCTGACTTATACATGAAGAGACTAAAGCTAGTCGCAAACATTCTTTAACTTATAATAAGAAAACTCCAAGTAGAACAATAAATGCTTACTGATTGGATTGCGTCGTGCTAACATACGCACTTTGCATATCCTTTAGCACAAATTTACACTTTGTAATCTGCCTATCCCCTCGAATAACGGCGCACAGTACTAAGGTGTTTTTTCCCAACATTTTACAAACAGTCTTCCCAAAGGACCGGTAAACGGGGATCACAATATCGTACAACATGGTTGAGGAATCAACAATGTCATGAATAAACATCTGTGGTTAAATTGAAAAATCCACAAGCACCCAAACCGAGCTATGACCTCTATTGGTGATTGGTAGACCCAAGATATACTTCACATAGAGTGAAACATGCTTCATAAGCAACTAATGTGATGAATATGCATGCCGCTCCAAATCAGCCTTTCCTAAACACTAGGGCCCATAACACCTAGTGTGCATGCATTTAGCAAAAAACAAATCCAAACCTATATATCCATGATCATCTTTGCCAATACTTATGGCAAATGTGATGCTCCTAGCACCCATGAAAGAGGAATGTAAATAGGTCTGAAAAGATACCAAATACTTTCTGTTGCAATCATTTGCAAGCCTTGCAGACGTTTGAACCATAATAGAAGGTGAAACATTAATCACTTCTAAGGACAACAATGAAACCTTTTCGTTAAAAAAGTATAGCCTTGCTATATGCATAAACAAACATCCGTGAATGTTGTTTAGTAGCTCTTGTACGTTTAACAAGTCATTCTAAATATCCGACAATTTTTGGCCACTGAAATTGTTCCTGATACAACGTGGTGAAAACGGTCTAGAAAACGGATTCGACCAACACCTAGCTAGGGACTTGTCGTGACACAGAATTGAAATAGGGGGCGCCAATGTCAGTCCCAAAGACTCATATTCTCCACATGTGGAAAATGTCTTATGTAAGGATGTCTAAAAAAAGAACATCCTTCAAGTACGAGATGTACTTGCGCGTGGAGATAACTGCAAACACTCTACGATGGGAGTGAGAGGGACCCTCATTAGCCTTGCTCCACACTGGTGAAACCGAAATCCTTGAGTTCCTAGACCATGTTGCATCCCATGTGACAACATGTGCCAAACAAAACCCTTCAAGTGGATGAATACCTATTGTGGCTCTTATATGACCTTCTCATCTCTCTTAAGAGAAAAAATGGATGACTGTAGAGTTTATGCATCCTACATGGAAAAGAAAACAAAAAGAAACAACACAAAATCCGATGTGTACCTGGAGGTTGATCATAGTGTTTACTTATGCGTAGTGAAAGTCCCTTACCTAAATTTCCCACGTGGAAATGCCTGAAAGTATATAATGAGTTGCAAGTAGGACTGCATCCGCAACCTTGGGTGTTGCCTTTGCAATCCAAACCCTTCGGTTAAAATCCACATTGTCAAACCTCATGGTTAGACTTTTGTAGGGAATACTGCTCGACTAGCACTCAACAATATCTGAAGTCAACTTTGGAAGTTGAAATTATCCACGACACCTTGGCAGCTTATGGACTTCTTTTTGTGAAAGTGCCAGTGTGATGGGTCCAAGAATTGATCACCAACACTTGAGGAAGTGATTGAGTAATCATGAGATGGGTCTTACCCCAAAACTGTATTCGTATAGACACTCTTAGTGCTATAGATAAAATTAAAAGATCCACTCAAGTTCGAATCGTATTCACCACTTGGTCTTCTCTAGACCCAAAAATCCATAATCTTGGGTTTTTGTGAATAGTTGTGCTATCGGAAATGCTTGCTCCATCTATACATCGTAGTAGAGAGAAGCCTTTACGACTTTAAGTCTTTCAAAAATTCAATTTGATCTTTACATAGAAGATATAGAGTGGGAAAATAATACCCAAAAAATCAGTAATGGCAAGACTCCTTACTTGTCTATGAAAATCAATGGGTACTAAACTGAAGAGACTTGGTCGATCTAGAATGCAATCACTGAGGGATTACAAAAAGATGGTGCTTAGCCATTCCAAAATAAGTGGCAATAGAGGACTCTTACCCCTTCATATTATCGTATTGACATAGAAAGATGTCAATGAAGGCACACCTAGCTAGTTTCATTTCACCTTTCCCGCAAAGAAGTTGGAAAGAGAGAGAGAGAGAGAGAGAGAGAGAGAGAGAGAGAGAGAGAGACATGGATTGAGGAAAAACCCTTTATAAGAATGTGGTGTATGCCCCTTGCATATGATCCCGTGTAGACCATGTATGTGTCTTAGCTTATCCTATAAGCATACAACTACACGCCCTTGTAGAGAGAGGCTTTACCTTATCCTACAACCGTACAAGTGTGTACTTGTACCACGCCCTTGTATAGAGAGGTACCATAAATCACATCTTGACTCATTTACCGTATATGTGATCGTGACTGTATCACGGTGTATATGTAGGCATTGTGCCAGGAAATAAACTTAAACAATAAATGTTTTAAAATATCTACAGTTGACCTCGTCCTTGACAGAGTAGTTAGTGTGATAGCGGAAGCTGAAATAAGAATGAGATAGGATTATGTCAATCTTGGTGGCATGCAATGCACGTAGAGGTGTAAGCCCTTAGCGACATTGATGGTCTCTACCAATTGAGTCGATAGGTAAAGTGCCTTGCACTATTGGGCATGGATACATCAGAATTTTCCATTGTACGTAATGGCTCGAGTTAGAAGCCTTGCTTTTCTCGCAAATTGTGTCAAAGCATTGTGTTTGGTACAATATGCAAGCATTGGTAACGTAAACAAAAACTTAAAAGTATGTATCCTGGTTGCCTAGCCGTGACAAGTTGTATTGAGTTTGGCAAAACAAAACTCGCTACAAGATGGCTCAAAGCCATATCTGTTATGGAAGAGAATGTTGTTGCATGCACCATATACCGTCGCTTGTGATGTAAAAACCTGCTATTAACATATTCTAAACCTTTGCAAAACAATTATCCCAAATGTCTAAAACGAAGCCGTGCTTCACGTCAGTAATCATTGAGTGCTTGTGCGCATAGCTAATAAATGCTCCCGTTGACACACATGTGTCCAAGTGGAGAGAAATCGACCGTGTAGAAATTGCTGAAAGAAAGAAAGCATTATGTATTATATCTTGATAGAATATTCTATACTAAGCAATTTATTATATCGTATGCAGCTAACGAAAAAGGGTTATCTAAAAGGGCAGATAACCACTAAAGAGCATGTAAGAAAATTGATTGACTACTTATTGATTGACTATGTAGTCTCAGAATCCATCAAAAAGACCTAGGAATTCATTACCTGGGAACAATGTTGATGCTGTCCCATACAATTGAAACCTAACTTTTGCAATTTGGCCACCTGAAAGTCTACTATGGAAAGTCTCCTCTTTGCCACCTTGGTGGAGACCGGTTCGACAACTGCCACCGCTGAAGATAGCTTGTGGGATTCACGAGAGGATCAACTCCGTACGGTGATCCACCTGTGGAGTAAGCAATTGGACGTGAACCGCCAATTTGCAAAACCGTTCTCCAAACGTTTGAAAGTCATGTCTTGTGATGTATTCTTTATCATCCGGTAAATTACCATTGTCTTCCAAAATGGCAAGCACACTCTGAGGAGGAGGAGTAGATGCTCAGGAAGGAAGTTCAAAGTTAAAAAGATGATTCTCAGAATGTTCCGTATTTAGAAAATCAAACGAGTCATCCATGATAGATGTGTGTGGTGCTAGCAAAGAAAGGGAAGAATAGCAGAAGAATGCCTTGATTCCCAAAAGTATCGCAACATTAGTATGCACCGTCAAAGATGATATTTAGCCTTGCTAATTATATTTGTAATCTTAATCGAAGACAAAATTTCCTTCAATAGCAAGTCGTGCTTGAACTGGGAAAGAATTGAGCTTGAATCCCTTGGATCCATGGTTGTCCCTCTAGTAGCAGGTCATTACAATCGGGATGTGTTTCGACAAGCTTCTCATATAACCCTTCCCAAGCAGCTTCCTTTAAACAAAATTGATGTTCAATCCTTAAATATTACCACTCAAATGAGTGTGCAAGTTCAAAGTTCTGCAACTTCAATGACTGGTGGCATGTCGAAGGATGTGCCTAGATGCGCCACCTTGCCGGGGTCAGGTTCCAAGCTTGCTTCAAAGAATACCAAAGAAATTTAACAGCAAGCCAGGGGTGGTCACACACCCTTGAGAAGGTCAAGGGTCAAAAAATTTGAATTTTTTAAGGCCGCCAAAGTGTGTAGAGGCTGCAACCTCAGCGATTGCGGCTGCTCAAACACCCCACAGGAAGGCAAACCCGCGAGAGGTCTCGCTGTGATGTCGTCTGGGTTGCGGCCCTATGATGTGAACGTCATGGCTCGACCTCGCACTCCGTTCAAGACTAACCTTGCGGCATTTGGTGGTAGTCGAGAACCCGCCTCCCCTTTCCTCAAGAGGCTCTGCACACAAAAATTGACCCTCCTTCATCTTCATGCCCGCCTAGCAAAAAGTGAATTCCACGGCTCCCTTACATGTACATGCAAAAAGTAGAATACCATGCCCTTGCCTAGCTAACCTCATTGAGTAGTTCATCTATGTCAAACTCAGTATTTTCAGGCGCACGAGATGGGCCTAGAGGCCCTTACTATGAAGCACTGGCCTGATCTGGTAGTGGACCGTAGAGTTCTGCATACTGTTGCAGCTTGGCTTGGGTCTTTGATAGCTCTATCTCAAGCTCAAGGATTTTTCCGTGCAAAATATGAGGTGTCTCTCCTTGACTTGCAAGATCTTGCCCTTGGCTTGCCAATGTAAGGAGTGTCTCTGATTCTTCGGAAAGTAGAACTATGGTACATTTGCGTGGAGGCATTGGATTATTGGCATGACTTGCAGCCACTTTCTCTGCAATTCAACCATACCCAACGCCAAAGTTCTTGGGGCGGTCTGACCAATCCACGCATCTCCCAAGGATGTCGTGAACATAACATTGTTGTATAAAGTAGAGTGCCATTTGATTGTTGTTTGGCTTAACTCTCTCTCGATGTATGAATCTTGGTAGGAACACTCATGCGAGTCCTTTGTGCTGCAAATTTGATAGATTTATAGGCGCTGATTCCTTGGCATTGCCGTTGATTCAAAATAAATGTTGACGTACAAAGTGGCCTGGACATAGTTTCTTGCACTCCTTAAGGGTGAGAGGTTCGCCTTGCAACAAGGACTCAATCTCTTCGATCCGTGCAATAGGTTCGAGATCTTCTCTTGACCATCACGCTCTCTCTCCTCTTTGTAGATGGCCTGTGTTTTGCTGTGGTTAAGTTCTTCTTCCATATCTGTCAATCAAGCGAACATGTCATCATGAGGAAGATTTTTTGTAACGTTAACACGTTATCACTTTCAAATCTTCAAAGAAATAGATAGGATATCTTAATCTTGCATCAATAAAGAGATATAATATTTATCATCATGTCGTTAGAAAGAGATAAGATAATTTGATCAATTATATAATTTAGAAGCACAACTAGAAAGACCATAAACAATTCACCACTTCAATGATCACTTGGTTGTAGACCAGAAATTGTTACAATGTCATAGCCCACGCTATGGGCATTGTTTAGACATAGGAAAGATCAAAAGCGTTAGATCGAGCTAAGGGATTAGTTGCTTGCCACTCTCAAGGTGAGTAAGTACATTGCCTAAAAAATCCCTTTTGTTTTTATCTTGTGGCACTTCCATGCACTTCAAGAGCCGTTTACAAGTATGGCACATGGAGTACATATCCATGGCTTTATTCTAGGGAGGGGCATTAGTAGATATGCATTCTAGGGTAGCCCATGGAAAATCTCTCTCGCTCTGATTTCTAGTTTCTATTGGCAAGTTGCGGAGAGGAGAAAAGCATGCCGTTTTGGGGGTCTTTGTACATGACCCCCAATCCACAATGCCTGCATAGACCCCCTTCTGTCCAAAGTGAAGCATTCGCGGGAGTGAAGATCATTGTGAAGATACTCGTGCGCATGTAGATACTTTAAGGTTTGAAGAAGAGAGTTTAAGGTTTAGGGTTTAACTTGTAGATTTTGGGTTTAGGGTTTAACTTTGTGTTTGTGTGTGCGTTTTTGTAGGTTCCAGGACATTTACAACTTCTTTTATTGCTCAAATAGGATGAATATGAGTGCTCGAACCTCTAAATGCATACTAAATTTATTTAAATTAATTTGTATATTAATAAAAGAAAATTTCATGCTTTAAAGGAAATTATGGTTTGTGATGTGAAATTTCATTTTGAATTATGAAAAAAATTTGTTTTGGTTTATGAAAAAATCTTGTTTTGAAGAAATTTCGTTTACGTTGTAGGTTAAGTTTAGGTTAGGTTAGGTTAAGTTAAGCTACAATAGGTTAGGTTATCTTATACGTTAGGTTAGGTTAAATTAAGCTACGTTAGGTTAGGTTAAGCTACGTTAGGTTAGGTTAGGTAAGGTTAGGTTATCTTATATGTTAGGTTAGGTTAAGTTAAGCTACGTTAGGTTATGTTAGGTTGGGTTAGGTTAAGCTACATTCGGCAATACGGCAAGCCATAGAGCTTACCCACAGTGCATATTAAAAACAACACAATGGCGATCCATTCGTCAATACGGAATCCATAATTCTTGCCCACAACGCATATGCACTGTGGGCAAGCTCTATGGCTTTTTGTATTGCCAACAGCTCGCCTTTGTGTTGTTTATATGTCTGCGAGCGGTTTTTAAGTCCTAAAATAGCTAAGTGGCCCTGAAAATAACACAATGGTGAGACGTTTGGCAATACGGCAAGCCATAGAGCTTGCCCCCACAATGCATATGCATTGTGGGCAAGCTCTATGGCTTGACGTATTACCAAACGGCTCGCCATTGTGTTCTCTATATGTCTGTAAGCGCTTTTCAAATCCTAAAATAGCTAAGCGGCCCTAAAAACAACACAATGGCAAGCCTTTTGGCAATACGACAAGCCATAGATCTTGCTTATAATGCATATGCATTGTGGGAAATCTTTATGGCTTGCCCTATTGCCAATCTCCATTGTGTTGTCTATATGTATGCGAGCAATATTCAAGCGCTAAAATTTCCTCGTGTCCCTGAAAACAACACAATGGCGATCCGTTTTGGCAATACGACAAGCCATAAAGCTTGCCCACAAGGCATATGCATTGAGGGCAAGATCTATGGCTGGCCATATTGCCAACAACTTGCCATTGTGTTGTTTTTATTTCCGCAAGCGATTTTCAAGCAATAGACCGAGGTCCTAATCTTCGTGCACCTCTAGACTGAGGTGTACGGTGATCGGGCCTAGCTAGAGAATGTGAGGTTGTTAGAGCTAGCAGCAAATAGTAAAAAAACGCAATTGGAATTTAAAACTATACATAGACTTCAAGAACGATAATATATAGTCATTGACCAATAAAGACGAGATTATTACCCTATGGTCCTAATCTTCGTGTACCTCTAGACCGAGGTGTACAGGGATCGGGCCTGGCTAGAGAATGTGAGGTTGTTAGAGCTAGTAGCAAATAGTTGAAAAAACGCAATCGAACTTCAAAAGTGCACGTAGACTTCAAGAACTTAATATTTAGTCATTGACCAATAAAGTCGAGATTATTACCCTGTGGTCCTAATCTCCGTGCACCTCTAGACCGAGGTGTGCGGGGATCGGGCCTGGCTAGAGAATGTGAGGTTGTCATGTATTGTCATGTACTTAGTAGTGTGTATTTATAAAAACTAGAGTGTTTTAATTATTTGTTGCATCATTGATAGATAAAGTGTGGACGATAGGATGGTGTGTCGTTGTGCGCTTATAGGATAAGCTAAGACTAACACATATGCAATCACGGTCTCTTTCCGATAGAGCAACTACAAGACCTGCTTTATTGATCTCATGGTCTCCCGGGGAGGTCACCTAGTAAAAATGTAACCTATCACGTGAGTTCAACAAAAGGGTATTTAAGTTTTTCGAACTTACAGAAATATATATGCAGAAGGGAATTATTTTCTCAAATTTGAAAGAACTTATAGATTTTAAAAGAAAAGGGTACATTATATTCCTAACAAAATTCACAGGTAAGGGGTTTTACAAACATGTCTTGAACGCACATGATATGGTAGTTTTACACATAGTGAACCCCCGACCATGGTCTAGAGATTGAAGGTCAAACTACGCAAGTATATAGATATTGCTCCAACTTCATCCTAGAGAAGACGATTCTCAAACAAGCAGCCATCAACTGAGTCCTCCCAACTAATATCTGATGCAAAATTTCAAGAAGTAGAGATGGAGCATATGTTAGACGCGTTCTTTGACATGGATTCCAACATAGAAGGTGACAACATTGAACGTAGTACTGTGGACCAACCTCAACCATCCCATTCATATCGACAGCATGATAGCAACGATAAAGAGGGCGAGATGATGCAAAGTCTTGCACGCATGCCACTCTACATTGGTGCGAAAATCTCAGTTCTCCGTACCGCGTTGGCAATGCTTAATTTGTAGTCTACGGTTGGTTTGACGCCTCAATCAGACCATAGAGCTTTTTAGGTAAATACATTGTATCCTAAGCATGATAAAGTGCAAATTACAGTTCATATAAAGTGATTAAAGGGCTCACTTGTTCATGTAACGACAGGTTGCTCAATGAGCAAATCTTGCTAGAAGGGAATCACATGCTCCCTACCCGTCCAGCCGCTAAAACGCTTTTTACTAATTTGGGCTTGGATTATCACAAAATACATGCATGTCCTAATGATCGTATACTTTTTTGCAATGACTATGAAAACTTGGGACATTGTCCCAATGGTGGATTGAACAGGTACAGGGAGGACACAGAAGGAAAATGTATCCCTGCAAAGGTCCTTTGACACTTTCCTATCGTTCCAAGAATAAAGAGCATGTTCAGGTGCAAGTCCATAGCCACTTTTATGACATGGCACTCAAATACTAGATCGACAAATGATGTGATGTGGGTACCTACCGACTCTCGTGCATGGAAGCACATAGAGGAAAGTTAGCCTACATTTAAGAACGAGCCTTGATGTATCCACTTTGGTCTGGCAATGGACGTATCGGATCTTTGGTGCATCAAATCTCATAGAGGATGAGAGATTAACTAATGATTTTTGCTAGGAACTCTTTTGTAAAACTCTTTTATTAGTCTATATTACACTTTAGATTCATTCATTTGTGTAGCAGCTTCGTTGATTTGTTATTTGTATTGATTAAGCATTTCTTCTGTAAACTAACGTATTTTGTGGGTGTTTTTCATGTATGATTAGCCATGGCCGATGAGGATAAGCCATACTCTCCTAGTTTTAGTTTTTTTGCACTCCGGCCGGCATGTCACCAGAGTAGACGGGCTCGTTTTTGTCTCAGTTCACACCAGAGCAGATCGTCATGGCAAAGCACCTTTGGGCAGCAGGTCCCTCTAGACCTACTATGGCCAACCCTACGTCCAAGACTACTATGGTCTCTACACCGAGAGGCCCCACACCTCAGTCTAGTGTGCCCCCTACGCTTAGGAGTCGTGTGCCCCCTACACCGATGGGTGGTTCATCCTCAAGACGAGGTAGGCTTCGTTCTATAGGCGGTGGTTGCTATGGTAGCGGTTCTATCCATGCGTCCACACCACTAAGAGATCGTCCACCACTCTCTTCAGTAGATAGTTCACCGATTGGCACACCACGTACACCTTGGGGATCACACGAGCATGATGTTGGAGCTATATATGGCTCACTCTACTGAACTTGGTCTCACCTATATATTTGTATCTTGTCCTCAATATGAATCAGTCTTTGGGAGCGTATATGGTGTGTCTCTTGTCTCGTCTCTCTCTCTCTTTCTCTCTACATCTCAACATGGTATGAGAGCGGTAACGATCACGCGCCGATTCAATTCATGGTGACACAACAGTATGTGTATGCGATTCGCATGTAAGATTCAAAATTACTACAAATTTTATTTTTGAGCATTGATTCTTATTAACTATGGTTGTTTTGTGTTAAGAAGAATATGATTAGTTTTATGTGGCATTTATTTCTAATCAATCTAATCGTTGATTACGTTTTCTTGTTGATGACACCCTGAACTTCATCTCAATTTTTCTTGTTGTTCTGCTCAAAATTTGGAGAAACGGGAAAAGCGCGATGGAGCGTAGCACAATGGCACTTTCCATCCAAAACTTGTTCGTCTCCTTGAGCTCTTCGATTTGAGTTCTAGGTTTGCGTCAATCGGAGTTCGCAGCAGAAAGTTATGTTGTTTTTACTACAATTGAGCTTGACGCAACTTTCTTCGTCCTACTTCTTCGTGAAGCATCCGCAATCGTTTTTCTTATTTTGGCGTTAACTTTTTCGAGAAGATTTAGCTTTTTGCTATTCGTATTGTGGCCGTCAATCTTGCGTCTCACGCCACTCTATTTTGAGGACTCGTTTATTATTAACGTCTCTTTACCCTACCTTTTTTGGGTGGCGTCTCTCACATCTTTGGACGTTCCTTGAGCATCCTTCTTACGTTTATCGTTGACAGAACGCAGTACTCATATCTCTCTCATCCTCAATTGTGGCCTTCACTATATATGGTGTGCAAATTCTGCGATCTTATCTTCTACGTCTTCTCGCAACAAGATATGGCTATGAATATTCTCGTCAACGGCTTTCCTTCTAGCCAGCGTTCTGTTCCTCCTTTCCAAGGTCAAGGATTTCCAGGCTGGAAAGCAAAGATGTTGTTAATTCTTGAAGGCGAAGAACTCTCCGATGTTGTTCTTGGAAATCGTGTTTGTCCGTCTCAACTTGTTGATACGGATAATGATAACGTGGTTATCACTGAAGGACCTATATTTGAAGATTGGAATGTTGACTATACAGATTGGCAACGACGTGATAAAGCAGCTCGTCGGTATATTCTTTTTTCTGTTACTGATTCCCTTTTGCTTGATATGTATGAACTGCCTACTTCACACGAAATATGGAAGTACCTTATTGCAAACTTTCAGAAGAAACCTGTTACAGAAATACTTTATTTGAGAGGGTTGCTTAACAAGTTACAATATGAAGTTGGTACTGCCATGAATCCTTCAAATCTATTATTAATCAACTTGCTGCTGTCGGTGATCCTGTTCCACAAAAGCAACCGATTACACTTCTCCTTGATACGGTGAAGGACTCTTATTATGATAACATTGTTACTATTCTCTCTAATAAAGATGGTCTTGATTTCGACCAAGCTTGCACTCTCAATGTCAAGAATGTCGGAATGCTGGTCACCCGATACAGCTATGATTTCACAAGAGGAGACTGAGTCACAACAGATGGAACGTGCTTTTTATGCTCGAAGGCGTCCATCTCAACGAGGAAACCACAGAGGTGGCCGTCGCGGTAATATTTTCTCTCGTCTCAAATTTCCTAATAAGCAATGTTCTCACTGCAACAGAAATGGCCATACTGAAGATGATTGTTGGGCACGTCAATATGATGAAGAACACAATATTACCACAAAACAACCACGTTTATCTAGAGACTCTTCTTCTTCTTCTTGTGAATATTGTGGACGACATAGATCAGAATAGAGCATATGCTACTGAACATCAAAACAACATTGTACCAGAAACAAGCTGCGTCCTATGTTCAGTTGCTCCAAACAGAATACTTCATGTACTTGATGGATCACTTTTTATTGTCGATTTTGGTGCTACAGGAAATATCACATATCAGTCTAAGTGGCTCCATAACTACCATCCACCGCCAGTTCAACGTGTTGTTTCTCTTGCTAATGATACTACTTGTCAAGTAAAGGGTATTGGAGACTTATATCTTGGTACCTTATCTTCTTCCACTCGAATTTTGCGAGGAGTATTACATGTACCAGATCTTCAACGTAATCTTCTTTCAGTTGCTAGACTTGTTGATCTTGGTCTGTTTGTTGGATTTGATCATACCAAATGCCGAATTGAGAAAGATGGACAGACTATAGCCACTGCTCCTCGGATCATGATTGCAAAGTATGGCATCACCGTTTTGTTCATGCTGATTTTTCAAAACTCCTTGATTTTCAACGTCGTGATCTTGTTCATGGCATGGATCTTAAAGCCCATCCCCATATGGGAATTTGTGAATTTTGTGCTCTTGGGAAACACAATCGTAAACCCTTTCCTCTTTCAAATACTACTCATTCTCATGACATATTGGATCTTGTTTATACTGATATATGTGGACCTCTACCTTCTTCGAGATCACAATATCGCTACTTCATTACTTTCATTGATGATTTCTCAAGGCATACGACTGTATTTCTACTTAGACAAAAATCTGAAGCCTTATCTGTTTTCAAACAATTCCACAAGGCTGCGGAACTTCAAACTGGTCGTCGCCTTAAGAAGCTTCATAGTGACAATGGAGGAGAATATGTTTCTCGAGAGTTTGTGAGTTACTGTGCTGACAGTGGAATTCATCATGAACACACTATTCCATATTCGCCTTAACAGAACTGTGTTGCTGAACGAAAGAATCGCACTATTCTCAAAGCTGTAAGATGTATGCTGATTCATTCTGGCTTATCTCGTGTTTTCTGGGCTGAAGCTACTTTGATAGCAACATTTATTCAGAATCATCTTCCTACTACTGCACCCTCTCGTAAGATACCCATCACAACATGGACAAGTGACATTCCTTCTGTATCTCATTTTCGAACCTTTGGGTGTATTGCTTATATTCATGTTCCCAAAGAAACACGAACAAAGCTTGATGCTCCTGGTCTTAAAGTTATTTTTATTGGATATTCTGACACTTCCAAAGGCTACAAATTCTATGACCCTTCCTCCAAGAAAGTAATTGTGAATCGTGATGCTACTTTTAACGAACAGCTTATGGTAGGCTCATGGTCCATGGATGATTCTGATGATACTAAATCATTGCTTCAGGATTTTCCATTTCTTTCAGAAGATGAAACACTTCCTATAGAGAAACTTTCCTCTTCACAACCATCCATTCCAAATGTTGCCAATGATGATATTTATATTTTTTTTATCTGCCTATTGATTTTGAACATGGCTCATGTCATGTTTATGATGACGATATTGCTGATAATGCTTTTTCTACTTCTGAAGATCCCATTACTTATGATGAAGCTATCTCTTCACCACAAAAGGAGCAATGGAAAGAGGCTATGGAAGCAAAGTACGATTTTCTTATCTCTAAAGGTACATCGATACTAACTGAATTACCTCCTGGGTGTACAGCTATTAAATGTAAGTGGGTGTATAAGACAAAAGTAAAAGCCGATGGATCTTTTAACAAGTTCAAGGCGCGTTTAGTTGCAAAAGGTTACTCCCAAGTAGCTGGTGTTGATTATCAAGAGACTTTTTCACCACTTGTTCGCATTACAAGTGTTCGAGTTTTATTGGCATTTGCTGTTCAATTTTATTTAGAAGCTCATCAAATGGATATGCGAACTGCTTTTCTTAATGGTGACTTGGAAGAGGAAATTTATATGGAACAACCAGAAGGGTTTGTTATTCCAGGTAAAGAAGACCTTGTTGCTCAACTCCATAAAGCACTATATGGTCTCAAACAAGATTCGCGAGCCTGGTATACAAAATTTGATCTTTTTCTCACCTCTAAAGGATTCATCTCTTGCTCGTCAGACCCCAACTTATACATAAAACGCCAAGGTAGCGGTTTTGTGATTCTTGCTCTTTATGTGGATGATACCATCCTTGTTTCCAATGATTTGGGATTTCTTCAGCAAGTGAAAAAGTTATTGTCTTCTACATTTGATATGGTGGATCTTGGAGAGATTCACTCTTGTCTTGGCATTCAAATCCAACGGAACCGTACAAAAGGTATTTTATTCCTTCGAATCTGCACATTCAGCCAACACATCTTGTCTTGCGAGCTCTACGAAGAACACTTCTGACAATGGCGGTCAACTTGTCACAAATCAACCTTATGCTCACTTGATTGGATGTCTTCAGTTTGTTGGCATGAACACTCGTCCTGATATTCTGTTTGCTGCTAATTAGCTTGGACAACATCTTGCATGTCCTTCTCTTAAGCATTGGCCTGCTGCAAAGTGTGTATTGAAATACTTGAAAGGCACTACAGATTTTGGTTTAGTCTATCGACGACAACTCACATCGGATTCTATGCAATTTCTCTCTCTTTTGGGTTACAAAGATGCAAACTGGGCAAGCTCACATTTATCTATGCGATCTACTAGTGGAAATTACTTCTATATAAATGGTTGTCTTGTTTCTTGGACTAGCAAGAAACAACGTTGTGTTGCAGTTTCTACGACTGAGTCAGAATATGTTGCGGCATCACTTGCAGCTCGTGAGTTGATTTGGCTTCGACAAATGCTGGTTGATATTGGTCACTCTCCTCTATCTAGCACACCCTTGCGGTGTGACAACCAAAGTGCTATTAGTCTTGCAAAAGACTATGTTCAACATAATAAGTCAAAGCACATTGCTGTCCATTATCATTATGTCAGGTATGAAGTACGCAAAGGAACCATTATGGTTGAACACTGTCCAAGTGACCAGATGATTGCAGACATTTTCACCAAAGGCCTCAATGAGTCACGTTTCATCCTCTTGTGCTCGGAGCTTGGAGTTGCTTCGGCCTCACTCTTTCTAGATTAGCTTCTTTGCTATTGTAATAGCTTTGTACATATGACATTGTAATCTTTTAGGTACCATGTACTATGCACACTCCACATTTGCACATTGTGATATCTAAGTCACTTGAAGATTTGTACATAGATGCACAATTCACTTTCACATCATCACCGCTGCTTCATATTTTCACATTGTATAGGGGCTTGGGTTTTTCCCTTGAACTCCCTAAGGGTTTTTTCATCCAAAGCTGGAGACCTTTGTTTGAGTGGCGCTGTTGGAGCTATATATGTCTCACTCTACTGAACTTGGTCTCACCTATATATTTGTATCTTGTCCTCAAAATGAATCAGTCTTTGGGAGCGTATATGGTGTGTCTCTTGTCTCGTCTCTCTCTCTTTCTCTCTACATCTCAACACATGATCTAGTAAGGTGTACAAGAGCAAGGATGGGGATGTTGTGGCGGATAGGGTCAGAAAAGCCATGCGATAGAGGATTCGACAGCTCTATACGATTCAATTTTCTCACTCTATGTTGGAGGTTTGGCATAACCTCAATGTTGAAAGAAAGAATTACATCGTCGAGGCTATTCATAGAGACTACAGGCCGGCACAGGGGTACGATCCAGTCTCGAACCTCTGGATTTTGAGTGTGGAGAAGTCTACAATGTCACGTCGTCGGTCAAAGGCGAGAGACATCATTCCCAAGCCGGTATGGTTGGATACAGAGGAGTGGGCAGGGATTTCACGAGAGACACAAGACAATCCTCATAGATTTCAGCAGGAGAGAGATGCAACCAGAGCACGTTTAGAGTCTGCTGAAGCATTACATCTTGGGAGTGGAGGCTACGATACGCTTCGACATGAGTTTTTAAGTATTATTCGTATGTTTTAAATTATGGAATATATATATATTATTTGAAGATTTATTTAATGATTAAACCATAATTTTACAAGAAGTTACCCTGAAGCGTCTTCCGACACGCCAAGTGGAGAAGTATGGGCTTGTGGCCCTTTTGACCTAGCTATAGGAGGAGGGACAGGACGTCAACTGGGAGGCATTACCATGAGGGTCTTCTCACTCAGTGATTGTTTGCATATGTACAATTTTGTAGTGCTTATGTTTATCGTTTATGGTTATGTTTATGGTATGGCAATCATGTGATGGTTATGGTTATGGTTATGGTTATGGTACGACAACCAAGTTATGGTAATGGTTATGGTATGGAAAACAGGTTATGTTTATGGTTTTGCAGTTTTCGACTCATGTTTTAATTATGGTTATAAAATATTTATGCCTTTATGCCATGATCAAGCTTTTGATTTTGTGGTTATGTTTTCCTTACAAATTTGCTAATTTCCATACACTTGCTCTTTAGCGTCAGCTTGTAGGTGGAGTGCGGTTTCTTATGCACTATTCGTTTGGGCAGAGAGGGTTGTTTTCTTTTGGTGTAGTACATGCAGGATCAGTTCCCAGTCGTCTCTGCCCAAAAAAATTTACAGGTTTGGTCGTCGGTACAGAGTACGGTAGAAGCGTCGGTATAGACCTCGGGAGAAGCACCGGAATATGCAATAGTATTATCGATGGTTATTTCATTGGGTATTTTGACACTCATTTCATCGTTTATTCTGACGCTTAATATACCGGTACTTATACCGACGTTACGATACCGACGTCTCTTCCAAGCCTATTTCAACGCTTTTTAGTTTTAAAACTAACTTTATTTTGTCGTTATTTGCATCGATTTTTGTGCACCGTGTTGTAGTGAAACTATGGCAATCTGAAGATTTGTCTGTCTCAATAATCTCTTGAAGCTCTAGAACTGCTTTCAATCGAAACCGACGACGATTTCTTATATAAGATATTTTTCAATCGAAAGATTTTATGATTGAAAGCTTTTTCAATCGAAAAAAAATAAAACAGCAATATGATGATTGTACGAGATTTCAGCATATAATGTCATTTTATACGTATAATTATTTCGGTACAAGAGTATAAATTCAACGCAACGATACCAGTGAAATGCCCCTGGTTGGTGGACTGCCCCTGGAATGAGCCTCCCAACCTCCCTTTGAATAGCCCCCTAGGCCTCATTCCATATCCACACTCGCAACCCGCCCCTTGGGCTTGGTCCTTGACCACCGGGCATTGCCCTTGGCATGGCACGCTTTCCATTCAACATCCACTTTTTGAACAATCTGCTCTTTAAGTGCATCTTCTTTATCTTTAGAGAGCTAGACCATTGGCACTTGTTCCTCATCTCTGATTGGCACATGGAATGGAAAACTTTATGTCTGCCCTTCAGTTGGTTGTGTTTCTATTTTTGCAAAGGAGATTGATGGTATCTCTAGATTCAGCTGCTCAGATGTACCTGTCTCCTCCTGAGTTTACACATTCCCTTCTCTCAGCAAGTGATTGGCTTTGTAAAATTCTTCTATCTCTTTAAGAAACTGCTCTTCCCTTTGCATGCGCATTAGGGTGAGGTCCCTTCTTTGTTCTTGTTCTAGCTTCATCTCAAGTTCCAATTCTTTGTTTTATCTTTCTAAAGTTTTGTAAACTTCATCAGTCCCCTTGAGTGAAGCTACTGCTGGATTTTCCCTTATTTGCTTTAGAAATGCTGCTTGGTCTTTGATTCTCGGCTTTCAATATTACAAAGAAACATTTGCTACATTCAAGTGTACATGGAGCTTTTGTACTGACTAAGTAGTGCCCATAAGTTCATTTGTCACTTCAATGAGCTGTTGCTCCTTACTTTTACACGCATCCGATAACTGTGTGAGGAGTTTTCCTAACTCTTCCATCTCCTTTTCTTGCTTTTCCTTGACGTTTTGGTGTTGTTCTGCTTTGTTCTTGAGCTCTTTGATTTGTCCTTGAAGATTTTCAATGATCTTCATTCTATCTTCAAGCTCGCATAATTGGAGCGCATCAATCACTTGCTCAAGTTCTTGAGCTTTAGCACTGTGGCTAAGAGCTGCTGTTCACATTTTCTTAGTCATCAGCTGCATCTGCTTTGCATATTCATTGACTTGAGTGATAAATTTATCCGTTGATTCCCACTCTTCAAATTCTGCTTGAGGCTCTTTGGAAGGTCCAACCTCATCTTTGGTTGTTTCTGGTGGTTGTTCTTGATCGGCTTCCTTCTCTTTCTTTAACCCATCTCCTTTTACTTCCCTAATTTCATCTAATTGGTTAGTTGATGAAGAGCTTGGACTAGGTAGAAGCTGATCCCCGTGTTCGGTATTGGGTTGAGGATGGTCTTGGAGACATCACCTCCCGTTCGTGCTGTGTTTCAATTGGTTTCCCAACTTCTGCTTGCTGTGGTTGTTGAGTAGTTGACACTTCTCTCGCTTTTCTTTGAGATTCAACTAATACCTCTTATATCTTCAGGGCTTCAACTTTCGCATACATCCTTTCTAGCATGTCTTTAGGATCTTCTTTGGTTCTAGGACCCTTAACTTCCCTTGGATTCCATAGATCTGAAGTCTGTCCTGCAGATTGTCGACTTCGTTCATAAGATTCCTTTTCTCTTTCAAACCTTCCTTTTTTTTGTTGAGGTTCTTCTTGATGGGCGGCTACTACCTTTCTTTGTATTTCTTCCCTTACTGCCCTTTTTTCTTCATTATCAAAACTTTCTTCACTCCTATGGGCTTCAGGTGAGCTTTCAGCTCACTCTTCATCAGACTCATAATTCCCTTTCTTGTTTGATCTTATGGCTCCTGGAGAGGGATGAGCATTCTCTGTGATTATCCATGTGTTCTTATCTTGGGCTGGCTTCTACATCACTATATAGTTGTATGGAGAGCGAGGTGTCATAGGGTTTTTGAGGGTCACCTAGAGCCACCGTCGATGACCGTTTGGGCTATTTGGCCGTAGGAGTTGACTATTTGGGATATTTGGCAGTAGGAGTTGACTATTTGGGCTATTTGGTAGGAGTTGATTGCGAGGGCTGGCTGCTACGACAATGAAGGAGAAAGCACAAAAGATGAGGGAGGAGGGCAATGAAGAAATTGCAAGGAAGTTGTAAGATGAACTAGAGCATCAACACAAGGATTCCCAAGGTGCACAATAATGAGAAAAGCTACAATGGGCCTTTGAGTGAGAGAGGGAGATAATCTAATGTGTCCAGATATGGAGAAGAGAAAGAAGATGTGACATGATCGTCAGTAGCCATGGGAACAAAAATCCTGGCCACCTCCCCCTCCTTCAATAAAGAGGAAGTACAGGTTTATGCTATGTGACTTGTGCTCTTCATAAGATATGCAAATATCGGAAGAACACCAATCCCATCATCCTAAAGGCACCCTGCTCTTGTGAAGTCCACGAGATAATAGGCTAGGTTGCAAAAACTACCACACGAGTGGTGTTGGAGCTATATAGAGAGTCCACACTTATGCTATATATAGCAAGGAGTCCCCACTATATATGTGTACTCAGTGTGTGCTCTATACACACTTTGGGGTTTGCAGTTATGGAGTTCTCTCTCTCTTCTCCTTCGTCTCTGTTTGTCTACCTACGCTCTCTCCCTCCGTATCAACTTGGTATCAGAGCAGGCTGATAAATTTATTTATTTTTTTACAAGAGCTAAGTATCGATCCTCTTTTGATTTGATTTATAATACACTTTATAGTTGTATTGATTATAATATCTACAACTGGCTTTCTGTCTTCACTCTACGCAAGCTTTTTAAAGTCTACAGCTTGATGTGAGAAGAAGAACATGATTGATATTTACATCAACGGTTCGTGTCCGCTTGATATGTGTAAATGTTATACCAGCGCTATATAGTGCTTTCGAGAGTTTTCAGTAGCAAGCATAATAAACAGGACTTTGCAGAAGCAGCTAGTAGAACCAGGCCGTGATGACCATAAACGCTAAAGCAGAGAACAAAGAAGTAGTGCTATTTTGTTTTCCTTTGAAACATTGCGTGTAATAAACTTGAAGAGGCGAGATGCTGAGAGCAGGCAGCAGCGAGCGTATGCCTGAGGCCAGAGCATGCAACTTTTAAATATGTTTTCTTATCTTTAACTCGGTTTGTTTGGTCTGCCTGAGGGAGGCACAAAAGCTCTACGAGCTTGGAATTCAGAGCAAGCCTTGATTGGTAATCCCTCATGCGTGTTCGTGCACAGAAAAGCCAGCCAGAGCTGTAGGTAGATCTCGTGCGAGATTGGTCTTCCCTAAGATCAGGGTCAGCAAAGGCTATAAGGCCTTGATTGGTAAGACAGCCTCCTGGTGCTGTCTGCTTTTGTCCATGCACTCTAGTGAATGATTCAACATCTCCTTATTTTGAGTAATGCCGACCAGTGATAAAAATAACCAGCGCTGCTTTTTGGATGTATCGACTGCCGAAGCTGGCGCGTCACCTGTCTTTGTGTCGAGCCTACTTTTAAAGTTAGAGTAACAATAAATCTTGCGATTATTATCAATAATAAAAGCATTGCGTACATACGGTAGATAGAAACGACTTGAGTTGCATTCCTACTGACATAAAAGGATTTTCTTGCATCTATGTAGCTGTAAATTGTGCAAAGAATCTTCCTTGGCTATCAATGTTGTGGCAGGGTTTAAGAACATGGAAGCATGTCGCTTCTGCGAGCGAGTCTCCCAACATAATTTTTCCTTCCTCGTCACTAGGGCCTTGTAGCCACCTCGACCTTGCCATATTGAGATTGTATGCTTGGACATCAGAACTTGTAATTTGTTGCTATAAAACTCGTTGCAATATTTTGTCATAAATATTTCACGTAATTTTATGATTGTCTTATGGGATCGTATACTAACGTGTGTGATGGTTTTCATCTGAATCATTGATGTAGAGATGACAAGATTTACCAAGCCATTATCTATTGACTAATCATTGTCTTGAGGTTTTGTAGATTTTGCACAAAACTAGCGTCTCTGATGCCATGGCACGTAAAGCCATGATGATTGCTATTTCAAAGTTATTCTGAGCGTCTCCAATGCCATGGTGAATATTGTAATGCCATGGTATGTAAAGCCATGATGATGAAAACTGTCAGCTGTTGAGATCTTGGGGGCCCCAATCATGGTATATAAAGCCATGATGATGAATACTATTTTCCAGTCTTTATTTGATTTGAAGAAAAACATCTCTGTTTCCATGGTATGTAAAGCCATGATGATTGCTATTTCGAAGTTTTTCTCAGCGTCTCTAATGCTATGGTGAATACCGTGAAGCCATGGTACGTAAAGCCATGATGATGTTTACTATTCTTTTATTTGATTTGAACAAAACGTCTCTGATGCCATGGTACATAAAAGCATGATTGCTATTTCAAAGCTTTTCTGAGCATCTCTTATGCCATGGTAAATACCGTGATTCCATGGTACGTAAAGCCATGATGATGCCATGGTGAATATCGTGATGCCATGGTACGTAAAGCCATGATGATGACAACTGCCAGCTGTCGAGATCTTGGGGCCCCCAATATGTTCATTACATCTCGGATTTGTATATATGTGTGCACATGTGATTAGATTGATATTACATTTGTTTCTATGTCATCTGTACATGTGATTGCATCAACATTATGTTTGTTTGTATCGCGTCTCCAGAGCGGCGTCGCGAACCGTCTCTAAGGACAATGTGATATGATTATTTCTAACCTGCACATTTTCATATGTTTCTTGAGTTGGTATTGATTACAGGATGAAAATCACATCCAGCAGCATATACAAGGGATTAAAGACGCTAAAGCTGCTGTATCATTTGCAGCACAAGAATGATATAGCTCCTGCAGTTAAAACTTTTAAATTGTTTCCATTAGAATTTTTATGAGCTTTCATGGAAATTGTTGTATATTATGGAGTGATGTAGCTCCTCCGGAACATATTTTGTAAACTTGAAAATTTATTAATACAACAGTGCATGTATATGGTGCTGTGGGTTTTTCCCTTGCACCCCCAAGGGTTTTTTCATCCACAGTTAGGGACTCTTGTTTGAGTGGGGGTGTTGGAGCTATATAGAGAGTCCACACTTATGATATATATAGCAAGGAGTCCCCACTATATATGTGTACTCAGTGTATACTCTACATACACTTTGGGGATTGCAGATCTGGAGTCGTCTCGCCCTCCCTCTCTGTCACTATTGTCTCGGTCGTTCTTGTCAACAAGTGGAGGATGTGACATTGGAGGTACTGCGAGATGCAACAAAGGATCTCACAACCTCACTTTTCCAATATGGAGTTATTTGTCAAATACATACAAAATGTGTTGCCTTAAAGCTAGCAGACTTATCCCTTGCTATATGAGAGTGTGTTCTAAGAATTTTCTATGCAAGAGTGAAGCCCTATTTTGTAATCATCATGACCATAATAAAATACAAATTTTTGTATCCTGTCATATTGTCTCGCAACCATCTTTTGCAATTTGCAATGTGTTTCTTTTTTTTAGTTTAAGTGATCTAAGTGAGAGAGTTAGCAATATAGTGTAGGTTGATTTTCATATTCGAAGTTTTTCAGTATGAAATTTGTAAATATTGTATACAAGTGTTTGGTAGGGTATTTGGATCACATTCTCAAAGTTTGGTGATGCATGATTTTGACTTTCTCGCTCCTCATCTTACTAGATGCATACCTTGTGGGAAATTTTTTAGTAGGATAGATATAGAATTAGAAGAAGTTTTTTATGTAGCAAATGTAGTCCTCAAGGTGTGGAATAGCTTTGATTGAGTGGTTATATGAAGATTCAATGATATACATGACCGTTCGAGGCGTGTAAGCTAGGCACTTATAAGAAATAGGATGTTTTTTATTCTCTCTCTAGCAACTCGTGAAAGAATCTAGATTTTTTGCCAAACGGAGTCGAATTAGGCAAACACTCAAATCACATGAGTTTTAGATGTCGAGAAGGAGAATAAAACATTGTCTCACAAACATTTGTGAAATCTTGACCCTTTTATAGATACAAAGGCAAGAAGAAAGGTCTGAACTTAGTTCCTTGCATTCTTGTTGGCATTTAGGGTGAGGGGGTTATAGGCTAGCACTTAGTGCCTTGCACACTGCAAGATGCAATTTGTGCCATGATAAATAGTGGCTGCTCATCCTCCCTTAGGCCTATGCTCTTTCAGACGTCATAAAAAAACAATTACTCGCACCCATCGACTACCACTAGAAGGAGTAGTCGTACATCAAACTTGGAAACGCTCTGAAGGACTTCATCTACTTCAAGTGTTTCTTCAGATTTTTTTGGTGTGGGAGAGCAAACACGCAAGAAAAATGACTTAAAAGTGATTTTTATACTTTAAGCCCATCATAAATCAATGAAAAAAAAATCTCCTTTTCTAGAATTTCACAACCAATTTAATATTTGATTTAAAACCACTAAGCTAAGATTTTAAGACTAAGTACCAAAATACGAAAGTCAACATTTATATTACCAAAGATGGTTACATTGTAAAGGGTTAAGGCAAATCAACCCCTCGCTCATATTGTGAGGCATCTCCTCACTGTGCAAAATGTGCTGGTAAGAATTGCATATGTCATAAGACTAAGCAACTGTCACTACCAAGGAAATATTGTGATAATGGATGAGATTATAGCGATCGTGATCAACACTTTTTGCATGCTCAATGCAAAATGCATGGAGAAGTGGGTGGACATATGGATGGAGGCAAAGAAAGAGAGGGAGACGGAAAGAGTGGTATATATGTTACCATATACATGTGGTAGTGATGTGTGTGAACACACTAGGACCGCCGGGGCATTTTTTCCCTCTTTAGGAGGTTTTTTCCCCCGTGCATTGTATATGCGCCCATCACTCTAGGGCTATCTATCTTTCCATTGCACACTAAGTAACACACTCTCTATTGTGTGCCTTGAGCTTCCTTCGTCTTCTCCAAGCTGTGTGTGTTTCTCTACAACCCTAATTCCAACAATTGGTATCAGAGCAGGTCACGTCCTCCCGGGCTTAGTCGCCAGCTACTCCAGCACACGCCTGCTCACTTTCTCCGATTTCAGTGAGCTTTGGCGAGCGTTCGCAGGTCGAAAAATATTTTGGGCGAGCTCGAAGATTGTGGTCTGCTCAGAATTTTGATTTGGGCTCATTTCGGCCTCCGTTTCCACTACAGGCAGTACTGCACAGGCTATTTCGTCATTTTGTGCAGATTTTCTGTCAGTGCCGTTTTCTGCATAACAGGTGCCTTATAGTCTTCTACGGTTTGTGCCATATAGCACAAGTTGTTCCCGCTCCATTTCTCCTATTTTCGGGCAGTTTTCACATCAGGTGCAGCATTTACCATGGCTGACAACAACAACACAGATGTGTTCAAGATGTTTGCTGCTGAGGACAGGTTGGATGGGGACAACTACCCTATGTGGGCTTATATGATGCAACATGTTCTTGTGTCAAAAGGTGTCTGGAACATTGTGCATGGCATTGATGTACGTCCTGGTTCTGAAGATGTAGGTGATGTTGAGGATGTTGCAGGTCTTGCTGCAAGGATTGCAGCTGTTAGAGTTGTTTTGCCTACGGCAGAACAAGCTCGTTGGGATGTTAAGGATGCGCAGGCTCATGCATTGATTGCGTTGTCTGTGAAGCGCACCATTATTCCTCACATCCGTTCAGCAAAATCTGCAAAACAGGCTTGGGATATTCTAGAAGGTCTTTATGCAAGCCGCAATGAGAATAAAATTGCTTTGCTGCGTAAAGAGCTAGAGTCGAAGATTATGCATGAGGAAGATGATATGGACACTTTCCTTGCTAGTGTCAAGGATATCAATGAGCAACTCATTTCTGCAGGTGAAGTCATTTCGGACAGTTCCCTTGTGCAGACTGTTCTTGATGCCTTACTAGATTCCTACCAGACTCTTGCTAGTACTTGGAGACTCATGACCCAAGGAAATCCTGAAGTTGTCAAGTTTGATGCATTATGCACATTGCTCTTGCAAGAGTCACTTTCTAGAAAAAACAGGACTAGGCAGCGTGCAGTTGAACAGGCTTTTATTGCTTCTCAAAGAAAGGGTGGTAACAGTAATGCAGCCACTTCTTATGGTTCTGCTGCGAGTGGCAAAAATTCTGTTCCTAATGCTTCTGGTGGCAGCACTTCGTCTGGCAATTCTGGTGATAAGGGCAAAAAGAAGATGCGTTGCCATTATTGTAAAGCCAATGATCACTTGATCAAGTCGTGTCCTAAGTTGAAGGCCAAAGAGGCTAAGAAGAAATAGGGTGGTTCCACTGCAAATGCTGGTTCCACTACAAATGCAGCCATTGTTGAGTCTTCTGTGAAAGGAGATTGTGATGCTGATGTTGATGCAGAATGGGCTTTTAGCGCAGAGTGCACTTACAATCCTGCTGTCCATGATGCATGCTTGTCAGTTGCTGCAGATTCACATGTGTGGTATTTCAACAGTGGTGCTACAAAGCACATTACCTCACTTCGTGAATTGTTTACCTCTCTCGAGTCTGTCCCTCGTGGGAATTCAGTCACTTGTGCCAACAATGCCTCTTATCCAGTTCAGGGAGTTGGAAAGATTGTGCTCACTGCTGCTAATGGCAGCTCCTTCAGACTTGTTGATGCACTTTATGTACCTGGGATCAAGAAGAATCTCTTGTCTGTATCCGCACTTGCTAGACTTGGACTTGTAGTCAAATTTGTGGATGACAGATGTACAGTTCATGATCTCAGTTTTGGTGATGAAATTGTTGCATCTGGGCTTTTGTGCCGTGGGCTGTATAAGCTCACTTTGTATGACAAGTGTGGACAAAATTTTGCAAATGCTGTTGCAGATTCAAGGGCTATTTTAGATGAAAAACTTTGGCATGCACGTTTTGGTCATCTGAATTTTGCCAGTTTGCTGCGTTTGCAGAAATCTGATATGGTTGCTTCTTTGCCGCCTCTTGAAGCACCTGTCAAACATGTTTGTGAAGGCTGTATTCTGGGTAAAATGCAGCGTTCTAAGTTTCCAAAGGATGGTTCAGTTAGGGCCACATGCAGGTTGCAGCTTGTGCATAGTGATGTTTGTGGGCCCATGCAAACTCCGTCCTTGGGCAATTACCTGTACTTTGTGACTTTCAGTGATGATTACTCTAGGCATGCATGGGTATTTCCGCTTAAAGCAAAGTCCGAAGTTTTTATGTGCTTCAAATTTTTTTTGGCTATGGCTGAAAATGTCTCAAAATGTACTATGGGCACCCTCCGTTCCGATCGAGGGGGGGAGTATATGTCTCATGAATTTAATGCATTTCTGGCTAGTCGTGGGATAAAACACCAATGTACAGTGCCTTATACACCTCAGCAAAATGGTGTTGCTGAGAGGAAAAACATGTTACTAACGGAAATGGCACGATGTATGGTCAAAAGTCAAGCTTTGCCGCATTCTTTTTGGCTTGAGGCCATCATGTGTGCCACTTATGTACTTAACAGGTGTCCTACGAAAGCTTTGCAGTCTATTACTCCATATGAAGCATGGCATGATAGAAAACCTTCTATTGAGCACATGCGTGTTTTTGGCTGTTTGGCATATGCTTTGGTGCCACAAGTGCAGCGCAGAAAATTGGATGATAAGGCTGTCAAATGTATTTTTGTCGGTTATAGTACTGAAAGCAAAGGTTACAGGTTGTATCATCCGCAAACAAAACGTATTCTGGTTTCACGGGATGTAGTGTTTGTGGAAGATTCTGTTCAGCCCTTGCTGTCATGTACTAGAGACAGTAATGTAAGCTCACAAGACATTTATGACACTTTGTTGCCTCTTTTCAGTGGTGGAAATACGAATGTAAGTTCCAATGAGGAAAATGTACAGCCTATGGGGGTTTCTGAAAATGTTTTAGAACAGCCTATCACTGATGCAAATGTACATGATGTACTTGATGAGGAAAGGGCTGAAAATGAGCAGGCTAGAGGTATGCCAAAATGGCTGGTGCACACTTTGCGTGACAGTAAATTGGATGCACCTTTATCTAGTCGTACTCGTTCAGGCTCTCGCCATGCATCTTATGCATCAGATTGTTATGCTTTGGCTGTGTCTAGTTTACATGATGTTGAGGAGCCTCTGTCTTTTGATGAAGCACAGAATTCAGAAAATTGGATTGCTGCCATGAAATCAGAATATGATGCACTTATAGAGAATGACACATGGACTTTATGTGATTTTCCTCCTAGCAAAAAGGCCATTGGTACGAAGTGGGTTTACAAGTTGAAACGCAAGCCGGATGGTGAGATCGATCGCCATAAGGCTCGACTTGTTGCAAAGGGTTATGCACAACAAAAAGGCATAGATTATGAAGAGACTTTTGCTCCCACTTGTCGTATGATTACTGTGCGTTTTCTATGTGCATTGGCAGCTCATTTTGGTTGGGATGTACATCAATCAGACATTGTTACTGCTTTCTTGAATGGTGACATATTTGAGGAAGTTTATGTAATGCAGCCTCGCGGTTTTGTCATAAAAGGACAAGAGGACAAAGTGTGCAAATGTAAGAAGGCTTTGTATGGGTTGAAGCAATCTCCTCGTGCTTGGTATGAGAAAGCTGACACTCATTTGGTTAAACGAGGCTTTCGTAACAGTCCAACAAAAAGCACATTGTATGTAAAGCGTGAGGATGATGTATTTCTCATTATGGTTCTTTATGTTGATGATTTGCTGATCACTGGACCAAATGAGAGACATATTGCTGAATTTAAGGCTGATTTGAATTCTACTTTCAAGATGAAAGATTTGGGGCTGTTGCATCATTACTTGGGTATACAGTTTAAGCAGTGTGATGGTGGTATTGCCTTGTGTCAGAAAAGTTACATAGAGACATTGCTATGTAAGTTTGGACTTGAGGATTGCAAACCTATTGCTACTCCCATGGAAACAGGTTTGAAGTTGAGTCTACATGATGCTGGCGATCCTGCTGATGTCACTCTTTACCAAATTGCTATTTGCTGTCTCATTTATGTATGCAACACGAGGCCAGATATTCAGTTTGCAGTCTCGCAGGTCAGCAGATTTATGCATAGCCCAGGGTCTAAGCATTGGCAGGCTGTCAAGAGGATTTTCCGCTACCTTAGTGGCACTTTACATCTTGGCTTGTTTTATCCCAAGGGGGCATCATTGCCGCCAGACTTACATGCTTTTTCGGACTCAGATTGGGCTGGTTGTTTTGACACGCGAGTGTCCACAAGTGGTTTTTGTTTCATGCTTGGCAGTTCATGTATATCATGGTTGAGCAAGAAGCAACCTACTGTGGCCACTTCGAGCTGTGAGGCTGAGTACAGGGCAGTCTTCACAGCTACGGTTGAGTGTGTATGGCTCAGACGCCTTATGGCTGACTTGGGTGTTGGACAGGACACTGCCAACACTATCTACACTGACAGTCAGAGCGCATTGGCAGTTGCGAGGAACCCAGTTTTTCATGCTCGCACAAAGCACATTGAGGTGCATTACCACTATGTCAGGGAGAGATCAGCTTGGCTTATGTGCCAACACAGGACAACCTTGCAGATCTTTTCACAAAGGCATTGTCTCGTGAGAAGCTTGAAGCTTTCCGCAAAGCTTTGGGCTTACTCCCCTTTGTGGACTGATCCTGTCCTCAGGGCATGGGACTTCCCTTTACTCATGTGCTAGCTCTCGTTCACCGCATCACTCCAGGGGGGATTTGTTACCATATACATGTGGTAGTGATGTGTGTGAACACACTAGGACCGCCGGGGCATTTTTTCCCTCTTTAGGAGGTTTTTTCCCCCGTGCATTGTATTTACGCCCATCACTCTAGGGCTATCTATCTTTCCATTGCACACTAAGTAACATTGTGTGCCTTGAGCTTCCTTCGTCTTCTCCAAGCTGTTTGTGTTTCTCTGCAACCCTAATTCCAACAATATAGAGACAAGAGCATGGGGGAAGTTGAGCATTGACATTCCCTCATGAAGTAGCTAGTTTTTCCCATCTCATTCGGCAAAAAGTGGATACATGCTCGCATGCTTAAGGCCAAAGAAAGTAGCCAAGAAATATCAATAAGATAATGGGAATATGCAAGGGAATTTATCCCCAACGTATATATCTCTATCCATATCTTTGCTTATGTTATGTAATATATTCAAGGTATATGTCTTTTGTTAAGTTCACTCTTTTTCAAATGATATGTTCAAACATATTGTGTTTGAATATATGTATATATAGTGTCTTTCATTCAGGGCACTCATCGCTCGATGCTCGATGGGTAAAATCTTCACTATCAATCTTACCGACGGATGAACTAAGTGTGAACAAGGGGGGGGGGGGGGGGGGAGTTAACTAGGAGTGAACTTGGGTTAAACTAAGGAGGGGTGTGAACTAGGTTTATCTATGTAGAGTGCACCCCCCATGGCATGATGCGCATGACAGTACGATGGTAAACCCTTTTCCATGCCACATGGGGATCATTGGTTCGACTCCCTCCCAAGGGGTGGACGGTGTAATGCACACTTGTTCCCCCGCCCCTAATTTATCCCTAGTTCACCACTCTATGTGGTCCCATGGCCATCATTTCCATATAGAAGGATGGGATGAGCATCAAAAAACTATGGATTGTGGCATCATGGTGGGCAACTTTGATACAACCACCAGTGAGGCATAGTACTGTGGGACCATTGAGATGATTCTCAAGATGGATTTTTTTCCTTTTCAAATGTATCTATTCAAATGTATATGGTTCTAGAATGTCTCCATAAGATATGCACATGGGCTTTACATGGTAGAGTCCTAATTCTACCATAAGGGGAAGTACGATAACTTAGTACTTTCAAAACATTGTCAGTACTAGGTATGTTTCCTATCTGAATCAGCAGTACGGGAAAGTCATAATTATGTCGGGGCATCATGGTGCGGCATAGTCTAGTCACGGTTTCACTAGTGCAGGGATACTAGCCATTTAATCAATTTTTACTATAAAAATTGAATGGTAAGTGGGAGATTTGACTACCAAAAGCTGTGCCATGTTTTTAGAAAAGATTGGAGTCTTTTCCCAAAATTTTCTAGCTAATCCCACCTGAGAGGGGGTGCTAGTAGCTTGCCTTGGGCATCCGTATGCCTTGTTGTAGTGCCTATACATTGGTAGGGAGGGCTCACTTTTCAATGATGTCTGTTGCGTCTACTACCGCAAGGCAATACATACCTACTATACAGAGTGGTGCAAGCTTTTCATCACGATATCCATAAGCTCTTCTCTCTCGTTTACGGGAAGAAGAAGAAGAAGAAGGATACTCTCTCTCTCTACTTGCTTACTATCTCCTCTCTCGTTTCACAATGTACGCGCTCTCCGAAAAGCTCTCCAGTGGTGAACACCTCTACGTACTAGCTCTCATCACTGCTCTCTTGCAATAAATTAAGAAGCCTTTTGATAGTCTATAATCAACTATAAAGCACAGTGAGAAGCTCTAAACTCCATAGCCATTGTTGGGTTCAAGCCCTTGTAGGTCATCTACTTGTGGGAAGTAGCAGTAGGTGTTTTAATTTGCTACCTTCTTTGGTAATAAGCCTCAAATTCGGAGGTCATTCACACCCATGGTGCTCACCAATGATAATCAGACAGTGATAATCGGCAAAGAGGTGGTCTTTAGTGCAAATCAAAACACCTACTACTACAACATGGATGATTTTCTAAGGGATGAGCATCTTGCAGTGTTCGATACATCTGAAAAGAAACCGTCTAATGATGATGGTAAGAATATTGATGTTGAATTTGATCAATTGGTGAATAACTTGAATTTGGATAGTGATGCCAAAGAAGAGCAAGTAGGTAAATCCAAATTCATAGTTTATGTGATAAGAAAGCCCCCAATGACTTTTTCAACACTTTGTTTTGAGTTTCTGGTACGTCAACAGATGCTACACCATAAAGATCTCCTTCGAGGTTGCAGTACAAATTTTCACAACTTAGTTTACCAATTCAGTATTATACTCTTGTTTTGTCATGAACTTTCCAGTCAAAGATTTTTCTTTTACATTGTTAGTTATTGTCATGCTTGTTAGCTTTCATCATATCAAAATTTGTACGGGATATAGACACTGCTATCCATAAATGGTAAGACCTCCCATTTTTTTAGTTCTCAGCCTGTTGTTATCACTTCTCATGAGGCTATTGGGTACACCTTAAACCCAAGGTTTGGCAGTGAACCAAAAACTCCATCTATTGGTAGCTAATTTTTTGACCTACACCCTATCTGTTCAAGGGGGGGTTTTACTATCATAGCACCAGGTTATGGATACACCAGAAATCCTTGGTTGTGAGAGAACCTAAAACTCACGGTTGCTGAGTATACCAAAAACTCGAGGTATCATGAGAGGGTTTGTCTACTTCGGGCTTGAGGGGGGGATTGTTGGGTTCAAGCCCTTGTCGGTCATCTACTCGTGGGAAACTCCCTTAGAGCATGCAGAGGAGAGTTCAGTTACGAGTCGAGTTGTTTTTGCATGGCTACCTAAAATCCTCTTATATATGTAAAGTTTCACATAAGTAAATATAGAGCGTTATTTTTCTACTGTGTCGAGATCTCTCTCTCTCTCTCTCTCTCTCTCTCTCTCTCTCTCTCTCTCTCTCTCTCTCTCTCTCTCTCTCTCTCTCGCTCGTTCAACTTGTTCTGCTGCGCTCCCTCCAAACCATGGCCCCTCATCGGCTACATCCTCCCTAGCCCTGTTCCTAATAGCCATCATCATCTCTCTCTCTTTATGTCGGTTTTCTAAGTAGACACCCTCTCGGTGATTGTTTTTCATATACGAGTGTATGTATGGATTTTTTGAGTGCATATGAAGTTGCCCCATAATTATTTTATCATGTTTAATACGTTGATTTATGCACACGATGTGTTTATGATCACGTACGTGCATAAAAAGTGCTTTTAGTTTCACGTCATAGAAGTGGTAGGAACACTATTTTGGTCATAACTCACAAACCATTATGAATCAACCCAAACCCTTTAAACCAAAGATAAACCACATCATTTAGAAGAGTTTATCTCTGGGTGTCATGTGAAAATCACGCACAAACTAAGAGATATGGTCAAAAACTAGCTTGTTGCTGCCCACTGCACTGTCAAATTTTTGGACCCTAGGCTCCTTGGAGAACCACTATATAGATTCACCGAATGGGCAAACCCACTCAGCCAATTGAAAATATTGATTAAAATTGATGATCAATGTATTTAAGTCTTCGTTATCACCTTGGGCATGCGAGTTATTAGTCCTTCCATAACCGGGTTTACCTACGCGTATAAGGGTGCTACGAAGGGGGAGTACCATATGACCTCGTGAGTTAACCGAGCCGTTCATGTATGAATTATCGTTTATTTTGGTGATTTGATTTCAAGTATGAGATGTCCATAAACTCATGTGAGGGTATATGGTTAGTCAACCCGAACCACATAGGCATATATGAATAAAGGGGCTTTCTTTTTGTGCTACCATTTGTTGTGTGAGTGTCTAATTGGCAAAGTGCTCTGATAGAGTGTTAGTCTATATTATGGAGCTGATATTTATGCATTTTTTTGAGGTCAAACACTTTCATTTTCATCTTATGTATGCTCTTGAAAATGGTTAAAGTTGTTTTTTGCATATGTGTGAAGTTATGGTTTATGGTCGACCTATGGGTCGGAGCTGTTTTAAAAAATGAACCCTTACGTTGACCATGAACCATAACTTCACACATATGCGAAAAATAATTCAATTTCTGGGGAGGGAGAGAGAGAGAGAGAGAGAGAGAGAGAGAGAGAGTTAAGCCCTTCATAGGTCAGAAAGAGATAGAGAGAGATGATGAGATTGGTGAGCTTGCCAAGTAACAATATTTTGGCACCAAGGTGTGTTTGTTACCATATACATGTGGTAGTGATGTGTATGAACACACTTAGGACCGTTGGGGAATTTTTTTCCCTCACTAGCAGGTTTTTCCTCCTGTGCATTGTATATATGCCTTCAACTTCCTTCGTCTTCTCCAAGCTGTGCTCATTTCCCTTTAACCCTCATTCCAATAATTGTTTGGTATCAGAGGAGGTTGCGTCCTCTCAAAATTAAGATACGCATGCTCATGCTTTGATTGCGTTGTCTGTGAAGCGCACTATTACTCCTCATATTTGTTCAACAAAATCTGCAAGACAGACATGGGATATTCTGATTGGTCTTTATGCAAGTCGCAATGAGGCAAAAACTGCATTGTTGTGTAAAGAGTTGGAGTCAAAGATCATGCATGAGGAAGATGACATGGACACCTATTCTTGATGGTGTCAAGGATGTAAACGAGCAACTTATTTGTGCTGGTGAATGTCATTTCTGACAGTTCCCTTCTGTAGATTGTTCTTGATGCTTTGCCAGATTCTTACCAGACTTTTGCTAGTACTTGGAGACTTATGATCCAAGGAAATCCTGAATTTTTCAAGTTTGATACATTATGCACATTGTTGTTGCAAGAGTCACTTTCCAAAAACAACAGGACTAAACAGCGTGCAATTGAATAGTCTTTTATTGATGCTCAAAGAAAAGGTGGTAACAAAACTGTAACTACTTCTCATGGTTCTTCTGTGAGTGGAAAATATTTTGTTCCTAATGCTTCTCTTGGCAGCACTTCGTCTGGGGATTTTGGTGATAAGGGCAAAAAGAAGATGCATTGCCATTATTGTAAAGCTAATGATCACTTGGTCAAGCAATGTATGAAAATGAAGGCAAAGACGCTAAGAAGAAAGAGGCCGGTTGGATCAACTACAAGGTCCAATACAAGTGCAGCTATTGTAGAGTCCTTTGTGAAAGGAGATTGTGATGCTGATGTAGATGTGGAGTGGGCTTTTAGTGGACTTAGGATCCTTATGTCCATGATGGATGCGTGTCAATTGCTACAGATTCACATGTGTGATATTTTGACACTCGTGCTACAAAGCACATTACCTCACATTGTGATTTGTTTACCTCTCTCAAGTCTGTCCCTCATGGGAATACTGTCACTTGTGCCAACAATGTCTCTTATCCAATTCAAGTAGTTGGAAAGATTGACTGCAAATGGCATCTCTTTCGCACGTGTTGATGCAGTGTATGTACCTGGGATCAAGAATAATCTTTTGTCTATATCTTCACTTGCTAGACTTCGACTTGTAGTCAAATTTGTGGATGACAGATGTACATTACATGATCTCAGTCTCAGTGATGAAATTGTTGCATCTGGCATTTTATGCCATGGGCTGCATAAGCTCATTTTGTATGCACATTTGGGCATCTGAATTTTGCCATTTTGCTGCGTTTATAAAAATCTGATATAATTGCTTCTTTGCCGCCTCTTGAAGCACCTATCAAACATGTTTGTGAAGGTTGTATTTGGATAAGATGTAGCGTTCGAAGCTTCCAAAGGATGGTTCAGTTAGGGCCACATGCAGGTTGCAGCTTGTGCATAGTGATGTTTTGTGGGCCCATGCAAACTCCATCCTTGGGAAATTACCTTTACTTCGTGACTTTCATTGAAGATTACTCTAGGCATGCATGGGTGTATCCACTTAAGGTGAAGCCCGAAGTGTTTTTGTGCTTCAAGCAATTTCTGGCTATGGCTGAAAATGTCTTGAGATGTACTATGGGCACCCTTCGTTCCAATCGAGGGGGGGGTAAATGTCTCATGAAATAAATGCATTTCTGGCTAGTCATGGAATAAAATACCAATGTAAAATTCTGTATACACCTCAACAAAATGGTGTTGCTGAGAGAAAAAATAGATCATTATGAAAATGGCATGATGTATGGTAAAAAGGAAAGCTTTACCACGTTCATTTTGGGTTGAGGCTATTATGTGTGCCACTTATGTACTTTATAGGTGTCCTGCAAAGCTTTCTAGTCTATGACTCCATATGAGGCATGGCATGATAGAAAGTTTTCTATTGAGCACATGCATGTTTTTAGCTGTTTGGCATATGCATTGGTGCCACAAACACAACAAAAAAAATTGGATGATAAGGATGTCAAATGTAATTTTTTTGGTTATAGTGCTGAAGGAAAATGTTACAGGTTGTATCATCCAAACACAATGTGTATCTTGGTTTCACAGGATGTTGTGTTTGTTGAAAATTATGTTCAGCCTTTGCTATCATGTACTAGAGACAGTAACGTAAGCTCATAGGAAATTTATGGCACTTTGTTGCCTCTTTTCAGTGGTGGAAGTTTGAATGTAAATTCGAATGAAGCAAATGTACAACCTATGGGGATTTCTGAAAATGTACTTGATGAGGAAAGGGTTGAGAATGAGCAGGCTAGAGGTATGCCAAAATTGCTGGTGCATACTTTGTGTGACAGTAAATTGGATGCACCTTTGTCTAGTACTACTCATTTAAGTTCTTGCCACGCATCAGATTGGTATACTTTGGCTGTGTCTAGCTTATGTGATGTTGAGGAACCTCTGTCTTTTGATGAAGCACAGAATATTGGATGGTTGCCATGTAATCTGAATATAATGCACTTATAGAAAATGACACATGAACTTTATTTGATTTGCATCCTGGAAAAACGGCCATTGGTATGAAGTAGGTTTACAAGTTGAAATGCAAGCTGGATGGTGAGATTGATCGCTATAATGCTCGACTTGTTGCAAAGGGTTATGCACAACAAAAAGACATAGATTATGAAGATACCTTTGTGCCCACTTTTTGTATGACTACTGTGCATTTTGTATGTGCATTGGCAGCTCATTTTGATTGGGATGTACATCATTTAGACATTGTTACTGCTTTCTTGAATGGTGACATATTTGAGGAAGTTTATATAGCACAACCTCACAGTTTTGTCAAGAAATAACAAGAGGATAAAGTGTGCAAATGTAAGAAATCTTTGTATGGGTTGAAGCAATCTCCTCGTGCTTGGTATGAGAAAGTTGATACTCATTTGGTCAAACGAGGCTTTTGTTAACAGTCCAACAAAAAGCTCTCATTGTCGTTCTCTATGTGGATGATTTGCTCATCACTGGACCAAGTGAAAGACATATTGCTGAACTTAAGGCTGATTATAATGCTACTTTTAAGATGAGAGATGTGCGGCTATTGCATCATTACTTGGGCATACAATTTAAGCAATGTGATAGTGGTATTTCCGGTCAATCCTTACATAGTGTCCGATGCTCTGCTAGTTATTTTGTCATACTTTCTTTTGATGTTATGGTATACCCAAATTTTTGTCATTGCATTAATATATGGTGGCCTGTTTCATTTAAACGGGGCATTTAAAGATTCTGTATTGTGATGCTCTCATGTCTTTGTGCACTCTATTTCACCCTCCACTATACTCTCTCTCTCTCTCTCTCTCTCTCTCTCTCTCTCTCTCTCTCTCTCTCTCTTTCTCTCTCTCTCTTCCCGCAATGTTGTGTACAGATATATTCACCCTCCATAATAATATATTTTTCCTTGAGTACTCTTTCATTCATAACACCCATTCAAGGCTAGCACTAGTTGCTAGGTGCCTCTGGATGCAGTTTGGCTCCCACGCTTGGTCGGTGCTGAGAACTCCTCCCTTATGAAAACTCCTTCCCTATGAAAACGCTTCCGCAACTCGGATGTATATTGAAAATTTTATAAAGATATAAATTGTATATTTTGTTCATAGACCCCTCGGGAGGGTATCTCTCACTTGGTATCAGAGCCAATGCTTAAGGTTAAGGAAATAGCCTAAAGCCTAGTCGGGCTAGTTATGCATCATGCACGCATTCTTGTATGATGTTCGGGAAAGGATATTGTATTCATGATGCATCTATGAGTGACATTGATTGGTTTATTTACTTGACTTGTCTTCTTATATGGGATTATGTGGTCTCGAGTTATGATGAAGTGATTGAAGGTTTCAACACGTGTATCAGAAATTTCTTTGAATGCTTGTTTTAGTAATGACTCTTGAGGTGACTTCTAACGTCTCATAACTAGCTAGATCTTGTCTTTCAATTGGGTGTAAATGACTATCCATTCCTTAGAAAATTATGGTTGAAATTTTTTCCTCCCACCCACCCCTTTTTACTTATAGTGCGGGAAGATTAATCTAATATATTGTTAATAATGTTTTGGATTTGACATGATGCAGTAATAGATCATACCTCCTAGAGGAAATGGAGTACCTGCGTACCTCAACCGAGTATCATTGATCGTGACATCGATGCTATGCTTGAAAAGTCACAACTTGGGAACTTTAGCGGAGAAGGCAAAGATGTAGGCAAGGTTCTTGAGGACTGGATTGAGCGCATGGATTATTACTTTGATTTAGCTCATTCATCCACGGAGAACAAGGCTATCATTGCTAAGTTTAGAATTGAAAAGATGGCCAAGCGTTGGTGGAGAGACCATTGTACTGAGAATAATGTCAACCCTAATGCAGCAACTTGAGATTATCGCAAGACTCTACTAAAGAAGAATTATCAGAACAAAGTGTATCATTCAAACCGTATAAATGAGTTTATTGATTGTACTCAGGGAACCAGAGATTTGGAATCATAGTATCAATATTTCTTGACCCTTGTCAAATATGCTCCAGTCGGAATGACTCAGGAAGTCAAAGTGGCACGATTCATGTCAGGCCTCCATAATCCTTTGAAGACTAGACTTCAGAGCTTATGCCTTTTTCATATGTTCTTGATGCGGGTAAACCGATTGAGCTCAAAATATCAAATGGTAATAAAAGACCTCGACCAGAGGATGAGTCTAGATGTTCATATTCTCAGACTGGAGAAGCCATATTATGTAGGAGCGCAATAACAGATCACCTTTGCTTCAATTGTTTTGAGTCTGACCATGTGTCTCGAGATTGTTCGCTTAATGATCCAGAAAATTATGAACTTGAAAGACAAAATGATGCTCAAAGTACGGATACTAACAAAAACCTTAGATATTCACAGTCTGGGTCTAATACAAACCAGAGACCACCACAAAACCAAGGGAATTTCAGACCTGGGAATCCAATCTTTACAAGAAATGGACAATCAAATAGACCAACTTGTTCAGGAGGAGATCAACAACCTCAAGGAGGAACCCAAGCCAATAGAACTCAAAATGCTTGAGGTGGAGGAAATCCATCAAATGTTTGTACCCATGCAGCTACTACAGATGAAGCAGAAATTCAAGAACTTTCGGTGCCTTTTGGACTTCTTAATTCTCCAACATTATTCAATGTTGTGGCAGAAATCTCTCAGGAAACGATCATAATTGAGAAATAAAATAGTCAATTTAGCCTATATTTTAGACTTACTCATTTGTTATTCATGTTGACGTGAGCACACCTCAAAGTTTTCAAGTGTGGGAGGATGTAAGATCCCCAAATTTTGGGTCTCTTTTGAAAAATAAGAAAAATAGATTCTAATGTCCATTTTGCCAAATTTTGATTGAAGATGCTTGATTGGCAGTATTCTAAGGTTCTAAAGTAAAAAGCAAGGTCATTTCCATGTTCTAGTAGGTGAGACGGACATTTGGTTCAGTTTTGAGAAAATTTGCTATTTGTAGCTTTTTTTGCTCCTTATGCTTTTAGGTGCTTTTTCGCAAAAAGCAGGGTCGGATCCTTAACCTACGTGTTTCAATGAAGCTATGGTTCAATTTTACAAAAAACTATTTTTTGAGTGCTTTTCACACTATTTTTAGCTTTTCATGATTTTTAGTACTTTTTAGTGAAAAGCGAGTCCGCTTGCTTTTTTCTCCTTTTTACGCTATTTTTAGCTTTTTGTGCTTTTAGGTGTTTTTGAAAAACAATGTGCTTTTTAGAATGACCGAAGCATAAATATATTAATTTTAGTCTCCATCGAATTTAAAAATGACCAGTCTGAGAAAAAAAGAGATTAAATGAGATTTTTATAAGAATTATTTTTATAAAAAGCAGTACCGTATCATATTGGGTTTGAAACTATGTATATATAGTGTCTTTCATTCATGACACACATCACTTGGTGCTCGATGGGTAAGATCTTCACTATCGATCTTGCCCAGACAGATGAACTAAGTGTGAAGAGTGGGGGGAGTTAACTAGGAGTGAACTAGGGATAAACTAAGGAGGGGTGTGAGCTAGGTTTATCTATGTAGAGTGCACCCCCCATGGCATGATGCGCATGATAGTATGATGGTAAACCATTTTCCATGGGACATGGGGGTCATTGGTTCGATTCCCTCCCAAGGGGTGGATGGTGTACTGTACTGCACTTTTTCCCCCGCCCCTAGTTTACCCGTAGTTCACCACTCTATGTGGTCCAATGGCCATCATTTCCATATGGGAGGATGCGATGAGCATCAAACAACTATGGATTGTGGCATCATGGTGGGCAAATTTGATACAACCACCAGTGAGGCATAGTACTGCGGGACCATTGAGATGATTCTCAAGATGGATTTTCGTTCTTTTCAAATGTATCTATTCAAATATATATGGTTCTAGAATGTCTCCATAAGATATGTACATTGCCTTTTTTCCCCCTACTTTAAGACTCCTACTACTTTGTTGCATTTTCTTACCAATTCTCCTGAGTTGCCCCCCAATCTTAGGGTAGTCCACGTCAGGGCTAACAGTTTGTCATGAACCTCCACCCCTCTCCACTTTCCACCTTTTGAACCAAGTTGAGCTGCTTCTATCATATCTTTCACTGGTTTTAAGAACTCTTTGCAGTGACACTTAGCCATCTTGAGAAGCGTGCTAGTGAAGGCAATATAAGGAAGCATAAAGGCATTTATCACTTTTATCCGACTTGGGAATGGGAGAAGAGCATACTCCCACCTACTCATTTTTGTTTTGATTTTGTCTAGCACCCACTCAAATATTTGCTTGTGAGTTACGTCCACCCCCAAGGGGGCTCCTAGATGTCTGAAGATATTCCCTTTTGTGGCAATCTCCCCCGACCAGTCGGAAGGGTCCAATGAGTCATTTTTTGATAGGGAGATTAGCCTTGACTTCTCTATATTACATTGGGACCCCGAAGCTACTGAGAATATTTGTACAATCTCCAGAGCTTTCCTTATGACCTGGGGCCGGGGGCACACCTTCAAGAAGAGGATAGAATTGTCTGCAACAAGTTTTGCTTTGAGTTGGCTGTTTCCTGGCAACTCCAGGCCGTGCAACTCCCCTCGTTCCGCACTAGCTTTGAGAATTCCATTTTGCATTGATCCCCCTGGCTTTCCAAAGTTGTATATTCGCCACAAATTCCTTATTGGATAGAGACAGCCAGGAAGGTGAATAATAAGGGTCTGAATCGATTGGGGCACTTCTGGGACAGTGACAACAAGAGTTGGAAAACCATTGATCTCCTGGCTACCCAATTCAAACTAAATAGCTTGGAGGTCTTGCTGGTCCACAAGGTGAGAAAAGAGCTTGACAATATAGTGAAGCCTATCTATAATTTGGAGTTTGACTGGAACTCCTGGAAATGGCCCAGAAGCAGTCTCTTAGGGAAACCCATACGAAAGACATTTACCATACAATGATGCAAAAGAAGAATTGGTCTAGCCCCCTCAACAAGATATGGAAAAAACAATGGTCGGAGGAAAGGTGGGAGCAAGTAATGGAGAACATCTAGAAGCCAACGGTTCCGCAGCACATGAAGGTATTTTTTTGGAAGCTAATTTGCGGTGCTCTACCGGCGGGGGTGAAGATTTAGGAAAGAGGGATTGGGTCAGATCGATGCTTGGGGTGCAGGTTGGCTAGTGAATATCTGGCCCACTTCTTCATGGATTTCCCAACTATCAAAGGGCTCACAGGGAAAATATGTAAATGGGTCCAAAGAACATGGAAAATTGGTTTTTACAAGACTGATCTATTCCTTGGAGGTAAGAATTCAGGTGGTCCTGCCATCCTCATCAGCACTCAAATCGTCGAGTACTTCTTCTTGCATAATGTATGGCAGACAAGGAACTGCTGTGTGTTTGAAGGAGGCCTTGTAGTGGCAAGCTTCGCAGAAATTATACAAGAAAGCAAGGTGCTAATTTGGACGCTCGGCCGCAAGGAACACTCGGAGGATTGGTCTAGGACTAATTGTGCCTTGATGTCAGCAGAGGGTATGCCTAGGATGGGGGAAAATCTTCGCTATCGGTAATTAAAAGATCTCAGAAGAACATGATAATAGACCTTTTGTATCAAGGATAAGGGGGCGAGTTGGTTGGGATCATTGCCGATGTAATTATGGTCCCTGGATGATGTCATGGCTCAACACGAGCATGACAAGACATTGTAATTTTTTGGGTTGAGTAATATAATTCACTCACAATTGTGAGTTTTGGAAAAAAAAACAAAAAGATATGCACATTGGCTGTACATGGTATAGTCCGAATTCTACCATAAGGGGAAGTATGATAACTTAGTACTTCCAAAAGATTGTCAGGAGGTATGTTTCCTATGTGACTCAAAAATCATTAAAACTATAGGATAAGTAGATATCATAATTATATCTAACATTTTGTTGCTCAATGTCAAAAAATGTGGGTTATTTTCTGTTACCATATACATGTGGTAGTGATGCGTGTGAACACACTAGCACCGCCATTGCATTTTTTCCCTCTTTAGGAGGTTTTTTCCCCCGTGCATTGTATATACGCCCATCACTCTAGGGCTATCTATTTTTCCATTGCACACTAAGTAACACACTCTCTATTGTGTGCCTTGAGCTTCCTTCGTCTTCTCCAAGCTGTGTGTTTCTCTGCAACCGTAATTCCAACAATTGGTATCAAAGCAGGTCACGTCCTCCTGGGCTTAGTCGCCAACTGCTCCAACACACACCTGCTTACTTTCTCCGATTTCAGTGAGCTTTGGCAAGCATTTGTAGGTTGAAAAATATTTTGGGCCTTCGTTTCCACAGGCTATTTTGTCATTTTGTGCATAATTAATGTCAATGCCATTTTCTGCATAACATGTGCCTTATAGTCTTCTACAGTTTGTGCTATATAGCATGTGTTGTTCCGACTCCGTTTATTCTATTTTTGGGAATTTTTCACATCAGGTGCAACATTTACCATGGCTGACAACAACAACACAGATTTGTTCAAGATGTTTGCTATTGAGGATAGGTTGGATGGGGACGTCAACTACCCTATGTGGGCTTATATGATGCAACATGTTCTTGTGTAAAAGGGCATCTGGAACATTGTGCAGGGCATTGATGTACGTCCTGGTTCTGAAGATGTAGGCGATGTTGAGGATGTTGCAGGTCTTGCTGCAAGGATTGCTGCTGTTAGAGTTGTTTTGCCTATGGCAAAACAAGCTCGTTGGGATGTTAAGGATGCGCAGGATCATGCATTAATTGCGTTCTCTGTGAAGCGCACCATTGTTCCTCACATCCGTTCAGCAAAATTTGCAAAACAGGCTTGGGATATTTTGGCTGGTCTTTATGCAAGTCGCAATGAGGCTAAAATTGCTTTGCTGTGTAAAGAGTTGGCGTCAAACATTATGCATGAGGAAGATGATATGGACACTTTCCTTGCTAGTGTCAAGGATATCAATGAGCAACTTATTTCTACAAGAGAAGTCATTTCAGACAGTTCCCTTGTGCAGACTGTTCTTGATGCCTTACCAGATTATTACCAGACTTTTCCTAGTACTTGGAGACTTATGACCCAAGGAAATCCAGAAGTTGTCAAGTTTGATGCATTATGCACATTGCTGTTGCAAGAGTCACTTTCCAAAAAAAACAGGACTAGGCAGCATGGAGTTGAACAGGCTTTTATTGCTTCTCAAAGAAAGGGTGGTAACAGTAATGCATCCACTTCTTATGGTTCAGCTACGAGTGGCAAAAATTATGTTCCTAATGCTTCTTCTGGCAGCAATTCGTCTGGAAATTCTGGTGACAAGGGCAAAAAGAAGATGCGTTGCCATTATTGTAAAGCTAATGATCACTTGATCAAGTCGTGTCCTAAGTTGAAGGCCAAAGAGGCAAAAGAAAGAGGGTGGTTCCACTACAAATGCAGCCATTGTTGAGTCTTCTGTGAAAGGAGACTATAATGCTGATCTTGATGCAGAATGGGCTTTTAGCACAGAGTGCACTTACAATCCTGATGTCCATAATGCATGCTTGTTAGTTGCTGCAGATTCACATGTGTGGTATTTCGATAGTGGTGCTACAAAGCACATTACCTCACTTCGTGAATTGTTTACCTCTCTCGAGTCTGTCCCTCATGGGAATTCAGTCACTTGTGCCAACAATGCCTCTTATCCAGTTCAGGGAGTTGGAAAGATTGTGCTCACTGCTGCTAATGGCAGCTCCTTCACACTTGTTGATGCACTTTATGTACCTGGGATCAAGAAGAATCTCTTGTCTGTATTCGCACTTGCTAGACTTGGACCTGTAGTCAAATTTGTGGATGACAGATGTAGAGTTCATGATGTCAGTTTTGGTGATGAAATTGTTGAATCTGGGCTTTTGTGCCATGGGCTGTATAAGCTCACTTTGTATGACAAGTGTGGACAAAATTTTGCAAATGTTGTTGCAGATTCAACCGCTATTTCAGATGCAAAACTTTGGCATGCATGTTTTGGTCATCTGAATTTTGCGAGTTTGCTGCGTTTGTAGAAATCTGATATGGTTGCTTCTTTGCCGCCTCTTGAAGAACCTATCAAACATGTTTGTGAAGGTTGTATTCTGGGTAAAATGCAGCATTCTAAGTTTCCAAAGGATGGTTCAGTTAGGGACACATGCAGGTTGCAGCTTGTGCATAATGATGTTGTGGGCCCATGCAAACTCCGTCCTTGGGCAATTACCTGTACTTCGTGACTTTCATTGATGATTACTCTAGGCATGCATGGGTACCTCCGCTTAAAGTGAAGTCCGAAGTTTTTATGTGCTTCAAACAATTTCTGGTTATGGTTGAAAATGTCTCAAAATGTACTATGGGCACCCTCCGTTCCGATCGAGGGGGGGAGTATATGTCTCATGAATCTAATGCATTTCTAGCTAGTCGTGGGATAAAACACCAATGTACAGTGCCTTATACACCTCAGCAAAATGGTGTTGCTGAGAGGAAAAACAGGTCACTGACGGAAATGGCACGATGTATGGTCAAAAGTCAAGCTTTACCTCATTCTTTTTGGCTTGAGGCCATCATGTGTGCTACAAAAGCTTTGCGGTCTATTACTCCATATGAAGCATGGCATGATAGAAAGCCTTCTATTGAGAACATGCGTGTTTTTGGCTATTTGGCATATGCCTTGGTGCCACAAGTGCAGCGCAAAAAAATTGGATGATAAGGATGTCAAATGTATTTTTGTTGGTTATAGTACTAAAAGCAAAGGTTACAGGTTGTATCATCTGCAAAAAAAACGTATTCTAGTTTTCGGGATGTAGTGTTTGTGAAAGATTCTGTTCAGCCCTTGCTGTCATGTACTAGAGACAGCAATGTAAGATCACAGGGCATTTATGACACTTTGTTGCCTCTTTTCAATGGTGGAAATACGAATGTAAGTTCCAATGAGGAAAATGTACAGCCTATGCAGGTTTCTGGAAATGTTTTAGATCAGCCTATTACTGATGCAGATGTACATGATGTACTTGATGAGGAAAGGGTTGAAAATGACCAAGCTAGAGGTATGCCAAAATGTCTGGTGCACACTTTGCGTGACAGTAAATTGGATGCACCTTTGTCTAGTCGTACTCGTTCAGGCTCTTACCATGCATCTTATGCATCAGATTGTTATGCTTTGGCTGTGTCTAGCTTACATGATGTTGAGGAGCCTCTGTCTTTTGATGAAGCACAGAATTCAAAAAATTGGATGGCTGCCATGCAATCAGAATATGATGCACTTAAAGAAAATGACACGTGGACTTTATGTGATTTGCCTCCTGGAAAAAGGCGATTGGTACGAAGTGGGTTTACAAGTTGAAACGCAAGCCGGATGCTGAGATCGATCTCCATAAGGCTCGACTTGTTGCAAAGGGTTATGCACAACAAAAAGGCATAGATTATGAAGAGACTTTTGCTCCCACTTGTCGTATGACTACTGTGCATTTTCTATGTGCATTGGCAGCTCATTTTGGTTGGGATGTACATCAATCAGACATTGTTAGTGCTTTCTTGAATGGTGACATATTCGAGGAAGTTTATGTAACGCAGCCTCGTGGTTTTGTCATAAAAGGACAAGAGGACAAAGTGTGTAGATGTAAGAAGGCTTTGTATGGTTTGAAGCAATCTCCTCGTGCTTCGTATGAGAAAGCTGACACTCATTTGGTTAAAGGAGGCTTTCGTAACAGTCCAACAAAAAGCACATTGTATGTAAAGAGTGATGGTGATGTACTTCTCATTGTGGTTCTTTATGTTGATGATTTGCTGATCAGTGGACCAAATGAGAGACATATTGCTGAATTTAAGGCTGATTTGAATGCTACTTTCAAGATGAAAGATTTGGGGCTGTTGCATCATTACTTGGGTATACAGTTTAAGAAGTGTGATGGTGATATTGCCTTGGGTCAGAAAAGTTACATAGAGACATTGATACATAAGTTTGGACTTGAGGATTGCAAACCTATTGCCACTCTCATGGAAACAGGTTTGAAGTTGAGTCTACATGATGTTGGCCATCTTGCTGATGTCACCCTTTACCAAATTGCTGTTGGCTGCCTCATTTATGCATGCAACACGAGGCCGGATATTCAGTTTGCAATCTCACAGGTCAGTAGATTTATGCATAGCCTAGGGTCTAAGCATTGGCAGGTTTTCAAGAGGATTTTCCGCTACCTTAGTGGCACTTTACATCTTGGCTTGTTTTATCCCAAGGGGGGATCATTGCCGCCAGACTTACATGCTTTTTCGGACTCAGATTGGGTTGGTTGTTTTGACACACGAGTTTCCACAAGTGGTTTTTGTTTCATGCTTGGCAGTTTGTGTATATCGTGGTTGAGCAAGAAGCAATCTACTGTGGCCACTTCGAGTTGTGAGGCTGACTAGAGGGAAGTCTTCACAGCTACGGTTGAGTGTGTATGGCTCAGACACCTTATGGTTGATTTGGGTATTGGACACGACACTGCCAACACTATCTACACTGACAGTCAGAGCGCATTGGCAGTTGCGAGGAACCCAGTTTTTCATGCTCGCACAAAGCATTGAGGTGCATTACCACTATGTCAGGGAGAGGCTCTCAGTAAGAGAGATCAACTTGGCTTATGTGCCAACACAGGACAACCTTGTAGATCTTTTCACAAAGGCATTGTCTCATGAGAAGCTTGAAGCTTTCCGCAAAGCTTTGGGCCTACTCCCCTTTGTGGACTGATCCTCTCCTCAGGGCATGGCACTTCCCTTTACTCATGTGTGAGCTCTCGCTCACCGCATCACTCCAGGGGGGATTTTTTACCATATACATGTGGTAGTGATGTGTGTGAACGCACTAGGACCGCCGGGGCATTTTTTCTCTCTTTAGGAGGTTTTTTTCCCCGTGCATTGTATATACGCCCATCATTCTAGGGCTATCTATTTTTCCATTGCACACTGAATAACACACTCTCTATTGTGTGCCTTGAGCTTCCTTCGTCTTCTCCAAGCTATGTGTGTTTCTCTGCAACCCTTATGGGCCAACATCTTCATCCCATTTATCTCTTAACCATGGTTTTCTTTCATTGTTCAAGTGACTCCTAGAGGTATATCCATGTTTACATCCCGTAGGGTACCAATCAATGTGGATTCTATGAATGAGGATCAAGAGATGGATATGGATGTGTCGCATTCTTTGTCTCAACTACATGATGATGCTGACGATAATGAGGATGAGACAATGATGACAACCATGAGGACAAAGAAGGAGTTTATGAGAGAGATGCTGATGATGACTCTCTTGGGGATGCCTCGAAAGAGGAATCAATCGATCTTTTTATTAATTTGGGTGCTATGGATCTAGAGCTAGATGAGGGTGCTTGTAATAATGACCTCATGTATGATGAATTATGATTTCATGTATATGTATTTTTTATATTTTACATGAAATTGATTGTGTATGGATTTGTCTACATTTGGCTCTAGTCAATTAAAATAAAATGATATGTTAATTAGATACTAACTTAAGTAGAAGTATTTAATATAATATTTATGTATTTGTAAACGACCCTCTGTTTAGTCAATTAAAATGAAATAATATGTTAATTGGGTATTACCTTGAGTAGAAGTATTAATATTACCACACACACAATGGTGGGGCTATCTACTCATGGTAATATTAGCGCCCACAATAAATATTGAAATTTTCTTAAAAGAAAAACAAACTTCTCTCCTGCGGCGAACACCACCTCTCTTCTTTTTATCACCCAAGTGTGGTGGACTGGTTATGCCATTTCCCTCTTGAATAACAGATCTTGAGTTCAACTCTCCTCGTCGGCTAGATCTTTAAGGTCTCTTGAGATAGTCACCTACTACGTTAAAACTCTCTTCTTCTTCTTCTTCTTCTAATAGTAATAAAAGGAATCAGCCCAAACCCTTTAAACTAGTGATAAAATACATCATTTAGCCAAACACTAGGATTATCATCACAGAGAGGGTGGTGGCAGCCGCACTATACATCTCCAACAAAGGAGATACTGTGACCAAGAGAAGAGATGAAGTCAAGGTGTACTCCAAAAAGAAGAACAACTACACTTTTCAAGATATTGCAAACCCTAAAGTGTCTATCATGAGCCACCTCTACAACCACTACTTCCACATGTGTACAAAGCGGCCACAGAAGTACAGAATTCGGCATGGATCCATTGCTACCACCTTCACCTGGGCAATGCAGAAGAGCAAGCCAAAGATGATAAATTATGTTGCTTATATCCATGACAACCTGGTGAAGATGGGAAACCAAAATCCCACTTACATTGTACCTATTGAGTTGATAACGAAAGTGGTTTATGGAGCACTTCATGCCAAGGGAAACTGGACTGACCCTCCATCACAGAATGACTGGCTAAAGCTCAAAGAAGAGAAAGAAGAAGAACCTCCAAGAGCACCCAGGGTAGCAACACGTTTAAAGTGCCGGTTAGAGACCGTGCTAGAAGAGCCGCCAGAGTCGAAGAAAGGAAAGAAGGAAAGTGAACAAGTGCTGATCAAAGAGACCAAATCACAAAAAACGGCGCGGCTAGAGCAGCTAATGGAAAGCTTCAGAGCCAAAAGAGCCCTCAAGGGAGATCTAAGTGAGTTGTGGAAGCCCTCACTAGAAGCCATGTCGGGATCATCCCGAAGGGTGCACAGAGATCGATTTGAAGACTACATCAAGAATTTTGAAATTTTAGATGCTGCAATAGAAAATATTCCAAATGTTTCCTTTCACAGAAGAAGAAGTGGACGAAGTACGACGGCAACTGCTAGAAGAGCAGGAAGGCCAAGAGAGAGAGAGAAAGACAAAGGCGGACAGGGAATTCAAGAAGAAGCTAGCAACTCCACCGTCAGAAAGGGTGTCCAACCCACCGCCATCACCACCTCCTCTTAGCCCTCCACAAACCCAACAAAAGGAGGACGAACACGAAGATTCTAAGCAGGAAAAGAGCCAAAGAGCAAGAGCAAAAAGAAGAAGATGAACAGAAAGAGAAAAAGATGGATCCACAAGAAAAGAATTTTAGAATATTCCTTGATCTACTAGCTGTGGGGTACTCACGAGAAGAGGTAGCCACTGTGGCATTTGAGCTGGCAAGCACAAGACCCAAGGAACAGATGCAGAGCCTGCGATTAGTGGAAGTGAAAGAGATGGCCATTGATACAGTGGACCTACAGCCACCGACCAATGGCTGGGATGTGGTGATGTAGAAGCTAACCAGGCTCAGGGAAAAATCATTGGCCACAGAGAGTGAGATTGCTAATATCAAAACCACTTAAGTTCAAATCAACGCTGAAGTAGGCACACTACAAAAAACAAAGCCAAGAGCAGATATAGAAACAAACAAAGCTGCAAGCGAGTTTGGACGCGTCATTACAAAGATGCTAGGAAATGGAACGAGAGAATCAAGCAGCAGAAAACAAGCTAAGAAGAGCTGAAGAAGAATATAAGAAAATCAGCAAGTCATTGACAGATGCAAAGAGGGAAAGGGACAACCTAACCCTACAACTTGCTGAAGAATCGAAGGAGGTGGAATCCCTGAGGAATGCCAAAGAGAAGGCAGAGATAGACCATGAAGCGAGCCAGGATGAGGTCATGGAACTAAAAGATCCGATTAAAGTCAAAGATCAAACCATCCAACGGCTACGAGCATCTCTGGCCAGAGTCAGAGCTGCTAGCTCGACTGACACTACTTCATAGACTGATTTATATGAAGCACAAATGAAGGAGCTCCAAAAGGAGTTGACATTAGAGAAAATACAAATGCTGATGCTAGTTGAGGGCTCTATGGTAATGTAGAACTGACTGGAAGAAGAACACAAGGCCATGCAAAATGAGCTAGAAGCCATCAAGAGAAAGCTGGAGGAGGAGAAAAAGATAAATGCCGATCTGAACAACCTCCTTGTGAATATGGGAGAGCAAGCGGAAGAAGAAAATAAGACGCTTCAAAAGCAGATGGAAGAGCTGAGAGGCTATTAGCCAATGGAAGAGCAACAGTTTGGCACTGGGCTAGCAGCCATGGAGGGGATCGACCTAGAAAATGTGTCAGATCCCGTGGACACCACAATGCAAGAGGAAACCCTTGTGGGACCCTCACAAGAGCCACAAGATCTGATAGAAGAAGAAGAAGAGAAGCTGTAGAAGGCCATAGAAGTGGCAGTCACAAACACAGCCAAAGAAGACTTGGAATGGGAACAGAGGGTCTTTAAATCAATGACGATTCAGACGATAGATTCCAGTAACCTTCAGCGTTGTCAGGAGTTTCCTGGAGCAAGGGATTGCACATATGTACATACACATGCATGGTGCATCGAATAAAGGATTGCCGAATTTCCATAGCCAAGTGGTTACGTGGGGCCCACATGTGTACAGGTAGGACAGCATGTACATAGTGCATCGATTTTCACTATCACCAGTACCAGTATGTTTTTTCTACAATCATGAGGAGTTTATAGTGCGTAAAACTTCTCGAGAAAGCTATCCGCAGGCCGACGACATGAGGTAAGCAGGTGCGTCAGATGGCATCTAGTGACGTCAGGAGGGCGAACGGGGTCAATATTTGCACGCGGATGAGGACGGACACAACGTGGGTGTTTTCTTGTGAGAGTTATGAAGAAAGGTCATCATTAAGACCACTTTTTGGGGCCACTTCACGTGGTTGAGAGACGCATTATTGAAAAGAAATGAGTGCCAAGTGTGCGGATGATGCAAAAAAGGTGACAACTATGCACTACGAGGTTAGTTTTTGGCCTGTTTGGGGTCCGTTTGAGGTCATCTAAAAGGCCAAGGGTGCCCAACTAATAAATCTAAGTGTGGGAACTAAAAAAACTGAGAGAAGACCAGAAAAAACGTGGAGAAGAGAGGAGGAATAGCCGCAAGTGTGTTTTTGGGGTTTTTGGAGCCTATTTTGGCCGTAAACTGCTCATCCGAGGTCGGATTTGAGCACTTTGACATTGTAGACTGGGGTTTTGGGCCGTTCCGGACGCGATGGCGCTGTCCATTTTGCCAAATTTCTCACTCTTTTCCTGTTGTTTTTCTGTGTAAGTTTCTCCTATGAGCGAAGTTTCTGCTCTAGTTTGTGATTGTATCTGGCTTATTTTACCCATGTTGTGTGAGCATTTTTCCCCATTGGTGTTGGCCCAAGCTCAATTGTATCTAAACATCAGAAATTCTCCTCTTTTGAGCTGAGTTTTTTGGGTGTGTGTGTGTGTGTGTGTGGAGTGGGCAAGTGGATAGTCTCTCTCCTCTCACTCCAGAGGTGTGTTCCCTGTCTCGGCCAGGTGTGTTGTCTAAGCCGAGTGGTGCCCCATAGTGTTTGTGTGTGTATCTTCCCAAGAGTGTGTGTCGGGTCATTATAGAGGCGCTGTGTGTGTTTTCATCCCGCTCACATTCTTTTGGCGCCCCCACGGAGGATCTTCTTCGAGTACCTTCTTCTTCGAGCTTGAAGCTTCGAGATTCGAGATTACAGGTTGCAGGGTGCAGATTACAGGTTACAAGTTACAGGTTACAGGTTACAGGGAGAGGTACAGGTACAGGTACATGTGATTCACACAGGTGCAGGTAGCTGGAGTACAGTGATATACTAGCAGTGATGTCACTTGCAGTTGTTGTGGGTATACATCACTTAGCGCCTGTTTGAGCGCATTGTCTGCTGGATTGTACATTACTTGTGGAAACTGCCATTGTACGCATTTGTGGAGCCATACTTGGTTGTATTTGGAAGTCCCAGCCATTTCTCAGACTTGGTCTGAAAGATAGTCATTTCTGAGACTTGACTATACGCGATTTGCATTAGCCTTCGTGTGAGGGTCGATAGCGTGAGGTTTTTATTGACCTGGGGGATTCTCAACTGTGGAGATCCTTTCGGTGATAAAGGTAGCTAGAGCACCCTTTTTGTGACCTCGCCATAGGCTTTGTACTAGTGAGTCCTACTTGATGCTCGGGTTCTATTGTTGGCAGTTTATGCATACATATACGGTCTATATTTTGGGTTCTCACTGCTCTAATTCTGGGGAAACTCTGCCAAAAAATTTTCGAGCTGTGATGGCTCGTTTTTTGGTCTTTTGAGCTGCATGGTTTCTTTAATGGATGATCAAAATGGGCCTCAATTGTAATAGGACTAGTCTTTGAAGTTCTTAAAGTCGAAAAGAATGTAGAAGGGCATATCTTTTGTTAGCACGATTGGAAAGATTGTTGAATAGTCTATTAAATAGAGCTTATACGAATGAGTTGAGATATTAACAGAGAACATATATTATTTTTTTAAAATAATACACTAAAGACGGATTTGATAAAGATTAATGAATAATAGATAGTCTGTCTATGAACAATAAAATTGAGATTTTTATTAATATCAATGTTTTATATTTATGTGTTTTAGCTTAAAATTCATGGGTAGGCTTAAATAAGTTGTAAAAGTAGTGGAGACTCCAAAATAGAGGTTTTATGAGTCGCGACCTAAAAAGTTGCGTTTTTAGCCAAACAGAGATGTTTTTCGCAATTCTGACTACGAAGCCTTGTAGACCAGACCTATTCCCGTCGTTTTCAGTACCTGGATCGCTCTGTTCTGAGTTCGTTTGTAAAAGTTATGATTAAAACAAACAGAAGGCAGGAGCAGTGTAGTGTACACAGGGACAAATAGACATACAACATCATACAGTTCTCCCTACTATCAACCAAGAAGTCGATTGTTTCTTCATGGTAGAGTATGGCAATTGAGATTATGAAGGTATACTTGGTACGAAAATCGTGCAGGCTTTTCGAGGAAAAGAAGGATAAAAGCACGACGGGTGGTGCGTTTGGGGATCATTCACCGATCTCTTCTTCTGTGAGTGCGAGTGCGAGTGAGAGTGAGAGTGAGAGTGCGAGTGCAAGTGCGAGTGAGACGCTGCATGCAAGCGAACTGAAGCTCCGGGGTGGTCGGGAGGTTCGAGCTCCGTACAACGGAGTGCGCCCATATATTTTGCTCCTCTGTTGTATCAAACACTATCAATACAAAGATTTCTTCCTCTGTTTTGCTGTCTATCTCTATTATTCGATTTCCGTGACAATTGGTATCAGAGCAAGCGGTTGATTCTGGACATGGAAGGATACGAGAGGAGGATGAAGGAGCAAGAAGACCTGATTCGACGACTATGAGAAGATCTGAAAATGGCAAATCGGGAGTGTGCTGAGGCTTTGCGGGGCAAAGCAGCACGAGAGCTTAATATCTATGTAGACTTGATGGCCAACATGAAGGTGAAAACCATGCTAATCCACCTAGAAACAATAATCATCGTGGCGGCGCTGGGGTACTGCCAAAAGAAACGATGACGATATGGGAGAAGCGACAACCAAATCATTCTTAACGAAGGCTAAGCTTAAAGAGTTTGATGGCATAGGAAAGATATGCGAGGATTTAGAAGCGTGGATTGAAGAACTCAAAGATTTGGATTATACTTTCAATATCGAGAACACGACCACGAGACTTTCGAATGCTCGAGCAAGGTGACCGATAAGACAATACGTACCAAGATGGCTCAATTGGAGACTTTTGGCGATGTGTACGATAAAGGTAAGTCATCTACCCCTTCTTTGTGTTGTGTTATGTCTTTGATACGTCCTTTGAAAGCTTCTGTGAGATCGAATTTATGCGTAGAAGTTGAGATTAAAATTTGAATTTCTTAATTGATTTGGATAGTATTCATTGCTTCTTATCGTCTAAATTGATTGAGAAATTAAACTTGAAATTAAATCGAGAAGCTAAAAGACTTGTGGACTTAACTAGTGGTAATAATAGTTCCACGAAAGAGTTAGTAGAAAATTTGTTTTTTTTTCTTTGAAGAGTCGAAATCATAAAGATGATTTCTATAACATAAACATTGATATGCATGATGTTATCATTGGTATCAATTAGATCATTGAAAATCATGTTTTGATTGATTGTTAAGAAAGAAAAATATATCTTTAATCATTTGATGATGATAAGTCACACTCTTTGTGGAAAGAAAGAGATTCTAAATCTAGTTTTGGCAATGGAATTGATAAGGTGACTTAGATAAGAGTGTGAAACGTTGCTTGTATTTGCTAATGAGATTAAAGAGAATCTGGGGATAAACATAAAGAGACAAATCGAGAATTTATAGAGGATCTCTTACATGAACTTAAGGATGTGTTCCGGACGATCTTCCTGGTATACCTCCGCCTAGAGCGGTAGACCATGCCATAGATCAATATCCAGCAGCGACACCTTATTCCAGATCTCCATACAGGTTCAATATTGATGAGCTTAAAGAGCTCAAGATACAACTTGACAATCTTTTGAAAAAGGGTTTCATTAAACCTAGTGTATCTCCTTGGGGTAGTCCTGTGTTATTCCAAAAGAAAAAGGATGGTACATATAGGTTATGCATCGACTATAGGGGATTAAACAAAAAGATCATTAAGAACAAATATCCTCTTCCTCACATAGATGAACTGATTATTCATTTGAGTGGTGCCACAATATTTTCAAAGGTTGATCTTTGTTCTGGCTACCATTAAATCCGCATTAAGGTCGAGGACATTCTAAAGATTTCTTTTTGTACACGTTATGGATATTATGAATTTAGAGTTCTTGCTTTTGCTTTGACTAATGCACCAACAACTTTCATGTGCTTAATGAATAATATTTTTCACCCGTATCTTGATGACTTCATTTTGGTATTCTTGGATAATATTTTTGTGTATTCTACGAATGAAGAAGATCATGCATTGCACTTAAAGAAAACATTTGAGGTTTTGCGTGAGCATAAATTGTATGCCAAAGAAAGTAAGTATTCTTTTGCAAAGGATCAGATTGTGTATTTGGGAAGAGTGATTTCTAAAGAGGGGATTCACATTGATCTTGATAAAGTTAAGACTATGTTAGTAAGAGATGTAAGAAGCTTTATGGGTCTAGCACAATATGAGAGAGCACACATTAAAGATTTCTCTAAGATAGCAAGTCTTTTGACCGAATTGACCAAGAAAGACAAGGGTTTTGTGTGGACTTCTAGCTGTGAGACTGCTTTTGAGACCTTGAAGGCTAAAATAGCGGAAAATTATGTTTTAAAAGTTCCTGAGATGGGCAAACCATTTGTTGTGTCCTGTGACGCTAGTGGTTAACAATTAGGTTGTGTTTTGACACAAGAAGGAAGAGTGGTTGCATATGAGTTTAGGAAATTAAGACGACATGAATTGAACTATGCAACACATGATCTAGAATTACTTGCTGTTGTTCATGCATTGAAGCATTGGCGTCATCTCTTGCTTGGTGTAAAATTTAAATTGCGTACTGATCATCAAAACTTGAAGTATATTTTCACTCAGCCATTGTTAAATAACAGACAAAGAAGATGGATGGAATTGCTGGCTGAGTATGACTTTGATTTGAAGTATTTGTGTGAAAAAGAAAATAAAGTTGCAGATGCATTGAGTCGTACGCCCATGGGTAATTTGTTGACTGTTGTGCGATCCAATTTGATTGATGATATGCATGCTGAAGTTGAGAATGATTCTTTTTATATGCCTATTTTGAAATTCTTGCGTGAGAATATTGGTGAGATGTATGAGAAAAGATATCACTTGTATAAGGGAAATCTGTATTATTATGACCGCTTGTGTATTCCTACAAATTCTGCTTTTAAGAGTCAAATTCTGCATGAGTGTCATTACTCACCTTTTTCTGGTCATCCTGGATTGAATAAGACACATGAAAAGATTAAAAGTTCATTCTTTTTCCGCGTATGAAATTGGATGTTAAGAATTATGTGCGTGAATGCTTTCAATGTCAACAAGTTAAGATTGAACATAAGAGGATACTTGGTGACCTTCAACCCTTAGACATTCCTTTACAGAAGTGGGAGTGTATATCCATGGACTTTATCATTAGACTTCCTACTACTCGTGGAGGGTATGACTCGATCTTTGTGGTAGTAGATAGACTCACAAAACAGGCTCACTTCTTTCCTGTAAAAATAATTGATACTGCATTGACCATTGCACGCTTGTTTGTGAAAGAGATATTTCGTTTGCATGTCATGCCCAAGAGCATAGTGTTTGAGAGAGATTCTAAGTTCACTTCTCATTTCTTGAGAGCGACTTTTGACTCTATAGGTACCCAGTTACGCATGTCTACTGCTTTTCATCCTCAAACAGATGGGGAAACGGAGAGAGTGAATCGTATTCTAGAAGATATGTTACAAATGTATGTCAATGAAAACCAATCTAATTGGAATGAATATCTGCCTTTGGTGGTTGAATTTGCATATAACAGTTCATATCATTCATCTATTAGGATGACTCCGTTTGAGACAATGTATGGCTATAACTATCCTACACCCATTCATTTTCTTAATTTGAGGAATAAGGTAGAACTGTCACGTGAGATGCTTGAGAAAATGGATAGCGAGTTGGCCAAAATCAGGGGGAATATTAGAGAATCTCAAAAGAGACATAAACTGTATTATGACAAGAAACATCGTGTTGTGGAGTATGAAACTGGTGATATGGTTTTTTAAAGGTTATTCCTGAGAAGTCTCATTTGATTCTTGGAAATGATAGAAGATTGTCTCCACGATTTGTTGGTCCATTTAAAATTTTGAAGCGCATTGGTTCATTAGCTTACAAATTGGAATTGCCTTCTCATGTTAAAATGCATCATGTATTCTATGTGAGTTTATTGAAAAAGTATGTTCCTAATGTGCATCATGTTTTAGAGGACAACTCTAAGTTGAAAGATGACGGACCATTGACTGTAGAACTAGACTTAGTACTAGATAGGCGTTTTAAACATCTGAGAAATAGAGACATTGTGAAAGTTTTGGTTAAGTGGCAGAACTATCCAATAGAGGATGCATCATGGATTGATCTTAGTGTTTTGCAAAGAGAATTTTTCTCTCTTTAGACCAACTCTGAGGACAGAGTTAATTTTGATAAGGGGAGAATGTAATAGGACTAGTCTTTGAAGTTCTTAAAGTCGAAAAGAATGTAGCAGGACATATCTTTCGTTAGCACGATTTGAAAGATTGTTGAATAGTCTATTAAATAGAGCTTATACGAATGAGTTGAGATATTAAGAGAGAACATATCTTCTTTTTTTTAAATAATACACTAAAGACGGATTTGATAAAGATTAATGAATAACAGATAGTCTGTCTATGAACAATAAAATTGAGATTTTTATTAATATCAATGTTTTATATTTATGTGTTTTAGCTTAAAATGCATGGGTAGACTTAAAATAAGTTGTAAAAGTAGTGGAGACTCAAAAATAGAGGTTTTATGAGTCGCAACCTAAAAAATTACGTTTTTAGCCAAACAGAGACGGTTTTCGCAATTCTGTCCGCGTAACCTTGTAGACCAAACCTATTCCTGTCGTTTTGAGTACCTGGATCGCTCTGTTCTGAGTTCGTTTGTAAAAGTTATGATGAAAACAAATAGAAGGCAGCAGCAGTGTAGTGTACACAGGGACAGATAGACATAAAACATCATACAGTTATCCCTGCTATCAACCAAGAAGTGGATTGTTTCTTCATGGTAGAGTATGGCAATTGAGATTATGAAGGTATACTTGGTACGAAAATCGTGCAGGCTTTTCGAGGAAAAGAAGGATAAAAGCACGACGGGTGGTGCGTTTGGGGATCATTCACCGATCTCTTCTTCTGTGAGTGCGAGTGGGAGTGCGAGTGCGAGTGAGAGTGAGAGTGAGAGTGCGAGTGCGAGTGCGAGTAAGACGCTGCATGCAAGCGAACTGAAGCTCCGGGGTGGTCGGGAGGTTCGAGCTCCGTACAACGGAGTGCGCCCATATATTTTGCTCCTCTGTTGTATGAAACACTATCAATACAAAGATTTCTTCCTCTGTTTTGCTATCTATCTCTATTATTCAGTTGTCGTGACATCAATTCACTCCTTTTCATTTAACTCAGAGAATCCAGATAAATGTTCATGTGTCCAGGAAGATTTTTTTCCAACAGCGCATAGTCTTTATGTTCGGGCCAAGAAGATTAAGAGAGATCCTGGAATGTCCTTTGCCTGTTGTAATTCCGATGATCAACTATGAAAACTCATTTGATGTGCATGTGTTTTTCCTTATCTAAAGTTGAGCTCCTTTGAAGTTTCTGGGGATTGGGTAGTCAAAAGTTTTGGGTTCTTGCACGTGTGTTCAAAGGGGTTCTCAAAGCATTGAAACTTGGGTAGACATTGCTTTCTGTTATCCGGAGTTTCATGGAAGAAGTGATAAAGATGTGGAAGAATTTTTGAAAAAGATGGAGGTTGCCTGCATTAGCAACCAGATTCATGACCCTGCGCAGATGTTACGTCTTCTCCAAATTTTTTTGAAGAGTGATGCACGAGTCTGCTCCAAAACATTTGAAGAGGAGTTGCGTGCAGGGGATCCACCTGTAAGATTGAGTTGGGACAATCTAAGGCATGGGTTGGAAGTGGAGTTTGTGAAGATAGAAGATCCTGACAAAGTGTGGCAAGAAGTACAAGGTTTGGTGCAAAAGGAAGGTGAGTCAGTAGATGCGTACATACGTAAGTTCTCATTGGCATGGGAGCGGATGTGCAAGGCCTTAGCACCACAGGTACCCCCGCCTGACATGATGAAGGACAGGTTCTTGGCTGGTCTTTGGGAGAATATACGTTGGAGAGTGGAGCTAAAGAAGCCTAGGACATATGAAGATGCACTAGAGGTAGCAAGGAACAAAGAGTGGAAGTTGAGGAAAATGAGCCAGTTAGGGGTGGAGTCTTTGCCAATGAGGTCTGAATTTCAGCCTATAGAATCTTTACAAGGTCGCATGTCGGGGGTTCATCACGAATCAGAGGTTCCTGTTACTACTCAGGTTATGCCAGCAGTGGTCACTACAGCAGTGCAAGATGATGGGCTAAGGCAAGACATGAGGCAAATGGTAGATTTGATGAAGAATCTCAGCCTAAACATGCTAGGTCAAGTGGGAAATAATCGAGGTCGAGGGAGGTATGCAAATCAGCCAGGAGGTGAAGAAAGACCTAGGAATGGTGTTGGACAAAGCAATGGTAGGTTTTGGAGGCAGACGCCCACCTGTTACAATTGTGGAGAGTTGGGTCACATCAGCCCGCAATGTGATAAGCCACCAAGGATGGGGAGAGACATGTATCCATTGCCAAGACAGGTGTTAACTAGGTCAAATGATTATGGCATCGAAATTAAGGGAGATGAAGGAACCAGTGGACTGACCCAGGAGGAAAAGGGAAAGACAAAAGTGCTAAGTGTAGTCACCTTGGAGAAGGAATCAAAGCTAGAGGATAAATTAGTGATGCCTATTGGGAAGAGGACCACAGAGGATAAGGAAGGAAGAAGTGCCCCAGGTCCTAGTAAGAAGAAAGGAAAGAGCCATGAAGGCGAGGATGTCAAGGCCAAGAGGAAAAGGAGAGCTCGTCGAAAGTTTAATGTTTCAGATTTTCCACTAGGGGATGGGCAATTAATCTATGACTTGAAGGAGGATCTGACGAGCAGGAAGGCAGATGTTACTTTTAGGCAGCTTATAGAGATGGTGCCTAAGCTAAAGCCACAGTGGAAGAGGATGGTTAACCCAGTGGAGAAAGAGAGAGGTTCAGTAAAGGTGTTGGCAATGGATGAGCTACCAGACATTTGTCCAATAGTAGATGTGTGGCATGGAAGGAAAAATTTGGGACCAGGTTATGTGGATGGCGGAGCCCAAATATGCGTCATAACACACTCATGCGTTGAGAAGATGGGTGTCACAGTGGCTGGGGTGTCAGGTTTTCGGATCAGATTGACAAACCATCAAAAAGTAAAATGCTTGGGTGTTGTAAAGAGCTTAGAAGTGGAGGCATATGATGCAAAGACAGTGGTTGATTTTCATGTGATGCCAGCAGGGTTGGGAGCATATCCTATTATACTGGGCAGACCATGGTTACGTGCAGTGGGAGCTGTTCAAGATTGGCGACATGGTACGATTAGCCTCTATGGAATGACAGGTACCAAGAAGCTTTATAATATGGACACAAGGAAACGATTAGAGGAGCTTTATGAAGATGAGGATGAGTCTAGTGATGAAGACTCTTCCACGGTGACAGATGAGGACAGTGATAGCACTACCAGCAGTGATGAGGATGCTGATGTTGCATTTCTTTTGATGGACAAAGAAATACAGGAGTTTGGTTTAGTTGCATTTGCGAATGAGGTTGAAGATGAAAGTGAAGGTCCTTATGAAGTGATTGAAGGGCTGATGCAAACCAAGATTGAGTTGTCAAAGAAGCAGGAATTGATGACACAAATGATCAGTGGAGACCTCTCAACTATGGAGAAGGATATATATTTGCACATGTTGGCTAGTTTTTCTGATTTGTTCATTACTTCATATGAAGAGATCAGAGGGTTCAAGGGCGAAGAGATGCATATAGAGCTGAAAGAAGGTGCTAAGCCAGTGCGGCAAAGGCTAAGAAGGATGGGTCAAGAGCAAATGGAAGCCTTGCGAGAAGAGGTGGACAAGTTATTGAAGGCAGGGTTCATAGTCCCTGTGGAGACCACAGAATGGGTGAGTCCAGTTGTAGTCAGTCCAAAGAAGGATGGGAAGTGGAGAATTTGTGTAGATTTTAAACCCTTAAACGCAGCCACTAAGAAGAACCCATATCCTCTTCCATTCATTGATCAGATCTTGGATTCAGTGGCAGGTTATGAGAGGTACAGTGTGTGTGATGGTTTTTCAGGATATTTTCAATTGAAGATTGCTCTTAAAGACAGCACAAAGAAAAATTTTATTATGCCATGGGGCTGCTATTGCTACACAGTATTGCCATTTGGGTTGTCAAATGGACCTTCCTTCTATCAAGAGAGAGCAAATTGGGTGTTGGAACCATTCATTGGTAGTTGTGTTAAAGCTTTTATGGATGAATTCTGTGTTTATAGCAGTAGGGCTGAACACCATGAGAAGCTGCAGATGGTATTGGATTGATATGATGAATGTGAAGGACAACTAAATCCAAAGAAATGTCATCTAGCACAGCCAAGGGTGAAGTTATTGGGCCACATGGTGTCAGAAAATGGCATTGAGGCTGATCCAGACAAGGTTAAGTCTATTATTCTTCTTCCATCACCTACGAGTACGAAGCAATTGGCAACCTTTATACACAAAGTGAAGTACATGGCAAGGTTTATTCCATTGTCTTCTCAGATTCTTTATCCATTACAACAAGTGGCAAAGCATGATCCATTGCAATGGGATGACAAGTGTGAAGAAGTGTTTCAAGAGGCGTTAGGGGGTTTGTCAGCCATGCAGGCTCCTGATTGGGAGAAAGTTTTTTATGTAAATCCCTCAGTAGGGGATGATTCCATTGGAGCCATGCTATTGCGAAAGGGGAAGGGCAGCCATTATATGAGGCCAGTGTATTGTGCAAGCCGAGTGAAGTTGGTAGCGGAGAGAAAGTTCTTGGAAGTAGAGCTAGTGATGGCCAGTGTAATATTTGCTTGTCGACGATTTCGTCATTACTTGCTACCACGGCCTTTTGTTTTCTTGACGAGTTATGCATTTTTGCCACAGTTAATTAATGGTACTAACAATGTGTCAAATGTGGTGAAGAAATGGGTAATTGAGCTGCAAGAGTTTGAGTTCTCTTCTCTAGTGGAAGATAGTACAAGGGCTACCCTAGCTGATTTGTTGACCTACAAGGAGAATCCCCTTATTGTTAAAGAAGAGGTGGTAAGAAAGGTAGTTGAAGAAGTGCCACAGATCAACAATGCACATGTGTTGTTCTTTGATGGTTCATACAGAAAGAGCCATGATACAGCTTCAGGGGGTATAGCACTTTATGATCCAGAGGGGAAGCTAGTATGCAAGAGAGGGTTCAAATTGGATGCTCATAGTTAACAATGAGGCTGAATATGCTACTCTGGAAGCCGGATTACACATTTGTTTGAAGCATGGGGTTCGAAGGTTGAGCATAAAAGGTGATGCCTTGTTAGTGGTGAAGCAAGTGTTGGGTGTGTGGAAGAGCAAGAACACCTCATTGAAGGAAATGTGCTTCAAAATTAAAGGCCTGTTAAAAACGTTCGAAGCATGGATCATCAGACACATTGAACGTGCTCTAAATGGAGAGGCACATGAAGAAGCTCAAGGCATGATTGGGGAGCTCTTTGTGTTGAGGACCACTTTACCTCTTTATCATGGCCGGGAAAGTTTGGATCAAGAAGAGGAGTTTTTGCTAACAGGAATCATTCCAAAGGAGATTCAGAAGTCTAAGAAGTATGGCTTTGTGCGTAGAGCATATAGGTACAAATTGATTGGTGATTCCTTATACATGAAAGGGGCTGATCTCGTGTTGAGACGTGTACCTTGGCGGGAGGAGCTTTACAGAGTGTTGGAAGAGAATCATGAAGGCGCATGTGGTGGCCATTTTGCTCTAAAGATCACCTTGCATAAGATTTTGCAAGAGGGGTATGTATAGCCTAGTTTACACAAGGATGTTCACCATTGGTGTAGGTCTTGCAATAGGTGTCAAGCATTTGGGAAGAGAGTGTTGAAGACAGAGCTACGAAAAACCATTATGGCATTTGATGTGTTTGAAAAGTGGGGGATTGATGCAATAGGACCGTTACCTATCACAAGCAGGGGCAAAAGCTATATTTTGACGGCAGTGGACTATCTTTCTAGATGGGCAGAGGCTATAGCAGTAAAACACATCACTGCAAAGGATGTGGCAAAATTTGTGTATGATGAAATATGTTGCAAGTTTGGGGTGCCACTGGAGCTACTTTCAGATAAGGGGCCTGGCTTTAGAGCTAAACTGCTAGATTTTTTATGTGCAAAGATGAAGATTAGGCACCAGCATACCACTCCTTATTACCCACAGTGTAATGGCTTAAATGAAAGATTCAATGGTGAGTTGGTACAGATTCTTTCGAAAGTGACAGAGCACCAAGGAAATAATTGGGATTTGGAATTGCCTAGTGCATTATGGGCTTACCGTACTTTGGTGAAGACAGGTACAGGGTTTACTCCATTTCATCTGGTGTATGGAAAAGAATCACTATTGCCTGTGGAGGTAGAGTTGCCTGCGGTCAAGATGTTAGAGAAGTTTCTTGGGCCGCCTAGTGATGCATTCAAAGAGAGGCTCTTGCATTTACAAGAGGTCCAGTTGGATAGGATGAGCGCATTGGAGCATTATGGACAGATGCAGGATAAGGCTTTGGCAAAGATAAATGAAAAGGTCAAAAGTAAGGGTATCAAGAAACATGACTTGGTTTTGCGCTACAACAGTATGTTGGATAACACCTTCCAAAAGAAGTTTCAAATTAAGTGGGAAGGCCCTTTCAAGGTAGTGGAGTGTTTCCCGAATGGTACATATCAGTTGCCTAACCTAGATGGGTTTCTACATAAGTCAAGGGTAAATGGATTGCGTCTTAAATTGTATCATCCCAGGTTGATGATGGTCGAGCAGGATGAGATGTATGTGAATCAAGGAGTGTTGGTGAGGGATGAGGAGACCTCTGATGCGGCGAGTCTCATATCTCTTTTTGCTGCTGCTGATCACGAATGATCTAGCAGGCTAGGGGATGGGCAAATTATGTCAGGAGTTTTTTGAAGCAAGGGATTTCGCATATGTACATACACATGCATGTTGCATCAAATAAAGGATTGCCCAATTTCCATAGCCAGGTGGTTACGTGGGGCCCACATGTGTACAGGTAGGACATCATGTACATAGTGCATCGATTTTCACTATCACTAGTACTAGTATGTTTCTTCTACAATAATGAGGAGTTTATAGCGTGTAAAAATTCTCGAGGAAGCTATCCGCGGGCCGACGACATGAGGTAAGCAGGTGCGTCAGATGGCATCTAGTGACGTCAGGAGGGCGAACGGGGTCAATATTTGCATGCGGATGAGGACGGACACAACGTGGGTGTTTTCTTGTGAGATTTATTAAGAAAGGTCATCATTAAGACCACTTTTTGGGGCCACTTCACGTGGTTGCGAGACGCATTATTGAAAAGAAATGAGTGCCAGGTGTGCGGATGATGCAAAAAAGGTGACAACTATGCACTACGAGGTCAGTTTTTGGCCTGTTTGGGGTCCGTTTGAGATCATCTAAAAGGCCAAGGGTGCCCAAATAATAAAGCTAAGTGTGGGAACTAAAAAAACTAAGAGAAGACCAGAAAAAACGTGGTGAAGAGAGAAGGAACAGCCGCAGGTGTGTTTTTGGGGTTTTTGGAGTCTGTTTTGGCCGTAAACTGCTCATCCGAGGTCGGATTTGAGCACTTTGACATTGTAGACTGGGGTTTTGGGCCGTTCCAGACGCGATGTCGCTGTCCATTTTGTCAAATTTCTCACTCTTTTCCTGCTTTTTTTCTGTGTAAGTTTCTCCTATGAGCGAAGTTTCTGCTCTAGTTTGTGATTGTATCTGGCTTATTTTACCCATGTTGTGTGAGCTATTTTCCCCATTGGTGTTGGCCCAAGCTCAATTGTATCTAAACATTAGAAATTCTCCTCTTTTGAGCTGAGTTTTTTGGGTGTGTGTGTGTGTGTGTGTGTGTGTGTGGAGTGGGCAAGTGGATAGTCTCTCTCCTCTCACTCTAGAGGTGTGTTCCCTGTCTCGGCCAGGTGTGTTGTCTAAGCCGAGTGGTGCCCCATAGTGTGTGTGTGTGTATCTTTCCAAGAGTGTGTGTCGGGTCGTTATAGAGGCACTGTGTGTGTTTTCATCCTGCTCACAGCGTGAATGGCTACAACACTCTCTCCCATATCCTCTGCTGATATATGAAGCTGCCACGATCAACAAGTGGATCATAGAGGAGCCAACAGTGCCAATGTACAAAGAAGACATCTTCAAACCTGAAGGGGTTAAGCTGATAGTGGACTCTCAACCCAGGTGGAGAAAGGCATGGTTGACAAAGTATTCTCAATATCTAATCCATCTGGTAGAGGCACCTAAAGTGATCAGAGATAACCTCAATTTCTGCCCTGTACCAAGGATGAGAACATGGAAAGCCCACGAGCTATTGCAAAGAATCCAACCCACGTGGCTAAATTACCCGAAGCTGCCACGCTTGAAGGCAGGCGAGAGAATAAGTGAGAAATACATGGTGAAAACCCTAACGGGTGCTATCAAATTGTTCACTGGCTCGCCTGACCTATCTTGCATCATGATGAGAAAGATTTACAAAACCCTTTTGGCACTCTTCGAAATATTCAAACCAGGCCAGGCGACAGACAGTATCTTCTACTTTCAAGATATATACAGATGTGCATACGATCTGTCTGGTCAGCCTTCTCACGAGGTGATACATGCATTGTATCAAAGGATTATTTTTTTTCCATCTTATCACCTCCAGGCCTTTGAAGAAGCCTTCTACAACGGCTTCTTCACAATCAGCACCGACATATTCGGCCCGACGCTACTGGCTCAACATGCGAGATATGAGTCTCTTCTCAAGATGAGAGACAGCCTACACTGAAGAAGCAGTTCAACTGCCATGTCGGGACGACATGAACAAGAAGGGGGGGAGTGTTAGCAGCTGGACACACCCTAAGGAGCTTGGCAGAATATTATTTTTTGTAATTATTCATTTATTGAGGAAACCCGATTTTTCACCTTTGTAATTATTGGGGCTTACAGAAGTTTCCAGATTGTATCCCATTTTTGACATTTAGATTGAGTAGATGGTCAAATTGGAACATTAGGGTTTGAGATTGTAAGGTATTTATACCACTTTTGACCTTAATGAAAAAAGACCTATTGTCATTTAAAAAAAAAGTATTGTCTATGAGTGAGCGTACTGTGTACGAGAGAGAGAGAGAGAGAGTTTCATATTGACGCTACGCGCGCACTTGTGGTCAGAATCGAGTGCAGAGAAGTGCAGCGTGTTGCCCCCGACGAGAGCTACGCGCCGATACCTACATTGCGGGTGTACGGTCTGGTTTTTCGAGCTCGACCTACGAGATTCATCTGGTGATTCGGTGAGCATACGTTATCCGTTTTCGCATTTTAGCATATCCATGCGTTCGCATTGAGTAGAGCTACACATTAGGCACTTTAGTTTTTGGAAACGATGACCTGTAAATATCGGCCAGACATCCTACGTGATTTTGCACCAAGTGTTTAGGGTTGGGATTTTGGTTCATGGACCTTAGGGAGAGCGACCTATTGATGTTAGTAGGGTCTCCTTCAAGGTCTGTGGCGTTTCGAGACCGTTTGATGGGTATTTCTCTCTTGGAAGCGTTGTAAGAAATCTCCTCTTAAGCACTCATGAAGGTTGTAGCTTAGACATAGGGTAGAGACCTCTGTAGGAATTAGTCGAGAGTCGGTCGAGTGTAGGTTGATACCCCATGCTTGCTTCCAGGCACCTACGGGTCGAGCTTCGTCCTTAGCTGACAAATCTTGTTAGGTGAGTTCTCGCTGTGCTAACGTCTGTCGTGGCGTATCTGCCAACACTCTCTTTGAGGCCCAACATCGGGCGTTTAGGCAAAGCCAAGGCAAAATCCAAGACGCGTTAGTCATGTAGGTCGTTCAACCCCCGATGCACTGACCGCGTAGATGAGCCTAACAAAAAGAAGAAGACCTAGGCAACACCCCCGATCCAAAAAAGCCCCAGGTCCACGACCCTTTTATCTAAGGCTATGTGGTGATCCTAGTCTTGTAGCGACGTTACCATGAGAAACATAACACGTGAATTCAGTCACAATAACACCTTCCATATGCACATTTAATATTTTCCAAGCAGCTAGATTGTACAGGGTCTCTACCCTTATATGTCTACCATAAACCTTCCAAATCACTTCATGATCTAATCCCAAAACCATAAACTATAATCCAATCACATCACACGGGTGAACACTCCATCCAACTCGGGTGAGGAACAACCAACCTTTCATAACCACTTTAGCACAAAATTATGGCTGTAAAAATTTCGGCAACATAACCATATTCAAAAAAAAAAACCAAGATCCACATTGTGTGACGCGACACGAGAGAGAAAAATACATTGATAAGAATATACAGAGTACGTAGAGTAAACATATGAAAATAAAGAGTCTGAATGGATACAAAGTAATCATTACAAGAAGAGCATAGCTCGTTCCATAACCTCCCAACCACCCCCGAGCTATCTCAATCACACTCTCACTCTCACTCTCAATCTCAATGTTATCCACAATCTCAATCTCAATCACATCTCACTCTCAATCTCAATCTCTTTATGGCAACAACGATCATAATCGAAATCGCAACACGATCACAATCCCAATATCATGACACCCTGCTTCGTCTACAAAATAGCCAAAAGAACATACTCGTGCAACCAAATCAACATGGTAATCAAATTCAAAACATCATTTTGTACCATCATAAAAGAGTATAATCACTTCTTGATTGGATCAAACCAAAGAGATATTACCTATGTATATTTGTTTGTAAGCTAACGTGTTTGCTGTTTGTAGGCTGTACTGTTGCTGCTGACAATTTGTTTCTATCATAACTTTGTTGAACAAACTCAGAATATAGACTTCTAGGTACTCAAAACGATGGGAACAGGTTTGATCTACAAGGGTCCACGGACAGAATTATGAAAAACGTCTTTTTTTGTCTGAGAACTCAACTTTTAGGTCGCGACTCCTAAAAACTCTATTTTTGGGTCTCCACTACTTTTGCAACTTATTTTAAGCCTACCCATGCATTTTAAGCTAAAACACATAAATATAACACATTGATACTAATAAAAATCTTAGTTTTAATTACGTTTTTATTATACTGTTCATAGACAGACTATCTGTTGTTCATTATTCTTTATGAAATATGTCTTTGGTGTAGTATTTGAAAAGAAGAGAGTATATTTTCTCTCTTACTATCTTACACTCATTCATATAAGATCTATCTAATAGACTATTTAACAATCTTTCAAATCATGCTAAACGAAAGATATGGCTTACTACATTCTTTTTAACTTTAAGAACTTCAAAATTTAGTCCTAGTACATTCTCCCCTTATCAAAATTAACTATGTCGTCAGAGTTGGAAAGAGGGGTTTTTTTAACATACAAAACATCAAATTCAATCTAAGAGGAATCTTTTACATGATAAGAAGAATCCTACTTCTAAGTTGTCTAACTCTATAATCAAATTTGTTTCTAGTACTGCGTCCACATCTTTTCTCTAGGTTAAGATTTGAAAGAGGAATTTATAAACACACATAAGCAATCATGATAATACAAATAATCCTTATGTAAACAATATTTCTTCTCAACCATCTCTCTTAATTTTTCTGTTTAATTTCAGGTTTAATTTCTCAGCCAGATCAGAGGACAAGAATCAATGTGTACTACTCGAATCAATTAAGAAATTCAATTTCAAATCTTAAATTTTATGCATGACTTTGATCATAGAAGCTTTCAAATGATGCATCAAAGACATAAAGCATCATAAAGAAGGGTTAGATGACTTACCTTTATCATCCGCGTGGTCAATAGTCTCCAATTCAACCATCTTCGTACATATTTTCTTATCAATGGCTTTGTTCGGGCATTTGAAAGTCTGGTGGCCTTACTCTTCTTGAAACTTGATTGATCTCGCAGCTTCTCCCGCATCGTCATCGTCTTGATCATCGCTCCTCTATCGTTTCTTCTTCTTTGATACTTTTTCTCTTGGAGACGGTGATGGACCGTTTCCATGTTTAACTTCCATCTTCTCCTCCACTTTGTCTTCTTGCACCAGCTATTCTCTTTCCTTTATCTGCTTCCTCATATCTATTAAGATCTTCATTGAGCCATCGCATAATCTCCTCTTGTTCCTTCAATCACTCCTGATATGCTTCCATCGCTACCGCAGGATTGAAACCACTCTGATACCACTTGTGACGCGACACGGGAGAGCGAAATACATTGATAATGAACAAAGAATATACAGAGTATGCAGAGTAAACAAATGAAAATAAATATTCTGTGTGGATACAAAGTAATCATTACAAGAAGAGCATAGCTCGTTTCATAACCTCCCGACCACCCTCGAGCTATCTCAATCACACTCTCTCTCACTCTCATCTCAATGTTGTTCACAATCTCAATCTCAATCACACTCTCACTCTGAATCTCAATCACAATCACACTCTCAATCTCAATCTCTTGATGGCAGTAATGATCATAATCGACATCGCAACACGATCACAATCCCAATATCATGACACCCTGCATCGTCTACAAAATAGCCAAAAGAACATACTCGTGAAACCAAATCAACATGGTAATCAAATTCAAAACATCATTTTGTACCATCATAAAAGAGTATAATCACTTCTTGATTGGATCAAACAAAAGAGATATTACCTGTGTATATTTGTTTGTAAGCTAATCTGTTTGCTGTTTGTAGGCTGTCCTTCTGATGCTGACAATTTGTTTCTATCATAGCTTTGTTAAACAAACTCAGAATATAGACTTCTAGGTACTCAAAATGACAGGAACAGGTCTGGTCTACAAGGCTTCGCGGACTAAATTGCAAAAGACGTTTTTTTTTTTTGTCTGAAAACTCAACTTTTAGGTCACGACTCCTAAAAACACTCTTTTTGGGTCTCCACTACTTTTTCAACTTATTTTAAGCCTACCCATGCATTTTAAGTTAAAACACATAAATATAACACATTGATACTAATAAAAGTCTTAGTTTTAATTATGTTTTTATTATATTGTTCATAGACAGACTATCTGTTGTTCATTAATCTTTATAACATATGTTTTTGGTTAGTATTTGAAAAGAAGAGAGTATATTTTCTCTCTTAATATCTTAAACTCATTCATATAATCTCTATCTAATAAACTATTCAACAATCTTTCAAATCGTGCTAAACGAAAGATATGGCTTACTACATTCTTTTCTACTTTAAGAACTTCAAAATTTAGTCCTATTATACATTGGCTCCCACCATAAAATCACAACCATAATCCATGAGGCATCTCAACCCTTATCCACAAATGATATTCTCACTGAACCAACTCCCATGCTTGGCGTTTGATATATCTACTACAGTTAATCGGAGTCCACACACATGGATCTTAAGACATGAGCTTTTCATGCATAAAATAATTCCGAACAGCAACTAAAAATGATATAAAAATCAAATTTTGATAGCATCTAATCATGCAAACTTGATGCATCATATCTGTACTTCACCTCTCTAGCACATAGAGCTAGCTTTGATCTAGAAAGCTGGAAAGCAAACATACCCATGCACATGAGGCATCCACATCTATCCGTAAGGTTCCATACATAATATGATATCATTCCATCACCATAAACATGATCAAAAATAGCTCCGACCCTTAGGTCGACCATAAACCATAACATCACACATATGCAAAAAACAACTTTTTACCATTTTTGGGAGCATACATAAGATGCAAATGAGAGTGTTTGAATTCCACCAATGCATAAATCTCATCTCCATAATATAGAACAACACTCTATCACATCACTTTGCCCATTTGACACTCACACAAAAATCGGTAACACAAAAAGAAGCCACTTTATTCATATCACCTATGCGATTCGGATTGAGTAACCATATACCCTCACATGAGATTCTGGACATCTCATACTTGAAATCAACTCACCAAAATAAACCATAAATCATACATAAAGTGCTCGGTTAACTCACGATGTCATATTGTACTCCCCCTTTGTAGCAACCCTACAAGCGTAGGTAAACCCGGTTATGGAAGGATTAATAACTCGCATACCCAAACATGATTAAAAAATCATGGGGCAACTTCATATGCACTCGTCAAATCATACATACACTCGTATCTGAAAAAACTATCATCGAGAGGGTGTCTACTCAGAAAAACAACAGAAAAAGAGAGATGATGGTGGCTATGGAGTTTAGAACTTTTCATCGTGCTTTAGAATTGATTAAGGGCTATCAAAATAAAGACATAAAAAGAGAGATGATGATGGATATGGAGTTAGAGCTTCTCACCGTGCTTTAGAATTGATTCAGGGCTAGTGTAAGGCTTCTTGCTTTGCCGCAAGAGAGCAGTTATGAGTGTGACGTAGAGGTATTTACCATGCGAGATTTCTAAGAACGCACACACTGTGAAACGAGAGAGGAGATAGTAAGCAAGTAGAGAGAGAGTATCATTCTTCTTCTTCTTCTTCTTCCCGTAAACGAGAGAGAAGAGCTTATGGAGATGGTGATGTGAAGAACTTGCACCACTCTGTATAGTAGGAATGGATTGCCTTGCAGTGTTGTGCAGCTCCGCTCCCATGCTAAGAAAAATATCAGAAATATACACGTCGAGCTTATTTGAAGCTTACCTGATAAATGATTAGTGCTCAAGGCTTCGTAACAAGCTATTTTTACGGTTAATGTATGCTAGATGAAGCTTTAAAGGGCCAATAGATGCTTTAATGATGCTAAAAATGAGTATGCTTGAAGTGAGAATAGATGGGAGATTATGATCTAGAACTGCAGTGCTTGAAGTGTTCTACCAACCTGTCTTTACTGCTCGTCAATTGGAGCTACAGTGCAGAAGTTATGGCAGGTTCAAGTTTAAGTCAATTACAAATCCATACCGGATTGGGCGACTGCAACTGAGGGGACATAAATAAAGTGAATGCATGGGATTTAAGTCCTCACTTTTTGGAGCGTGTTTGTCTTTTCAGATCAGTTATCGGAGTTATGGTTACGAAGATATCGCCAGATTAAAATTCATTGGGGGCTGGTTCCTTACCACGGTCTAGTCGGCTCGGTCGATAAACCATCTGGGAAATTTTGGGCTTCAACCAGGGAATTTTGGGAAAATATTCCATACCCGGAAATGCTTGAGTTGAGTGGCATGCCAAATGGCTAATCGAGACACACATGCTTTGGAAATTAAATATGTTAAATGTCATGCCCGTATGGAAGCACATAAGGTTCTTGATGAGCTTTGAGTTTGACGATGTCGTCTCTTGGAGTGCACTGCAAAATTATTCCTTAAGGCTATGGAAAAGAAGTTTGGGACAATTTTAATCGAATGCGAAGGGAATGCCTTTCACTAAATACAACCACCAATGCTTACATCTTGAAGGCAAGTGGCTATACAACCCATTGAAATGAGCAAATAAATCCATGACGATATTGTCAGTCAGAGGCTGTTGAAAATGGGTATGGGGCAATGGTTGGGTTGTTGTGCATGCCGAATGTGGTGCCCTAGTGATTTGAAGTGGCCACCCACCCATAACCTCAAAGGGAGGGGCCTCCCAAGGAGCTATGGGCGCCCAAAATCAAAAGATCATGAAGTGGCCACCCAAGGGGTGGGGAAAGAAAGAAAAAAAAGGGGGGCATGGAGAGCAGCAGACAGAGAACAGAGGCACGAGAAGGGGAAGAGAGGCTCACGCCGGCCAACTCAGGCATCAAATGAGGGTGCCAAAGAAGCAAGCAATGACGAGTAGGCCAGGGCAATCCTATTCGGTCCAAGCGGCGCACAATTTGATGGAACTTATCAAAATGGCTTGCTACGTCAGCTCCTTGTTCCCACGACCCTAGCAATGGCGGTGCCGTTGTTGCGTTGGGGACGCTATTTTAAGAGGGTTTTTTTGAGCATGCAAAAGGAGCAAAGGGGAGCATGAGGTAAGGAGTTAGGGGGCAAGGGCTTGAACGCGAGGAGGGTGAACAAGAAGGTGAAGACTCCATATCCCTCTCGTTCTCGACCTCAAGGGGAAAAAGACTCGGAGGAGAAGGAACAAAGGTAGAGGGGAGCATAAAAAGAGGAAGGAGAAGAAGTTGGTGAGCGGAGCTCGGCTTTGGGAAAGCAAGAAGGAAGGCTCAAGGCTCTCACTCTCGTGCATGAGCAAGGAGAAGCCACGTTCTCTCTCTCTCTCTCATTCTTGGACATAAACAAGGAGTCGAAGAAGAGGGGCAAAGGGAGACGCTTTCTCTCGTTCTCAAAATAAAGCAGGGAAATCTCTCTCTCTCTCGACCTCCTCGACAAGCAAGAAGGAAGACTCAAGGCTCTCTCGCTTGTGGATAAGCAATCAAGAAGTTCCTCTCTCGTCGAGCATAAGGAGAGCAGCCGTGATTGAAAAGCCAAGGGAAAGGAGAAACTAGGTTAAGCAAAGAAAGGAGTGAGCAGATAAGGATAACAAGAGTTGTGAAAGCTTAAGCTATCTACGAGCTTGACAGAATCTTTTAAGGGAAATTGAAGGCATCCAAAGCAATTCGATTAGAGGAGAAGTCAAAGCTTGTGAGCAGCAAACAAGGCAGTGAAAAGCACACAGAGCAGGAAGCTGTAAAATATTTGACAATAATTGAAGCGTGAGGATTGAGGCAGTGAGCTAAATTAAGGTTTGTATAATCCAAGGGACAGTTGAAGCAGATAAAGAAACAGAAGAGAATTTCCATCATCGTCATCATCTATAGATTGATTAAATATCATGTTAAGTCCCAGTGTCATTAACGGCCAGGTTAATCCTGTAAAAAGGGAGCTTAAACTTCTAGTTAGCAGATGATCCAAGTGACGGTGCTATTAACAGTCTACCTTGGCTAAGGATTATGTTGTACTCAAAGCATTATTTTATTAATTGATGATTAGGTGATTGCCGTAGCCTCTTTCACCTGTTGTTCTTATTCTCTTTTATATCTCTCACCACCAGATGCCCAGCGCCTTCCCGGCTCACGTTTTGAACACATATCCCTCGGCAGCGGTAGTAGACGCAAAAGACGACACTGAAAACTGAGCACTCCTTGCCAATTTATAGGCACTGCAGCAAGCTAGAGTGATGCTCAAGGCAAGCTACTAGTGCCCCATCTCAGCCAGGATTAGCTGCAAACTTTTGGAAAAAGACTCTAGTCTTTTCTATAAACATGGCACATCTTTTGGCAGTCAACTCTCCCACTTACCATTCACTTGTTATAGTAAAAATTGACTAACTGGCTAGTATCCCTGCAACTAATGAAACTGTGACTAGACTATGCCGCACCCTGATGTCCTGCCATAATTATGGCTTTCTCGTACTGCCTCAACATATTTACAGTACTGCTTTTTATAAACATAATTCCCATAAAAATCCCGTTTAATCTCATTGTTGCTCCGGGTGGTCATTTTAAAATGCGATGGAGACTAAAATTAATATTTTTATGTTTAGGTCATCCTAAAAATCACGTTGCTTTTCAAAAACGCCGAAAAGCACGGAAAGCTAAAAATAGCATAAAAAGTTTTTAAAATTTTCTAAAATCAAACCACGGGTTCTCCTTGTCCACTTGAACAAGAAAGCGGATTTGCTTTTCACTAAAAAGCACTAAAAATGATGAAAAGCTAAAAATAGCGTGGAAAGCACTCAAAAATTAGATTTTTACAAAATAGAACCATAGCTTCCTTGAAACAGGCAGGTTAAGGATCCAACCCTGCTTTTTGCAAAAAGAACCTAAAAGCATAAAAAACATGAAAAAACTGAAAATAGTGAATTTTCTCAAAATTGAACCAAGCGTTCGTTTGACCTACTGGAACATGGAAACGACCTTGTTTTTTATTTTAGAACCTTACAATACTGTTGATCAAGCATCTTAAATCAATATTTGACAAAACGAACATTAGAATCTATTTTTCTTATTTTCAAAAGAGACCCAAAAACTGGGGATCTTACATCCTTTCACACTTGAAAAATTTGAGGTGTCCTCACTTCGACATGAAATCTGGATAACTTAGTTTCATTACATTATCACGCTCCTAAGTGGAAGCTTCCTCAGTATGTGTTGACAATTTAACTAGGTGTTCAATAATGGTCAATAATGGTCCGATTACGTAGAGGCTTAGTTCTACTTTGAAGTATCACTTCGGGATATACTTCTAAAGTTACAACAGTAGAGGTGGATAATAGAGAATCATCAAGAATGTGTTGTGGATTAGGTACATACTTCTTGAGTAAGGTGACGTGAAAAACATCATGTACTTTTATGTGTGGTGGCAAGAAGAGTCTGTAAGCTTGATCATTAATCCTCTCTATGATTACAAAAGGTCCACAATATCTGGCATTGAGCTTCTTACACTTACCTATTGATAAGGAACTACGTTTGGGTTTCAGTCTCAAAAATATTATATTGTCCTCTTCAAAAAGTCTAATAGATCGTTTAGGGTCAGCATAACTCTTCTCTCTATCTTGAGCAGTCTTAATATTCTGCCATCTAAGATCGGTTTGTAGTTGCATTTCATCTAACATTTCTTTGGATGCTTGAACTCGTATGAGAGGGTATGTCCATTTGAGTGGAATAAGACACTCTTGTCCATACAATGCTTGAAAAGGAGACATCCCAATTTGTTGGAATTAAGGTTGCAAGGAAACGCACACAGCTTGGAGAAGACGAAGGAAGCTCAAGGCACACAACAGAGAGTCTATTACTTAGTGTCCAATGGAAAGATAGATAGCCATAGAGTGATGGGTGTATATACAATGCACGGGGGAAAAACCTCCTAGTGAGGAAAAACTTCCCCGGCAGTCCTAAGTGTGTTCACACACATCACTACCACATGTTTATTGTAACTAATACCCCCTGGTATGATGCGGTGAACGAGAGCTGGCACATGAGTAAAGGGAAGTGCCATGCCTTGAGGACATTATCAGTCCACAAAGGGGAGTAAGCCCAATGCTTTGCGGAAAGCTTTGAGCTTCTCACGAGACAATGCCTTTGTGAAAATATGGGCAAGGTTGTCCTGTGTTGGCACATAAGCCGAGCTGATCTTTCTTGCTGAGAGCCTCTCTGTGACATAGTGGTAATGCACCTCAATGTGATTTGTGCGAGCATGAAAAACTAGGTTCCTCACAACTGCTAATGCGCTCTTACTGTCAGTGTAGATAGTGTTGGCAGTGTCGTGTCCAACACCTAAATCATTCATAAGGCGTCTGAGCCATACACTCCATTGTAGCTGTGAAGATTGCCCTGTACTCATCCTCACAACTAGAAATGGCCACACTAGGCTGCTTCTTGCTCAACCATGATATACATGAACTGCCAAGCATGAAACAAAAACCACTTGTGGATACATGCGCGTCAAAACAACCAGCCCACTTTGAGTTCGAAAAAGCATGTAAGTCTGGAGGAAATGATCCCCCCGTGGGATAAAACAAGCCAAGATTAAAGTGCCACTCACGTAGCACTAAAATACGTCGCGTAGAAATTGGCGCAGGTATCGAGGAAATAAAGTTAGTTTCAAACTAAAAAGCGTTGAAATAAGCCTCAAAAGAGACACCGGTTTCGTAACGTCGGAATAACCATCGGTATACAAAACGTCGGAACAAGCTTTGAAATGACCGTTGGAATGCACTATGAATAAGCATCGGTATTCCTATAGCATATTCCGAAGCTGATTTAGAAGGTTGTACTGACGATCATACCGTATTCTGTACCGACGATTAAACCTGCAATTTTTTTTTGGGCAGAGAGGGCTAGGATTTGATGATGCATGTACTGCAGCAAAAGAAAACAACCCTTTCTGCCCAAAGGAAGAGTGCACAAGCAACTGCACTCAACCTACAAGCTGACGCTAAAGAGCGAGTGTATGGCAATTTTAGCAAAATTGTAAGAATAACATAACCACAAAATCAAAAGCTTGATCATGGCATAACGGTATAAAAAATTAATAACCATAACTAAAACACGAAAACCATAAACATAACCTGTTTTCCATACCATAACTTGCTTGTCATACCATAACCATAACAACCATACCATCATTGCATAACCATAACCATCATTGCACAACCATAACCATAACCATCACATGATTGCTATACCATCATAGCAAAACGATAACCATCACATGATTGCTATACCATCATAGCAAAACCATAACCATCACATAATTGTCATAACATCATTGCACATCCATAACTATAACCATCACATGATTGCCATACCAGCATAGAAAAACCATAACCTTAAGTTGACTGTCAAACCTTAACCATAACATATGTGCCATACCATAAACATAAGCATAAACCATAAACATAAGTACTTAAAAACTGTACATTTGCAAAAAATCACTGAGTGAGAAGACCCTCATGGTGATGCCTCCCAGTCGATGTCCTCTCCCTCCTCTTGCAGCTGGGTCAAAAGGGCCACAAGTCCATGCTTGTACGCATACTTCTCCTCTCGGCATGTCGGAAGGCGCTTCACGATAACTTCCTGCAAAATTATGGTTTAATCATTAGATAAATCTTCAAATGACATATATATTATCAATAATTTAAATCATACATATAATACTTACAAAATCATGTCAAAGCGTATTGTAGTCTCCACTCCCAAGATGTGACGCTCCAGCACACTCCAAACGTACACTGGCTGCATCTCTCTACTCCTGAAATCTTTGAGGATTTTCTTGTGTCTCTCGTGCAATCCCCGCCCACTCCTCTGCGTCCAACCATGCCGGCTTGGGATTGCCATCATTGTACCTATCTCTCGTCTCTGATCGACGGTGTGACATTGTGGACTTTGCCATGCTCAAAATCCAAGAGTTCGAGACTGGATCGTACCCCTCTGTCAGCCTTTACTCTCTTTGAATGGCCTCGACAATCTAATTCTTTCTTTCAACATCAAGGTTATCCCAAAACTCCATCACAGAGTGACCAAATTGAATCATATGACGCTATCAATTCCTCTCTCGCATGGACTTTCGGACCCTGTCTGCCATAACAGCCCCATCCCTGCTCTTGTACACCTTACTAGGATTATGCTCGTGCGATCCCCAAGGTGTACGTGGTGTGACGATCGGTGAGCTATCTACTAAAGAGATTGGTGGACGCTCTCTCGCTACCACAACAACCACCGCCTCCAGAACGACACCTACCTCGTCTCGAGGATGAACCACCCGTCGGTGTAGGGGGAAAATGAGTCCTAGGCGTAGGGGACACACTAGACTGAGGTGTGGGGCCGCTCTATGCAGGGACCACACTATTCCCGGGCGTAGCGTCGGCCGTAGTAGGTCTAGAGGGACCTGCTGCCCAAAAGTACTGTGCGATCGCGATCTTCTCTGGTGTGAACTGACACAAAAACAAGCCCATTTTCTCGGATGACATGCCGGTCGGAGTGATAGGGAAACTAAAACTAGGAGAGTATGGCTCATCGTCATCGGCCATGGTTAATCATACACAAACAACACCCACAAGATACGTTATTTTACAGAATATTTTCTAGCAAAAGTCATTAGTTAATCTCTCATCCTCTATGAGATCTTATGCACCAAAGATGTCTATCTCAATCTGTACTTCTGCATCTTCATCATCAAACTCTACTTCTTCGTCGCTCTCCGCATAAGCTTCAGTGTTTGACACCTCATCTCTAGGTTCAGAAAATTACTCACTGCTGACATCTACCTCAAATTCTAAACTTACAGTTGGAGTCAATCATGCGCTTTGTTCATGAATCACCTCTTCAACCTCAATGTCCAATCCTACACACAGTTGCTTGCAATGTGGAGAAACTTGAACGACGTAGAGCCTGCAGGGCTTAGATAAATCATTCTCATCATTTCCTACCCATAGTGGACCATGTATGAACACAACTTGTTCACAATGTTGCAGGAGTACGAATGTATCCCGCACATTTGTCCACACCCGCCTAGAGTTCACTTGAATCAATCCACTCTTGTCTTTATGAACAGTTACATTAGGGCCACTGGTAATAACTTTGGACCACTTGACATCAAAGATAAACATATCAAAATTTCTAAAGATAATCTTCAAGATGTCTTGGATGTAGCCAAAGTATTCAAGCTGGCTAGTCTCTGTATTCTCATCCCTGGCACTACTCCTACTTTCTTGGACGAATCTTGCCCTAACACCACTGTCAAAAGTGACCCTTTGTTTGTCGATCCGTTGCACTCTGAAGTGCTTCTCGTGCGACCACAAAGCTCCATATTTGTGATACTGCAGCCACAAATTTGAAATAGACTAAATGTTATTAAAGAAAAGTAATCTTCATGTGGAGCTCGAAAAAGTAATTTGTGAAATATACATGCCAATCGCAACCACTTGACATCTCTTCTTCCTCTTCAGTAATCAACACACCATTCCTCTTTGCCTTTGAGAGTGTCACATCTAACCACCACCCAGTTGGAAAGTCATGCAATTTTGAAGATGATCTGGAAAAGGAAGGTTTCTAGTGGCACAGTTGTGCTTGAATTGAAGGTGATCTATCAAGCGTTGTTGCTTTTTCCCTCCGTACCTCTCTAGCCACTTCTACATGATTTCTCAGCTGAGAAGGTAAAATCTCATAACCTTTTCTCGGATTGTGATGTCCATCTTCCTAACGATGCCTTTTCCCTGCGGCTCGTCCCCTATCACCTTGACGTTGACCTCAGTAGTCCACATTCAGGGAATCTCTGGATCAATTGAGACCAAAAATTCATCGATGAGGACAAGAAACTCTTGTACAAGCCATCCTTCGGCCATGCTACCCTCAGGACGAGCCCTTTGATGAACAAACCCCTTTAAAGTCTTCATACATCTCTCCAAGAAGAACATCCACTTGCTATGGACTACCCCAGAAACTGCAACTTCATCGATCACATGCAAAAGTACATGCATCTGGATGGTAAGAATGTTTTTTGGAAAGTACTTCTCCACCATGCACAATGCTTCAATAGCATTTAAGCGTGCTGCATCGATGATGTCTTCTCTTATCTTTTTTGAATTGATCCAACGTACCAACTCAGTGATTTTGTAGATTTTTCTTTTAATGTCATCTGTCAAACAACCCTTTATGGCAATTGGTAAGATGAACTGTGAAAATTTGTGCCAATCGTGGGACTTAAGACCACTGATATTGTCATCTCTCGTAAAAGCCGTTTTCAAACATCGCATGCACCTTGTGGGAGTCTTGAATGAAGATATAGTCTTCTTCACTTGTTGCTCTTCTGCGCGACTCAGAACCCATGGACCTTTTGGTATAGCAAAATTTCCATTGGGTTTAAGTTCAGGCCACATCTATGGCATTCGACCCACAGTGTGTAGGTCATCTCTTTGGGCCTTGCTCTCCCTTTTTCCAATGATGGTTTTCCATATGATCCCCCCCACATTCTTGAAGATGTGCATTGGGTCGAGCAAATGATTAATCAGTAGGTTACTCCAGTACGGGAGTTCATGGAAAATAGAAAGTATTTTCATTCCAGGTGGCATCCAATCTCCCCTCTCCAGCCACATGTTTTTCCAATCGCTCGCTTTCAATGGATGCATGTCATGTTTGCATATGTTTGGTCCACGTAGCTCATGTCCTTCAGGCAAAAATCTACCATGCTTCTCATAAAATGTCTTGCTCAAATGCTTAGAGAGGTAAAATCCAAGTCAAGGACCACATTCTGGACATGAATGATTGCTCGAGTAACTCAATCCTGAAACATCACAAAATTAAAATATAAAAGCATTGGCATCGCCATGAATCACATGTGTGTGAGGATTTTAAAGGCACTTACCAGAGCACTCATCAAACCCTGGCCAATCATGCATGGTGCACATGAGAATGCCTTACACATGTACATTCCATCATCCGATTGGTTGTGACATATAAACCACATCGATTTCTATCCACAAGATTTGGAGCTCTTCCATAAGTGGTGCCAGATAGATGTCCATGTTCTTTGCTTTGTACTTTCTTGGGATGATCAATGACAACAACAGATGGCACTTCTTGATAGCAAGCCATGGTATAAGATTATAATTAACCAGACAAATAGGCCACATGCTCCATGACAACCTCCATAATCCGAATGGGTTTACTCCGTCCATTGCCAGACCAAAGTGGATACATTGAGGCTCGTTCTTAAATGTAGGCCAACTTTCCTCTATGTGCTTCCATGCATGAGAGTCAGTAGGTACCCGCATCACATCATCTGTCGATCTAGTATTTGAGTGCCATGTCATCAAAGCGGCTATGGACTTGCACCTGAACATGCTCTTTATTCTTGGAATGATAGGAAAATATCAAAGGACCTTTGCAAGGATAAATTTTCCTTGTGTGTCCTCCATGTACCTGTTTGATCCACAATTGGAACATTGTTCCAAGTTTGCATACTCATTGTGAAAAAGTTTACAATCATTAGGACATGCATGTATTTTCTGATAATCCAAGCCCAAATTAGTAAGAAGCTTTTTAGCGGATGGACAATTAGGGGGCATGTGATTCCCTTATGGCAAGATTTTCTCTTTGAGCAACCTGTCGTTACATGAACAAGTCAACCCTTTGATCACCTTATATGAACTGTAATTTGCACTTTACCATGCTTAGGATAAAATGTGTTTACCTGAAAAGCTCTGTGACTGAGGCATTAGACCAACCGTAGACAGACTGCAAATTAAGCATTGCCAACGCGGTACGGAGAACTGAGATTTTTGCACTGGTGTAGAGTGGCATGCGTGCAAGACTTTGCATAATATCGCCCTCTTGATCGTTGCTATCATGCCGTGGATATGAACGGGATGGCTAAGGTTGGTCCAGAGTACTATGTTCAATGTTGTCACCTTCTGCGTTGGAATCCATGTCAAAGAACGCATCCAACATCTACTCCATCTCTACTTCTTGAAATTCCGCATCAGGTTTTAGTTGGGAGGACTTAGACGATGGCTGCTCGTTTCAAAATCGTCTTCTCTGGAATGAAGTTGGAGCAATATCTACTTGCGGTATTTGACATTCAATCTCTAGACCATGAGATCAATAATGTAGTTCTTGTAGTTTCTCTATTGGAAAGAGACCATCATTGCGTACGTGTTGGTCGCATATTTTTTGTTTTTGAAAGATCTGATGCTTGCAATGCGCACAAGGCAAGCCATCCTATCGTCCATACTTTATCTACCAATGATGCAACAAATAATTAAAACACTCTAGTTGTTATAATTACACACTACTAAGTACATGACAATACATGACAACCTCACATTCTCTAGCCAAGCCCGATCCCCGCACACCTCGGTCTAGAGGTGCACGGAGATTAAGACCACAGGGTAATAATCTCCTCTTTATTGGTTAATGACTATATATTAAAGTTCTTGAAGTATGTGTGCACTTTTGAAGTACGATTGTGTTTTTTCAACTATTTGCTGCTAGCTCTAACAAACTCACATTCTCTAGCAAGGCCCGATCCCCGCACACCTCGGTCTAGAGGTGCACTGAGATTAGGACCACAGGGTAATAGTCTCACCTAGCCTATAACCTAAACCTAACCTAACCTAACCTAACATAAAAACAACATAATGGTGAGGTGTTTAGCAAAACGGCAAGCCATACAGCTTGCCCACAATGCATATGCGATGTCAACAAGCTCTATGGCTTGCCAATTTGACAAACGGCTCACCATTGTGTCGTTTTTAGGGTTGCGAAGCGATTTTATGGCCTGAAAACCGCTTGCACAAATATAGACAACACAATGGCAAGCCGTTGGAAAAACAGAAAGCCATAGAGCTTTCCCACAATGCATATGCCTTGTGGGAAAGCTTTATGGCTTGTTGTATTGCCAAACGGATCGCCATTGTGTTGTTTTTAGGGACATGGGGCAATTTTAGTGCTTGAAAATCGCTCGCAAACATAGAGACAACACCATGGCAATCCATTTGTCAATACCGCAAGCCATACCATAAATCTTTCCCACAATGCATATGCATTGTAAGCAAGATCTATGACTTTATGTGTTGCCAAAAGGCTTGCCATTGTGTTGTTTTTATGGTTGTTTAGCTATTTTTGGGCTTGAAAACCGCTTGCGGACATAAAAACAACACAATGGCAAGTTGTTGGCAATACGGAAAGCCATAGAGCTTGCCCTCAATGCATATGCCTTGTGGGTAAGCTTCATGGATTGCTGTATTGTCAAACCAATAGCCTTTGTGTTGTTTTTATGGACAAAAAGCAATTTTAGCTCTTGAAAATCACTCGCAAACATATAGACAACGCCATGGCGACCCGTTTGGCAATACGGCAAGCCATAAACCTTGCCCACAATGCATATGCATTGGAAGCAAGATCTATGGCTTTCTGTATTGCCAAAAGGCCTGCCATTGTGTTGTTTTTAGGACCGCTTAGTTATTTTAGGATTTGAAAACCGCTTGCAGACATATAGAAAACACAATGACGAGCCGTTTGGAAATACGCCAAGCCATAGAGCTTGCCCACAATGCATATGCATTGTAAGCAAGCTCTATGGCTTGTCGTATTGCCAAATAGATCGCCATGGTGTTACTTTCAGGGCCGCTTAGCTATTTTAGGACTTGAAAATCGCTCGCGGACATATAAACAACACAATGGTGAGCCGTTGGCAATACGGAAATCCATAGATCTTGCCCACAATGCATATGCGTTGTGGGTAAGCTTTATGGCTTGCAGTATTGACGAACGGATCGCCATTGTGTTGTTTTTAATATGCGCTATGGGTAAGCTCTATGGCTTGCCGTATTGTCGAACGTAGCTTAACCTAACCTAACCTAACCTAACGTAGCTTAACCTAACATGGATTAAATTAATTGAACCTAACGTATAAGATAAACTAACCGAACCTAACCTAACTTAATGTAGCTTAACCTAACGTAGCCTAATATAACTTAACCTAACTTAATCTAACCTAACGTATAAGATAACCTAACCTAACCTAACCTAGCAACGTAGCTTAATTTAACGTAACCTAACGTATAAGATAATCTAACCTAACCTAATCTAACTTAACTTAAAACATGAACCCCATCAATTGTATAATTTCAAAAACGACATAGTTCTAAACAAATTTTCTTCAAAACAAGATTTTTTCATAAACCAAAACAAAACTTTTTCATAATTTAAAATGAAAATTCACATCACAAACCATAATTTCTTTTAAAGCATTGAAATTTTAAAGCATGATTTTTTTTATTAATATACAAAGTAATTTAAATAAATTTAATATGCATTTAAAGGTTCGAGCACTCATATTCGTCCTATTTGAGCAATCAAAGTTGTTGTAAAAGTCCTGGAACCTGCAAAAACGCACACACAAACACAAAGTTAAACCCTAAACCCTAAATCTACAAGTAAACATGAAAACAATCTCACCTTAGTGTTATGTGCTAACCCACAAGGAAGATTAGCACTTCCGACGGCTTGTTTTGCACCAGATCTGTGAGAGATGGGGAAGAAGAGAGCTTGAGAAAATGCGCAAGAACAAGAGAAATGCACAGAGAAAGCCCACGGTTTTGTTTTTTGCAGGTGCCGTCGCTACAGAAATCGGCTTAGGAGTCGGAACAACGTTCGAGAAAGCGTCGGAAAGTACATGTGCACTAACATCGAAACAGGTGCCGAAACATGCGTCGGAAATTTGAAAATCAAAATTTTTAAAAACTTTAGCTCCCTCCATACATACACACACATATACCGACGCCTGCCAGTGACGCCAGTAATTTGGCGCCGGAATGTAAGTGACCTCTTGTAGTGTAGCGAAAAATCCTCTTGATAGCTTGCCAATGCTTAGACCCTAGGCTATGCATAAATCTGCTGATCTGTGAAACGACAAACTGAATATCCGGCCTCGTGTTGCATACATACAACAGTTTGGTAAAGAGTGACATCAACAGGATCACCAGCATCATATAGACTCAACTTCAAACCTGTTTCCATGGGAGTGGTAATAGGTTTGCAATCTTGAAGTCCAAACTTACATAGCAATGTCTTTATGTAAATTTTTTGACACAAGGCAATGCCACCATCACACTGCTTAAAATGTATGCCCAAGTAATGATGCAAAAACGCCAAATCTTTCATCTTGAAAGTAGCATTCAAATCAGCCTTAAATGCAGCAATATGTCCCTCATTGGGACCAGTGGTCAACAAATCAGCCACATAAAGAACAACAATGATGAGTATATCGCCCTCATGCTTGACATACAATGTGCTTTTTGTTGCACTATTAATGAGTGTTAGCCTTCTCATACCAAGCACGAGGAGATTGCTTCAACCCATACAAAGCTTTGCTACATTTGCACACCTTATCCTCGTACGTGTTTTTTCTTGGCAAAACCTCTTGGCTGCGTTACACAAATATGTCACCATTCAAGAAAATAGTAACAATGTCTGATTTATGTACATCCCAACCAAAATGAGCTGCCAATGCACATAGAAAATGCACATTAGTCATACAACAAGTGGGAGCAAAAGTCTCTTCATAATATATGCCTTTTTGTTGTGCATAACCTTTTGCAACAACAAATCGAGCGTTATAGCAATCAATCTCACCATCTGGCTTGCATTTCAACTTGTAAACCCACTTCGTACTAATGGAATTTTTACCAGGAGGCAAATCACATAAAGTCCATGTGTCATTTTCTATAAGTGCATCATATTCTGATTGCATGGTACCATCCAATTTTTTGAATTTTGTGCTTCATCAAAAAGACAGGTTCATAAACATCATGTAAGCTAGACACAGCCAAAGCATAACAATCTGATGCATAAGATGCATGGCGAGAGCCTGAACGAGTGCAACCAGAAAAAGGTGCATCCAATTGACTATCACGCAATGTATGCACTAGCCATTTTGGAATACCTCTAGCCTCCTCATTTTCAGCCCTTTCCTTATCAAGTACATCATGCACATCTACATCAGTAATAGGCTGATCTGTAACATTTTCAAAAACCCCCATATGAGGTACATTTGCCTCATTGGAATTTACATTCGTACTTCTACCACTGAAAAGGGGCAACAAAGTGTTATAAATGTCTTCTGAACTTACATTACTGTCTCTAGTACATGACAATGCTCAAAGGCTAAACAGAATCTTCCTCAAACACAACATCCCATGAAACTAGAATACGCTTTGTTTGTGAATGATACAACCTGTAACTTTTTCTTTCAGCACTATAACCATCAAAAATACATTTGACAGCCTTATCATCCAACTTTTTGCGTTGTGTTTGTGGCACCAAAGCATATACGAAATAGCCAAAAACACGCATGTGCTCAATAGAAGGATTTCTATCATGTCATGCTTCAAATGGAGTAATAGACTGCAAAGCTTTTGCAAGACACCTGTTTAGTATATAAGTGGAACACATGATGGCGTGAAGCCAAAAAGAATGCGGCAAAGCTTGACTTTTGACCATACATAATGCCATTTTCGTAAGTGACCTGTTTTCCCTCTCAGCAACACCATTTTGTTGAGGCGCATAAGGAATTGTACATTGGTGTTTTATCCCACGACTAGCCAAAAATGCATTAAATTCATGAGACATATACTCCTCCCCTGGATCGGAATGGAGGGTGCCCATAGTACATTTTTAGACATTTTCAGCTATAGCCAAAAATTGTTTGAAGCAATAAACACTTCAGACTTTGCTTTAAGCGGAAATACCCATGCATGCCTAGAGTAATCATCAATGAAAGTCACAAAGTAAAGGTAATTACCCAAGGACGGAGTTCGCATGGGCCCACAAATATCACTATGCACAAGCTGCAACCTGCATGTGGTGGCCCTAATTGAAGCATCCTTTGGAAACTTATAACACTGTGTCTTACCCAAAATATAGCCTTCAGAAACATGTTTGACAGGTGCTTCAAGAGGTGGAAAAGAAGCAACCATATCAGATTTTTGTAAATGCAGCAAACTGGTAAACTTTAGATCCCCAAAACGTGCATGCCACAATTTTTCATCTGAACAGTCCTTGAACCTTCAACTGCATTTGCAAAATTTTGTCCACACTTGTCATACAAAGTGATCTTATACAGCCCATGGCACAAAAGGCCAGATGCAACAATTTCATCACCAAAACCGAGATCATGAATTGTACATCTCTCATCCACAAGTTAGACTATGAGACCAAGTCTAGCAAGTGCAGATACAAACAAAAGGTTCTTTTTTATCCTAGGTACATACAATGCATCAACAGGTGTGAAAGAAGTACGATTTGTAGTAGTAAGCACAATCTTTCCAACTCCTTCAGCAGGATAAGAGGCATTGTTGACACAAGTCACCGTATTCACACGAGGGACAAACTCAATAGAGGTAAACAAATCATGATGTGAGGTAACGTGCTTTGTAGCACCACTATCAAAATATCACACATGTGAATCTGAAGAAACTGGCATCAATGCATCATGGACAATAGGATCATGAGTGCACTTTGCACTAAATGCCCATTTTGCATCAATATCAGCATCACAATCTCCTTTGACAGAAGACTCTACAATCGCTGCACTTATATTGGACCCTATAGTGGATCCAGCCTCTTTCTTCTTAGCCTCTTTTGCCTTCAATTTTGGAGACTGCTTGATCAAGTGATCATTAGCTTTACAATAATGGCAACACATCTTCTTTTTGCCCTTATCACCATAATTGCCGGATGAAGTGTTGTCAGCATAAGCATTAGGAACAAAAGTTTTGCCACTCGCAGTAGAACCATAAGAAGTGGTTACATTGATGTTCCCACCTTTTCTTTGAGCTGCAATAAAAGCCTGTTCAACTGCACACTGCCTAGTCCTATTTTTTTTGAAAAGTGACTCTTGTAGCAGCAATGTGCATAATGCATCAAACTTGACAGCTTCACGATTTCCTTGGGTCATAAGTCTCCAAGTACTAAATGGGTCATTTTTGTAAGCATATCAACAACCACAAAAATAGAGTCATACCCCAAAGATGAAGGAAGTACTGTAATAAAATCCATGGATATGCATTCCCATTTCATTTGTGGTGCATCAATAGGTTGAAGCTTACCGAGGTACCAAACTGATCGTTCAACTTTAATACGTTGACATGTTAAACACCTTGTAACATAGTTCAACACATCACCCTTTAGTCTTGGCCAAAAGAAACCCTTCCTTACCGTAGAGTAAGTCTTAATGTATCTTGGGTGTCTTGCTATAGGTATATCATGAGCTTCCTGTAGTATCTGAAGTTTGATCCCACCTTGATTTGGGATACAAAGATAGTTACTGAAGTAAAGTTCATCGCCTTTAACGTGGAAGCCTTTGATTTGCCTCTCTTGCTTCTCCATGCGATTCTTTAAGTTCATCAAGCACTAGATTTTTATGCAATACGGGCCTTGAGACATACCTTCTTGAATAAGGTCAATTAAGGAGGTAGTAGAGGTTGTGACAGCCACTACAATACTCTTCGTGCTTAAGGGATCGGCCACAAGATTTTCCTTCCCAGGTTTATATTGGATTCCAAAATCATATTCTCATAACAACTCCATCCATCTTCGTTGTCCCATATTAAGGTTAGATTGGGTATAGATTCACTTCAGGATTTTATGATCAGTATGTAGTTCAAATCTCCTTCCAAGAAGATAATATCGCCATACTTTAAGACCATTCACAACGGCCAATAATTTTGAGTCATGTGAAGGATAATTCAACTCATACGTGCATAACTTATGATTAATATTTTCTTTCTTTTTACGCTCATTTTAGCTTTTTCGTGCTTTTTGGCACTTTTGGAAAACAATGTTTTTTTTAGGATGACCTAAGCATAAAAGTATTGATTTTAGTCTCCGTTGGATTTAAAAATGATCACCCTGAGAAGAAACGGGACTAAATGAGATTTTTACGAGAATTCTTTTATGAAAAGCAGTACCGTAAATATGTCGGGACAGTACGGGAAAGTCCAAATTATTTCGGGACATCATGGTGTGGTAGAGTGTAGTCACGGTTTCATTAATGCAGGGATACTAGCCAGTTAGTCATTTTTCACTGCCAAAAAACTGGAGTCTTTTCTCAAAAGTTTGCAGCTAATCCAAACTGAGAGGGGGTGCTAATAGCTTGCCTTGGATATCACTCTGGCTTGCAGCAATGCCTATAAATTGGCAGTGAGTGCTCAGTTTTCAGTGTCGTCTATTGCGTCTACTACTGCAAGGCAATACTTACCTATTATACGGAGTGGTGCAAGCTCTTCATCACCATCTCCATAAGATTGTAACAAGACTTGATTTCGAGGTGTTTTAGTAATAAATTTTGTTTTCTAGGAAGTTTTTGTCATTTTAAAGTTAGTCCACTGTGTAGAAGGATGTGTGGATTGTTTTCTTCCGATAAGATTTTTTGATCCGGAAGGCACTTTCTGGGGCATTTTTGAAGGCGTTAACGTGGGATTTTGAAAAAGTGATGTATGAAGCGATTGAAGCCTGCGTTATAAGGAACAACTTTGGTTCTTTGAGTCTTTAGAGATTTTGATGTTTTGATGCTCGTTGAAGGCCAAAGATTAAGAAAAAAGTTGGATTTGCTGTTTTTGCATCGTTTTTGTAGAAAATGCTGTTTTGCAAGTTGATTTTCAGCAAATCGGAGCAGGCTATGGAAATTTTCCATCACATAGCTATCGAAGAGCGCAGCGAGGGCAACAAGATTGTATGAGACGGACTTGGGCTGTTTTGGCTCCGTTTGGGAGTTATGTTCAGTTGAAGACAGCTGAAAAATTGTGGACAGTTGACAGCTGAAAAACTAACCTCTACGGATCGCTTCGCGATCACATTTTTTTTACCTTGTTCTCACAGGTATATTGGCGCGCAAGTCGAGTCGACCGACCGCCAAAAATAGAAAAGCGGCTATTTTAAGAGGTCGCAGGCTTTTGGAGGAGAATAGAAGGACGGGTGGTGCGTTTTGGGAGGATTCACCATTCTCTCTTCTGCGAGTGCGAGTGCGAGTGCGAGTGAGACGCTGCATGCAAGCGAATTGAAGCTCGGGGGTGGTCGGGAGGTTCGAGCTCCGTACAACGGAGTGCGCCCATATATATATTCAATTGCTCCTCTGTTGTATCAAACACTATCAATACAAAGATTTCTTCCTCTGTTTTGCTGTCTATCTCTATTATTCGGTTCCCGTGACAATTGGTATCAGAGCAAGCGGTTGATTCTGGACATGGAAGGATACGAGAGGAGGATGAAGAAGCAAGAAGACTTGATTCGGTGACTATGAGAAGATCTGAAAATTGTAAATCGGGAGTGTGCTGAGGCTCTGCGGGGCAAAGCAACACGAGAGCTTGATATCTATGTAGACCTTGATGGCCAACATGAAGGTGAAAACCATGCTAATCCACCTAGAAACAATAATCATCGTGGCGGCGCTGGGGTACCGCTAAAAGAAACGATGACGATATGGGAGAAGCGACAACCAAATCATTCTTAACGAAGGCTAAGCTTAAAGAGTTTGATGGCATAAGAAAGATATGAGAAGATTTAGAAGCGTGGATTGAAGAACTCAAAGATTTGGATTATACTTTCAATATCGAGAACACGACCACGAGACTTTCGAATGCTCGAGCAAGGTGACCGATAAGACAGTACGTACCAAGATGGCTCAATTGGAGACTTTTGGCGATGCGTACGATAAAGGTAAGTCATCTACCCCTTCTTTGTGATGTTTTATGTCTTTGATACGTCCTTTGAAAGCTTCTGTGAGATCAAATTTATGCGTAGAAGTTGAGATTAAAATTTGAATTTCTTAATTGATTTGGATAGTATTCATTGCTTCTTATCGTCTAAATTGATTGAGAAATTAAACTTGAAATTAAATTGACAAGTTAAAAGACTTGTGGACTTAACTAGTGGTAATAATAGTTCCACGAAAGAGTTAGTAGAAAATTTGTTTTTTTTTTTTTTTTTTCTTTGAAGAGTCGAAATCATAAAGATGATTTTTATAACATAAACATTGATATGCATGATGTTATCATTGGTATCAATTAGATCATTGAAAATCATGTTTTGATTGATTGTTAAGAAAGAAAAATATATCTTTAATCATTTGATGATGATAAGTCACACTCTTTGTGGAAAGAAAGAGATTCTAAATCTAGTTTTGGCAATGGAATTGATAAGGTGACTTAGATAAGAGTGTGAGACGTTGCTTGTGTTTGCTTGTGTGAGACATTGCTTGTGTTTGCTAATGAGATTAAAGAGAATCTAGGGATAAACATAAAGACACAAATCGAGAATTTATAGAGGATCTCTTACATGAAGTTAAGGATGTGTTCCGGGACGATCTTCCTGGTATGCCTCCGCCTAGAGCGGTAGACCACGCCATAGATCTATATCCAGGAGCAACACCTTATTCAAGGGCTCCATACAGGTTCAATATTAATGAGCTTAAAGAGCTCAAGATACAACTTGATGACCTTTTGAAAAAGGGTTTTATTAAACCTAGTGTATCTCCTTGGGGCAGTCCTGTGTTATTCCAAAAGAAAAAGGATGGTACATATAGGTTATGCATTGACTATAGGGGGTTAAACAAACAGACCATTAAGAACAAATATCCTCTTCCTCACATAGATGAATTGCTTAGCCATTTGAGTGGTGCCACAATATTTTCAAAGGTTGATCTTCGTTCTGGCTACCATCAAATCCGCATTAAGGTCGAGGACATTCCAAAGACTGCTTTTCGTACACGTTATGGGCATTATGAATTTACAGTTCTTGCTTTTGGTTTGACTAATGCACCAGCAACTTTCATGTGCTTAATGAATAATATTTTTCACCCGTATCTTGATGACTTCATTCTGGTATTCTTGGATGATATTTTTGTGTATTCTAAGAATGAATAAGATCATGCATTGCACTTAAAGAAAACATTTGAAGTTTTGCGTGAACATAAATTGTATGCCAAAGCAAGTAAGTGTACTTTTGCAAAGGATTAGATTGTGTACTTGGGAAGAGTGATTTCTAAAGAGGGGATTCACATTGACCTTGACAAAGTTAAGACTATTGTGGAGTGGCCAACACCAAATTCATTAAGGGATGTGAGAAGCTTTATGGGTCTAGCACAATATGAGAGAGCACACATTAAAGATTTCTCTAAGATAGCAAGTCCTTTGACCGAATTGACCAAGAAAGACAAGGGTTTTGTGTGTACTTCTACCTGTGAGACTGCTTTTGAGACCTTGAAGGCTAAAATAGCAGAAAATTGTGTTTTGAAAGTTCCTGAGATGGGCAAACCATTTGTTGTGTCATGTGATGCTAGTGGTGAACAACTAGGGTGTGTTTTGACACAAGAAGGAAGAGTGGTTGCATATGAGTCTAGGAAATTAAGACGACATGAATTGAACTATGCAACACATGATCTAGAATTGCTTGCTGTTGTTCATGCATTGAAACATTGGCGTCATCTTTTGCTTGGTGTCAAATTTGAATTGCGTACTGATCATCAAAGTTTGAAGTATATTTTCACGCAGCCATTGTTAAACAACAGACAAAGGAGATGGATTGAATTGTTGGCTGAGTATGATTTTGACTTGAAGTATTTGTGTGGGAAAGAAAATAAAGTTACAGATGCATTGAGTCGTAGGCCCATGTGTAATTTGTTGACTGTTGTGCGATCCAATTTGGTTGATGAGATACATGCCGAAGTTGAAAGCGATTCTTTTTACATGCCTATTTTGAAATTCTTGCGTGAGAATATTGGTGAGATGTATGAGAACAGATATCACTTGTATAAGGGAAATCTGTATTATTATGACCGCTTGTGTATTCCTGCAAATTCTACTTTTAAGAGTCAAATTTTGCATGAGTGTCATAACTCACCTTTTTCTGGTCATCCTGGATTGAGTAAGACATATGAAAAGATTAAAAGTTCATTCTTTTGGCCACGTATGAAATTGGATGTTAAGAATTATGTGCGTGAATGCTTTCAATGTCAACAAGTTAAAATTGAACATAAGAGGATGCCTGGTGACCTTCAACCCTTAGACATTCCTTTACAGAAGTGGGAGTCTATATCCATGGACTTTATTATTAGACTTCCTACTACTCGTGGAGGGTATGACTCGATCTTTGTGGTAGTAGATAGACTCACAAAACAGGCTCACTTCTTTCCCGTGAAAATAACTGATACTGCTTTGACCATTGCACGCTTGTTTGTGAAAGAGATATTTCGTTTGCATGGCATGCCCAAGAGCATAGTGTCTGACAGAGATTCTAAGTTCACTTCACATTTCTGGAGAGCGACTTTTGACACTATAGGTACCCAGTTACGCATGTCTACTGCTTTTCATCCTCAAACCGATGGGGAAACGGAGAGAGTGAATCGTATTTTAGAAGATATGTTACGAATGTATGTCAATGAAAACCAATCTAATTGGAATGAATATTTGCCTTTGGTTGAATTTGCATACAACACTTCATATCATTCATCTATTAGGATGACCCCGTTTGAAGCAATGTATGGCTATAATTGTCCCACACCTATAAATTTTCTTAGCTCAAGGAATAAGGTAGAACTGTCACGTGAGATGCTTGAAAAGATGGATAACGAGTTGGCCAAAATCAGGGGGAATATTAGAGAAGCCCAAAAGAGACATAAATTGTATTATGACAAGAAACATCGGGTTGTGGAGTATGAAACTGGGGATATGGTTTTCTTAAAAGTTATTCCCGAGAAGTCTCATTTAATTCTTGGGAAGGATAAGCGATTGTCTCCACGATTTGCTGGGCCATTTAAAATTTTGAAGCGCATTGGTTCATTAGCTTACAAATTGGAATTGCCTTCTCATGTCAAAGTGCATCCTGTATTTCATGTGAGTTTATTGAAAAAGTATGTTCCTAACGTGCACCATGTTTTACAGGACAGCTCTAAGTTGAAAGATGACGGAACATTGACAGTAGAACCAGATTTAGTGCTAGATAGGCGTGTCAAACATTTGAGAAATAGAGACATTGTGGAAGTTTTGGTTAATCTAGTAGAGGATGCATCTTGGGTTGATCTTAGTGTTTTGCAAAGCGAATTTCCCTCCTTCCAACTCTGAGGACAGAGTTAATTTTGAAAAGGGGAGATTGTAACAAGACTTGATTTCGAGGTGTTTTAGTAATAAATTTTGTTTTCTAGGAAGTTTTTGTCATTTTAAAGTTAGTCCACTGTGTAGAAGGATGTGTGGATTGTTTTCGTCCGATAAAATTTTTTGATCCGGAAGGCACTTTCTGGGGCATTTTTGAAGGCGTTAACGTGGGATTTTGAGAAAGTGATGTATGAAGCGATTGAAGCCTGCATTATAAGGAACAACTTTGGTTCTTTGAGTCTTTAGAGATTTTGATGTTTTGATGCTCGTTGAAGGCCAAAGATTAAGAAAAAAGTTGGATTTGCTGTTTTTGCATCGTTTTTGTAGAAAATGCTGTTTTGCAAGTTGATTTTCAGCAAATCGGAGCAGGCTATGGAAATTTTCCATCACATAGCTGTCGAAGAGCGCAGCGAGGGCAACAAGATTGTATGAGACGGACTTGGGCTGTTTTGGCTCCGTTTGGGAGTTATGTTCAGTTGAAGACAGCTGAAAAATTGTGGACAGTTGAAGACAGCTGAAAAACTAACCTCTACGGATCGCTTCGCGATCACGTTTTTTTTACCTTGTTCTCGCAGGTATATTGGCGCGCAAGTCGAGTCGACCGACCGCCAAAAATAGAAAAGCGGCTATTTTAAGAGATCGCAGGCTTTTGGAGGAGAATAGAAGGACGGGTGGTGCGTTTTGGGAGGATTCACCATTCTCTCTTCTGCGAGTGCGAGTGCGAGTGCGAGTGAGAGTGCGAGTGCGAGTGCGAGTGCGAGTGCGGGTGCGAGTGCGAGTGCGAGTGAGAGTGCGAGTGAGAGTGCGAGTGCGAGTGCGAGTGAGAGTGCGAGTGCGAGTGCGAGTGCGAGTGCGGGTGCGAGTGCGAGTGCGAGTGAGAGTGCGAGTGAGAGTGCGAGTGCGAGTGCGAGTGCGAGTGCGAGTGAGACGCTGCATGCAAGAGAATTGAAGCTTGGGGGTGGTCGGGAGGTTCAAGCTCCGTACAACGGAGTGCGCCCATATATATATTCAATTGCTCCTCTGTTGTATCAAACACTATCAATACAAAGATTTCTTCCTCTGTTTTGCTGTCTATCTCTATTATTCGGTTCCCGTGACAAAGATCTTCTCTCTCATTTACAGGAAGAAGAAGAAGAATAAGAAGAAGAAGGAGAAGAAGAAGGAGAAGAAGAAGAAGAATAAGGATGCTCTCTCTCTACTTGCGTGCGTGCATAGAAAGCACTTTTCGTTTCACGTCATAGAAGCGGTAGGAAGACTATTTTGGTCATAACTCACAAAGCGTTATCAATCAGCCCAAACCCTTTAAACCAGTGATAAAACGCATCATTTAGAACATTTTATCTCTTGGGTTTCATGTGAAAATCACACATGAGCTAAGAGATACGGTCAAAAAACAGCTAGTTGCCCACTACACGGTCAAAATTTTGGACCCCAGGCTCTTTGGAGAACCACTATATCGATTAACTCGATGGGAAAACCCACTTAGCCAATTGTAAATATTGATTAAACTTGATGATAAATGTATTTAGATCTCTGTTATCACCTTGGGTATGCAAGTTATTAATCATCCGATGACCGGTTTAATTTTACCTACGCGTGTAGGGGTGCTACCTAGGGGAGTACCATATGACATCGTGAGTTAACGCTTATGTATGATTTATGGTTTATTTTGGTGAGTTTATTTCAGTTATTAGATGTCCATAAGCTCATGTGAGGGTATATTGTTAGTCAACCCGAACTGCATAGGCAGGTATGAATAAGGTGGATTTCTTTTTGGGTTACCGTTTGTTGTGTGAGTATCATATGGGTAAAGTGATGTGATAGGGTGTTAGTCTATATTATGGATCTCAACTTCATGCATTGTTTTGAGGTAAAACACTTTCGTTTGCTTGGTATGTATGCTCCTGAAAATGGTAAAAAGTTGTTTTTTGCATATGTGTGAAGTTAAGGTTTATGGTCGACCTAAGGGTCGGAGTTGTTTTGCATTACGTTTATGGTGGTGGAATGTTATCATATAATGTATGGAACCTTATGGATTGATGTGGATGCCTCATGTGCACGGGTATGATTGGTTTCCACCTTTCTATGTTAAAACTAGCCCTATGTGCTAGAGCGGTGAAGTGCAGCTATGATGCATCAACTTGGCATGGTTGGATGTTTTCAAAATTGGAATTTTACATCATGTATATTTGCTGGTCGGAATTTTTATGTATGAAAAGTTCATGTCTTAAGAGTCATGTGTGTGGACTCCGCTTAACTGCAATGGATATGTCAAACTCCAAGTATGGGAGTTGTTTTGGTGTGGATATGATTTATGGTTAAGGGCTCAGATCCCTCATGGATTATGGTTGAGATTTTATGGTAGAAGCCGGTGTGCTCATGTTTTTCTTTTTTGGATATGGTTATGTTGCCGAAAAACCTTGTTATGTTCTAAAGTGGTTATGCAGAATTGGTTGTGTCTCACCCGAGCTCGGAGGAGTCCTCACAAGTATGAGGTGATTGGATTATGGTTTATGGTTTTGGAATTAGATCATGAAGTGGTTTGGATGGTTTATGGTAGACGTGTAAGTGTAGAGATCCTGTACAATTTAACTGCTTGGAAAACATTGTTTGTGCATATAGAAGGTGCTATTGTGATTAAACTCACGTGTTATGTTTCTAATGGCAGCATCGCTACAAAACTAGGATCACCTACATCACTTAGCCTTAGATAAAAGGGCCATTGACCTGGGGCTTTGCTAGATTGGGGGTGTTTCCCAGATCTTCTTCTTTCGTTAGGCTCATCTACACGGTTAGTGCGTCGGGGGTTGAACAACCTACACGGCTAACGCGTTGGGGATTTTGACTTGGATTTGACTAAACACCCGATGTTGGCATCAAAGAGGCATGGGGCCTGAACTGGTATGGTTGGTGTGGATACCCTACCATCTACTAGTACTTGGGATCCTTCCACAGCTCGGGTGCATGGAGGAAGGAAAAGCGACCTCAGCTTAAGTGTGGCTCAGGTAGGTTGGAGGTGTTCTGGATCACTCACAGCCAAGTGAAATTCTCTTTGTCCGTAGTAGAGGGGAAGTGGATGGGTGGACCGGTCGATTCCTACATAGGGTCCGATGCTCTGCTAGTTATTTTGTCATACTTTTTTTTATGTTATGGTATACCCAGATTTTTGTCATTGCATTAATATATGGTGGCCTGTTTCATTTAGATGGGGCATTTAAAGATTCTCTATTGTCATGCTTTCATGCCTCTCGGCACTCTATTTCACCCTCCACTATACTCTCTCTCTGTCTCTCTCTCTCTCTCTCTCTCTCTCTCTCTCTTCCCGCAATGTTGTGTACACATATATTCACCCTCCATAATACTATATTTTTCCTTGAGTACTCTTTCATTGATAACACCCATTCAAGGCTAGCACTAGTTGCTAGGTGCCTCTGGATGCAGTTTGGCTCCCATACTTGGTCGGCGTTGAGAACTCCTCCCTTATGAAAACTCCTTCCCTATGAAAAAGCTTCTACAACTCTGATGTATATTGAAAATTGTGTAAATATATAAATTTTATATTTTGTGCATAGACCCGTCGGGAGGGTATCTCTCACTTGGTATCAGAGCCAATGCTTAAGGTTAAGGAAATAGCGTAAAGCCTAGTCGGGTTAGTTATGCATCATGCACACATTCTTGAATGATGTTAGGGAAAGGATATTGTATTCATGATGCATCTATGAGTGACATTGATTGGTTTATTTACTTGACTTGTCTTCTTATATGGGATTATGTGGTCTCGAGTTATGATGAAGTGATTGAAGGTTTCAACACGTGTATCAAAAATTTCTTTGAATGCTTGTTTTAGTAATGACTCTTGAGGTGACTTCTAACGTCTCATAACTAGCTAGATCTTGTCTTTCAATTGGGTGTAAATGTCTATCCATTCCTTAGGAAATTATGGTTGAACTAGATCATGCCTCCTAGAGGAAATGGAGTACCTGCGTACCTCAACCGAGTATCATTGATCGTGACATCGATGCTATGCTTGAAAAGTCACAACTTGGAAACTTTAGCGGAGAAGGCAAAGATGTAGGCAAGTTTCTTGAGGACTGGATTGAGCGCATGGATTATTACTTTGATTTAGCTCATTCATCCACGGAGAACAAGGCTATCATTGCTAAGTTTAGAATTGAAAAGATGGCCAAGCGTTGGTGGAGAGACCATTCTACTGAGAATAATGTCAAACCTAATGCAGCAACTTGAGATTATCGCAAGACTCTACTAAAGAAGAATTATCAGAACAAAGTGTATCACTCAAACCGTATAAATGAGTTTCTTGATTGTACTCAGGGAACCAAAGATTTGGAATCATAGTATCAATATTTCTTGACCCTTGTCAAATATGCTCCAGTCGGAATGACTCAGGAAGTCAAAGTGGCACGATTCGTGTCAGGCCTCCATAATCCTTTGAAGACTAGACTTCACGGCTTATGCCTTTCTCAGATGTTCTTGATGCGGGTAAACCGATTGAGCTCAAAATATCAAATGGTAATAAAAGACCTCGACCAGAGGATGAGTCTAGATGTTCATATTCTCAGACTAGAGAAGCCATATTACGTAGGAGCGCAATAAGAGATCACCTTTGCTTCAATTGTTTTGAGTCTGACCATGTGTCTCGAGATTGTTCGCTTAATGATCCAGAGAATTATGAACTTGCAAGAGAAAATGATGTTCGAAGTACCGATACTAACAAAAACCTTAGATATTATCTGTCTGGGTCTAATACAAACCAGAGACCACCACAAAACCAAGGGAATTTCAGACCTCGGAATCCAATCTTTACAAGAAATGGACAATCAAATAGACCAGTTTGTTCAGGAGGAAATCAATAGCCTCAAGGAGGAACCCAAGCCAATAGAACTCAAAATTCTTGAGGTGGAGGAAATCCATCAAATGTTTGTACCCATGCAGCTACTACAGATGAAGCAGAAATTCAAGAACTTTCGGTGCCTTTTGGACTTGCTAATGCTCCAACATTATTCAATGTTGTGGCAGAAATCTCTCAGGACATGATCATAATTGAGAAATAAAATAGTCAATTTAGCCTATATTTTAGACTTACTCATTTGTTATTCATGTCGAGGTGAGCACACCTCAAAGTTTTCAAGTGTGGGAGGATGTAAGATCCCCAAATTTTGGGTCTCTTTTGAAAAATAAGAAAAATAGATTCTAATGGCCGAAGCATAAATATATTAATTTTAGTCTCCATCGAATTCAAAAATGACCATTCTGAGAAAAAAAGGGATTACACGAGATTCTTATGAGAATTATTTTTATAAAAAGCAGTACCGTATCATATTGGGTTTGAATATATGTATATATAGTGTCTTTCATTCATGGCACTCATCACTTGCCCAGACGGATGAACTAAGTGTGAAGAGTGGGGGGAGTTAACTAGGAGTGAACTAGGGATAAACTAAGGAGGGGTGTGAGCTAGGTTTATCTATGTAGAGTGCACCCCCCATGGCATGATGCGCATGATAGTATGATGGTAAACCCTTTTCCATGCCACATGGGGGTCATTGGTTCAATTCCCTCCCAAGGGGTGGATGGTGTATTGTACTGCACTTTTTCCCCCACCCCTAGTTTACCAGTAGTTCACCACTCTATGTGGTCCCATGGCCATCATTTCCATATGGGAGGATGCGATGAGCATCAAACAACTATGGATTGTGGCATCATGGTGGGCAACTTTGATACAACCACCAGTGAGGCATAGTACTGCGGGACCATTGAGATGATTCTCAAGATGGATTTTCGTTCTTTTCAAATGTATCTATTTAAATATATATGGTTCTAGAATGTCTCCATAAGATATGTACATTGGCTTTTTCCCCCCCACTTTAAGACTCCTGCTGCTCTGTTGCATTTTCTTACCAATTCTCCTGAGTTGCCCCCCAATCTTAGGGTAGTCCACGTCAGGGCTAACAGTTTGTCATGAACCTTGACCCCTCTCCACTTTCCACCTTTTGAACCAAGTTGAGCTGCTTCTATCATATCTTTGATCATGATAGCCCAAACTTGATCCTGTTTAGCCAAGGAAGCAACAAATTTGGCGCAGCAATCTTTTGCATGGGCCACAGGGTAAAGGAATCCCAGACCTCCTTGATTCCTCGATCGAGCAACTGATTCCCAACGGGCCCATTGCCATGGCCTGGAGGATTTCGTGTTGTTTTCCATAAAAACCTTTTCACTGGTTTTAAGAACTCTTTGCAGTGACACTTAGCCATCTTGAGAAGCGGGCTAGTGAAGGCAATATAAAGAAGCATAAAGGCATTTATCACTTTTATCCGACTTGGGAATGGGAGAAGAGCATACTTCCACCTACTCATTTTTGTTTTGATTTTGTCTAGCACCCACTCAAATCTTTGCTTGTGAGTTACGTCCACCCCCAAGGGGGTTCCCAGATGTCTGAAGATATTCCCTTTTGTGACAATCTCCCCCAACCAGTCGGAAGGGTCAAATGAGTCATTTTCTGATAGGGAGATCAGCCTTGAATTCTCTATATTACATTGGGACCCCGAAGCTACTGAGAATATTTATACAATCTCCAGAGCTTTCCTTACGACCTGGGGGCATGCCTTCAAGAAGAGGATAGAATCATCTGCAACAAGGTTTTCTAGGACTTGGCTGTTTCCTCGAAGCTCCAGGCCGTGCAACTCCCCTAGTTCCGCACTAGCTTTGACAACTCCATTTTGCATTGGTCCCCCTGGATTTCCAAAGTTGTATATCCGCAACAAAATTCCCTATTGGATAGAGACATCCAGGAAGGTGAATAATAAGGGTCTGAATTGACTGGGGCACTTCTGGCACAGTGACAACAAGAGTTGGAAAACCATTGATCTCCTGCCTACCCAATTCCAACTGAATAGCTTGGAGGTCTGGCTTGTTCACAAGGTGAGGAAAGAGCTTGACAATATAGTGAAGCCTATCTATAATTCGGAGTTTGACTGGAACGCCTGGAAATGGCCCGAAAGCAGTCTCTTCGGGAAACCCGTATGAAAGACATTTACCATACAATGATGCAAAAGAAGAATTGCTCTAGCCCCCTCAACAAGAAATGGAAAAAACAATGGTCGGAGGAAAGGTGTGAGAAAGTAATGGAGAACATCTGTAAGCCAAAGGTTCCACAACACGTGAAGGTATTTTTATGGAAGGTAATTTGGGGTGCTCTACTGGCGAGGGTGAAGATTCAGGAAAGAGGGATTGGGTCAGATCGATGCTTGGGGTGCAGGTTGCCTAGTGAATATCTGGCCCACCTCTTCATGGATTTCCCAACTATCAAAGGGCTCGCAGGGAAAATATGTAAATGGGTCCAAAGAACATGGAAAGTTGGTTTTTACAAGACTGATCTATTCCTTGGAGGGAAGAATTCAGGTGGTCCTGCCATCCTCATTAGCACTCAAATCGTCGAGTACTTCTTCTTGCATAATGTATGGCAGACAAGGAACCGTTGTGTGTTTGAAGGAGGCCTTGAGGTGGCAAGCTTCGCAGAAATTATACAAGAAAGCAAGGTGCTAATTTGGACGCTCGGGCGCAAGCAACACTCGGAGGATTGGTCTAGGACTAATTGTGCCTTGATGTCAGTAGAGGGTATGCCTAGGATGGGGGAAAATCTTGGCTATCGATTATTAAAAGATCTCAGAAGAACATGATAATGGACCTTTTGTATCAAGGATAAGGGGGCGAGTTGGTTGGGATCGTTGCCGATGTAATTATGGTCCCTAGATGATGTCATGGCTCAACACGAGCATAACAAGACATTGTAATTTTTTGGGTTGAGTAATATAATTCACTCACAATTGTGAGTTTTGGAAAAAAAAACCAAAAGATATGCACATTGGCTTTACATGGTAGAGTCCGAATTCTACCATAAGGGGAAGTATGATAACTTAGTACTTTCAAAAGATGGTCAGGAGGTATGTTTCCTATGTGACTCAAAAAGAATTAAAACTATAGGATAAGTAGATATCATAATTATATCTAACATTTTGTTGCTCAATGTCCATAAATGTGGGTTATCTTCTGTTACCATATACATGTGGTAGTGATGTGTGTGAACACACTAGGACCGCCGGGGCATTTGTTCCCTCTTTAGGAGGTTTTTTCCCCCGTGCATTTTATATACGCCCATCACTCTAGGGCTATCTATTTTTCCATTGCACACTAAGTAACACACTCTCTATTGTGTGCCTTGAGCTTCCTTCGTCTTCACCAAGCTGTGTGTGTTCCTCTGCAACCCTAATTCCAACAATTGGTATCAGAGCATGTCACGTTCTCCCGAGCTTAGTTGCCAGCTGCTCCAGCACACACCTGCTCACTTTCTCTGTTTTCAGTGAGCTTTGGCAAGCGTTCGCAGGTCGAAAAATATTTTGGGCCTCTGTTTCCACTACACGCAGTACTGCACGGGCTATTTTGTCATTTTGTGCATAATTTTTGTCAGTGCCACTTTCTGCATAACATGTGCCTTATAGTCTTCTACAGTTTGTGCTATATAGCACGTGTTGTTCTCGCTCCATCTCTTCTATGTTCGGGCAGTTTTCACATCATGTGAAACATTTACCATGGCTGACAACAACAACACAGATGTGTTCAAGATGTTTGCTGCTGAGGACAAGTTGGATGAGGACAACTACCCTATGTGGGCTTATATGATGCAACATGTTCTTGTGTCAAAGGGCGTCTGGAACATTGTGCAGGGCATTGATGTACGTCCTGGTTCTGAAGATGTAGGCGATGTTGAGGATGTTGTAGGTCTTGCTGCAAGGATTGCTGCTGTTAGAGTTCTTTTGCCTATGGCAAAACAAGCTTGTTGGGATGTTAAGGATGCGCAGACTCATGCATTAATTGCGTTGTCTGTGAAGCGCACCATTGTTCCTCACATCCGTTCAGCAAAATCTGCAAAACAAGCTTGGGATATTTCGGCTGGTTTTTATGCAAGTCGCAATGAGGCTAAAATTTCTTTGCTGCGTAAAGAGTTGGCGTCGAAGATTATGCATGAGGAAGATGATATGGACACTTTCCTTGCTAGTGTCAAGGATATCAATGAGCAACTTATTTCTGCAGGAGAAGTCATTTCAGACAGTTCCCTTGTGCAGACTGTTCTTGATGCCGTACCAGACTTTTCCTAGTACTTGGAGACTTATGACCCAAGGAAATCCAGAAGTTGTCAAGTTTGATGCATTATCCACATTGCTGTTGCAAGAGTCACTTTCCAGAAAAAATACGACTAGGCAGCATGCAGTTCAACAAGATTTTATTGCTTCTCAAAGAAAGGGTGGTAACAGTAATGCAGCCACTTCTTATGGTTCTACTGCGAGTGGCAAAAATCATGTTCCTAATGCTTCTGCTGGCAGAAATTCGTCCGAAAATTCTGGTAACAAGGAAAAAAAGAAGATGCGTTGCCATTATTGTAAAGATAATGATCACTTGATCAAGTCGTGTCCTAAGCTGAAGGCCAAATAGGCTAAGAAGAAAGAGGGTGGTTCCACTGCAAATGCTGGTTCCACTACAAATGTAGCCATTGTTGAGTCTTCTGTGAAAGGAGACTGTAATGCTGATGTTGATGCAGAATGGGATTTTAGCACAGAGTGCACTTACAATCCTGCTGTCCATGATGCATACTTGTCAGTTGCTGCAGATTCACATGTGTGGTATTTCGATAGTGGTGCTACAAAGCACATTACCTCACATCGTGAATTGTTTACCTCTCTCGAGTCTGTCCCTCATGGGAATTCAGTCACTTGTGCCAACAACGCCTCTTATCCAGTTCAGGGAGTTGGAAAGATTGTGCTCACTGCTGCTAATGGCAGCTCCTTCACACTTGTTATTGCACTTTATGTACCTGGGATAAAGAAGAATATCTTGCCTGTATCCACACTTGCTAGACTTGGACTTGTAGTCAAATTTGTGGATGACAGATGTAGAGTTCATGATCTCAGTTTTGCTGATGAAATTGTTGCATCTGGGCTTTTGTGCCATGGGCTGTATAAGCTCACTTTGTATAACAAGTGTGGACAAAATTTTGCAAATGCTGCTGCAGATTCAAGGGCTATTTTAGATGCAAAATTTTGGCATGCACGTTTTGGTCATCTGAATTTTGTCAATTTGCTGCGTTTGCAATGCGTTTGCAGAAATCTGATACGGTTGCTTCTTTGCCGCCTGTTGAAGCACCTGTCAAACATGTTTGTGAAGGCTGTATTCTGGGTAAAATGCAGCGTTCTAAGTTTCCAAAGGATGGTTCAGTTAGGGCCACATGCATGTTGCATCTTGTGCATAGTGATGTTTGTGGGCCCATGCAAACTCCGTCCTTGGGCAATTACCTGTACTTCGTGACTTTGATTGATGATTACTCCAGGCATGCATGGGTATTTCCGCTTAAAGCGAAGTCCGAAGTTTTTATGTGCTTCAAACAATTTCTGGTTATGGCTGAAAATGTCTCAAAATGTACTATGGGCACCCTCCATTCCGATCGAGGGGGGGAGTATATGTCTCATGAATTTAATGCATTTTTGGCTAGTCGTGGGAAATAACAGCAATGTACAGTGCCTTATACACCTCAGCAAAATGGTTTTGCTGAGAGGAAAAACAGGTCACTGACGAAAATGGCACGATGTATGGTCAAAAGTCAAGATTTAGCGCATTCTTTTTGGCTTGAGGCCATCATGTGTGCCACTTATGTACTAAAGAGGTGTCCTATGAAAGCTTTGCAGTCTATTACTCCATATGAAGCATGGCATGATAGAAAGCCTTCTATTGAGCACATGCGTGTTTTTGGTTGTTTGCAATATGCTTTGGTGCCATGAGTGCAGCGCAAAAAATTGGATGATAAGGCTGTCAAATGTTTTTCTTTTGGTTATAGTGTTGAAAGCAAAGGTTAGAGGTTGTATCATCCGCAAACAAAACGTATTCTAGTTTCTCGGGATGTAGTGTTTGTGGAAGATTCTGTTCAGTCCTTGCTGTCATGTACTAGAGATAGTAATGTAAGCTCACAGGACATTTATGACACTTTGTTGCCTCTTTTCAGTGGTGGAAATACGAATGTAAGCTCCAATGAGAAAAATGTATAGCCTATGTGGGTTTCTGAAAATGTTTTAGATCAGCCTATTACTTATGCAGATGTACATGATGTACTTGATGAGGAAAGGGCTGAAAATGACCAAGCTAGAGGTATGCCAAAATGGCTGGTGCACACTTTGCATGACAGTAAATTGGATGCACCTTTGTCTAGTCGTACTCATTCAAGATCTCGCCATGCATCTTATGCGTCAGATTGTTATGCTTTGGCTGTGTCTAGCTTACATGATGTTGAGGCGCCTCTATCTTTTGATGAAGCACAGAATTCAGAAAATTGGATGGCTGCCATGCAATCAGAATATGATGCACTTATAGAAAATGACACATGGACTTTATGTGATTTGCCTCCTGGCAAAAAGGCCATTGGTACGAAGTGGGTTTACAAGTTGAAACGCAAGCCGGATGGTGAGATCGATCTCCATAAGGCTCGACTTGTTGCAAAGGGTTATGCACAACAAAAAGGCATAGATTATGAAGAGACTTTTGCTCCCACTTGTCGTATGACTACTGTGCATTTTCTATGTGCATTGGCAGCTCATTTTGGTTGGGATGTACATCAATCAGACATTGTTACTACTTTCTTGAATGGTGGCATATTTGAGGACGTTTATGTAACGCAACCTTGCGGTTTTTTCATAAAAGGACAAGATGACAAAGTGTGCAGATGTAGGAAGGCTTTGCCTGGTTTGAACCAATCTCCTCGTGCTTGGTATGAGAAAGCTGACACTCATTTGGTTAAACGAGGCTTTCGTAACAGTCCAACAGAAAGCACATTGTATGTAAAGCGTGAGGGTGATGTACTTCTCATTGTGGTTCTTTATGTTGATGATTTGCTGATCACTGGACCAAATGAGAGACAGATTGATGAATTTAAGGCTGATTTGGATGCTACTTTCAAGATGAAAGATTTGGGGATGTTGCATCATTACTTGGGTAAACACTTTAAGCAGTGTGATGGTGATATTGCCTTGGGTCAGAAAAGTTACATAGAGACATTGCAATGTAAGTTTGGACTTGAGGATTGCAAACCTATTGCCACTCCCATGGAAACAGGTTTGAAGTTGATTCTACATGATACTGGCCATCCTGCTGATGTCACCCTTTACAAAACTGTTGTTGGCTACCTCATTTATGTATGCAACACGAGGCCAGATATTCAGTTTGCAGTCTCACAGGTCAGCAGATTTATGCATAGCCCAGGGTCTAAGCATTGGCAGGCTGTCAAGAGGATTTTTCACTACCTTAGTGGCACTTTACATCTTGGCTTGTTTTATCCCAAGGGGAGATCATTGCCGCCAGACTTACATGCTTTTTCGGACTCACATTGGGCTGGTTGTTTTGACACGCGAGTGTCCACAAGTGGTTTTTGTTTCATGCTTGGAAGTTCATGTATATCATGGTTGAGCAAGAAGCAACCTATTGTGGCATCAACTTTGCATGGTTGGATGTTGTCAAAATTGGAATTTTACATGATGTATAGTTTCTGGTCGGACTTATTTTATATATGAAAAGCTCATGTCTTAAGAGTCATGTGTGTGGACTCCGCTTGACTGCAATGGATATGTCAAACTCCAAGTGTGGGAGTTGTTTCGGTGTGGATATGATTTATGGTTAAGGGCTCAGATCCCTCATGCATTATGGTGGAAGCCGGTGTGCTCTTGGTTTTTTTTTGCATATGGTTATGCTGTCAATTTTTTTTTTGCCTTGTTATGTTCTAAAGTGGTTATACAGGATTGGTTGTGTCTCACAAAAGGTTGGGTGGAGTGCTCACAAGTATGAGGTGATTGGATTATGGTTTATGGTTTTGGATTAGATCATGAAGTGGTTTGGATGGTTTATGGTAAACATGTAAGGGTAGAGATCATTTACATTTTAACTGCTTGAAAAAGATTGTTTGTGCATATGGAAGGTGCTATTGTGATTGGACTCACGTGTTATGTTTCTCATGGCAGCATCGCTACAAAACTAGGATCACCTACATCGCTTAGCCTTAGATAAAAGGGCCATTGACCTGGGGCTTTGCTGGATCGGGGGTATTGCATAGATCTTCTTATTTTGTTAAGCTCATCTACACGGTTAGTGCGTCGGGGGTTGAACAACCTACACGGATAACACATCGGGGATTTTGCCTTGGCTTTGCCTAAACACCCGATGCTGGCATCAAAGAGGCATTGCGTCGAAACTGGTATGGTTGATGTTGATACCCTACCACCTACTGGTACTTGGGATCCTTTCAGAGCTCGGGCGCATGTAGGGAGGCGAAGCAACCTCAGCTTAAGTGTGGCTCAGGTAGGTCGGAAGTGTTTGGGATCGCTCACAGCAAAGTGAAATTCTCTTTGTCCGTAGTAGAGTGGAAGTGGATGGGTGGACCGGTCGATCCCTACATAGGGTCCGATGCTCTGCTAGTTATTTTGTCATACTTTTTTTTTATGTTATGGTATACCTACATTTTTGTCATTGCATTAATACATGGTTGCATGTTTCATTTAGATGGGATACTTAAAGATTCTATATTGTCATGCTCTCTTGTCTCTGTGCACTCTATTTCACCCTCCACTATACTCTCTCTCCCTCTCCCTCTCTTCCCACAATGTTGTGTACACATATATTCACGCTCCATAATAATATATTTTTCCTTGAGTACGCTTTCATTCATACCACCCATTCAGCGCTAGTACTAGTTGCTAGGTGCCTCTGGATACAATTTGGCTCCCATGCTTCGTCGAGCGCTGAGAACTCCTCCCCTATGAAAACGCTTGCACAACTCTCATGTATATTGAAAATTGTATAAAGGTGTAAATTGTATATTTTGCGCATAGACCCCTCAGGAGGGGTATCTCTCACCTGGTGTCAGAGACAATGCTTAAGATTAAGGAAATAGCATAAAGCCTGATACTAGTCGGGTTAGTTATGCATCATGCACGCATTCTTGCATGATATTTGGGAAAGGATATTGTATTCATGATGCATCTATGAGTGACATTGATTGGTGACGCTTTCCATGCTATGATCACCGTCGAAGAATTAAATGCACCATTCACGAACAAGCTTGTGATGTTGTGTTAGGTTTGGCGTAGGAACAAGGTCTTCCATAACTCATTTGATGTGAATATGAGAGAGGAAAATGAAACAGACGATAGCTTTGAAATAGGCGATGGCTTTGAGAGAGTGCGTAGCAGATTTATGGGAGCGCAGTGGCAGGGCTGTTCCGGCTTTGATACCATGTGGTAATTCTAGAGAGAAGGCCATGGCGGCCATACACAGAGATACATGATTGCATACACAGATAGAGAGAGAGAGAGAAGAGAGAGAAGACGGCGCAATAACTACTTGTATTAGTCGATTGATTGAATACATTTATAAGAGCCCAAAGGGCGTGATCTGGAAGGGTGCAATCATTGAGTTGTGCCCCTTGGCTGCTAGGCGGCGGACAATATAGATGCCCAATTGGGCTTGTACTTCCAACACAACTCTCCTCGTCGGCTAGATCTTTAAGGTCTCTTGGGATAGTTACCTACAACGTTAAAACTCTCTTCTTCTTCTTCTTCTAATAGTGATAAAAGGACGTATGAGCATTGAGACATACACAAAATAATAGACAAAATGACACATATCCGCAACAAATTAATATCATTGTTCTTAATTGATTTATGCAACAACTCCTGAGTACTAGTCCTGACCTTGGTGACCACTGACATGTAAGAAGTGTTGTAAACTTGACATTGTTGACACATCAGACATAACAACCACACTAGCACTAAAACTTGCGTAAATTTGCCGGTTTTCTTAAAGGCAAGCTCAAAATCTAACGGGGACTTTATATTTTCAGCCGGTTAAAATACTCTAGACCCCGGGTTTTTTCTAACACTGCTTGACACATCAGACATAACAACCACACTAGAGCAGGCCATACCATGGAGCCCAGAACAAATCGAATGATGCTCAAATAGCCTCCCATCAAGCCTGCAGCATTCAATGTTCGCCTCCAGGCAGGAACATACATGACGGCCGTGCAGACGTGTGGGTTGCAAAGCTTTGAGTATTCTACCCAATCGATGTGCATTGCAAGCGCGTAGCTATATCCAGAACTTGCACGGGCAGTCGCCGCCGCCGTCCAGAAGTCAATGTCGGAGCTAGAAGAGTTCTGCTTTACTTGGCCGAGCATAGCCTCGAGGGCTAAGCGGAAGAATGGATTGGCAGACTCCGGGCTTACAAACTTCACATTTACTGTTCACGATCACATATTGGACGTGATGGGTTAGCGCCCGTATATTGAATTGATCACTTTCAAGAAAAAAAATGGTGGAAGACTATCTTACAGAAAATCTGAGTGTAAATGGCGTCTCTTAAGCTGTCGAGGGAGAGTAAGTTGGGTGAGAGAATGTTATGGTTGAGCCTGAAGGACTTGCTGTTCCAGTCGCAATCCGGAATGGCAGCTCGAAGAATATCGTAGCAAGAAGAGTTGCATGCCTTGTAATCGTTGCAGAAGGTATATAAGTTCGCTTGCGTGAATTGACCTTGCTAATTGTATTGAATAAAGGAAATAAAATTAATCAATATGAGTCCATGTAATGAGTAAAGTGCAATTTTGCGGGTAAAAGTCGGTGGTGTTATACTAACGATCATGTAATTAGCTGAGCTGCAGCTACGGCTGTCGTACTTACAGTTCCATCGACCAAAGAAATCAATGAGAAATTGATGAAGACTTGCCATTCCTGTGTTGTGTTGATCCCCATAAGGGAGCTGCCCTGGCAAGGGCAGACCACTTGAAGCGAGGTAGCCGCAGCAGGCGACGAGGTGAGCTTATTGCTGTCGGGCGTCTCAAACAGCATCTGAGTGCCAAATGACAGAGCGTCGTTGGCGTTGTGGCCAGTGCTGATCACGGTCTCCACTCGATAGACAGGCTGGATGCGATAGATCACGACGGCGGCGGCCACAAGGCCAGCCACCGCTGCCAGCACCACCAAACATCGGATTATGGGGCGGACGATATGCGGCTCGTTAAGCACCTTCCTCTCTTCCCTAATTCAACACAGTATATACAATATCAACTAGAGAGAGAGAGAGAGAGAGAGAGAGAGAGAGAGAGAGATAGAGAGAGAGAGAGAGAACACTTCTGGAAGTCGTCCAGAGCTTTGGCCATTAACCAGTTCAGCCAGACCCCGGCCATGGTGATTGCAGGTCCTTGCAGGGCATGCAGCAGATGGTTTATTATGTTCATGCAAGTGCTCGATGGCAAAGTAGTAGTCACTCACGTACTAAAAGAATTTATATTAAGCACGTTCTATAATCTATTATCTAATGGAACATTCCTCCTCCCATGACCTTATGTAGGCAGTGGGCACGTGCTGAGACCTTTGACTCTTGACTGGAGATCGCGCCGCAGTTCTTTTAGAGAGGCATCACACGATGCTAATGTGCCAACCACGTTTTGGATAATACAATACCCTTTCTTGACCAAAGAAAAGATGCCTTGCATGCTAGCTTGTAGGGCATAAGCACAACGTTGCCTCCGGGCAAGGTATGCCTCAACACTAAGTGACACCTATATTTAAGGGGGATCAAGGGCGGGGAAGATCACGCACGAAGACTCCAGGGTACATGCTGAGACCTTTGACTGTTGACTGGAGATCGCGCCGCAGTTCTTTTAGAGGGGCATCACACGATGCTCATCCTCCTCCTCCTCCTCCCATGACCTTATGTAGGCAGTGGGCACGTGCTGAGACCTTTTACTCTTGACTGGAGATCGCGCCGCAGTTCTTTTAGAGAGGCATCACACGATGCTAATGTGCCAACCACGTTTTGGATAATACAATACCCTTTCTTGACCAAAGAAAAGATGCCTTGCTCAAGCACAACGTTGCGTCCGGGCAAGGTATGCCTCAACACTAAGTGACACCTATATTTAAGGGGGATCAAGGGCGATCAAGGGCGGGGAAGAGCACGCACGAAGACTCAAAAGATCGCAGCCGCAGGTGTCTGCTAAAAAACTAAACCCGGACACGCACGAAATTTGGACAACGTAGGCAATGCATATCAACTCACAATATTACATCGTAAAAACGGTTTGGGATACACAATGTGCGCGCGGGTGAGGTGGTTATCTTATGTGACCCTGAACTTGGACTGCGAGGTCACGTGTTCAATTTTCGATGGCACACCTCGTTTTTCACGTGTTCCCTTCATTTTTTCAACGGCACACCTCGTTTTTCACATTGGCCAGGTTTAGTGCGCCTCGAGATCCGGCCCCCCCAACCCGGACCATCGATCCCATTACTCTCCCCCGCATTAAATATAGGTGTTACTTAGTGCCAAGTCAAGGTATGTGGAAAAAGAGTTATCCTAGATACTTTCAAAACATGTGCTATTACGTCCCGTTTCTCCTATTTTATGTGAAGTTGTTGTCCATCTTCCTTGCTCATCTCCAGCTTTGGGAATGCTTGGCTATACGTTGATAGCCGTTTTTTCAGCTCTCTGTAATTGCCATAGTGAGTTATCTCACCCTATCAAATCACTCAAACACTGTGGTTACCCTCACCCTTTCACTGTATATAGGTGCGTGTGAGTTAGGGGACTTTTCCCATATCTCCTTACTGAAATAAAAAACCCTCAATTAGCGTGCTATTACGTCCCGTTTCTCCTATTTTATGTGAAGTTGTTGTCCATCTTCCTTGCTCATCTCCAGCTTTGGGAATGTTTGGCTATACGTCAATAGGTTATATCCAGGTCCTCTACCTACATGGCTTTTGCGACAAGCCCTATGCATGTCCCTTAAGTGGCTACCCCTCTATCCCATTAACAACTAGCATTCCCCTTTCAAGGGCTTCTTCTCAAGGTGCAAACTCATACAAAGGAAATAGCTTTCAATCCTTATTTGTTGTTTGATCAATGTCCCCCTAATCCTACTGCCTCTTCCTTCATACAAGGTCTTCAAGTTCATCCTCGGGGTGATGTCATGGGCGACCTTGACACCTTCCATAGCTGGCAGAATGCACTTGATGACAAAGTTTCCATGAACGCGGATCCCTTGTAGGAGCTCTCAAACAATGGATTCATGTACAATGGGAGCCTAGAGGGTCGTATGGGATAAGGTCCTAAGTGAAGTCCTAAAGCTAGGGCTAAACTTTTTTGGAAGTTTTCCTAGAATCAAGGCTCAAAGGTGCAAAAGAGTCCTAAAGACAGTTGCCAAAGACTACCCTATATAAGAAGACATTGCATGTAGATTTGATAGCTAGAAGTGTCAGGCAGAGATGCCCACTTAGCCCACTTTTGATTGCGATTGCTATTCGTCCTCTATTTTCCCTTTTGCGAGTCAAGGCATGCAATGGCAACACCACATGTCCCACACTAGGGTAGCATCAGGTGGCAGGGCTGGGATTTGTAGATGATAGAGTTGTTTTCCTATAGGTAGACAACACCAACATTACAACACATATTCCCTACTTGGGCTTACACTCCATGGCTACATGACTATATCTCAATTTGGAGAGATCTTACCTAGTGGACATTACTCCAGATGGCTTTGACATGATTTCTTTAGGGAGGTAAGACATTTCCCAAGGGCCACATTTTCAAACAACTTGGTTACCCACTCAAGGTTCGGATAAGTCATTCCTAGAAATTTGAATGGGTTTTTATTGGGAAAGCGTTAGGATTGTTTGATGGCATTGCTAAAAATGGGCTATGTCAAGACAATGGTAGGACCAGTCCGGGCCAAGGGCCAGGACGGACATGCAGTCAAGGGGGTCCCTATATTTAGAAGGCCAAGGGCCTATATAGGGCATGGATGGGTGGTGATGAGCATGTTCACTTCCCTTGCCCTTTCACTGTTATCAGAGCCAGGTTTCGATCCTGGGACCTGTGGGTTATGGGCCCACCACGCTTCTCCAAGGGTGGAGTAATGTCAGGACAATGGTAGGACCAGTCCGGGCCAAGGGCCACGACGAACATGCAGTCAAGGGGGTCCCTATATTTAGAAGGCCAAGGGCCTATATAGGGCATGGCTGGGTTGTGATGAGCATGTTCAGATCCCCTGCCCTTTCAGCCTATCTTGCCTCTCCACTGCAGTTGGGCAGATGATCATCTAAAGAGATTCTCATCTCTGTTCCATGACGTTTTTTGAGGGAAAAAGGCAAATCTAGTGCATGGATAGCTTGGCACTATGTACAATTGTCTATCATAAGAGAGGGATTGGGAGATAGACCTATAACACCACATTCATGCAAGAAGAGAAACACTATTGAAGCACATGTCAGACAAAGAGATTATTTGGTATGCAATTCTATGGTCCATGATTGAATTTGTTGTGGTTCACTTTCCTGGGACATGGGACATGACTACATGGAATAAACTATTTTTAATTGCACTTCTCAAGGTGAACTTTGATTCATGCCACATGCTTGTGCTTTTCTTGAAAGTAACATGCTCAAATTTGATGTGGATAGGAAGGATTTGATACACAGGGAATCCACTATGAGTAGAAAGCATTTTATGGAGTCATGTTTTTAATAAACTCCTTGCAACTTTACAATGGTATGAAAGAGGGTCTCTCTATTCTGCACACGCTGTCTTTTTCCAAAAATAGAGGACTCTTGAAAGAGCTATGCTCAAAGGTGACACACTTCAAAAAGAGGCGACATAGAGGCCAAGGGACGACACGAGGAGTAAGACACCTTTCAAGAGGACACACGGATGGAAGTGCACACACCAAGAGTGTCCGAGAAGGATAGTATGAGCTACAAGGGATCACTCCCTCCCTCTCTCTCTCTCTCTCTCTCTCTCTCTCTCTCTCCCCACCCCTCTCTCTCTTTCTCTCTCCCCCACCCCTCTCTCTCCAGCTTATGGATTGAAGATAGTCCTGATCTCTCTTTTCTATGCATACCTCCAGAATCCTCCTTTGCTACATGGGATAAATTTCATGACACCTATCTCTTCCCTATGCATTCCTTCTCTACACAAGTTTCTCCTCCACGAATTTTTCTCAACCAACTCGATTTTCTACCCAAGCTATTTAGGATGCCCGGAGCATGCATGTATGGATGCATATATTTATATATAGATAAATAAATAAATTTATGTATAGATATTTTCATGTATAGATGGATGGCTGGATGGACAAAGGGATGCATACATATATGGAAGCATAAGTATATATTGTATGTCTCTCTCACTTTCCCAGCCACACGCACACACACACACACACACACACAAAATTAGGCATGTATAGATGGACGGATGGATGGGTACTTGTATAGATGAATGGATGTATGTATATATGTTTGCATGGATGAGGTCATACCTCGTCTAACTCTAGACAACAACATGTAAGCTTGCAAACTTTCACGTCCTCCTCCCATGACCTTATCGACTCCAGGGCAATGGGATTGTAGGCAGTGGGCACGTGCTTAAGACCTTTGACTCTTGACTGGAGATCGCGCCGCAGTTCTTTAGAGGGGCATCACACGATGCTAATGTGCCAACCACGTTTTGGATAATACAATACCCTTTCTTGACCAAAGAAAAGATGCCTTGCATGCTTGCTTGTAGGGAATAAGCACAACGTTGCCTCCGGGCAAGGTATGCGTCAGCACTAAGTGACACCTATATTTAAGGGGGATCAAGGGCGGGGAAGATCACGCACGAAGACTCAAAATATCGCAGCCGCAGGTGTCTGCTAGAAAACTAAACCTGGACATGCACTAAATTTGGACAACGTAGGCAATGCATATCAACTAACAATATTACATCGTAAAAATGGTTTGGGATACACAATGTGCACACGGGTGAGGTGGTTAGCTTATGTGACCCTGAACTTGGACTACGAGATCACGTGTTCAATTCTCGATGGCATGCATCATTTTTCTCGCAGGCCAGGTTTAGTGCGCCTCGAGATCCTGCCCCCCCAACCCGGACCATCGATCCCAATACTCTCCCCCGCATCAAATATAGGTGTTACTTAGTGCCAAGTCAAGGTATGTGGAAAAAGCGTTAGCCTAGATACTTTCAAAACATGTGCTATTACGTCCAGCTTCCTTGCTCATCTCCAGCTTTGGGAATGTTTGGCTATACGTCAATAGGTTATATCCAGGTCCTCTACCTACATGGCTTTTGGGACAAGCCCTATGCATGTCCCTTAAGTGGCTACCCCTCTATCCCATTAAGAACTAGCATTCCCCTTTCAAGGGCTTCCTCTCAAGGTGAAAACGCATACAAAGGAAATAGCTTTCAATACTTATGTGTTGTTTGATCAGTGTCCCCGTAATCCTACTGCCTCTTCCTTCATACAAGCTCTTCAAGTTCATCCTCGGGGTGATGTCATGGGCGACCTTGACACCTTCCATAGTTGGCAGAATGCACTTGATGAAAAAGTTGCCATTGCCTTTTTCCATAAACATAGATCCCTTGTAGGAGCTCTCAAACAATGGATCCATGTACAATGCGAGCCCAGAGGGTCGTATGGGATAAGGTCCTAAGTGAAGTCCTAAAGTTAGGGCTAAATTTTGGAAGTTTTCTAGAATCAAGGCTCAAAGGTGCAAAAGGGTCCTAAAGACAGTTGCCAAAGACTATCCTATATAAGAAGTGTCAGGCAGAGATCCCCACTTAGCCCACTTTTGATTGCGATTTCTATTCATCCTCTATTTTCCCTTTTGCGAGTCAAGGCATGCAATGGCAACACAACATGTCCCACACTAGGGTAGCATCAGGTGGCAGGGCTGGGATTTGTAGATGATAGAGTTGTTTTCCTATAGGTAGACAACACCAACATTACAACACATATGCCCTACTTGGGCTTACGCTCCATGGCTACATGACTATATCTCAATTTGGAGAGATCTTACCTAGTGGACATTACTTTAGATAGCTTTGACATGATTTGTTTAGGGAGGTAAGACATTTCCCAAGGGCCACATTTTCAAACAACTTGGTTACCCACTCAAGGTTCGGATAAGTCATTCCTAGAAATTTGAATGGGTTTTTACTGGGGAAGCGTTAAGATTGTTTGATGGCATTGCTAAAAATGGCCTATGTCAAGACAATGGTAGGACCAGTCCGGGCCAAGGGCCAGGACGGACATGCAGTCAAGGGGGTCCCTATATTTAGAAGGCCAAGGGCCTATATAGGGCATGGATGGGTGGTGATGAGCATGTTCACTTCCCTTGCCCTTTCACTGTTATCAGAGCCAGGTTTCGATCCTGGGACCTGTGGGTTATGGGCCCACCACGCTTCTCCAAGGGTGGAGTAATGTCAGGACAATGGTAGGACCAGTCCGGGCCAAGGGCCAGGACGAACATGCAGTCAAGGGGGTCCCTATATTTAGAAGGCAAGGGCCTATATAGGGCATGGCTGGGTTGTGATGAGCATGTTCAGATCCCCTGCCCTTTCAGCCTATCTTGCCTCTCCACTGCAGTTGGGCAGATGATCATCTAAAGAGATTCTCATCTCTGCTCCATGACGTTTTTTGAGGGAAAAAGGCAAATCTAGTGCATGGATAGCTTGGCACTATGTACAATTGTCTATCATAAGAGAGGGATTGGGAGATAGACCTATAACACCACATTCATGGAAGAAGAGAAACACTATTGAAGCACATGTCAGACAAAGAGATTATTTGGTATGCAATTCTATGGTCCATGATTGAATTTGTTGTGGTTCACTTTCCTGGGACATGGGACATGACTACATGGAATAAACTATTTTTAATTGCACTTCTCAAGGTGAACTTTGATTCATGCCACATGCTTGTGCTTTTCTTGAAAGTAACATGCTCAAATTTGATGTGGATAGGAAGTATTTGATACACAGGGAATCCACTATGAGTAGAAAGAATTTTCTGGAGTCATGTTTTCAAGAAACTCCTTGCAACTTTACACTGCAACTTTACACGTTACAGGTTTTTCCAAAATAGAGGACTCTTGAAAGAGCTGTGCTCGAAGGTGACACACTTCAGAAAGAGGCGACATACAGGCCAAGGGATGACACGAGGAGTAAGACACCTATCAAGAGCACACACGGATGGACGTGCACACACCAAGAGTGTCCAAGAAGAATAGTATCACCTACAAGGGATCGCTCCCTCCCTGTCTCTCTCTCTCTCTCCCCACCCCTCTCTCTCTTTCTCTCTCCCCCACCCCTCTCTCTCCAGCTTATGGATTGAAGATAGTCCTGATCTCTCTTTTCTATGCATACCTCCAGAAGCCTCCTTTGCTACGTGGGATAAATTTCATGACACCTATCTCTTCCCTATGCATTCCTTCTCTACGCAAGTTTCCTTCTCTACGCAAGTTTCTCCTCCACGAATTTTTCTCAACCAACTCGATTTTCTGCCCAAGCTATTTAGGCTGCCCGGAGCATGCATGTATGGATGCATATATTTATATATAGATAAATAAATAAATTTATGCATAGATGTTTTCATGTATAGATGGATGGCTGGATGGACAAAGGTATGCATACATATATGGAAGCATAAGTATATATTGTATGTCTCTCTCACTTTCGCAGCCACAAACACACACACACAACAAATTAGGCATGTATAGATGAACGGATGGATGGGTACTTGTATAGATGAATGGATGTATGTATATATGTTTTCATGGATGAATAGATCAATGCATCACTATAGGCCTATGGACATACATTGATGATCATGTCCAACCCTTTTGGCTCTAGGTGGTGGCATTCGTAAATGTGTTGAAATACACAATGATATAGGCATCAATATGAGTGTCACTAAAACATTGATATAGTTGCCGGGGCATACAGACATTTAATGTGAAAAAAATATCAAAGGATAAAAGCATGTATTAGTGATGCCACTATTCCACTTTTAGGGAGTACCACTTAGAGACTACTTTGGAAGGAAAAATATTTTCTTTTAAAGTAGAAGGTAATTTCAAAAGGGTAATGGTCTGTGGAGTCGTTTGAATATTATATTTACACCAATTACTCTAGGGTTTGGTAGGTCACTTATTGCGGTGTCCTTCTCATCATGACGTTGATTTTTCTAGGGACCAATTGAAAATCCCTACGTGGGTGTTTGAGACTTCCTACGTGCATGTCCTATTATTGCATTAGTCCTTCCCCTCCTTCTTTGCACAAGCATTCCCACTCTACTCGAGTTGCTCTATAGGCAATAGCCCTTCTCCTCCTTCTTTGTAGAGGCTGCACGATGAATTCACTTGGCCGTGCCTTGAAAAACACAATGATAGACCCTGCACTCGAAGATCAAATCCCTCCACGCAATGAGCTAGCATAGAGAAGTAGGCCCCTGCACACTCCATCAAAAGTAGAGGTAAAGGGGATGCTTGGCAGCGTCAAGTATTCTGCATACATCAAAATCAAAGGAATCAACAAATTCGTCAAAAGGTACGCATGCATCTTGTTTGCATTTTGTTTTCCATTGAACATACAAGGGTTGCCAAGCTGGGCTTTGAACAAGCTATTAGCATGAGCACATGAGCCAGGTAGCTAGAGCTGGAAGCACAGAAGCTGGCTGACCACCTGCATTTGTTAGCACATAAGCTTGGTTTCCATAGAGGAAAAGCATAAGATTCATGTGAAAAAAAACACGCATTTCTATTGGTCATCGAAGGGAGATAGAGGTAAATGGAGAAGCTAGGAGCTTGGCAACGCCGGCCAGCCGGTCATAATATGTTTTTCCCTGCTGATTATAGCTTCATCAAGAAAGAACTATCTATTTGTGATGACACCTTTTCATCAATACTGACAATGTCTACAAGCAAGATATAGTCACACAAGGTGGTAGAGAAGCCAATGTATATTTAGTTGGCACTGGGCATGGTAGATGGAATCAATGCTAAAGAGGATCAGCTACTGTTGGGTGAGGTGAAAGTATCGTGGCATGGAAAAAGGGGCATGTCGCTCAGAAATGAAGGATTTCGCTCTAGTTATAGTGGCTTTTACATTGAATTGGAGCAACTTAACAAGGAGTTGGAGGTTCACAAGAACTCACCGAATTTAGATCCATGAGAGGTTGACTGCAAGGAGGTAGAGGTCAACGCAATAACCAAAATGCTCCCTTGGCATGACATTACTCCCCCCTTGGAGAAGCGTTTTCGTCCTTGAAAACAAGAGTGATGATACACTAATGTTTTCCACAATGAAACCCTTCAGGGATCCAATTGTTTGCTTGACCGGAACACGAATCACTAGGAGGTTCAAGAAAACCAAGAGTAAGATCTTGATTTTCCACCTTGTTGTCCATTTGCAACCATCTGGGTGTAACCGGTTTCTATCCAATCAGATTGTGTAGACTCCATTTGGAATGCACGTGAGCATGCTAAACGAGTTATCACCACAAATATGTACCCAAAAGAGTACTGCTTTTCACTTTCCATGAGAGTAACTTGCTAACATAACTCATCAGCCAAGTTTAAGTCCTTGATTGCATCAGTAACTAGTGTTCAAGGTTCAGAACCTGAATTATACATGAAGAGACTAAAGCTAGTCGCAAACATGCTTTAACTTATAGTAAGAAAACTCCAAGTAGAACAATAAATGCTTACTAATTGGATTGCTTCATGCTAACATACGCACTTTTCATATCCTTTAGCACAAATTTACACTTTGTAATCTGCCTATCCCCTTGAATAACGGTGCACAGTACTAAGGTGTTTTTTCCCAACATTTTACAAACAGTCTTCCCAAAGGACCGGTAAACGGGGATCACAATATCGTACAACATGGCTGAGGAATCAACAATGTCATGAATAAACATCTGTGGTTAAATTGAAAAATCCACAAGCACCCAAACCGAGCTATGACCTCTATTGGTGATTGGTAGACCCAAGATATACTTCACATAGAGTGAAACATGCTTCATAAGCAACTAATGTGATGAATACGCATGCCGCTCCAAATCAGCCTTTCCTAAACACTAGGGCCCATAACACCTAGTGTGCATGCATTTAGCAAAAAACAAATCCAAACCTATATATCCATGATCATCTTTGCCAATACTTATGGCACATGTGATGCTCCTAGCACACATGAAAGAGGAATGTAAATAGGTCTGAAAAGATACCAAATACTTTCTGTTGCAATCTTTTGCAAGCCTTACAGACGTTTGAACCATAATAGAAGGTGAAACATTAATCACTTCTAAGGACAACAATGAAACCTTTTCGTAAAAAAAGTATAGCCTTGCTATATGCATAAACAAACATCCGTGAATGTTGTTTAGTAGCTCTTGTACGTTTAACAAGTCATTCTAAATATCCGACAATTTTTGGCCACTGAAATTGTTCCTGATACAATGTGGTGAGAACGGTCTAGAAAACGGATTCGACCAACACCTAGGGACTTGCCGTGACACAGAATTGAAATAGGGGGCGCCAATGTCAGTCCCAAAGACTCATATTCTCCACATGTGGAATATGTCTCATGTAAGGATGTCTAAAAAAAGAACATCCTTCAAGTACGAGATGTACTTGTGCGTGGAGATAACTGCAAACAGTCTACGATGGGAGTTGGAGGGATCCTCATTAGCCTTGCTCCACACTGGTTAAACCGAAATCCTTGAGTTCCTAGACCATGTTGCATCCCATGTGACAACATATGCCAAACAAAACCCTACAAGTGGATGAATACCTTTTGTGGCTCTTAAATGACCTTCTCATCTCTCTTAAGAGCAAAAATGGATGACCGTAGAGTTTATGCATCCTACATGGAAAAGAAAACAAAAAGAAACAAAACAAAATCCGATGTGTACCTGGAGGTTGATCATAGTGTTTACTTATGCGTCGTGAAAGTCCCTTACCTAAATTTCCCGCATGGAAAGGCCTGAAAGTATATAATGAGTTGCAATTAGGACTGCATCCGTAACCTTGGGTGCTGCCTTTGTGATCCAAACCCTTCGGTTAAAATCCACATTGTCAAACCTCATGGTTAGACTTTTGTAGGGAATACTGCTCGACTAGCAGTCAACAGTATCTGAAGTCAACTTTGGAAATTGAAATTATCCAGGACACCTTGGCAGCTTATGGACTTCTTTTTGTGAAAGTGTCAGTGTGATGGGTCCAAGAATTGATCACCAACACTTGAGGAAGTGATTGAGCAATCATGAGATGGGTCTTACCCCAAAACTGTATTCGTATAGACACTCTTAGTGCTATAGATAAAATTAAAAGATCCACTCAAGTTCGAATCGTATTCACCACTTGGTCTTCTCTAGACCCAAAAATCCATAATCTTGGGTTTTTGTGAATAGTTGTGCTATCGGAAATGCTTGCTCGAATCTATACACCGTAGTAGAGAGAAGCCTTTACGAGTTTAAGTCTTTCAAAAATTCAATGTGATCTTTACATTGAAGATATAGAGTGGGAAAATAATACCCAAAAAATTAGTAATGGCAAGAATCTTTCCTTGTCCATGAAAATCAATGGGTACTAAACTGAAGAGACTTGGTCGATCTAGAATGCAATCACTGAGGGATTACAAAAAGATGGTGCTTAGCCATTCCAAAATAAGTGGCAATAGAGGACTCTTACCCCTTAATATTATCGTATTGACATAGAAAGATGTCAATGAAGGCACACCTAGCTAGTTTCATTTCACCTTTCCCACAAAGAAGTTGGAGAGAGAGAGAGAGAGAGAGAGAGAGAGAGAGAGAGAGAGAGAGAGAGAGAGAGAGAGAGAGAGAGAGATGGATAGAGGAAAAACCCTTTATGCGAATGTGGTGTATGCCCCTTGCATATGATCCCGTGTAGACCATGTATGTGTCTTAGCTTATCCTATAAGCATACAACTACACGCCCTTGTAGAGAAAGGCTTTAGCTTATCCTATAACCGTACAAGTGTGTACTTGTACCACGCCCTTGTATAGAGAGGTACCATAAATCACATCTTGACTCATTTACCGTATATGTGATCGTGACTGTATCACGGTTTATATGTAGGCATGGTGCCAGGAAATAAACATAAACAATAAATGTTTTAAAATATCTACAGTTGACCTCGTACTTGACAGAGTAGTTAGTGTGATAGCGGAAGCTGAAATAAGAATGAGATAGGATTATGTCAATCTTGGTGGCATGCAATGCACGTAGAGGTGTAAGCCCTTGGCGACATTGATGGTCTCTACCAATTGAGTCGATAGGTAAAGTGCCTTGCACTATTGGGCATGGATACATCAGAATTTTCCATTGTACATAATGGCTCGAGTTAGAAGCCTTGTTTTCTCGCAAATTGTGTCAAAGCATTGTGTTTGGTACAATAGGAAAGCATTGGTAACGTAAACAAAAACTTAAAAGTATGTATCCCGGTTGCCTAGCCGTGACAAGTTGTATTGAGTTTTGCAAAACAAAACTCGCTACAAGATGGCTCAAAGCCATATATGTTATGGAAGAGAATGTTGTTGCATGCACCATATACCGTCACTTGTGATGTAAAAACCTGCTATTAACATATTCTAAACCTTTGGAAAACAATTATCCCAAACATAACTTTTGCAATTTGGCCACCTGAAAGTCTACTATGGAAAGTCTCCTCTTTGCCACCTTGGTGGAGACCGGTTCGACAACTACCACCGCTGTAGATAGCTTGTGGGATGCACGAGAGGATCAACTCCGTAAGGTGATCCACTTGTGGAGTAAGCAATTGGATGTGAACCGCCAATTTGCAAAACCGATCTCCAAATGTTTGAAGGTCATGTCTTGTGATGTATTCTTTATCATCCGGTAAATTACTAGTGTCTCATGAAGGAAGTTAAAAGTTAAAAAGATGATTCTCAGAATGTTCCGTATTTAGAAAATCAAAGGATTCATCCATGATAGATGTGTGTGGTGCTAGCAAAGAAAGGGAAGAATAGCAGAAGAATGTCTTGATTCCCAAAAGTATCACAACATTAGTATGCACCATTAAAGATTATATTTAGCCTTGCTAATTATATTTGTAATCTTAATCGAAGACAAAATTTCCTTCAATAGCAAGTCGTGCTTGAACTGGGAAAGAATTGAGCTCGAATGCCTTGGATCCATGGTTGTCCCTCTAGTAGCAGGTCATTACAATCGGGATGTGTTTCGACAAGCTTTTCATATAACCCTTCCCAAGTAGCTTCCTTTAAACAAATATGATGTTCAATCCTTAAATATTACCACTCAAATGAGTGTGCAAGTTCAAAGTTCTGCAACTTCAATGACTGGTGGCGTGTTGAAGGATCTGCCTAGATGCGCCACCTTGTCGGGGTCAGGTTTCAAGCTTGCTTCAAAGAATACCAAAGAAATTTAACATCAGGCCAGGCGTGGTCACACACCCTTGAGAAGGTCAAGGGTCAAAAAATTTGAAATGTTTTAGGCCGCCAAAGTGTGCAGAGGCTGCAACCTCAGCGATTGCGGCTGCTCAAACACCCCACAGGAAGGCAAACCCGCGAGAGGTCTCTCTATGATGTCGTCTTGGTTGCGGCCCTATGATGTGAACGTCATGGCTCAACCTCGCACTCCATTCAAGACTACCCTTGCGGCGTTTGCTGGTGGTCGAGAACACACCTCCCCTTGCCTCAAGAGGCTCTGAACACAAAAATTGACCCTCCTTCATCTTCATGCCCGCCTAGCAAAAAGTGAATTCCACGGCTCCCTTACATGTACATGCGAAAAGTACAAGACCATGCCCTTGCCTGGCTAACCTCATTGAGTAGTTCGTCTATGTCAAACTCAGTATTTTTAGGCGCACGAGATGGGCCTAGAGGCCCTTACTATGAAGCACTGGCCTGATATGGTAGTGGACCGTAGAGTTATGCGTACTGTTGCAGCTTGGCTTGGGTGTCTGATAGCTCTATCTCAAGCTCAAGGATTTTTCCGAGCAAAATATGAGGTGTCTCTCCTTGTCTTGCAAGATCTTGCCCTTGGCTTGCCAATGTAAGGAGTGTGTCTGATTCTTCGGAAAGTAGAACTATGGTACATTTGCGGGGAGGCATTGGATTATTGGCATGACTTGCAGCCACTTTCTCTGCAATTCAACCATACCCAACGCCAAAGTTCTTGGGGCGGTCTGACCAATCCATGCGTCTCCCAAGGATGTTGTGAACATAATATTGTTGTTTAAAGTAGAGTGCCATTTGATTGTTGTTTGGCTTAACTCTCTCTCGATGTATGAATCTTGGTAGGAACACTCATGCGAGTCCTTTGTGCTGCAAATTTGATAGATTTACAGGAACTGATTCCTTGGCATTGCCGTTGATTCAAAATAAATGTTGACGTACATAGTGGCTTGGACATTGTTTCTTGCACTCCTTAAGGGTGAGAGGTTCGCCTTGCAACAAGGACTCAATCTCTTCGATCCGTGCAATAGGTTTGAGATCTTCTCTTGACCATCACGCTCTCTCTCCTCTTTGTAGATGGCCTGTGCTTTGCCGTGGTTAAGTTCTTCTTCCATATCTGTCAATCAAGCGAACATGTCATCACGAGGAATATTTTTTGTAACGTTAACATGTTATCACTTTCAAATCTTCAAAGAAATAGATAGGATATCTTAATCTTGCATCAATAAAGAGATATAATATTTATCATCATGTCGTTAGAAAGAGATAAGATAATTTGATCAATTATATAATTTAGAAGCGCAACTAGAAAGACCATAAACAATTCACCACTTCAATGATCACTTGGTTGTAGACCAGAAATTGTTACAATGTCATAGCCCACTCTATGGGCATCGTTTAGACATAGGAAAGATCAAAAGCGTTAGATCGAGCTAAGGGATTAGTTGCTTTCCACTCTCAAGGTGAGTAAGTACATTGCCTAAAAAATCCCTTTTGTTTTTCTCTTGTGGCACTTCCATGCACTTCAAGAGCCGTTTACAAGTATGGCACATGGAGTACATATCCATGGATTTATTCTAGGGAGAGGGATTAGTAGATATGCATTCTAGGGTAGCCCATGGAAAATCTCTCTCGCTCTGATTTCTAGTTTCTATTGGCAAGTTGCGGAGAGGAGAAAAGCATGCCGTTTTGGGGGTCTTTGTACATGACCCCCAATCCACAATGCCTGCATAGACCCCCTTCTGTCCAAAGTGAAGCATTCGCGGGAGTGAAGATCATTGTGAAGATACTCGTGCGCATGTAGATACTTTAAGGTTTGAAGAAGAGAGTTTAAGGTTTAGGGTTTAACTTGTAGATTTTGGATTAAGGTTTTAACTTTGTGTTTGTGTGTGCGTTTTTGCAGGTTCCAGAACATTTACAACTTCTTTTATTGCTCAAATAGGATGAATGTGAGTGCTGGAACCTCTAAATGCATATTAAATTTATTTAAATTAATTTGTATATTAATAAAAGAAAATTCATGCTTTAAAAGAAACTATGGTTTGTGATGTGAAATTTCATTTTGAACTATGAAAAAAATTTGTTTTGGTTTATGAAAAAATCTTGTTTTGAAGAAATTTCATTTACATTGTAGGTTAAGTTTAGGTTAGGTTAGGTTAGGTTATCTTATACGTTAGGTTAGGTTAAGTTAAGCTACAATAGGTTAGGTTATACATTAGGTTAGGTTATCTTATACGTTAGGTTAGGTTAAATTAAGCTACGTTAGGTTAGGTTATCTTATATGTTAGGTGAGGTTAAGTTAAGCTACGTAAGGTTAAGCTACGTTAGGTTATGTTAGGTTAGATCAGGTTAAGCTACGTTCGGCAATACGGCAAGCCATAGAGCTTACCCACAGTGCATATTAAAAACAAAACAATGGTGATCCATTCGTCAATACGGAATCCATAATTCTTGCCCACAACGCATATGCATTGTGGGCAAGCTCTATGGCTTTTTGTATTGCCAACAGCTCGCCTTTGTGTTGTTTATATGTCTGCGAGCGGTTTTTAAGTCCTAAAATAGCTAAGTGGCCCAGAAAATAACACAATGGTGAGACGTTTGGCAATACGGCAAGCTATAGAGCTTGCCCCCACAATGCATATGCATTGTGGGCAAGCTCTATGGCTTGACGTATTACCAAACGGCTCGCCATTGTGTTCTCTATATGTCTGTAAGCGCTTTTCAAATCCTAAAATAGCTAAGCGGCCCTAAAAACAACACAATGGCAAGCCTTTTGGCAATACGGCAAGCCATAGATCTTGCTTATAATGCATATGCATTGTGGGCAATCTTTATGGCTTGCCCTATTGCCAATCTCCATTGTGTTGTCTATATGTATGCGAGCAATTTTCAAGCGCTAAAATTTCCTCGTGTCCCTCAAAACAACACAATGGCGATCCGTTTTGGCAATACAACAAGCCATAAAGCTTGCCCACAAGGCATATGCATTGAGGGCAAGATCTATGGCTGGCCATATTACCAACAACTTGCCATTGTGTTGTTTTTATTTCCGCAAGAGGTTTTCAAGCAATAGACCGAGGTCCTAATCTCCGTGCACCTCTAGACTGAGGTGTGTGGTGATCGGGCCTAGCTAGAGAATGTGAGGTTGTTAGAGCTAGCAGCAAATAGTAAAAAAAACGCAATCGGAATTTAAAACTGTACATAGACTTCAAGAATGATAATATATAGTCATTGACCAATAAAGACGAGATTATTACCCTGTGGTCCTAATCTTCGTGTACCTCTAGACCGAGGTGTATAGGGATCGGGCCTGGCTAGAGAATGTGAGGTTGTTAGAGCTAGTAGCAAATAGTTGAAAAAACGCAATCGGACTTCAAAAGTGCACGTAGACTTCAAGAACTTAATATTTATTCATTGACCAATAAAGTCGAGATTATTACCCTGTGGTCCTAATCTCCGTGCACCTCTAGACCGAGGTGTGCGGGGATCGGGCCTGGCTAGAGAATGTGAGGTTGTCATGTATTGTCATGTACTTAGTAGTGTGTATTTATAAAAACTAGAGTGTTTTAATTATTTGTTGCATCATTGATAGATAAAGTGTGGATGATAGGATGGTGTGTCGTTGTGCGCATTGCAAGCATCAGATGTTTCAAAAATGAAACATCTACGACTAGCACATATGCAATCACGGTCTCTTTCCGATAGAGCAACTACAAGACCTGCGTTATTGATCTCATGGTCTCCCGGGGAGGTCACCTAGTAAAAATGTAACCTATCACGTGAGTTCAACAAAAGGGTATTTAAGTTTCTCGAAACTTACAGAAATATATATACAGAAGGGCATTATTTTCACAGGTAAGGGGTTTTACAAACATGTCTTGAACGCACATGATATGGTGGTTTTACACATAGTGAACCCCCGAGCATGGTCTAGAGATTGAAGGTCAAACTACACAAGTAGATATTGCTCCAACTTCATCCTAGAGAAGAGGATTCGCAAACAAGCAGCCATCAACTGAGTCCTCCCAACTAATACCTAATGTGGAATTTCAAGAAGTAGAGATGGAGCATATGTTAGACGTGTTCTTTGACATGGATTCCAACATAGAAGGGGACAACATTGAACGTAGTACTGTGGACCAACCTCAACCATCCCATTCATATCGATGACATGATAGCAACAATAAAGAGGGCGAGATGATGCAAAGTCTTGCATGCATGCCACTCTACACTGGTGCAAAAATCTCAGTTCTCCGTACCGCGTTGGCAATGCTTAATTTGTAGTCTACGGTTGGTTTCACGCCTCAATCAGACCACATAGCTTTTTAGGTAAATACATTGTATCCTAAGCATGATAAAGTGCAAATTACAGTTCATATAAAGTGATCAAAGGGCTCACTTGTTCATGTAACGACAGGTTGCTCAATGAGCAAATCTTGCTAGAAGGGAATCACATGCCCCCTACCCGTCTAGCCGCTAAAACGCTTTTTACTAATTTGGGCTTGGATTATCACAAAATACATGCATGTCTTAATGATTGTATACTTTTTTGCAATGAGTATGAAAACTTGGGACAGTGTCCCAATGGTGGATTGAACAGGTATAGGGAGGACACACAAGGAAAATGTATCCCTGCAAAGGTCCTTTGACACTTTCCTATCGTTCCAAGAATAAAGAGCATGTTCAGGTGCAAGTCCATAGCCACTTTTATGACATGGCACTCAAATACTAGATCGACAAATGATGTGATGTGGGTACCTGCTGACTCTCGTGCATGGAAGCACATAGAGGAATGTTAGCCTACATTTAAGAACGAGCCTTGATGTATCCACTTTGGTCTGGCAATGGACGTATCGGATCTTTGGTGCATCAAATCTCATAGAGGATGAAAGATTAACTAATGATTTTTTCTAGGAACTCTTTTGTAAAACTCTTTTATTAGTCTATATTACACTTTAGATTCATTCATTTGTGTGGTAGCTTCATTGATTTTTTATTTGTATTGATTAAGCATTTCTTCTGGAAACTAACGTATTTTGTGGGTGTTGTTCATGTATGATTAGCCATGGCCGATGAGGATAAGCCATACTCTCCTAGTTTTAGTTTCCTTGCACTCCGGCCGGCATGTCACCTGAGCAGATGGGCTCGTTTTTGTCTCAGTTTACACCAGAGCAGATCGTGATGGCAAAGTACCTTTGGGCAGTAGGTCCCTCTAGACCTACTATGTCCAACCCTACATCCAAGACTACTATGGTCCCTACACCGAGAGGCCCCACACCACAGTCTAGTGTGCACCCTACGCTTAGGACTCGTGTGCCCCCTACACCGATGGGTGATTCATCCTCAAGACGAGGTAGACTTCGTTCTGGAGGCGGTGGTTGCTGTGGTAGCAGTTCTATCCATGCGTCCACACCACTAAGAGAGCGTCCACCACTCTCTTCAGTACATAGTTCACCGATTGGCACACCACGTACACCTTGGGGATCACACGAGCATGATGTTGGAGCTATATATGGCTCACTCTAGTGAACTTGGTCTCACCTATATATTTGTATCTTGTCCTCAATATGAATCAGCCTTTGGGAGCGTACATGGTGTGTCTCTTGTCTCGTCTCTCTCTCTTTCTCTCTACATCTCAACATGGTATCAGAGCGATAACGATCACGCGCCGATTCAATTCATGGTGACACAACAGTATGTGTATGCGATTCGCATGTAAGATTCAAAATTGCTACAAATTTTATTTTTGAGCATTGATTCTTGTTAACTATGGTTGTTTTGTGTTAAGAAGAATATGATTAGTTTTATGTGGCGTTTATTTCTAATCAATCTAATCGTTGATTACGTTTTCTTGTTGATGACACCCTGAACTTAATCTCAATTTTTCTTGTTGTTCTGCTCAAAATTTGGAGAAACGGGAAAAGCGCGATGGAGCGTAGCGCAATGGCACTTTCCATCTAAAACTTGTTCGTCTCCTCGAGCTCTTAGATTTGAGTTCTAGGTTTGCGTCAATCGGAGTTCGCAGCAGAAAGTTATGTTGTTTTTACTGCAATTGAGCTTGACACAGCTTTCTTTGTCCTACTTTTTCGTGAAGCGTCCGCGATCGTTTTTCTTATTTTGGCGTTAAATTTTTCGAGAAGATTTAGCTTTTTGCTATTCGTATTGTGGCCGTCAATCTTGCGTCTCACGCCACTCTATTTTGAGGACTCGTTTATTATTAACGTCTCCTTTACCCTGCCTTTTTTGGGTGATGTGTCTCACATCTTTGGACGTTCCTTGAGCATCCTTCTTACATTTATCGTTGACAGAACGCAGTACTCATATCTCTCTCATCCTCAATTGTGGCCTCGACCATATATGGTGTGCAAATTCTGCGATCTTATCTTCTACGTCTTCTCGCAACAAGATATGGCTATGAATATTCTCGTCAACGGCTTTCCTTCTAGCCAGCGTTCTGTTCCTCCTTTCCAAGGTCAAGGATTTCCAGGCTGGAAAGCAAAGATGTTGTTAATTCTTGAAGGCGATGAACTCTCCGATGTTGTTCTTGGAAATCGTGTTTTTCCGCCTCAACCTGTTGATACGGATAATTATAACGTGCTTATCACTGAAGGACCTATATTTGAATATTGGAATGTTGCCTATACAGATTGGCAACGACGTGATAAAGCAGCTCGCTGTCGGTGATCCTGTTCCACAAAAGCAACTGATTACACTTCTCCTTGATATGGTGAAGGACTCTTCTTATGATAACATTGTTACTATTCTCTCTAATAAAGATGGTCTTGATTTCGACCAAGCTTGCACTCTCAACGTCAAGAATGTCGGAATGCTGGTCACGATACAGCTATGATTTCACAAGAGGAGACTGAGTCACAACAGATGGAACGTGCTTTTTATGCTCGAAGGCGTCCATTTCAACGAGGAAACCACAGAGGTGACCGTCGCGGTAATATTTTCTCTCGTCTCAAATTTCCTAATAAGCAATGTTCTTACTGCATCAGAAATGGCCATACTGAAGATGATTGTTGGGCACGTCAATATGATGAAGAACACAATATTACCACAAAACAACCACGTTTATCTAGAGACTCTTCTTCTTCTTGTTGTGAATATTGTGGACCATCTAATCATCCCACTCATATGTGTTATAAGTGTCGATTCGACACAGATCAGAATAGAGCATATGCTATTGAACATCAAAACAACATTGTACCAGAAACCAGCTACGTCCTATGTTCAGTTGCTCCAAACAGAATAATTCATGTACGTGATGGATCACTTTTTATTGTCGATTCTGGTGCTACAAGAAATATGACATATCAGTCTAAGTGGCTCCATAACTATCATCCACCGCCAGTTCAACATGTTGTTTATCTTGCTGATGATACTACTTGTCAAGTAAAGGGTATTGGAGACTTATATCTTGGTACCTTATCTTCTTCCACTCGAATTTTGCGAGGAGTATTACATGTACCATATCTTCAACGTAATCTTCTTTCAGTTGCTAGACTTGTTGATCTTTGTCTGTTTGTTGGATTTGATCATACCAAATGCCAAATTGAGAAAGATGGACAGACTATAGCCACTGCTCCTCAAAACGGTAATTTGTTTGAACTCTCTCTTAACGATGCTGTAGCAAATATCGTCACTACTCCAGGTGATCATGATTGCAAAGTATGGCATCACCGTTTTGTTCATGCTAATGTTTCAAAACTCCTTGATTTTCAACGTCGTGATCTTGTTCATGGCATGGATCTTAAAGCCCATCCCCATATGGGAATTTGTGAATTTTGTGCTCTTGGGAAACACAATCGTAAACCCTTTCCTCTTTCAAATACTACTCATTCTCATGACATATTGGATCTTGTTCATACTGATATATGTGGACCTCTACCTTCTTCGAGATCACAATATCGCTACTTCAATACTTTCATTGATGATTTCTCAAGGTAAACAACTGTATTTCTACTTAGACAAAAATCTGAAGCCTTATCTGTTTTCAAACAATTCCACAAGGCTGCGGAACTTCAAACTGGTCGTCGCCTTAAGAAGCTTCATAGTGACAATGGAGGAGAATATGTTTCTCAAGAGTTTGTGAGTTACTGTGCTGACAGTGGAATTCATCATGAACACACTATTCCATATTTGCCTCAACAGAACGGTGTTGTTGAACAAAAGAATCGCACTATTCCCAATGCTGTAAGATGTATGCTGATTCATTCTGGCTTATCTCATGTTTTCTGGGCTGAAGCTACTTTGACAGCAACATTTATTCAGAATCATCTTCCTACTACTGCACCCTCTCGTAAGATACCCATCACAGCATGGACAAGTGACATTCCTTCTGTATCTCATTTTCGAACCTTTGGGTGTATTGCTTATATTCATGTTCCCAAAGAAAAACGAAAAAAGCTTGCTGCTCCTGGTCTTAAAGTTATCTTTATTGGATATGCTGACACTTCCAAAGGCTACAAATTCTATGACCCTTCCTTCAAGAAAGTAATTGTGAATCGTGATGCTACTTTTAATGAGCAGCTTATGGTAGGCTCATGGTCCATGGATGATTCTGATGATACTAAATCATTGCTTCAGGATTTTCCATTTCTTTCAGAAGATGAAACTCTTCCTATAGAGAAACTTTCCTCTTCATAAACATCCATTCCAAATGTTTCCAATGATGATATTTATATTTTTTTGATCTGCCTATTGATTTTGAACATGGCTCATGTCATGTTTATGATGAAAATATTGCTGATAATGCTTTTTCTACTTCTGAAGATCCGTTACTTATGATGAAGCTATCTCTTCACCACAAAAGGAGCAATGGCAAGAGGCTATGAAATCAGAGTACGACTCTCTTATCTCTAAAGGTACATGGATACTAACTGAATTACCTCCTGGGCGTACAGCTATTAAATGTAAGTGGGTGTATAAGACAAAAGTAAAGTCCGATGGATCTTTTGACAAGTTCAAGGCGCGTTTAGTTGCAAAAGGTTACTCCCAAGTAGCTGGTGTTGCTTATCAAGAGACGTTTTCACCACTTGTTCGCATTACAAGTGTTCGAGTTTTATTGGCATTTGCTGTTCAATTTGATTTAGAAACTCATCAAATGGATGTGCGAACTGCTTTTCTTAATGGTGACTTGGAAGAGGAAATTTATATGGAACAACCAGAAGTGTTTGTTATTCCAGGTAAAGAAGACCTTGTTGCTCAACTCCATAAAGCACTATATGGTCTCAAACAAGCTTCGCGAGCCTGGTATACAAAATTTGATCTTTTTCTCACCTCTAAAGGATTCATCTCTTGCTCGTCAGACCCCAACTTATACATAAAAATCCAAGGTAGTGGTTTTGTGATTCTTGCTCTTTATGTGGATGATACCATCCTTGTTTCCAATGATTTGGGATTTCTTTAGCAAGTGAAAAAGTTATTGTCTTCTTCATTTGATATGGTGGATCTTGGAGAGATTCACTCTTGTCTTGGCATTCAAATCCAACGGAACCGTACAAAAGGTATTTTATTCCTTCGACAATCAAAGTTTATTGCAGATACTATTCAAAAATTTGGTATGGAATCTGCACATTCAGCCAACACACCTTGTCTTGCGATCTCTACGAAGAACACTTCTTACAATGGCGGTCAACTTGTCACAAATCAACCTTATGCTCACTTGATTGGATGTCTTCAGTTTGTTGGCATGAACACTCGTCCTGATATTCTGTTTGCTGCTAATTATCTTGGACAACATCTTGCATGTCCTTCTCTTAAGCATTGGTCTGCTGCAAAGCGTGTATTGAAATACTTGAAAGGCACTACAGATTTTGGTTTAGTCTATCGACGACAACTCACATCGGATTCTATGCAATTTCTCTCTCTTTTGGGTTACATAGATGCAAACTGGGCAAGCTCACATTTATCTATGCGATCTACTAGTGGAAATTGCTTCTTTATAAATGGTTGTCTTGTTTCTTGGACCAGCAAGAAACAACGTTGTGTCGCAGTTTCTACGACTGAGTTAGAATATGTTGCGGCATCACTTGTAGCTCGTGAGTTGATTGGTCTTCGACAAATGCTGGTTGATATTGGTCACTCTCCTCTATCTAGCACACCCTTGCGGTGTGACAACCAAAGTGCTATTAGTCTTGCAAAAGACTATGTTCAACATAATAAGTCAAAGCACATTGTTGTCCATTATCATTATGTCAGGTATGAAGTACGCAAAGGAACCATTATGGTTGAACACTATCCAAGTGACCAGACGATTGCAGACATTTTGACCAAAGGCCTCAATGAGTCACGTTTCATCCTCTTGCGCTGGGAGCTTGGAGTTGCTTTGGCCTCACTCTTTCTAGATTAGCTTCTTTGCTATTGTAATAGCTTTGTACATATGACATTGTAATCTTTTAGGTACCATGTACTATGCACACTCCACATTTGCACATTGTGATATCTAAGTCACTTGAAGATTTGTACATAGATGCACAATTCACTTTCACATCATCACCGCTGGTTCATATTTTCACATTGTATAGGGGCTTGGGTTTTTCCCTTGAACTCCCCAAGGGTTTTTTCATCCAAAGCTGGAGACCTTTGTTTGAGTGGGGGTATTGGAGCTATATATGGCTCACTCTACTGAACTTGGTCTCACCTATATATTTGTATCTTGTCCTCAATATGAATCAGTCTTTGGGAGAGTATATGGTGTGTCTCTTGTCTCGTCTCTCTCTCTTTCTCTCTACATCTCAACACATGATCTAGCAAGGTGTACAAGAGCAAGGATGGGGCTGTTGTGGCGGATAGGGTCGAAAAAGCCATGCGATAGAGGATTCGACAGCTCTATCTGATTCAATTTTCTCACTCTATGTTGGAGGTTTGGCATAAACTCAATGTTGAAATAAATAATTACATCGTCGAGGCTATTCACAGAGAGTACAGGCCGGCACAGGGGTACGATCTAGTCTCGGACCCCTGGATTTTAAGTGTGGAGAAGTCTACAATGTCACACCCTCGGTCAGAGGCGAGAGACGGCATTCCCAAGCCGGTATGGTTGGATGCAGAGGAGTGGGCAGGGTTTTCATGAGAGACACAAGACAATCCTCATAGATTTCAGTAGGAGAGAGATGCAACCAGAGCATGTTTAGAGTCTGCTGAAGCATCACATCTTGGGAGTGGAGGCTACGATACGCTTCGACATGAGTTTGTAAGTATTATTCGTATGTTTTAAATTATCGAATATATATATATTATTTGAAGATTTATTTAATGATTAAACCATAATTTTGCAAGAAGTTACACTAAAGCGTCTTCCGACACGCCAAGTGGAGAAGTATGGGCTTGTGGCCCTTTTGACCTAGCTACAGGAGGAGGGACATGACGTCCACTGGGAGGCATTACCATGAGGGTCTTCTCACTCAGTGATTGTTTGCATATGTACAGTTTTGCAGTGCTTATGTTTATCGTTTATGGTTATGTTTATGGTATGGCAATCATGTGATGGTTATGGTTGTGCAATGACGGTATGGTTGTTATGGTTATGGTAAGACAACCAAATTATGGTAATGGTTATGGTATGGAAAACAGGTTATGTTTATGGTTTTGTAGTTTTCGACTCATGTTTTAATTATGGTTATAAAATATTTATGCCTTTATGCAATGATCAAGCTTTTGATTTTGTGGTTATGTTTTCCTTACAAATTTGCTAATTTCCATACACTTGCTCTTTAGCGTCAGCTTGTAGGTGGAGTGCGGTTGCTTATGCACTCTTCGTTTGGGTAGAGAGGGTTGTTTTCTTTTGGTGTAGTACATGCAGGATCAGTTCCCAGTCGTCTCTGCCCAAAAAAATTTACAGGTTTGGTCGTTGGTACAGAGTACGATAGAAGCGTCGGTATAGACCTCGGTAGAAGCACCAGAATATGCAATAGTATTATCGATGGTTATTTTATTGCGTATTTCGACACTCATTTCATCATTTATTCGAACGCTTAATATAACGGTACTTATACCGACGTTACGATACCGACGTCTCTTCCAAGCCTATTTCAACGCTTTTTAGTTTGAAACTAACTTGATTTTGTCGGTATTTGCATCGATTTTTGTGCACCGTGTTGTAGTGAAACTATGGCAATCTGAAGCTTTGTCTGTCTCAACAAACTCCTGAAGCTCTAGAACTACTTTCAATCGAAACCGACGAAGATTTCTTATATAAGATATTTTTCAATCGAAAGATTTTCTGATTGAAATCTTTTTCAATCGAAAAAAAATAAAACAGCAATATGATGATTGTACGAGATTTCAGCATATAATGTCATTTTATACGTATAATTATTTCGGTACAAGCGTATAAATTCAACGCAACGATACCAGTGAAATGCCCCTGGTTGGTGGACTACCCCTGGAATGAGCCTCCTAACCTCCCTTTAAATAGCCCCCTAGGCCTCATTCCGTATCCACACTCGCAACCCGCCCCTTGGGCCTGGTCCTTGACCACCGGGCATTGCCCTTGGCATGGCACGCTTTCCATTCAACATCCACTTTTTGAACAATCTGCTCTTTAAGTGCATCTTCTTTATCTTTAGAGAGCTAGAACATTGGCACTTGTTCCTCATCTCTGATTGGCACATGGAATTGAAAACTTTATGTTTGTCCTTCAATTGGTTGTGTTTCTGTTTTTGCAAAGGAGATTGATGGTATCTCTAGATTCAACTGCTCAGATGTATTTGCCTCCTCCTGAGTTTACACATTCCCTTCTCTCAGCAAGTGATTGGCTTTGTAAAATTCTTCTATCTCTTTAAGCAATTTCTCTTCCCTTTGCATGCACATTAGGGTGAGGTCCCTTCTTTGTTCTTGTTCTAGCTTCAGCTCAAGTTCCAATTCTTTGTTTTTTCTTTCTAAAGTTTTGTAAACTTCATCAGTCCCCTTGAGTGAAGCTACTGTTGGACTTTCCCTTATTTGCTTTAGAAATGCCGCTTGGTCTTTGATTCTCGGCTTTCAATATTACAAAGAAGCATTTGCTACATTCAACTGTACATGGAGCTTTTGTACTGACTAAGTAGTGCCCATAAGTTCATTTGTCACTTCAATGAGCTGTTGCTCCTTACTTTTATAGGCATCTGATAACTGTGTGAGGAGTTTGCCTAACTCTTCCATCTCCTTTTCTTACTTTTCCTTGACATTTTCGTGTTCTTCTGCTTTGTTCTTGAGCTCTTTGATTTGTCCTTGAAGATTTTCAATGATCTTCATTCTGTCTTCAAGCTCGCATCAATCACTTGCTCAAGTTCTTGAGCTTTAGCACTGTGGCTAAGAGCTGCTGTTCACATTTTCTTAGTCATCAGCTGCATCTGCTTTGCATATTCATTGACTTGAGTGATAAATTTATCCGTTGATTCCCACTCTTCAAATTCTGCTTGAGGCTCTTTGGAAGGTCCAACCTCATCTTTGGTTGTTTCTGGTGGTTGTTCTTGATCGACTTCCTTCTCTTTCTTCAACCCATCTCCTTTTACTTCCCTAATTTCATCTAATTGGTTAGTTGATGAAGAGCTTGGACTAGGAAGCAGTTGATCCCCTTGTTCGGTATTGGGTTGAGGATGGTCTTGGAGACATCACCTCCCGTTCGTGCTGTGTTTCAGTTGGTTTCCCAACTTCTGCTTGCTATGGTTGTTGAGTAGTTGACACTTCTCTCGCTTTTCTTTGAGCTTCAACTAATACCTCTTATATCTTCAGGGCTTCAACTTTCGCATACATCCTTTCTAGCATGTCTTTAGGATCTTCTTGGATCTTCTTTGGTTCTAGGACCCTTAACTTCCCTTGGATTCCATAGATCTAAAGTCTCTCCTGCAGATTGTCGACTTCGTTCATAAGATTCCTTTTCTCTTTCAAACCTTCTTTTTTTTTGTTGAGGTTCTTCTTGATGGGCGGCTACTGCCTTTCTTTGTATTTCTTCCCTTACTACCCTTTTTTCTTCATTATCAAAACTTTCTTCACTCCTATGGGCTTCAGGTGAGCTTTCAGCTGACTTTTCATCGGACTCATAATTCCCTTTCTTGTTTGATCTTATGGCTCCTGGAGAGGGATGAGCATTCTCTAAGATTATCCATGTGTTCTTATCTTGGACTGTCTTCTACATCACTATATAGTTGTATGGAGAGCGAGGTGTCATAGGGTTTTTGAGGGTCACCTAGAGCCACCGTCGATGACTGTTTGGGCTATTTGGACGTAGGAGTTGACTATTTGGCATATTTGGCAGTAGGAGTTGACTATTTGGGCTATTTGGTAGGAGTCGATTGCGAGGGCTGGTTGCTACGACAATGAAGGAGAAAGCACAAAAGATGAGGGAGGAGGGCAATGAAGAAATTGCAAGGAAGTTGTAAGATGAACTAGAGCATCAACACAAGGATTCCCAAGGTGCACAATAATGAGCAAAGCTACAGTGGGCCTTTGAGTGAGAGAGAGAGATAATCTGATGTGTCCAGATATGGAGAAGAGAAAGAAGATGTGACATGATCGTCAGTAGCCATGGGAACAAAAATCCTGGCCACCTTCCCCTCCTTCAACAAAGAGGAAGTACAGGTTTATGCTATGGGACTTGTGCTCTTCATGAGATATGCAAATATGGGAAGAACACCAATCCCATCATCCTAAAGGCACCCTGCTCTTGTGAAGTCCACAAGATAATAGGCTAGGTTGCAAAAACTACGACACGAGTGGTGTTGGAGCTATATAGAGAGTCCACACTTATGCTATATAGAGCAAGGAGTCCCCACTATATATGTGTACTCAGTGTGTGCTCTATACACACTTTGGGGTTTGCAGTTATGGAGTTCTCTCTCTCTTCTCCTTCGTCTCTGTTTGTCTACCTACGCTCTCTCCCTCCGTATCAACATGGTATCAGAGCAGGCCCATAAATTTATTTATTTATTTACAAGAGCTAAGTATCGATCCTCTTTTGATTTGATTTATTATACGCTTTATAATTGTATTGATTATAATATCTATGACTGGCTTTCTGTCTTCACTCTATGCAAGCTTTTTAAAGTCTACAGCTTGATGTGAGAAGAAGAACATGATTGATATTTACATCAACGGTCCGTGTCCGCTTGATATGTGTAAATGTTATACTAGCGCTATATAGTGCTTTCGAGAGTTTTCAGTAGCAAGCATAATAAACAGGACTTTGTAGAAGCAGCTAGTAGAACCAGGCCGTGATGACCATAAACGCTAAAGTAGATAACAAAGAAGTAGTGCTATTTTGTTTTCCTTTGAAACATTGCGTGTAATAAACTTGAAGAGGTGAGATGCTGAGAGCAGGCAGCAGCGAGCGTATGCCTGAGGCCGGAGCATGCAGCTTTTAAATATGTTTTCTTATCTTTAACTCGGTTTGTTTGGTCTGCATGAGGGAGGCAGAAAAGCTCTACGAGCTTGGAATTCAGAGTAAGCCTTGATTGGTAATCCCTCATGCGTGTTCGTGCAGAGAAAAGCCAGCGGGAGCTGTAGGTAGATCTCGTGCAAGATTGGTTTTCCCTAAGATCAGGGTCAGCAAAGGCTATAAGGCCTTGATTGGTAAGGCAGCCTCCTGGTGTTGTCTGCTTTTGTCCATGCACTCTAGTGAATGATTCAACATCTCGTTATTTTGAGTAATGCCGACCAATGATAAAAATAACCAGCGCTGCTTTTTGGATGTATCGACTGCTGAAGCTGGCGCATCACCTGTCTTTGTGTCGAGCTTACTTTTAAAGTTAGAGTAACAATAAATCTTGCTATTATTATCAATAATAAAAGAATTGCGTACAGATACGGTAGATAGAAACGACTTGAGTTGCATGCCTACTGACATAAAAGGCTTTTCTTGCGTCTATGTAGCTATAAATTGTGCAAAGAATCTTCCTTGGCTATCAATGTTGTGGCAGGGTTGAAGAACACGGAAGCATGTCGCTTCTGCAAGCGAGTCTCCCAACATAATTTTTCCTTCCTCGTCACTAGGGCCTTGTGGCCACCTCGACCTTGCCATATTGAGATTGTATGCTTGGACATCAGAACTTCTAATTTGTTGCTATAAAACTCGTTGCAATATTTTGTCATAAATATTTCACGTAATTTTATGATTTTCTTATGGGATCGTATACTAACGTGTGTGATGGTTTTCATCTGAATCATTGATGTAGAGATGACAAGATTTACCAAGCCATTATCTATTGACTAATCATTGTCTTGAGGTTTTGTAGATTTTGCACAAAACTAGCATCTCTGATGCCATGGCACATAAAGCCATGATGATTGCTATTTCAAAGTTATTCTGAGCATCTCCAATGCCATGGTGAATATTGTAATGCCATGGTATGTAAAGCCATGATGATGAAAACTGTCAGCTGTTGAGATCTTGGGGCCCCCAATCATGGTATATAAAGCCATGATGATGAATACTATTTTCCAGTCTTTATTTGATTTGAAGAAAAACATCTCTGTTGCCATGGTATGTAAAGCCATGATGATTGCTATTTCGAAGTTTTTCTCAGCGTCTCTAATGCCGTGGTGAATACCGTGAAGCCATGGTACATAAATCCATGATGATGTTTACTATTTTACAGCTTTTATTTGATTTGAACAAAACGTCTTTGATGTAATGGTACATAAAACCATGATTGCTATTTCAAAGCTTTTCTGAGCGTCTCTTATGCCATGGTAAATACCGTCATGCCATGGTACGTAAAGCCATGATGATGCCATGGTGAATATCGTGATGCCATGGTACGTAAAGCCATGATGATGACAACTGCCAGCTATCGAGATCTTGGGGCCCCCAATATGTTCATTACATCTCGGATCTGTATATATGTGTGCACATGTGATTACAATGATATTACATTTGTTTCTATGTCATCTGCACATGTGATTGCATGAACATTATGTTTGTTTGTATGTCGTCTCCAGAGCGGCGTCGCGAATCGTCTCTAAGGACAATGTGATATGATTATTTCTAACCTTCACATTTTCATATGTTTCTTGAATTGGTATTGATTACAGGATGAAAATCACATTAAGCAGCATATACAAGGGATTAAAGACGCTAAAGCTGCTCTATCATTTGCAGCACAAGAATGATATAGCTCCTGCAGTTAAAACTTTTAAATTGTTTCCATTAGAATTTTTATGAGCTTTCATGGCAATTGTTGTATATTATGGAGTGATGTAGCTCCTCGGGAACATATTTTGTAAACTTGAAAATTTATTAATACAATAGTGCATGTATATGGTGCTGTGGGTTTTTCCCTTGCACCCCCAAGGATTTTTTCATCCACAGTTAGGGACTCCTGTTTGAGTGGGGGTGTTGGAGCTATATAGCGAGTCCACACTTATGCTATATATAGCAAGGAGTCCCCACTATATATGTGTACTCAGTGTATACTCTACATACACTTTGGAGATTGCAGATCTGGAGTCGTCTCGGCCTCCCTCTCTCTCACTCTTGTCTCGGTCGTTCTTGTCAACAAGTGGAGGATGTGGCATTGGAGGTATTGCGAGATGCAACAAAGGATCTCACAACCTCACTTTTCCAATATGGAGTTATTTGTCAGATACATACAAAATGTGTTGCCTTAAAGCTAGCAGACTTATCCCTTGCTATATGAGATTGTGTTCTAAGAATTTTCTACGCAAGAGTGAAGCCCTATTTTGTAATCATCATGACCATAATGTGTTTCTTTTTTTTAGTTTAAGTGATCTAAGTGAGAGAGTTAGCAATATAGTGTAGCTTGATTTTCATATTGGAAGTTTTTTAGTATGAAATTTGTAAATATTATTTACAAGTGTTTGGTAGGGTATTTGGATCACATTCTCAAAGTTTGGTGATGCATGATTTTGACTTTCTCGCTCCTCATCTTACTGGATGCATACCTTGTGGGAAAGTTTTTAGTAGGATAGATATAGAATTAGAAGAAGTTTTGTATGTAGCAAATGTAGTCCTCAAGGTGTGGAATAGCTCTGATTGAGTGGTTATATGAAGATTCAATGATTTACATGACCGTTCGAGGCGTGTAAGTTAGGCACTTATAAGAAATAGGATTTTTTTTATTCTGTCTCTAGGAACTCGTGAAAGAATCTAGATTTTTTGCCAAACGGAGTCAAATTAGGCAAACACTCAAATCACATGAGTTTTAGATGTCGAGAAGGAGAATAAAACATTGTCTCACAAACATTTGTGAAATCTTGACCCTTTTATAGATACAAAGGCAAGAAGAAAGGTCAATTTTTTGACACTTAAAAAAAAAAAAAACTTTAATGTGGCTCCTAAGGGGCAGAGAAGGACCATGGGTGTGTACTGCTGACCATCAGGAGCCTTTGCGGGCAAGAAAATTGGGACGTCGAATGGCAGAGAAATGTCCGGTCAATTTTGGGCAAAATTTTGGGTCCGGATGGCTTGTTTTGGGCTGCCAAGGCCCGAGCACTAAAAACAAAAGGCCAAAATGCCCAGGCCGCCACAGTGCGACCTCGGCATTTTCACTTGGTCCAAATGCCCCATGTCACATCATGGCGGCCTAGGGTATTTTGGCCTTTTTGTTTTAGTGCTCGGGGCCCCGACAACCCAAAATAGGCTGGCCATTCGGGCCCAAAATTCTGCCCAAATCTGACTGTACATTTCTACGCTGTCTGAAGCCCGCGTTTTGTCGCCCGCAAAGCCTTTTCAAACCACCCATGACGTTTTTCTCATCACTGGGGTCCTGGCAATCCAAAATTGACCAGACATTTTTGCACTACCAGACACCCCAATTTTCTTGCTCGCAAAGCCTTTTCAAATCACCCGTGACTCCTAACAAGGCAAAATCCACACAATTTGTATCATACACAGGAAATTGTATTTCTAAATTTTTCTACTTTGTGCACCCAACCAACGAAGCGACTGATAGTATCTTCATGCAAGATACAAAACATAAATGACAATCATAATTACTTTGAACTTACAAGAATGAAGATAAGAATAAAATTTCACAGTATTAAGACAATAAGGCAGAAGTTTCTCATCAAATTTTGATTACATATTACTAAGGAGGTCATGAATGGCCTCTCTCTTGGTATCAATAAGTACATTGTTGTCTCTGAAACCACTATGGCTATGGGTTCTTCTACACCTGTAGATAGAGATAGGATGTCAATCAACAACATGTAATCCTCAAATTTCCAAGTGAAAGTGCATAGTTCGGCTTTGTGGCTAACTAGGATACACTTGTTGGCATTTAGGATGAGGGGGTCATCGCACCGGTTTGCACTTAGTTCCTTGCATTCTTGTTGGCATTTAGGGTGAGGGGGTTACAGGCTAGCACTTAGTGCCTTGCACACTGCAAGCTGCAATTTGTGCCATGATAAATAGTGGCTCATCCTCCCTTAGGCCTATTCTCTTTCAGACGTCATAAAAAAACAAGTACTCGCACCCATCGACTACCACTAGAAGGAGCAGTCGTACATCAAACTTGGAAACGCTCTGAAGGACTTCATCTACTTCAAGTGTTTCTTCAGCTTTTTTTGGTGTGGGAGAGCAAACACGCAAGAAAAATGACTTAAAAGTGATTTTTATACTTTAAGCCCATCATAAATCAGTGAAAAAAAAATCTCCTTTTCTAGAATTTCACAACCAATTTAATATTTGATTTAAAACCACTAAGCTAAGATTTTAAGACTAAGTACCAAAATACGAAAGTCAACATTTATATTACCAAAGATGGTTACATTGTAAAGGGTTAAGGCAAATCAACCCCTCGCTCATATTGTGAGGCATCTCCTCAGTGTGCAGAATGTGCTGGTAAGAATTGCATATGTCATAAGACGAAGCAACTGTCACTACCAAGGAAAGATTGGGATGGGATGAGCATCAAAAAACTATGGATTGTGGCATCATGGTGGGAAACTTTGATACAACCACCAGTGAGGCATAGTACTGTGGGACCATTGAGATGATTCTCAAGATGTATTTTTTTCCTTTTCAAATGTATCTATTCAAATATATATGGTTCTAGAATGTCTCCATAAGATATGCACATGGGCTTTACATGGTAGAGTTGGAATTCTACCATAAGGGGAAGTATGATAACTTAGTACTTCCAAAACATTGTCAGTACTAGGTATGTTTCCTATCTGACTCAGCAGTATGGGAAAGTCATAATTATGTCGGGGCATCATGGTGCGGCATAGTCTAGTCACGGTTTCACTAGTGTAAGGATACTAGCCATTTAATCAATTTTTACTATAAAAATTGAATGGTAAGTGGGAGATTTGACTACCAAAAGCTGTGCCATGTTTTTAGAAAAGACTGGAGTCTTTTTCCAAAATTTTCTAGCTAATCCCACCTGAGAGGGGGTGCTAGTAGCTTGCCTTGGGCATCAGTATGGCTTGTTGTAGTGCCTATACATTGGTAGGGAGTGCTCAGTTTTCAATGATGTGTGTTGCGTCTACTACCGCAAGGAAATACATACCTACTATACAGAGTGGTGCAAGCTTTTCATCACGATATTCATAAGATCTTCTCTCTCGTTTACGGGAAGAAGAAGAAGAAGAAGGATATTCTCTCTCTCTACTTGCTTACTATCTCCTCTCTCTCTCTCTCTCTCTCTCTCTCTCTCTCTCTCTCTCTCTCTCTCTCTCTCTCTCTCTCTCTCTCTCTCTCTCTCTCTCTCTCTCTCTCTCTCTCTCTCTCTCTCTCTCTCTCTCTCTCTCGTTCAACTTGTTCTGCTGTGCTCCCTCCAAACCATGGCCCCTCATTGGCTACATCCTCCCTAGCCCTGTTCCTAGCACATGGTATGAGAGCTTCGATGCTCCTTCGGCGCTGTTCTCGAGACGCCCACATGCGGTGCCTCTACAACTACTAGTTGCATATCCAAACGTAGTTGTAGAGGCAAGAAGGTTTGCAGACGCAGAGAATCGGCAGCGACAAGAGCATGTGCCTGCAGGCCTCTCAAGACTCTCCCGGTTTGGTACGTAGGCACAACACAGTGTCTCAAAACGTAGGAGCTCCTAGGTGTGGTTCCTTGGCAGCTGCCTTTCAAAACGCTGCCTTTTGTTGCACTGTCTAGAGCAGAGTCCGTTTGTGGCTGCAATGGCGAGCCTGCATATCAAAACGCCATCGCGCTGTTCTGCCGATTTGACTGCTACAGTGTTTGTTTTTTTTTTTAATTGCTACCTTCTTTGGTAATAAGCCTCAAATTAAGAGGTCATTCACACCCATGGTGCTCAATAGTGATAATCAGATAGTGATAATCGGCAAGTGGCGGTCTTTAGTGCAAATCAAAACACCTACTACTACAACATGGATGATTTTCTAAGGGATGAGGATCATGCAGCGTTCGTTACATCTGAAAAGAAACCGTCTAATGATGATGGTAAGAATATTGATGTTGAATTTGATCAATTGGTGAATAACTTGGCTTTGGTTAGTGATGCCAAAGAAGAGCAAGTAGGTAAATCCAAATTCATAGTTTATGTGATAAGAAATCCCCCAATGACTTTTTCAACACTTTGTTTTGAGTTTTTGGTACGTCAACAAATGCTACACCATAAAGATCTCCTTCGAGGTCGCAATACAAATTTTCACAACTTAGTTTACCAATTCAGTGTTATACTCTTGTTTTGTCATGAACTTTCCAGTCAAAGCTTTTTCTTTTACATTTTTAGTTATTGTCATGCTTGTCAGCTTTCATCATATCAAAATTTGTACAGGATATAGACACTGCTATCCATAAATGGTAAGACCTCCCATTTTTTCAGTTCTCAGCCTGTTGTTATCACTTCTCATGAGGTTATTGGGTACACCTTAAACCCAAGGTTTGGCAGTGAACCAAAAACTCCATCTACTGGTAGCTAATTTTTTGACCTTCACCCTATCTGTTCAAGGGGGGGTTTTACTATAATAGCACCAGGTTATGGATACACCATAAATCCTTGGTTGTGAGAGAACCTAAAACTCACGGTTGCTGAGTATACCAAAAACTCGAGGTATCATGAGAGGGTTTGTCTACTTCGGGCTTGAGGGGGGGATTGTTGGGTTCAAGCCCTTGTCGGTCATCTACTCGTGGGAAACTCCCTTAGAGCATGCAGAGGAGAGTTCAGTTACGAGTTGAGTTGTTTTTGCATGGCTACCTAAAAGCCTCTTACATATGTAAAGTTTCACATAAGTAAATATAGAGCGTTATTTTTCTACTATGTCGATCTCTCTCTCTCTCTCTCTCTCTCTCTCTCTCTCTCTCTCTCTCTCTCTCTCTCTCTCTCTCTCTCTCTCTCTCTCTCTCTCTCTCTCTCTCTCTCGTTCAACTTGTTCTGCTGCGCTCCCTCCAAACCATGGCCCCTCATCGGCTACATCCTCCCTAGCCCTATTCCTAATAGCCATCATCATCTCTCTCTCTTTATGTCGTTTTTCTAAGTAGACACCCTCTCGGTGATTGTTTTTCATATACGAGTGTATGTATGGATTTTTTGAGTGCATATGAAGTTGCCCCATAATTATTTTATCATGTTTAATACGTTGATTTATGCACACGATGTGTTTATGATCACGTACGTGCATAAAAAGTGCTTTTAGTTTCACGTCATAGAAGTGGTAGGAACACTATTTTGGTCATAACTCACAAACCATTATGAATCAACCCAAACCCTTTAAACCAAAGATAAACCAAATCATTTAGAAGAGTTTATCTCTGGGTGTCACGTGAAAATCACGCACAAACTAAGAGATATGGTCAAAAACCAGCTTGCTGCTGCCCACTGCACGGTCAAATTTTTGGACCCCAGGCTCCTTGGAGAACCACTATATAGATTCACCGAATGGGAAAACCCACTCAGCCAGTTGAAAATATTGATTAAAATTGATGATCAATGTATTTAGGTCTTCGTTATCACCTTGGGCATGCGAGTTATTAGTCCTTCCATAACTGGGTTTACCTACGCGTGTCAGGGTGCTACGAAGGGGGAGTACCATATGACCTCGTGAGTGAACCGAGCCGTTCATGTATGATTTATGGTTTATTTTGGTGATTTGATTTCAAGTATGAGATGTCCATAAACTCATGTGAGGGTATATGGTTAGTCAACGCGAACGACATAGGCATATATGAATAAAGGGGCTTTCTTTTTGTGCTACCATTTGTTGTGTGAGTGTCTAATTGGCAAAGTGCTCTGATAGAGTGTTAGTCTATATTATGGAGTTGAGATTTATGCATTGGTTTGAGGTCAAACACTTTCATTTTCATCTTATGTATGCTCTTGAAAATGGTTAAAGTTGTTTTTTGCATATGTGTGAAGTTATGGTTTATGGTCGACCTATGGGTCGGAGCAGTTTTTAAAAATGAACCCTTATGTTGACCATGAACCATAACTTCACACATATGCGAAAAATAATTAAATTGCAAGGGGGAGAGAGAGAGAGAGAGAGAGAGAGAGAGAGAGAGAGAGAGAGAGAGAGAGAGAGAGACAGAGAGAGAGAGAGAGAGAGAGAGAGAGAGAGAGAGAGAGAGAGAGAGAGAGAGACAGAGAGAGAGAGAGAGAGAGAGAGAGAGAGAGAGACAGAGTTAAGCCCTTCATAGGTGAGAAAGAGATAGAGAGAGATGATGAGATTGGTGAGCTTGCCAAGTAACAATGTTTTGGCACCAAGGTGTGTTTGTTACCATATACATGTGGTAGTGATGTGTATGAACACACTTAGGACCGTTGGGGAATTTTTTTCCCTCACTAGCAGGTTTTTCCTCCCGTGCATTGTATATATGCCTTCCACTTCCTTCGTGTTCTCCAAGCTGTGCTCGTTTCCCTGTAACCCTCATTCCAATAATAGTTTGGTATCAGAGCAAGTTGCGTCCTCTCAAAATTAAGATACGCATGCTCATGCTTTGATTGTGTTGTCTGTGAAGTGCACTATTACTCCTCATATTTGTTCAACAAAATATGCAAGACAGACATGGGATATTCTGATTGGTCTTTATGCAAGTCGCAATGAGGCAAAAACTGCATTGTTGTGTAAAGAGTTGGAGTCAAAGATCATGCATGAGGAAGATGACATGGACACCTTTTCTTGATGGTGTCAAGGTTGTAAACGAGCAACTTATTTGTGCTGGTGAATGTCATTTCTGACAGTTCCCTTCTGCAGATTGTTCTTGATGCTTTGCCAGATTCTTACCAGACTTTTTCTAGTACTTGGAGACTTATGATCCAAGGAAATCCTGAATTTTTCAAGTTTGATACATTATGCACATTGTTGTTGCAAGAGTCACTTTCCAAAAACAACAGGACTAAACAGCGTGCAATTGAATAGTCTTTTATTGATGCTCAAAGAAAAGGTGGTAACAAAAATGTAACTACTTCTCATGGTTCTTCTGTGAGTGGAAAATATTTTGTTCCTAATGCTTCTCTTGGCAGCACTTCGTCTGGGGATTTTGGTGATAAGGGCAAAAAGAAGATGCGTTGCAATTATTGTAAAGCTAATGATCACTTGATCAAGCAATGTATGAAACTGAAGGCAAAGACGCTAAGAAGAAAGAGGTTGGATCAACTACAAGGTCCAATACAAGTGCAGCTATTGTAGAGTCCTATGTGAAAGGAGATTGTGATGCTGATGTAGATGTGGAGTGGGCTTTTAGTGGACTTATGATCCTTATGTCCATGATGGATGCATGTCAATTGATACAGATTCACATGTGTGATATTTTGACACTCGTGCTACAAAGCACATTACCTCACATTGTGATTTGTTTACCTCTCTCAAGTCTGTCCCTCATGGGAATACTGTCACTTGTGCCAACAATGCCTCTTATCCAATTCAAGTAGTTGGAAAGATTGACTGCAAATGGCATCTCTTTCGCACGTGTTGAAGCATTGTATGTACCTGGGATCAAGAATAATCTTTTGTCTATATCTTCACTTGCTAGACTTCGACTTGTAGTCAAATTTGTGGATGACAGATGTACATTACATGATCTCAGTCTCAGTGATGAAATTGTTGCATCTGGCATTTTATGCCACGGGCTACATAAGCTCATTTTGTATGCACATTTGGGCATCTGAATTTTTCCATTTTGCCGCGTTTATAAAAATCTGATATAATTGCTTCTTTGCCGCCTCTTGAAGCACCTATCAAATATGTTTGTGAAGGTTGTATTTGGGTAAGATGTAGCGTTCAAAGCTTCCAAAGGATGGTTCAGTTAGGGCCACATGCAGGTTGCAGCTTGTGCATAGTGATGTTTTGTGGGCCCATGCAAACTCCATCCTTGGGCAATTACCTTTACTTCGTGACTTCCAATGAAGATTACTCTAGGCATGCATGGGTGTATCCACTTAAGGTGAAGCCCGAAGTGTTTTTGTGCTTCAAGCAATTTCTGGCTATGGCTGAAAATGTCTTGAGATGTACTATGGGCACCCTTCGTTCCAATCGAGGGGGGGGGGTAAATGTCTCATGAAATAAATGCATTTCTGGCTAGTCATGGAATAAAATACCAATGTACAATTCGGTATACACCTCAGCAAAATGGTGTTGCTGAGAGAAAAAATAGATCACTACAAAAATGGCATGATGTATGGTCAAAAGGCAAGCTTTACCACATTCATTTTGGGTTGAGGCTATTATGTGTGCCACTTATGTACTTTTTAGGTGTCGTGCAAAGCTTTCTAGTCTATGACTCTATATGAAGCATGGCATGATAGAAAGTTTTCTATTGAGCACATGCATGTTTTTAGCTGTTTGGCATATGCATTGGTGCCACAAACACAACACAAAAAATTTGATGATAAGGATATCAAATGTAATTTTGTTGGTTATAGTGTCGAAAGCAAACGTTACGGGTTGTATCATCCAAACACAATGTGTATCTTGGTTTCACAGGATGTTGTGTTTGTGGAAAATTCTGTTCAGCCTTTGCTGTCATGTACTAGAGACAGTAACGTAAGCTCATAGGACATTTATGGCACTTTGTTGCCTCTTTTCAGTGGTGGAAGTTTGAATGTAAATTCGAATGAGGCAAATGCACAACCTATGGGGATTTCTGAAAATGTTACAGATCAGCCTAGTGCTGATGTAGATGTACATGATGTACTTGATGAGGAAAGGGTTGAGAATGAGAAGTCTAGAGGTATGCCAAAATTGCTGGTGCATACGTTGTGTGACAGTAAATTGGATGCACCTTTGTCTAGTCGTACTCATTTAGGTTCTTGCCATGCATCAGATTGTTATACTTTGGCTGTGTCTAGCTTATGTGATGTTGAGGAACCTCTGTCTTTTGATGAAGCACAGAATATTGGATGGATGCCATGTAATCTGAATATAATGCACTTATAGAAAATGACACTGCATGAACTTTATTTGATTTGCATCCTCGAAAAACGTCCATTGGTATGAAGTAGGTTTACAAGTTGAAATGCAAGCTGGATGGTGAGATTGATCGCTATAATGCTCGACTTGTTGCAAAGGGTTATGCACAACAAAAAGACATAGATTATGAAGATACCTTTGTGCCCACTTGTTGTATGACTACTGTGCATTTTGTATGTGCATTGGCAGCTCATTTTGATTGGGATTTACATCATCCAGACATTGTTACTGCTTTCTTTAATGGTGACATATTTGAGTAAGTTTATATAGCACAACCTCACAGTTTTGTCAAGAAATAACAAGAGGATAAAGTGTGCAAATGTAAGAAAGCTTTGTATGGGTTGAAGCAATCTCCTCGTGCTTGGTATGAGAAAGCTGATACTCATTTGGTCAAACGAGGCTTTTGTTAACAGTCCAACAAAAAGCTCTCATTGTCGTTCTCTATGTGGATGATTTGCTGATCACTGGACCAAGTGAAAGACTTATTGCTGAACTTAAGGCTGATTATAATGCTACTTTTAAGATGAAAGATGTGGGGCTGTTGCATCATTACTTGGGCATACAATTTCAGCAATGTGATAGTGGTATTGCCGGTCGATCCTTACATAGTGTCCGATGCTCTGCTAGTTATTTTGTCATACTTTTTTTTGATATTATGGTATACCCATATTTTTGTCATTGCATTAATATATGGTGGCCTGTTTCATTTAGATGGGGCATTTAAAGATTCTCTATTGTCATGCTCTCATGTCTCTGTGCACTCTATTTCACCCTCCACTATACTCTCTCTCTCTCTCTCTCTCTCTCTCTCTCTCTCTCTCTTCCCGCAATGTTGTGTACACATATATTCACCCTCCATAATAATATATTTTTCCTTGAGTACTCTTTCATTCATAACACCCATTCAAGGCTAGCACTAGTTGCTAGGTGCCTCTGGATGCAGTTAGGCTCCCATGCTTGGTCGGTGCTGAGAACTCCTCCCTTATGAAAACTCCTTCCCTATGAAAACGCTTCCGCAACTCTGATGTATATTGAAAATTTTATGAAGATATAAATTGTATATTTTGTTCATAGACCCCTCGGGAGGGTATCTCTCACTTGGTATCAAATCCAATGCTTAAGGTTAAGGAAATAGCCTAAAGCCTAGTCGGGTTAGTTATGCATCATGCACGCATTCTTGAATGATGTTCGGGAAAGAATATTGTATTCATGATGCATCTATGAGTGACATTGATTGGTTTATTTACTTGACTTGTCTTCTTATATGGGATTATGTGGTCTCGAGTTATGATGAAGTGATTGGAGGTTTCAACACGTGTATCAAAAATTTCTTTGAATGCTTGTTTTAGTAATGACTCTTGAGGTGACTTCTAACGTCTCATAACTAGCTAGATCTTGTCATTCAATTAGGTATAAATGACTATCCATTCCTTAGAAAATTATGGTTGAAATTTTTTCCTCCCGCCCACCCTTTTTTACTTATAGTGCGGGAAGATTAATCTAATGTATTGTTAATAATGTTCTGGATTTGACATGATGCAGTAATAGATCATGCTTCCTAGAGGAAATGGAGTACCTGCGTACCTCAACCGAGTATCATTAATCGTGACATCGATGCTATGCTTGAAAAGTCACAACTTGGGAACTTTAGCGGAGAAGGCAAAGATGTAGGCAAGGTTCTTGAGGACTGGATTGAGCGCATGGATTATTACTTTGATTTAGCTCATTCATCCACGGAGAACAAGGCTATCATTTCTAAGTTTAGAATTGAAAAGATGGCCAAGCGTTGGTGGAGAGACCATTGTACTGAGAATAATGTCAACCCTAATGCAACAACTTGAGATTATCGCAAGACTCTACTAAAGAAGAATTATCAGAACAAAGTGTATCATTCAAACCGTATAAATGAATTTCTTGATTGTACTCAGGGAACCAGAGATTTGGAATCATAGTATCAATATTTCTTGACCCTTGTCAAATATGCTCCAGTCGGAATGACTCAGGAAGTCAAAGTGGCACGATTCATGTCAGGCCTCCATAATCTTTTGAAGACTAGACTTCAGACCTTATGCATTTTTCAGATGTTCTTGATGCGGGTAAACCGATTGAGCTCAAAATATCAAATGGTAATAAAAGACCTCGACCAAAGGATGAGTCTAGATGTTCATATTCTCATACTGGAGAAGCCATATTACGTAGGAGCGCAATAAGAGATCACCTTTGCTTCAATTGTTTTGAGTCTGACCATGCGTCTCGAGATTGTTCGCTTAATGATCCAGAAAATTATGAACTTGCAAGACAAAATGATGCTCAAAGTACGGATACTAACAAAAACCTTAGATATTCACAGTCTGGGTCTAATACAAACCAGAGACCACCACAAAACCAAGGGAATTTCTAACCTGGGAATCCAATCTTTACAAGAAATGGACAATTAAATTGACCAACTTGTTCAGGAGGAGATCAACAACCTCAAGGAGGAACCCAAGCCAATAGAACTCAAAATGCTTGAGGTGGAGGAAATCCATCAAATGTTTGTACCCATGCAGCTACTACAGATGAAGCAGAAATTCAAGAACTTTCGGTGCCTTTTGGAGTTCTTAATGCTCCAACATTATTCAATGTTGTGGCAGAAATCTCTCAGGACACGATCATAATTGAGAAATAAAACAGTCAATTTAGCCTATATTTTAGACTTACTCATTTGTTATTCATGTCGAGGTGAGGACACCTCAAAGTTTTCAAGTGTGGGAGGATGTAAGATCCCCAAATCTTGGGTCTCTTTTGAAAAATAAGAAAAATAGATTCTAATGTCCGTTTTGCCGAATTTTGATTTAAGATGCTTGATTGGCAGTATTCTAAGGTTCTAAAGTAAAAAGCAAGGTCATTTCCATGTTCTAGTAGGTGAGACAGACATTTGGTTCAGTTTTGAGAAAATTTGCTATTTGTCGCTTTTTTTGCTTCTTATGCTTTTAGGTGCTTTTTTGCAAAAAGCAGGGTCGGATCCTTAACCTACGTGTTTCAATGAAGCTATGGTTCAATTTTACAAAAATCTATTTTTTGAGTGCTTTTCACACTATTTTTAGCTTTTCATGATTTTTAGTACTTTTTAGTGAAAAGCGAGTCCGCTTTCTTAGTCCGCTTGCTTTTTTCTCCTTTTTACGCTATTTTTAGCTTTTCGTGCTTTTCGGTGTTTTTGAAAAACAATGTGCTTTTTAGAATGACCGAAGCATAAATATATTAATTTTAGTCTCCATCGAATTTAAAAATGACTAGTCTGAGAAAAAAAGGGATTAAATGAGATTTTTATGAGAATTATTTTTATAAAAAGCAGTACGGTATCATATTGGGTTTGAATATATGTATATATAGTGTCTTTCATTCATGACACTCATCACTTGGCGCTCGACGGGTAAGATCTTCACTATGGATCTTGCCCAGACGGATGAACTAAGTGTGAAGAGTGGGGGGAGTTAACTAGGAGTGAGCTCGGTTTATCTATGTAGAGTGCACCCCCCATGGCATGATGCGCATGATAGTATGACGGTAAACCCTTTTCCATGCCACATGGGGGTCATTGGTTCGATTCCCTCCCAAGGGGTGGATGGTGTACTGTACTGCACTTTTTCCCCCGCCCCTAGTTTACCTGTAGTTCACCACTCTATGTGGTCCCATGGCCATCATTTCCATATGGGAGGATGCGATGAGCATCAAACAACTATGGATTGTGGCATCATGGTAGGCAACTTTGATACAACCACAATTGAGGCATAGTATTGCGGGACCATTGAGATGATTCTCAAGATGGATTTTTGTTCTTTTCAAATGTATCTATTCAAATATATATGGTTCTAGAATGTCTCCATAAGATATAAACATTGCCTTTTTTCCCCCTAGTTTAAGACTCCTACTACTCTGTTGCATTTTCTTACCAATTCTCCTGAGTTGCCCCCCAATCTTAGGGTAGTCCACGTCAGGGCTAACAGTTTGTCATGAACCTCCACCCCTCTCCACTTTCCACCTTTTGAACCAAGTTGAGCTACTTCTATCATATCTTTCACTGCTTATAAGAACTCTTTGCAGTGACACTTAGCCATCTTGAGAAGCGGGCTAGTGAAGGCAATATAAGGAAGCATAAAGGCATTTATCACTTTTATCCGACTTGGGAATGGGAGAAGAGCATACTCCCACCTACTCATTTTTGTTTTGATTTTGTCTAGCACCCACTCAAATCTTTGCTTGTGAGTTATGTCCACCCCCAAGGGGGCTCCTAGATGTCTGAAGATATTCCCTTTTGTGACAATCTCCCCCGACCAGTCGGAAGGGTCAAATGAGTCATTTTTTGATAGGGAGATTAGCCTTGACTTCTCTATATTACATTGGGACCCCGAAGCTACTGAGAATATTTGTACAATCTCCAGAGCTTTCCTTATGACCTGGGGGCGGGGGCACACCTTCAAGAAGAGATAGAATCGTCTGCAACAAGTTTTGCTTTGATTTGGCTGTTTCCTGGCAACTCCAGGCCGTGCAACTCCCCTCGTTACGCACTAGCTTCGAGAACTCCATTTTGCATTGGTCCCCCTGGCTTTCCAAAGTTGTATATCCACCAGAAATTCCCTATTGGATAGAGACAGTCAGGAAGGTGAATAATAAGGGTCTGAATCGATTGGGGCACTTCTGGGATAGTGACAACAAGAGTTGGAAAACCATTGATCTCCTGGCTACCCAATTCAAACTGAATAGCTTGGAGGTCTTGCTGGTCCACAAGGTGAGGAAAGAGCTTGACAATATAGTGAAGCCTATTTATAATTCGGAGTTTGACTGGAACTCCTGGAAATATCCCGGAAGTAGTCTCTTAGGGAAACCCATGTGAAAGACATTTACCATACAATGATGCAAAAGAAGAATTGGTCTAGCCCCCTCAACAAGATATGGAAAAAACAATGGTCGGAGGAAAGGTCGGAGCAAGTAATGGAGAACATCTGGAAGCCAAAGGTTCCGCAGCACGTGAAGGTATTTTTTTGGAAGGTAATTTGGGGTGCTCTACCGGCGGGGGTGAAGATTTAGGAAAGAGGGACTCGGTCAGATCGATGCTTGGGGTGCAGGTTGGCTAGTGAAGATCTGGCCCACTTTTTCATGGATTTCCCAACCATCAAAGGGCTCACACGAAAAATATGTAAATGGGTCCAAAGAACATGGAAAATTGGTTTTTACAAGACTGATCTATTCCTTGGAGGTAAGAATTCAGGTGGTCTTGCCATCCTCATCAGCACTCAAATCGTCGAGTACTTCTTCTTGCATAATGTATGGCAGACAAGGAATTGCCGTGTGTTTGAAGGAGGCCTTCAGGTGGCAAGCTTCGCAGAAATTATACAAGAAAGCAAGGTGCTAATTTGGACACTTGGGCGCAAGCAACACTCGGAGGATTGGTCTAGGACTAATTGTGCCTTGATGTCAGCAGAGGGTATGCCTAGGATGGGGGAAAATCTTGTCTATCGGTAATTAAAAGATCTCAGAAGAACATGATAATGGACCTTTTGTATCAAGGATAAGGGGGCGAGTTGGTTGGGATCGTTGCCGATGTAATTATGGTCCCTGGATGATGTCATGGCTCAGCACGAGCATGACAAGACATTGTAATTTTTTGGGTTGAGTAATATAATTCACTCAAAATTTTGTGTTTTGGAAAAAAAAACAAAAAGTTATGCACATTGGCTTTACATGGTATAGTCCGAATTCTACCATAAGGGGAAGTATGATAACTTAGTACTTCCAAAAGATTGTCAGGAGGTATGTTTCCTATGTGACTCAAAAAGCATTAAAACTATAGGATAAGTAGATATTATAATTATATCTAACATTTTGTTGCTCAATGTCCATAAATGTGGGTTATCTTCTGTTACCATATACATGTGGTAGTGATGTGTGTGAACACACTAGGACCGCCAGGGCATTTTTTCCCTCTTTAGGAGGTTTTTTTCCCCGTGCATTGTATATACGCCCATCACTCTAGGGCTATCTATTTTTCCATTGCACACTAAGTAACACACTCTCTATTGTGTGCCTTGAGCTTCCTTCATCTTCTCCAAGCTGTGTGTTTCTCTGCAACCGTAATTCCAACAATTGGTATCAGAGCAGGTCACGTCCTCCCGGGCTTAGTCGCCAGCTGCTCCAACACACACCTGCTCACTTTCTCTGATTTCAGTGAGCTTTGGCAATCATTCGTAGGTCGAAAAATATTTTGGGCCTTCGTTTCCACTACAGACAGTACTCCATAGGCTATTTCGTCATTTTGTGCATAATTTCTGTCAGTGCCATTTTCTGCATAACATGTGCCTTATAGTCTTCTACATTTTGTGCTATATAGCACGTGTTGTTCCCGCTCGATTTCTTCTATTTTCGGGCATTTTTCACATCAGGTGCAACATTTACCATGGCTGACAACAACAACACAGATGTGTTCAAGATGTTTGCTGCTGAGGACAGGTTGGATGGGGACAACTACCCTATGTGGGCTTATATGATGCAACATGTTCTTGTGTAAAAGGGCGTCTGGAACATTGTGCAGGGCATTGATGTACGTCCTGGTTCTGAAGATGTAGGCGATGTTGAGGATGTTGCAAGTCTTGCTGCTGTTAGAGTTGTTTTGCCTACGGCAAAACAAGCTCGTTGGGATGTTAAGGAAAGTGCACCACAACAAAGTCAATCAGAATTGCATACCAAATAATTTCTTTGTCTAACATGTGCTTCAATAGTGTTGCTCTTCTTGCATAATTGTGGTGTTATAGGTCTATCTCCCAATCCCTCTCTTATGATAGACAATTGTACAAAGTGCCAAGCTATCCATGCACTAGATTTGCCTTTTCCCTCAAAAAGCTTCATGGAACAGAGATGAGAATCTCTTTAGATGATCATCTATCCAACTGCAGCGGAGAGGCAAGAAATACATGATGTAAGGTATGAGAATAGCCTATACTATCCTCAATTCGATGTGAATAGGCCATTTAGCAATGCCATCAAACAATCTTAACGCTTCCTCAGTAAAAACCCATTCAAATTTCTATGAATGACTTATCCGAACCTTGAGTGGGTAACCGAGTTGTTTGAAAATGTGGCCCTTGGGAAATGTCTTACCTCCCTAAACAAATCATGTCAAAGCCATCTGGAGTAATGTGCACTAGGTAAGATCTCTCCAAATTGAGATATAGTCATGTAGCCATGGAGTGTATGCCCAAGTAGGGAATTTGCATTGTAATGTTGGTGTTGTCTACCTATAGGAAAACAACTCTATCATCTACAAATCCCAATCCTGCCACTTGATGCTACCCTAGTGTGGGACATGTGGTGTTGCCATTGCCTGCCTTGACTTGAAAAAGGGAAAATAGAGGATGAATAGCAATCGCAATCAAAAGTGGGCTAAGTGGGCATCTGAGCCTGACACTTCTAGCTATCCAATCTACATGCAATGACTTCTTATATCGGGTAGTCTTTGGTATTTGTCTTTAGGACCCTTTTGCACCTTTGAGACTTGATTCTAGGAAAACTTCCAAAATTTATCCCTAGCTTTAGGACTTCACTTAGGACCTTATCCTATACGACCCTTGTACTGACAGAGCGAGGCCTCTGGGCTCCCATTGTACATGAATCCATTGTGTGAGAGCTCCTACAAGGGATCTGAGTTCATGGAAAAAGACAATGGAAACTTTGTCATCAAGTGCATTCTGCCAACTATGGAAGGTGTCAATGTTGCCCATGACATCACCCCGAGGATGAACTTGAAGAGCTTGTATAAAGGAAGAGGCAATAGGATTAGGGGGACACTGATCAAACAACAAATAAGGATTGAAATCTATTTCCTTTGTATGAGTTTTCACCTTGAGAAGAAGCCCTTGAAAGGGGAATGCCAGTTCTTAATGGGATAGAGGGGTAGCCACTTAAGGGACATGCATAGGGCTCGTCGCAAAAGCCATGTAGGTAGAGGACCTGGATATAACCTATTGACGTATAGCCAAACATTCCCAAAGTGGAAGATGAGCAAGGAAGATGGACAACAACTTCACATAAATAGGAGAAACGGGACGTAATAGCACATGTTTTGAAAGTATCTAGGCTAACTCTTTTTCACATACCTTGACCACTAAGTAACACCTATATTTAATGCATGGGAGAGTAATGGGATCGATGCTCCGAGTTGGGGGGGCGGGATCTCGAGGCGCATTAAACCTGGCCAGCGTGAAAAACGAGGTGTGACGTCGAAAAAAAGAAGGGCACTAAACCTGGCCTGCGAGAAAAACGAGGCACGCCATCGAGATTTGAACACGTGACCTCGCAGTCCAAGTTTAGGGTCACATAAGCTAACCACCTCCCCCATGCGCACATTGTGTATCCCAAACCGTTTTTACGATGTAATATAGTGAGTTGATATCCATTGCCCACATTGTCCAAATTTAGTGTGTGTCCAGGTTTAGTTTTTGAGAAGACACCTGCGGCTGCGATCTTTTCGGTCTTCGTGCGTGATCTTTTCCGCCCTTGATCCCCCTTGAATATAGGTGTCACTTAGTGTTGAGGCATACCATGCCCGGAGGCAACGTCGTGCTTAGCTTGGTCGTGCTTATGCCCTACAAGCTAGCATGCAAGGCATCTTTTCCTTGGTCAAGAATTATCCAAAACGTGGTTGGCACATTAGCATCGTGTGATGCCCGTCTAAAAGAACTGCGGCGCGATCTCCAGTCAAGAGTCAAAGGTCTCAGCACGTGCCCACTGCCTACAATCCCATTGCCATTAGATTGATGAGCAGTAGATTAATATTTTTTCGGTAAAAACGTTCCGTTAGGTAATAGATTATAGAACGTGCTTAATATAAATTCTTTTAGTACGTGAGTGACTGCCATCGAGCACTTGCATAAACATAGTAAGCCATGACGATTCGCGTCGGGGTCTGGCTGAATTGGTTAATGGCCAAAGCTCTGGACGACTTCCAGAAGTGTGCTCTCTCTCTCTCTCTCTCTCTCTCTCTCTCTGGTTGATATTGTATATACTGTGTTGAATTAGGGAAGAGAGGAAGGTGCTTAACGAGCCGCATATCGTCCGCCCCATAATCCGCCGCCGTCGTGATCTATCGCATCCAGCCTGTCTTTCGAGTGGAGACCGTGATCAGCACTGGCCACAACGCCAATGACGCTCTGTCACTTGGCACTCAGATGCTGTTTGAGACGCCCAACAGCAATAAGCTCACCACGTCGCCTGCTGCGATCTACCAGATTTTCTGTAATGTAGTCTACAACCAATTTTTTTCTTGAAAGTGATCAGTACAATATACGTCTGCCAATCCATTCTTCCTCTTCGCCCTCGAGGCTATGCTCGGCGGCGGCGACTGCGCGTGCAAGTTATGGATATAACTACGCGCTTGCAATGCACATCGATTGGGTCATGTATGTTCCTGCCTGGAGGCTATTTGAGCATCATTCGATTTGTTCTGGGCTCCATGGTATGGCTGATGTCTGATGTATCAAGCAGTGTTAGTAAAAAACCGGGGTCTAGAGTATTTTAACCGGCTGAAAATATAAAGTCCCGGTTAGATTTTGAGTTTGCCTTTAAGAAAACCGGCAAATTTACACAAGTTTTAGTGCTGGTGTGGTTGTTATGTCTGATGTGTCACCAAGGTCAGGTTTACATGTCAGTGGTCACCAAGCTCAGGACTAGTCACCAAGGTTATGTCTGATGTGTCAACAATGTCAAGTTACATGTCAGTGGTCACCAAGGTCAGGACTAGTACTCAGGAGTTGCTGCATAAATTAATTAAGAACAATGATATTAATTTGTTGCGGATATGTGTCATTTTGTCTATTACTTTGTGTATGTCTCAATGCTCATACGTCACTTCCAAGGAGTTACACTATTAGAAGAAGAAGAAGAAGAAGAAGAAGAAGAAGAAGAAGAAGAGAGTTTTAACGTCGTAGGAGACTATCCCAAGAGACCTTAAAGATCTAGCCGACGAGGAGAGTTGAGCTCAAGATCTGTTATTCAAGAGGGCAATGGCATAACCAATCCACCACACTTGGCTGATAAAAAGAAGAGAGGTGGTGTTCGCCGCAGGAGATCAGAAGTTTGTTTTTCTTTAAATTTTTTTCTATATTTATTGTGGGCGGTAATATAGATAGCCCCACCATTGTGTGTGCAGTAATATTAATACTTCTACTCAAGGTAATATCCAATTTATATATTATTTTATTTTAATTGACTAAACACAACGGGTCGTTTACAAATACATAAATATTATATTAAATACTTCTACTTAAGGTAGTATCTAATTAACATATCATTTTATTCTAATTGACTAGAGACAACGAGTCGCTTATAAATACACAAAATCTTAAAGTAGAACCAAATGTAGACAAATGCATACACAATCAATTTCATGTAAAATATAAAAAATAGATATACATGAAATCGTAATTCATCATACGCGAGGTCATTATTACAAGCACCTTCATCTAGCTCTAGATCCATAGCACCCAAATCAACAAAAAGATCGAGTGATTCCTCTTTCGAGGCATCCCCAAGAGAGTCATCATCGGCATCTCTCTCATAAACTACTGCTTTGTCATCATCGTTGTCATCATCATGTAGTTGAGACGAAGAATGCGACACATCCATATCCATCTCTTGATCCTCATTCATAGCATCCACATTGATAGGTACCGAGGGGATGTAAACATGGATATACCTCTAGGAGTCACTTGAACAATGAAAGAAAACCATGGTTAAGAGATAAATGGGATGAAGATAGCCCACATTTATGGACATTGAGCAACAAAATGTTAGATATAATTATGATATCTACTTATCCTATAGTTTTAATGCTTTTTGAGTCACATAGGAAACATACCTACTGACAATGTTTTGGAAGTATCAAGTTATCATACTTCCCCTTATGGTAGAATTCGGACTCTACCATGTAAAGCCCATGTGCATATCTTATGGAGACATTCTAGAACCATATATATTTGAATAGATACTTTGAAAACAACGAAAATCCATCTTGAGAATCATCTCAATGGTCTCACTGGTGGTTGTATCAAAGTTGCCCACCATGATGCCACAATCCATAGTTGTTTGATGCTCATCCCATCCTCTTATATGGAAATGATGGCCATGGGACCACATAGAGTGGTGAACTAGGGGTAAAGTAGGGGCGGGGTAAAGTAGAGTACACCGTCCACACTTGGGTGGAATCCAGCCAATGATCCCCATGTGACATGGAAAAGGGTTTACCATCATACTATCATGCGCACCATGCCATGGGGGTTGCACTCTACATAGATAAACCTAGTTCACACCCCTCCTTAGCTTATCCCTAGTTCACACCCCTCCTTAGCTTATCCCTAGTTCACTTCTAGTTAACTCCCCCCCTGTTCACACTTAGTTCATCCGTCTCGGCAAGATCGATAGTGAAGATCTTACCCGTCGAGCGTCGAGTGATGAGTACCCTGAATGAAAGACACTATATATACATATATTCAAACCCAATATGATACGGTACTGATTTTTATAAAAATAATTCTCATAAAAATCTAGTTTAGTCCCGTTTTTTCTCAGGCACTACAAGAGGTTGTGTGCTCTTGTGACGCTGTTAGCGACGGAAATACACTGGGGTTTTATAACCCCCGGCGTCGCTAATAGCGTCGCTATATGCGACGCTATATAGAGACTCTCATAGCGACGGTCATAGCGACGGTTATAGCGATGTTTACGCAGAAGTCTATAGCGACGCTCCAGAGCCATAAATAGCGACGGTTATAGCGACGCCCGAGAGAATTTTTTTTTGGTGACAGGGCATTGAATGCCCTGCCACCCATCAACCATGTTGTACTTGATTCACTTTAAAAAAAAAGTGCAAGGGTAGATAATAGACCCAAAATAATCACCCACAAGACGCATTGTTTGCAAAATTGACAAGCATAAAATTGACAATTGTACACATCATAGGCAAAATGAATTGATTGGCAAATGTAATAATGAAAATTGTACAACATCATAGGCATAAAGAATTGATTGGCAAAATGAACTGCGGTGACAAATGTAATAATATACATGGTTCAAAAAGACGTATAAAATCCGCCTCATGATACATAAGCTATGAGAAACCCTAAACTAATGCTATCTAGCTACGGCTAAACTGACGACGTTTAGTCAGACGTCTCATCGCGTCCAAGCGGCGTATCTGTCGGATTCTGCAAAAAAAAGACAATAAGAGAGCTTTCAGTAAGTATAAACATATAACGACATTTATAAAACAATACAAAAAATAGAAAAGAGTAAACCCTAATACTAACCACGCCGCCGCGAGAACTGAGAATGTCCATCAGTGCGTTTAAGCCCTTCCTGCCTGCGTACTCGCGCTCGTACGGTGTCGGATCACGTCCTGTCATTGACCACTGTCATTACTAGCTAGTCGTACATTGCAAACTTACCTTGGTCGCGCAACCCCGAGAGTTCTCCCACTATTCCTCAGTCACGTCGTCACCACATTGTTGTGCGCTTTTCAATTGGTTGTGCAACCATCTTAAGCTCATGAATGTTGGTAGGCTCTCCAGACCCGTCAGATAGTGCATCGGTGGTCGTCTTCCCCGTCTCCACTCGATTCGTGCCCTTTGTCGCTCTTGCTTTGCATCCTCATATTGTGAAATCCACTTTTGCATCACTGGATTGTGAAGCATGCAAAATCGGTTGATTTTAGCCTCTAGATCTTCCGTCATCTTCTTCTCAACACCGAGATTGCACAGGACAATCCCAGATATGCGCTCATCATCTATGGTTCGCCATAGCGTGTCCCGGGATTTATCAAATCCGTCTAGCCACTCTCCAATGTACACTAGGGACTCTGATACCAACCAACCTTCTGCCATGCTACCCTCTGGACGTGCCTTTTGACGCACATATCCCTTAAGCGTTTTCATGAAACGCTCTAAGAAGAACATCCATCTGGAATGAACTGTGCCAGCTATTTCCACCTCATCAACTATGTGAACAAGAAGATGCATCTGAATGGTTAGCATGGTAGTAAGATGGTCCCATAGTAGATTACCCACATTCTTGAATATGTGCATTGGATCGAGCAAGTGATTGATCATGAGTCGGGGCCAATATGGTAACTCGTACCATAGAGATAGTCTCTTCATCCCTGGAGGCAATCTGTCATCGCACATTTCCTTCTGCTCTAACCATGCTTGTGCAGACATCCTTGGTGGCTCTCTTCCCAAAAAGCCGTCGCGTAACACATGATTCTCTGGAAGATACGCTTGATGACCTTCGTAGATTTGCTTCTTCAGTGAGGGCGCCCTACGTGCATTTAGTCTAGGTCCACATGTGACACAGGCTCTGTATCAGCTTGTTTGAAGCCCTGCATGTATACACATGATAATAGATCAACTATGGGAAAAAACAAGATCTACAGTGTCTGAGTGAGGAGTGTCAATAGATCACCTGAGCATTCTGTTAGCCCCGGATAGTCATGCATGGTCCACATTAGAATGCCTCTGATCAAAGTATTCCGTCGTCCTGTGTGTCGGCTCATATCCACCACCTCTATGCCAATCCACAATTGTTGTAGCTCTTCCAATAGTGGATGAAGATACACATCCATATTCTCCACTTTATATAGCCCTGGCACAATCAAGCTTAGCCATAGGTGCCCCTTCTTCGTAGTCAACCACGGGGGAATGTTGTAGTTGACGATGACAACGGGCCATACACTGTAAGATGTTGATCTTTGACCAAATGGATTTACGCCATCCATAGCCAGGCCTAAGCGCAAATTTCGAGCTTCCTTGGCAAAATCTGACCATGTTCCATCTATATGTTTCCAGGCTGCGCAATCTGCAGGAATTCGTAGCACACCATCGGAAGATTTATTCTCCTCATGCCATGATGCTAGGGTGGCCATGGACTTGCATTCGAAGAAATGCTTGATGCGAGGAAGCAGAGGAAAATGTCGCAAAACCTTTTGTGGAATTTTTGTCCCGTGGAGATCTACTCGATATCTTTCGGAATCACATTTCGGACACTTCTCCATGTCTATGTATTCCCCTCTGAAAAGAATGCAATCATTAGGACAAGAGTGGATAGAATTGTAATCCATCCCCAAGTTTCGCAAAATCTCTCTTGCTTCATCTCGGGAATCTGGCATCACATTGTCAGCTGGTAGTATGTGCTCTTTAAGCAATCTACACAACATAAAAATACGATACAGTCGTGTAAAAATCTATCAGATCATTATACATTTAGAGTTTTATTAAAGTAAACTAATTGTAATAGATCACCTGAAAAGCGCTGTGACGCTAGTGTCACTCCATCCAAACTTTGCCTGCATGTTGAGAAGAACCAGGAGTGCTTTCAATCTAGACATACGTGCTCCATTATACAATGGCGTATCGGCTTCACTTTTCATATCATCATAGATAAGCCTTTCTGAATCCATGATCGTCTCGATCATTTTATCAATCTCGGGCTCAAACATTGCCTTGTTGGGAATGTGCTCTACATGATCATCCCCCGAGCTGTCAGAGGCTACATCTTGTGGCCTCACATATGCTGCTTGACCAAAGCGCCTGCGAACACGTCTATTGGGTTGCAAGATTGCTGCTTGTTGGCCAGCGTCAAAGTCCGAAGAGTTATAATTGGCAACAACTCGATCTATAATAGATGGATCGAACTCGCCAAATTTGCGAACGTGCTCCAAAGAAACACGTCTTGTCCGTCACACAGCATGCTTGCATTGATTACAAGGACATAAGACCCTCGTTGAGAGATAGGTGTTTCGATTGGACGTCCCACATCCTCGTCACTACTCATAATGAGGATAAAAATCTTATAACCTGGACAACAAATTTAATATTCTATTGGCATTCTTCGTCTTATCTCTCTCTCTCTCTCTCTCTCTCTCTCTCTCTCTCTCTCTCTCTCTCTCTCTCTCTCTCTCTCTACCTCACATTCTCTAGTCATGTCCAATCCCCGCACACCTCCGTCTAGAGGTGCACGGAGATCAGAACCACCGGGTTATAATCTCGTCTTTATTGGTCAATACCTATATTTGTCGGTACAAGAAATCTACAGACCCACGTCTACATGATACTGCATGTGTGTGTGTGTGGGTAAACCTAAATAAACCTAAGTCTTATCTAATATAACATAAATCTAAATCTAACGTAAATTATGTTATATTAAAAACAAAGAACTAAACTAACAGGGATTATAAGAACCTTAAAACTGATTTAACACATAATTTTTCACATAACTCGGCAAGAGTTGGCATTCTCATCACTAAAGATGTGAGAGTTAACTTCCGGCGGTGACGCTGCCTCATCTCCATCCACATCTGACGACAGCAATTGGCCCTTTGGACCGTTCTTGCTCTTGTTACTAACTTTGAAGTTGCTGTTGAATGACTAGAGGTTGTGTAGATGGTCATTGTCGGGGATGTAGTGACTCTTGCCGCCCTGAAGATCCACCTTCTTCCCTATCTTCTGAAGACATTTCACCAGTACTTTTGGATCGACGGAGCCCACCATGAGTGAAGGCAGCAATACCCTATATTCCATTGAGGGATTTCTTCACCCGCTTCATGCAGGCATCGCAGTCTATGGAGACCTAAATCTAATCTAATATAACGTAAATCTAAATCTAGCGTAAATAAACGTAAATCTAACTAAAAATAAATCTAAATCTAATCTAATTTAACTTAAATAAACCTAAATCTAATTTAACGTAAGTCTACATCTAACCTAATCTTTAACGTCTTTTAGGATAGTTTCCTACAACGTTATAACTCTCTTCTTCTTGTGTGTGTGCGTGTGTGTGCCAATAAAAAGAGATAAATGGTATAACCTTTCTATCACCCATGCCAAGTATGATAGATTGGTTATGCCATTTCCCTCTTGAATAACAGGTCTTGAGTTCAACTCCTCGTCGGCTAGATCTTTAGGTCTTTTAATTTTAATTAGTTTCCTACGACGTTAAATTAGTTTCTCTCTCTTTCTCTCTCAATGTGTGTGCGTTTTTTTGTTTATGCATGTTTTCTATCTCTTTTCCTCTCTAAATGTGTGCGTTTTTTGTTTATGCATGTTCTCTCTCTCTTTTCCTCTCTCAATGTGTGCGTTTTTTGTTTATGCATGCTCTCTCTCTCTTTTCCTCTCTCAATGTGTGTGTGCATTCTTTGTTTATGTATGTGTGTGTGCGTTTTTGTATTCGTACTTCTACCACTGAAAAGGGGCAACAAAGTGTTATAAATGTCTTCTGAACTTACATTAATGTCTCTAGTACATGACAATGCTCAAAGGCTAAACAGAATCTTCCTCAAACACAACATCCCATGAAACTAGAATACGCTTTGTTTGTGGATGATACAACCTGTAACTTTTTCTTTCAACACTATAACCATCAAAAATACATTTGACAGCCTTATCATCCAACTTTTTGCGTTTTGTTTGTGGCACGAAAGCATATACGAAATAGCCAAAAACACGCATGTGCTCAATAGAAGGATTTCTATCATGCCATGCTTCAAATGGAGTAATAGACTGCAAAGCTTTTGCAGGACACCTGTTTAGTATATAAGTGGCACACATGATGGCGTGAAGCCAAAAAGAATGCGGCAAAGCTTGACTTTTGACCATACATAATGCCATTTTCGTAAGTGACCTGTTTTCCCTCTCAGCAACACCATTTTGTTGAGGCGTATAAGGAATTGTACATTGATGTTTTATCCCACGAATAGCCAAAAATGCATTAAATTCATGAGACATATACTCCTCCCCTGGATCGGAACGGAGGGTGCCCATAGTACATTTTGAGACATTTTCAGCTATAGCCAAAAATTGTTTGAAGCAATAAACACTTCAGACTTTGCTTTAAGCGGAAATACCCATGCATGCCTAGAGTAATCATCAATGAAAGTCACAAAGTAAAGGTAATTACCCAAGGCCGGAGTTCGCATGGGCCCACAAATATCACTATGCACAAGCTGCAACCTGCATGTGGTGGCCCTAATTGAAGCATCCTTTGGAAACTTATAACACTGCGTCTTACCCAAAATATAGCCTTCACAAACATGTTTGACAGGTGCTTCAAGAGGTGAAAAAGAAGCAACCATATCAGATTTCTGTAAATGCAGCAAACTGGTAAACTTTAGATCCCCAAAACGTGCATGCCACAATTTTGCATCTGAACAGCCCTTGAATCTTCAACTGCATTTGCAAAATTTTGACCACACTTGTCATACAATACAGCCCATGGCACAAAAGGCCAGATGCAACAATTTCATCACCAAAACCGAGATCATGAATTGTACATCTCTCATCCACAAGTTGAACTATGAGACCAAGTCTAGCAAGTGCAGATACAAACAAAAGGTTCTTTTTTATCCCAGGTACATACAATGCATCAACAAGTGTGAAAGAAGTACGATTTGTAGTAGTAAGCACAATCTTTCCAACTCCTTGAGCAGGATAAGAGGCATTGTTGACACAAGTCACCGTATTCACATGAGGGACAGACTCAATAGAGGTAAACAAATCATGATGTGAGGTAACGTGCTTTGTAGCACCACTATCAAAATATCACACATGTGAATCTGTAGCAACTGGCATCAATGCATCATGGACAATAGGATCATGAGTGCACTTTGCACTAAATGCCCATTTTGCATCAATATCAGCATCACAATCTCCTTTGACAGAAGACTCTACAATCGCTGCACTTATATTGGACCCTATAGTGGATCCAGCCTCTTTCTTCTTAGCCTCTTTTGCCTTCAATTTTGGAGACTGCTTGATCAAGTGATCATTAGCTTTACAATAATGGCAACACATCTTCTTTTTGCCCTTATCACCGTAATTGCCGGATGAAGTGTTGTCAGCATAAGCATTAGGAACAGACGTTTTGCCACTCGCAGTAGAACCATAAGAAGTGGTTACATTGATGCTCCCACCTTTTCTTTGAGTTGCAGTAAAGGCCTATTCAACTGCACGCTGCCTAGTCCTATTTTTTTTGAAAAGTGACTCTTGCAACAGCAATGTGCATAATGCATCAAACTTGACAACTTCACGATTTCCTTGGGTCATAAGTCTCCAAGTACTAAATGGGTCATTTTTGTAAGCATATCAACAACCACAAAAATAGAGTCATACCCCAAAGATGTAGGAAGTACTGTAATAAAATCCATGGATATGCATTCCCATTTCATTTGTGGTGCATCAATAGGTTGAAGCTTACCGAGGTATCAAACTAATCGTTCAACTTTAATACGTTGACATGTTAAACACCTTGTAACATAGTTCAACACATCACGCTTTAGTCTTGGCCAAAAAAAACCCTTCCTTAACGTAGAGTAAGTCTTAATGTATCTTGGGTGTCTTGCTATAGGTATATCATGAGGTTCCTGTAGTATCTGAAGTTTGATCCCACCTTGATTTGGGATACAAAGACAGTTACTGAAGTAAAGTTCATCGCCTTTAATGTGGAAGCCTTTGATTTGCCTCTCTTGCTTCTCCGTGCGATTATTTAAGTTCATCAAGCACTAGATTTTTATGCAATACGGGCCTTGAGACATACCTTCTTGAATAAGGTCACTTAAGGAGGTAGTAGAGGTTGTGACAGGCGCTACAATACTCTTCCTGCTTAAGGGATCGGCCACAAGATTTTCCTTCCCAGGTTTATATTCGATTCCAAAATCATATTCTCATAACAACTCCATCCATCTTCGTTGTCCCATATTAAGGTCAGGTTGGGTATAGATTCACTTCAGGATTTTATGATCAGTATGTATTTCAAATCTCCTTCCAAGAAGATAATATCGCCATACTTTAAGACCATTCACAACGGCCAATAATTTTGAGTCATGTGAAGGATAATTCAACTCATACGTGCATAACTTATGATTAATTTTTTCTTTCTTTTTATGCTCATTTTAGCTTTTCATGCTTTTTCGCACTTTTGGAAAACAATGTGCTTTTTAGGATGACCTAAGCATAAAAGTATTGATTTTAGTCTGCGTTGGATTTAAAAATGATCACCCTGAGAAGAAACGAGACTAAATGAGATTTTTACGAGAATTATTTTATGAAAAGCAGTACCGTAAATATGTCGGGACAGTACGGGAAAGTCCAAATTATTTCGGGGCATCATGGTGCGTCATAGTGTAGTCATGGTTTCATTAATGCAGGGATACTATCCAGTTAGTCATTTTTCACTGCCAAAAAACTGGAGTCTTTTCTCAAAAGTTTGCAGCTAATCGAAACTGAGAGGGGGTGCTAATATCTTGCCTTGGGCATCACTCTTGCTTGCAGCAATGCCTATAAATTGGCAGTGAGTGCTCATTTTTCAGTGTCGTCTATTGCGTCTACTACTGCAAGGCAATACTTACCTATTATACGGAGTGGTGCAAGATCTTCATCACCATCTCCATAAGATCTTCTCTCTCATTTACAGGAAGAAGAAGAAGAAGAAGAGGAAGAAGGAGAAGAAGAAGAAGAATAAGGATGCTCTCTCTCTACTTGCGTGCGTGCATAAAAAGCACTTTTCATTTCACATCATAGAAGCGGTAGGAAGACTATTTTGGTCATAACTCACAAACCGTTATCAATCAGCCCAAACCCTTTAAACCAGTGATAAAACGCATCATTTAGAACATTTTATCTCTTGGGTGTCATGTGAAAATCACACATGAGCTAAGAGATACGGTCAAAAAACAGCTAGTTGCCCACTACACGGTCAAAATTTTGGACCCCAGGCTCTTTGGAGAACCACTATATCGATTAACTCGATGGGCAAACCCACTTAGCCAATTGTAAATATTGATTAAACTTGATTAAACTACGCGTGTAGGGGTGCTACCTAGGGTAGTACCATATGACATCATGAGTTAACGCTTATGTATGATTTATGGTTTATTTTGGTGAGTTTATTTCAGTTATTAGATGTCCATAAGCTCATGTGAGCGTATATGGTAAGTCAACCCGAACTGCATAGGCAGGTATGAATAAGGTGGATTTCTTTTTCGGTTACCGTTTGTTGTGTGAGTATCATATGGGTAAAGTGATGTGATAGGGTGTTATTCTATATTATGGATCTCAACTTCATGCATTGTTTTTAGGTAAAACACTTTCGTTTGCTTGGTATGTATGCTCCTGAAAATGGTAAAAAGTTGTTTTTTGCATATGTGTGAAGTTAAGGTTTATGGTCGACCTAAGGGTCGGAGTTGTTTTGCATTACGTTTATGGTGGTGGAATGTTATCATATAATGTATGGAAACTTATGGATTGATGTGGATGCCTCATGTGCATGGGTATGATTGCTTTCCACCCTTCTATGTCAAAACTAGCCCTATGTGCTAGAGGGGTGAAGTGCAGCTATGATGCATCAACTTGGCATGGTTGGATGTTTTCAAAATTGGAATTTTACATCATGTATAGTTGTTGGTCGGACGTTTTATGTATGAAAAGTTCATGTCTTAAGAGTCATGTGTGTGGACTCCGCTTAACTGCAATGGATATGTCAAACTCCAAGTATGGGAGTTGTTTTGGTGTGGATATGATTTATGGTTAAGGGCTCAGGTCCCTCATGGATTATGGTTGAGATTTTATGGTGGAAGCCGGTGTGCTCATGTTCTTTTTTTTTTGGATATGGTTATGTTGCCGAAAAACCTTGTTATGTTCTAAAGTGGTTATGCAGAATTGGTTGTGTCTCACCCGAGTTCGGTGGAGTGCTCACAAGTATGAGGTGATTGGATTATGGTTTATGGTTTTGGAATTAGATCATGAAGTGGTTTGGATGGTTTATGGTAGACGTGTAAGTGTAGAGATCCTGTACAATTTAACTGCTTGGAAAACATTGTTTGTGCATATGGAAGGTGCTATTGTGATTAAACTCACGTGTTATGTTTCTCATGGCAGCATCGCTACAAAACTAGGATCACCTACATCTCTTAGCCTTAGATAAAAGGGCCATTGACCTAGGGATTTGCTGGATTGGGGGTGTTTCCTAGATCTTCTTCTTTCGTTAGGCTCATCTACACGATTAGTGCATCGGGGGTTGAACAACCTACACGTCTAACGTGTTGGGGATTTTGACTTGGCTTTGACTAAACACCCGATGCTGGCATCAAAGAGGAATGGCGCCTAAACTGGTATGGCTGGTGTGGATACCCTACCACCTACTGGTACTTGCACTACAAGAGGCTCTTCATATTAGCGACGCTCACACAGCGACGCTCAAAAAAAAATAATCCCGGCGTCGCTATGAGTCGCAAATTTACAAATAAATTTGCGACGCTTATAGCGACGCTCATAGCGACGCCGGCTGGGGTAAAAAAATAACCGAGCGAGCCCAAAAACTCAAATCTCAGATCTGAGTTTTTCGGCGCCCTCAAGCAAGGAGCAGGTAACGCTCTCCCTCACTCTCTCTCTCTCTCTCTCTCTCTCTCTCTCTCTCTCTCTCTCTCTCTCTCTCTCTCTCTCTCTTTCTTCTCCATACACACACACACACACACACACACAAGGAGAGGAAGGAGAGTCAGGTATGCTCCTTCCCTCTCCTCATTCTCATGTTCCCTTCCCCTCTTTCTCTCTCCGTCTCTCTCTCTCTCACACACACACACATACAGACACACACATAGTGTTTTTTAGAGAGAGAGAGAGAGAGAGAGAGAGAGAGTACAAACAAAAACAAAAACGGACACACACATACATAAACAAAGAATGCACACACACATTGAGAGAGAAAAAGAGAGAGAGAGAGCATGCATAAACAAAAAACGCACGCATTGAGAGAGAAAAAGAGAGAGAGAACATGCATAAACAAAAAACGCACACATTGAGAGAGGAAAAGAGACAGAAAACATGCATAAACAAAAAAACGTCGTAGGAAACTAATTAAAATTAAAAGACCTAAAGATCTAGCCGGCGAGGAGTTGAACTCAAGACCTATTATTCAAGAGGGAAATGGCATAATCAATCTATCATACTTGGCATGGGTGATAGAAAGGTTATACCATTTATCTCTTTTTATTGGCACACACATCCACACACGCGCACACACACAAGAAGAAGAGAGTTATAACGTCGTAGGAAACTATCTTAAAAGACGTTAAAGATTAGGTTATATGTAGACTTACATTAAATTAGATTTAGGTTTATTTTTAACTAGATTTACGTTTATTTAAGCTAGATTTAGATTTACGTTATATTAGATTAGATTTAGGTCTCCATAGACTGCGATGCCTGCATGAAGCGGGTGAAGAAAGCCCTCAATGGAATATAGGGTATTGCTGCCTTCACTCATGGTGGGCTCCGTCGATCCAAAAGTACTGGTGAAATGTCTTCAGAAGATAGGGAAGAAGGTGGATCTTCAGGGCGGCAAGAGTCACTACATCCCCGACACAATGACCATCTAGACAACCTCTAGTCATTAGACTTACGTTAAATTAGATTTAACTTTATTTTTAGTTAGATTTACGTTTATTTAGATTTACGCTTATTTACGTTAGATCGAGTCCACGCAAGAATTACTTACGGTTTAGGGTTTAGAGTTAGACGAACAGTGAAAAGATCTACTGTGAAAAGATGTTAAGATGAAGTGAAGTGCTACAGCTAGAGAAGAGGCAAAGGGGTTTTGTCCACTACATGCAGTATCATGTAGACGTGGGTGTGTAGATTTCTTGTACCCACAGATATAGGTATTGACCAATAAAGACGAGAATATAACACGGTGGTTCTGATCTCCGTGCACTTCTAGACCGAGGTGTGCGGGGATTGGACATGACTAGAGAATGTGAGGTAGAGAGAGAGAGAGAGAGAGAGAGAGAGATAAGATGAAGAATGCCAATAGAATATTATATTTTTTGTCCAGGTTATAAGTTTTTTATCCTCATTATGAGTAGCGACGAGGATGTGGGACCGTCCAACCGAAACACCTATCTCTCAACGAGGGTCTTATGTCCTTGTAATCAATGCAAGCATGCTGTGCGACGGACAAGACGTGTTTCTTTGCAGCACGTTCGCGAATTTGGTGAGTTCGATCCATCTATTATAGATCGAGTTGTTGCCAATTATAACTCGTCGGACTCTGACGCTGGTCAACAAGCAGCAATCTTGCAACCCAATAGACGTGTTCGCAGGCGCTTTGGTCAAGCAGCATATGTGAGGCGACAAGATGTAGCCTCTGACATCTCGGGGGATGATCATGCAGAGCACATTCCCAACGAGGCAATGTTTGAGCCCGAGATTGATGAAATGATCGAGACGATCATGGATTCAGAAAGGCTTATCTATGATGATATGAAAAGTGAAGCCGATACGCCATTGTATAATGGAGCATGTATGTCTAGATTGAAAGCACTCCTGGTTCTTCTCAACATGCAGGCAAAGTTTGGATGGAGTGACACTAGCGTCACAGCGCTTTTCAGGTGATCTATTACAATTAGTTTACTTTAATAGACCTCTAAATGTATAATGATCTGATAGATTTTTACACGACTGTATCATATTTTTATGTTGTGTAGATTGCTGAAAGAGCACATACTACCAGCTGACAATGTGATGCCAGATTCCCGAGATGAAGCAAGAAAGATTTTGCGAAACTTGGGGATGGATTACAATTCTATCCACGCTTGTCCTAATGACTGCATTCTTTTCAGAGGGGAATACATAGACATGGAGAAGTGTCCGAAATGTGATTCCGAAAGATATCGAGTAGATCTCCACGGGACAAAAATTCCACAAAAGGTTTTGCGACATTTCCCTCTGCTTCCTCGCATCAAGCATTTCTTCGAATGTAAGTCCATGGCCGCCCTAGCATCATGGCATGAGGAGAATAAATCTTCGGATGGTGTGCTACGAATTCCTGCAGATTGCGTAGCGTGGAAACATATAGATGGAACATGGTCGGATTTTGCCAGGGAAGCTCGAAATTTGTGCTTAGTCCTGGCTATGGATGGCGTAAATCCATTTGGTCAAAGATCAACCACATACAGTGTATGGCCCGTTGTCATCGTCGACTACAACATTCCCCCGTGGTTGACTACGAAGAAGGGGCACCTATGGCTAAGCTTGATTGTGCCAGGGTGATATAAAGTGGGGAATATGGATGTGTATCTTCGTCCACTATTGGAAGAGCTACAACAATTGTGGATTGGCATAGAGGTGGTGGATATGAGCCGACACACAGGACGACGGAATGCTTTGATCAGAGGAATTCTAATGTGGACCATGCATGACTATCCCGGGCTAACAGAATGCTCAGGTGATCTATTGACACTCCTCACTCAGACACTGTAAATCTTGTTTTTTCCCATAGTTGATCTATTATCATGTGTATACATGCAGGGCTTCAAACAAGCGGATACAGAGCATGTGTCACATGTGGACCTAGACTGAATGCACGTAGGGCACCCTCACTGAAGAAGCAAATCTACGAAGGTCATCAAGCGTATCTTCCAGAGAATCATGTGTTACGCGACGGCTTTTTGGGAAGAGAGCCACCAAGGATGTCTGCACAAGCATGGTTAGAGCAGAAGGAGATGTGCGATGACGGATTGCCTCCAGGGATGAAGAGACTATCTCTATGGTACAAGTTACCATAATTGCCCCGACTCATGATCAATCACTTGCTCGATCCAATGCACATATTCAAGAATGTGGGTAATCTACTATGGGACCATTTGACCGGCAAGAAAGATACTTTGGGAGCCAGAGTTGACCTTAGAAATGTGGATCGTATGGAGCAATATTGGCCGCAAACAGCGTCTGATGGATCGATAAAACTCCCTAAAGCACCATGTATTTTCACAGGAGCCCAAGAACGCAAACTAAAAGAGACCATTCGATCTTTGCGGACCCCCACTGGCGTAATGCACTCGCTCCGAACGTGTTTTACTAAAGAAGGAAAGCTTACCGGTTTGAAGTCACACGATTGGCATAAAATGTGTTAGGTACGTTCATAGTGGACTTTAATATCATTGCATAAAATGTGGACTTTAATATCATTGCTGCACATACTTTACAGTTTATTTTACCGGTTGCCATTGAGGGATGTTTGTCTCTCGACATCCGTAACACAATCTACAAACTTGCAAAGCTGGTGCAATGGATCTCACAAAAGGAGATCAATGTAGACTCCATACCATTTGCCAAACTAAATGCTGCGGAGCTTGTGTGCATGTTTGAGAAACATTTTCCTACTACAATGCTAACCATTCAGGTGCATCTTCTTGTTCACAGTTGATGAGGTGGAAATAGCTGGCACAGTTCATTCCAGATGGATGTTCTTCTTAGAGCGTTTCATGAAAACGCTTAAGGGATATGTGCGTCAAAAGGCACGTCCAGAGGGTAGCATGGAAGAAGGTTGGTTGGTATCAGAGTCCCTAGTGTACATTGGAGAGTGGCTAGACGGATTTGATAAATCCCGGGACACGCTATGGCGAACCATAGATGATGAGCGCATATCTGGGATTGTCATGTGCAATCTCGGTGTTGAGAAGAAGATGGCGAAAGATCTAGAGGCTAAAATCAACCGATTTTGCATGCTTCACAATCCAGTGATGCAAAAGTGGATTTCACAATATGAGGATGCAAAGCAAGAGCGACAAAGGGCACGAATCGAGTGGAGACGGGGAACACGACCACCGATGCACTATCCGACGGTTCTGGAGAGCCTACCAACCTTCATGAGCTTAAGATGGTTGCACAACCAATTGAAAAGCGCACAACAATGCTGTGACGAAGTGACTGAGGAAGAGTGGGAGTACTCTCGGGGCTGCGCGACCAAGGTAAGTTTGCAGTGTACGACTAGCTAGTGACTTTATTTCTAAACGTTTGAACGGTCACTCATAATCTTTGTTCGTTGTAGTATAAGTCATACACAACAGCATGGTGTAAAGGTCGACATTTTAGGGTGGAACGAATCGACAAAAAGCGTTTTACTCAAGATTGTGGAATCATGGCAAAATTTGAACAGTCTAGTCGACAACGTTCCTCTGATGCAGATCCTATGGTGGCGGAACTCACTTACTTCGGCACGCTGCAAGAGATTTTGAGGATCGATTACAGAGGATTTTTTGTCGACTTGTTCGACGTGCAATGGTTCAAGATAATCATGGAGGGTCGCAACGCTACTGTGCGTAGAGGAGAGTCTGGTTTTCTTGAGGTGGATTCTAGTAAGAAATGGACTGACCTAAGAGACACTTTCGTACTACCCGAGCATTGTGAACAAGTAAGTATGTAAATAGTTAACATCCCCCTTTTACAAGTTATGTGCTTGAAAGCTCTCATGTAAGTTATGTGGCTCTGGCAGGTAATATTTCATCCTACAAAGTCTACATCAAACTGGTGGTACGTCATAGAGGTAGCCCCTCGTAGTGCAAGGATGTATGAAGGCTACCATGTGCCAATCACAACGACATCAATGGAGGAGATCAGAGAAGATGCTCAATCAGAAGCCGCTGCGGTGGTGCCAGACGAGCATCAAGATGCTACTACTCTATATGGGGTGCATGCAGAGGAGCTACAAAATGAAACAGAGGATATGTGTTTAAACGGAGAGCTCTATATAGATATAGGAAGTTATGCTGAGTTATGCGAGGATGAGAGAGAGATCTCTTAAAGCCACAAATATTGTATTTGAACAATTTTACTCCGTGTTGTAAAAGCTCTAGCTCTCTGAGTACCTTCCATGGTGTATAACGCTCTTTTCTACACGCGCTCACATCTTTTGATTGAAAATTCTGAGTTTTCAACTTGCCTCTTCTATCACTCAATTCATTGCGTCATTGTATTTATATGCGTCATTACGTCATTGTATTTAATGGTCTTTACGTCATTGTCTACTCTATTCATTCAATATTAAGTTTAAATATTCGTGTGTTTAATGCAGGTATGGATGATGAGGAGTTTCTTTCTTCTTTGTCACCGCAGCAGAGACAGTGGTACGTGGAGCGTCATCGCTCTGGCGCATCATCGCGCGTTCCTACTCCATCCGCATCTCCCTCTCTTTCGGAGCATTCGGCGCGCTCCGAAGCTTCGACGTCGACGAGACGAGCTTCACACTCGTTTAGACACCGGCACTCTAGTGGTGGCGGTGGCGGTTGTTGTGGGGATTCCGCCACCGATGCCTCCACACCGCCGCGTGTTCGACAAGGCTCTTTACCCTCCCCTTCTTTGCCTGCCCCCACACCAGCCACAGCATCGCCATCTACGCCAGGTTTTGCACGGCTAACTATTCCTAGAAGCTACACACCTCTACCTACTCCGCCAGGAGCCACCCCACTCGACACTCCTCGCTTCGGGGCCCAGACGCCGGTGGAGACACTTGACGTCCGTACCCCCATCGACACGCCGCTAGAGACCCCTGCCGGGACACCCAGGTTCACGCGTCACCGGCCAGAGGGCTTGCCTTACTCCGTCGACATCAGCGACGGCATCATCATGGATGATGACGGCAAGAAGGTGATCTCGCGCATGCGTGGTCTTTGCTCTCAACTGTTTAGACACTACATACTAAACAAATGGAGTGAAGTACCAAGTGATTTAAAAAACAGAGTCATCAGCATACTTCATGATGAGTTTCCCGTTCCAACACGGGATCAGCGCTTCAATGAAGACCTGATGATGATTCGAATGCGCGAATACTGCAAACACAAGCGTTTCGAAGTGCAAAAAGCAATCAAGAATGGGTGGAACAGGCCAGATTGGCTGGCCAAAGAAGATTGGAAGAATGCAAAGAAAGAAGCGCGCGAGAATCCCGACAAGTGGAAGCAACAAAAGGATGCAGCCAGAGCGCGAGTAGAGGCAGGGAGCTCGCACCACTCGGGGAGCGGTGGATGGGCATCATTTGAGGCCGATTTTGTAAGTGTTTTCACATTGCTCTTTATGCATGTTCGATAGTTTAGGGTTTATGAGTTTTTTAGTTCTAACATAATGAAATCTTTGTATGTTTTGACAATGGTCGATGACAGGACGTGATCCCACACCATACGAGCGCGAGTACGCAGGCAGGAAGGGCTTAAACGCCCTGATGGACATTCTCAGTTCTCGCGGCGGCATGGTTAGTATTAGGGTTTACTCTTTTTTATTTTTTGTATTGTTTTGTATCTGTCGTTATATGTTTATACTTACTAAAAGCTGTCTTATTGTCTTTTTTTGCAGAATCCGACAGATACGCCGCTTGGACGCGATGAGACGTCTGACTAGACGACGTCAGTTTAGCCGTAGCTAGATAGCATTAGTTTAGGGTTTCTCATAGCTTATGTATCATGAGACGGATTTTATACGTCTTTTTGAACCATGTATATTATTACATTTGTCACCGCAGTTCCTTTTGCCAATCAATTCTTCATGCCTATGATGTTGTACAATTGTCATTATTACATTTGCCAATCAATTCATTTTGCCTATGCTGTGTACAATTGTCAATTTTGCAAACAATGCGTCTTGTGGGTGACTATTTTGGTTCTATTATCTACCCTTGCACTTTTTTAAAAAAGTGAATCAAGTACAATATGGTTGATGGGTGGCAGGGCATTCAATGCCCTGCCACCAAAAAGAAATTCTCTCGGGCGTCGCTATAAGCGTCGCTATTTATGGCTTTGTAGCGTCGCTATGAGCATCGCTATAGTATTCTGTGTAAACGTCGCTATATGCGTCGCTATAGGCGTCGCTATATGCGTCGCTATGAGCGTCGCTATATAGCAATGCTTATAGCGACGTATATAGCGACGCCTATAGCGACGCTCTCGTAGCGACGCTCGTAGCGACGGTTTTAGCGACGCCGGGGGTTATAAAAACCCAGTGTATTTTCGTCGCTAACAGCGTCACAAGAGCACACAACCTCTTGTAGTGTTGGGATCCTTCCAGAGCTCGGGTGCATGGCGGAAGGAAAAGCGACCTCAGCTTAAGTGTGGCTCAGGTAGGTTGGAGGTGTTCTGGATCTCTCACAGCCAAGTGAAATTCTCTTTGTCCGTAGGAGAGCCGAAGTGGATGGGTGGACCGGTCGATTCCTACATAGGGTCCGATGCTCTGCTAGTTATTTTGTCATACTTTTTTTTGATGTTATGGTATACCCAGATTTTTGTCATTGCATTAATATATGGTGGCCTGCTTCATTTAGATGGGGCATTTAAAGGTTCTCTATCGTCATGCTCTCATGCCTCTGTGCACTCTATTTCACCCTCCACTATACTCTCTCTCTCTCTCTCTCTCTCTCTCTCTCTCTCTCTCTCTCTCTTTCTCTCTTCCCGCAATGCTGTGTACACATATATTCACCCTCCATAATAATATATTTTTCCTTGAGTACTCTTTCATTCATAGCACCCATTGAAGGCTAGCACTAGTTGCTAGGTTCCTCTGGATGCAGTTTGGCTCCCATACTTCGTCGGCGCTGAGAACTCCTCCCTTATGAAAATTCCTTCCCTATGAAAACGCTTCTACAACTCTGATGTATATTGAAAATTGTGTAAATATATAAATTTTATATTTTGTGCATAGACCCCTCGGGAGGGTATCTCTCACTTGGTATCAGAGCCAATGCTTAAGGTTAAGGAAATAGCCTAAAGCCTAGTCGGGTTAGTCATGAATCATGCACACATTCTTGAATGATGTTCGGGAAAGGATATTGTATTCATGATGCATCTATGAGTGACATTGATTGGTTTATTTACTTGACTTGTCTTCTTATATGGGATTATGTGGTCTCGAGTTATGATGAAGTGATTGAAGGTTTCAACACGTGTATCAAAAATTTCTTTGAATGCTTGTTTTAGTAATGACTCTTGAGGTGACTTCTAACGTCTCATAACTAGCTAGATCTTGTCTTTCAATTGGGTGTAAATGACTATCCACTCCTTAGAAAATTATGGTTGAAATTTTTTCCTCCCACCCACCCTTTTTTACTTATAGTGCGGGAAGATTAATCTAATATATTGTTAATAATGTTCTGGATTTGACATGATGCAGTAATAGATCATGCCTCCTAGAGGAAATGGAGTACCTGCGTACCTCAACCGAGTATCATTGATCATGACATCGATGCTATGCTTGAAAAGTCACAACCTGGGAACTTTAGCGGAGAAGGCAAAGATGTAGGCAAGGTTCTTGAGGACTGGATTGAGCGCATGGATTATTACTTTGATTTAGCTCATTCATCCACGGAGAACAAGGCTATCATTGCTAAGTTTAGAATTGAAAATATGGCCAAGAGTTGGTGGAGAGACCATTGTACTGGGAATAATGTCAACCCTAATGCAGCAACTTGACATTATCGCAAGACTCTACTAAAGAAGAATTATCAGAACAAAGTGTATTATTCAAACCGTATAAATGCGTTTCTTGATTGTACTCAGGGAACTAGAGATTTGGAATCATAGTATCAATATTTCTTGACCCTTGTCACATATGCTCCGGTCGGAATGACTCAGGAAGTCAAAGTGGCACGATTCGTGTCAGGCCTCCATAATCCTTTGAAGACTAGACTTCAGAGCTTATGCCTTTTTCAAATGTTCTTGATGCGCGTAAACCGATTGAGCTCAAAATATCAAATGGTAATAAAAGACCTCGACCAGAGGATGAGTCTAGATGTTCATATTCTCAGACTGGAGAAGCGATATTACGTAGGAGCGCAATAAGATATCACCTTTGCTTCAATTGTTTTGAGTCTGACCATGTGTCTCGAGATTGTTTGCTTAATGATACAGAGAATTATGAACTTGCAAGAGAAAATGATGCTCGAAGTACTGATACTAACAAAAACCTTAGATATTCACAGTCTGGGTCTAATACAAACCAGAGACCACCACAAAACCACGGGAATTTCAGACCTGGGAATCCAATCTTTACAAGAAATGGACAATCAAATAGACCAGTTTGTTGAGGAGGAAATCAACAGCCTCAAGGAGGAACCCAAGCCAATAGAACTCAAAATGCTTGAGGTGGAGGAAATCCATCAAATGTTTGTACCCATGCAACTACTACAGATGAAGCAGAAATTCAAGAACTTTCGGTGCCTTTTGGACTTGCTAATGCTCCAACATTATTCAATGTTGTGGCAGAAATTTTGGGTCTCTTTTGAAAAATAAGAAAAATAGATTCTAATGTCCGTTTTGCCAAATTTTGATATAAGATGCTTAATTGGCAGTATTCTAAGGTTCTAAAGTAAAAAGCAAGGTCGTTTCCATGTTCTAGTAGGTGAGACAGACATTTGGTTCAGTTTTGAGAAAATCTGCTATTTTTAGCTTTTTTTTGCTTCTTATGCTTTTAGGTGCTTTTTCGCAAAAAGCAAGGTCGGATCCTTAACGTACGTGTTTCAATCAAGCTATGGTTCAATCTTACAAAAATCTATTTTTTGAGTGCTTTTCACACTATTTTTAGCTTTTCATGATTTTTAGTGCTTTTTAGTGAAAAGTGAGTCCGCTTGCTTTTTTCTCCTTTTTACGCTATTTTTAACTTTTCATGCTTTTCGGTGTTTTTGAAAAACAATGTGCTTTTTAGAATGACCGAAGCATAAATATATTAATTTTAGTCTCCATCGAATTAAAAAATGACCATTCTGAGAAAAAAAGGGATTACACGAGATTTTTATGAGAATTATTTTTATAAAAAGCAGTACCGTATCATATTGGGTTTGAATATATGTATATGTAGTGTCTTTCATTCCTGGCACTCATCACTTGGCGCTCGACGGGTAAGATCTTCACTATCGATCTTGCCCAGACGGATGAACTAAGTGTGAACAGTGGGGGGAGTTAACTAGGAGTGAACTAGGGATAAACTAAGGAGGGGTGTGAACTAGGTTTATCTATGTAGAGTGCACCCCCCATGGCATGATGCGCATAATAGTATGATGGTAAACCCTTTTCCATGCCACATGGGGGTTATTGGTTTGATTCTCTCCGAAGGGGTGGATGGTGTACTGTATTGCACTTTTTCCCCCGCCCCTAGTTTACCCGTAGTTCACCACTCTATCTGGTCCCATGGCCATCATTTCCATATGGGAGGATGCGATGAGCATCAAACGACTATGGATTGTGGCATCATGGTGGGCAACTTTGATACAACCACCAGTGAGGCATAGTACTGCAGGACCATTGAGATGATTCTCAAGATGGATTTTCATTCTTTTCAAATATATATGGTTCTAGAATGTCTCCATAAGATATGTACATTGGCTTTCCCCCCCCCACTTTAAGACTCCTGCTGCTTTGTTGCATTTTCTTACCAATTCTCCTGAGTTGCCCCCCAATCTTAGGGTAGTCCACGTCAGGGCTAACAGTTTGTCATGAACCTCCACCCCTCTCCACTTTCCACGTTTTGAACCAAGTTGAGCTGCTTCTATCATATCTTTGATCATGATAGCCCAAACTTGATCCTGTTAAGCCAAGGAAGCAACAAATTTGGCACAGCAAGCTTTTGCATGGGCCACAGGGTTAAGGAATCCCAGACCTCCTTGATTCCTCGATCGAGCAACTGATTCCCAACGGGCCCATTGCCATGGCCTGGAGGATTTCGTGTTGTTTTCCATAAAAACCTTTTTACTGGTTTTAAGAACTCTTTGTAGTGACACTTAGCCATCTTGAGAAGCGGGCTAGTGAAGGCAATATAAGGAAGCATAAAGGCATTTATCACTTTTATCCGACTTGGGAATGGGAGAAGAGCATACTTCCACCTACTCATTTTTGTTTTGATTTTGTCTAGCACCCACTCAAATCTTTGCTTGTGAGTTACGTCCACCCCCAAGGGGGCTCCCAGATGTTTGAAGATATTCCCTTTTGTGACAATCCTGGCAAAAAGGCCATTGGTACGAAGTGGGTTTACAAGTTGAAACGCAAGCCGGATGGTGAGATCGATCTCCATAAGGCTCGACTTGTTGCAAAGGGTTATGCACAACAAAAAGGCATAGATTATAAAGAGACTTTTGCTCCCTTTTGCCGTATGACTACTGTGCATTTTCTATGTGCATTGGCAGCTCATTTTGGTTGGGATGTACATCAATCAGACATTGTTTCTACTTTCTTGAATGGTGACATATTTGAGGACGTTTATGTAACGCAGCCTTGCGGGTTTTTCATCAAAGGACAAGACGACAAAGTGTGCAAATGTAAGAAGGCTTTGTTTGGTTTGAAGCAATCTCCTCATGCTTGGTATGAGAAAGCTGACACTCATTTGGTTAAACGAGGCTTTCGTAACAGTCCAAATGAGAGACAGATTGCTGAATTTAACGCTGATTTGAATGCTACTTTCAAGATGAAAGATTTGGGGATGTTGCATCATTACTTGGGTATACACTTTAAGTAGTGTGATGGTGATATTGCCTTGGGTCAGAAAAGTTACATAGAGACATTGCTATGTAAGTTTGGACTTGAGGATTGCAAACCTATTTCCACTCCCATGAAAACAGGTTTGCAGTTGATTCTACATGATACTGGCCATCCTGCTGATGTCACCCTTTACAAAACTGTTGCTGGCTGCCTCATTTATGTATGCAACACGAGGCCAGATATTCAGTTTGCAGTCTCACAGGTTAGCAGATTTATGCATAGCCCAGGGTCTAAGCATTGGCAGGCTGTGAAGAGGATTTTTCACTACCTTAGTGGCACTTTACATCTTGGCTTGTTTTATCCCAAGGGGGGATCATTGCCGCCAAACTTACATGCTTTTTCGGACTCACATTGGGCTGGTTGTTTTGACACGCGAGTGTCCACAAGTGGTTTTTGTTTCATGCTTGGCAGTTCATGTATATCATGGTTGAGCAAGAAGCTACCTACTGTGGCCACTTTGAGTTGTGAGGCTGAGTACGGGGCAGTCTTCACAGCTACCGTTGAGTGTGTATGGCTCGGACGCTTTGTTGGACAGGACATTGCCAACACTATCTACATTGACAGTCAGAGCGCATTGGCAGTTGCGAGGAACCCAATTTTTCATGCTCGCACAAAGCACATTGAGGTGCATTACCACTATGTCAGGGAGAGGCTCTCAATAGGAGTGATCAACTTGGCTTATGTGCCAATACAGGACAACCTTGCAAATCTTTTCACAAAGGCATTGTCTCGTGAGAAGCTTGAAACTTTTGGCAAAGCTTTGGGCTTACTCCCCTTTGTGGACTGATCCTATCCTCAGGGCATGGCACTTCCCTTTACTCATGTGCCAGCTCTCGTTCACCGCATCACTCCAGGGGGGATTTGTTACCATATACATGTGGTAGTGATGTGTGTGAACACACTAGGACCGCCGGGGCATTTTTTCCCTCTTTAGGAGGTTTTTCCCCCCGTGCATTGTATATTCGCCCATCATTCTAGGGCTATCTATTTTTCCATTTCACACTAAGTAACACACTCTCTATTGTTTGCCTTGAAATTCCTTCGTCTTCTCCAAGCTGTGTGTGTTTCTCTGCAACCCTAATTCCAACATCTTCATCCGATTTATTTCTTAACCATGGTTTTCTTTCATTGTTCAAGTGACTCCTAGAGGTATATCCATGTTTACATCCCCTAGGGTTCCAATTAATGTGGATGCTATGAATGAGGATCAAGAGATGGATATGGATGTGTCGCATTCTTCGTCTCAACTACATGATGATGCTGACGATAATGAGGATGAGACAATGATGACAACCATGAGGACAAAGGAGTTTATGAGAGAGATGCCGATGATGACTCTCTTGGGGATGCCTCGAAAGAGGAATCACTCGATCTTTTTGTTAATTTGGGTGCTATGGATCTAGAGCTAGATGAAGGTGCTTGTAATAATGACCTCATGTATGATGAATTATGATTTCATGTATATCTATTTTTTATATTTTACATGAAATTGATTGTGTATGCATTTGTCTACATTTGGCTCTACTTTAAGATTTTGTGTATTGATAAGCTACTTGTTGTCTCTAGTCAATTAAAATAAAATGATGTGTTAATTAGATACTACCTTAAGTAGAAGTATTTAATATAATATTTATGTATTTGTAAACGACCCGTTGTTTAGTCAATTAAAATGAAATAATATGTTAATTGGGTATTACGTTGAGAAGAAGTATTAATATTACCACACTACAAGAGGTGGTGTGCTCTTGTGACGCTGTTAGCGACGGAAATACACTGGGTTTTTATAACCCCCGGCGTCGCTAAAACCATCGCTACGAGCGTCGCTACGAGAGCGTCGCTATAGACGTCGCTATATAGCGACGCTCATAGCGATGCTCATAGCGACGCATATAGCGACGCCTATAGCGACGTTTACACAGAAGACTATAGGGACGCTTATAGCGACGCTTATAGCGATGCTACAGAGCCATAAATAGCGACGCTTATAGCGACACCCGAGAGAATTTGTTTTTGGTGGTAGGGCATTGAATGCCCTGCCACCCATCAACCATATTGTACTTGATTCACTTTTTAAAAAAAGTGCAAAGGTAGATAATAGACCCAAAATAGTCACCCACAAGACGCATTGTTTGCAAAATTGACAATTGTACACATCATAGGCAAAATGAATTGATTGGCAAATGTAATAATGACAATTGTACAACATCATAGGCATGAAGAATTGATTGGCAAAAGGAACTGCGGTGACAAATGTAATAATATACATGGTTCAAAAAGACGTATAAAATCCGTCTCATGATACATAAGCTATGAGAAACCCTAAACTAATGCTATCTAGCTACGGCTAAACTGACGTCGTCTAGTCAGACGTCTCATCGCGTCCAAGCGGCGTATCTGTCGGATTCTGCAAAAAAAGACAATAAGACAGCTTTCAGTAAGTATAAACATATAACGACAGATACAAAACAATACAAAAAATAAAAAAGAGTAAACCCTAATACTAACCATGCCGCCGCGAGAACTGAGAATGTCCATCAGGGCGTTTAAGCCCTTCCTGCCTGCGTACTCGCGCTCGTACGGTGTGGGATCACGTCCTGTCATCGACCACTGTCAAAACATACAAAGATTTCATTATGTTAGAACTAAAAAACTCATAAACCCTAAACTATCGAACATGCATAAAGAGCAATGTGAAAACACTTACAAAATCGGCCTCAAATGATGCCCATCCACCGCTCCCCAAGTGGTGCGAGCTCCCTGCCTCTACTCGCGCTCTGGCTGCATCCTTTTGTTGCTTCCACTTGTCGCGATTCTCGCACGCTGCTTTCTTCGCATTCTTCCAATCTTCTTTGGCCAGCCAATCTGACCTGTTCCACCCATGCTTGATTGCTTTTTGAACTTCGGAACGCTTGTGTTTGCAGTATTCGCGCATTCGAATCTTCATCAGGTCTTCATTGAAATGCTGATCCCGTGTTGGAACGGGAAACTCATCATGAAGTATGCTGATGACTGTGTCTTTTAAATCACTTGGTACTTCACTCCATTTGTTTAGTATGTAGTGTCTAAATAGCTCAGAGCAAAGACCACGCATGCGCGAGATCACCTTCTTGCCGTCATCATCCATGATGATGCTGCCGCTGAAGTCGATGGAGTAAGGCAAGCCCTCTAGCCGGTGACGCGTGAACCTGGGTGTCCCCGCAGGGGTCTCTAGCGGCGTGTCGATGGGGGTACGGACGTCAGGTGTCTCCACCAGCGTCTGGGCCCTGAAGCGAGGAGTGTCGAGTGCGGTGGCTCTTGGCGGAGTAGGTAGAGGTGTGTAGCTGCTAGGAACAGTCAGCCACGCAAAACCTGGCGTAGATCGCGATGCTGTGGCTGGTGTGGGGGCGGGGAAAGAAGGGGAAGGTAAAGAGGCTCTTCGAACATGAGGCGGTGTGGAGGCATCGGCGGCGGAATCCCCACAACAACCACCACCGCCACCACTAGAGCGCCGGTGTCTAGACGAGTGTGAAGATCGTCTCGTCCACACCGAAGCTTCGGAGCGCGTCGAATGCTCCGAAAGAGAGGGAGATGCGGATGGAGTAGGAACGCGCGATGATGCGCCAGAGCGATGACGCTCCACGTACCACTGTCTCTGCTGCGGTGACAAAGAAGAAATAAACTCCTCATCATCCATACCTGCATTAAACACACGAATATTTAAACTTAATATTGAATGAATAGAGTAGACAATGACGCAAAGACCATTAAATACAATGACGTAATGACGCATATAAATACAATGACGCACTGAATCGAGTGATAGAAGAGGCAAGTCGAAAACTCAGAATTTTCAATCAAAAGATGTGAGCGCGAGTAGAAAAGAGCGTTATACACCATGGAAGGTACTTAGAGAGCCAGAGCTTTTTCAACACGGAGCAAAATTGTTCAAGTACAATATTTGTGGCTTTAAGAGATCTCTCTCTCATCCTCGCATAACTCAGCATAACTTCCTATATCTATATAGAGCTCTCCGTTTAAACACATATCCTCTGTTTCATTTTGTAGCTCCTCTGCATGCACCCCATATAGAGTAGTAGCATCTTGATGCTCGTCTGGCACCACCGCAGTGGCTTCTGATTGAGCATCTTCTCTGATCTCCTCCATTGATGTCGTTGTGATTGGCACATGGTAGCCTTCATACGTCCTTGCACTACGAGGGGCTACCTCTATGTCGTACCACCAGTTTGATGTAGACTTTGTAGGATGAAATATTACCTGCCAGAGCCACATAACTTACATGAGAGCTTTCAACCACATAAATTGTAAAAGGGGGATGTTAACTATTTACATACTTACTTGTTCACAATGCTCGGGTAGTACGAAAGTGTCTCTTAGGTCAGTCCATTTCTTAGTAGAATCCACCTCAAGAAAACCAGACTCTCCTCTACGCACAGTAGCGTTGCGACCCTCCATGATTATCTTGAAACATTGCACGTCGAACAAGTCGACAAAAAATCCTCTGTAATCGATCCTCAAAATCTCTTGCAGCGTGCCGAAGTAAGTGAGTTCCGCCACCACAGGATCTGCATCAGAGGAACGTCGTCGACTAGACTGTTCAAATCTTTCCATGATTCCACAATCTTGAGTAAAACGCTTTTTGTCGATTCGTTCCACCCTAAAATGTCGACCTTTACACCATGCTGCTGTGTATGACTTATACTACAACGAACAAAGATTATGAGTGGCTGTTCAAACGTTTATTAATAAAGTCACTTGCTAGTCTTACATTGCAAACTTACCTTGGTCGCGCAACCCCGAGAGTACTCCCACTCTTCTTCACTCACTTCGTCACCGCATTGTTGTGCGCTTTTCAATTGGTTGTGCAACCATCTTAAGCTCATGAAGGTTGGTAGGCTCTCGAGAACCGCTGGATAGTGCATCGTTTGCCACCCTAAAGATCCACCTTCTTCCCTATCTTCTGAAGACATTTCACCAGTACTTTTGGATCGACGGAGCCCACCATGAGTGAAGGCAGCAATACCCTATATTCCATTGAGGGCTTTCTTCACCCGCTTCATGCAGGCATCGCAGTCTATGGAGACCTAAATCTAATCTAATATAACGTAAATCTAAATCTAGCTTAAATAAACGTAAATCTAGTTAAAAATAAACCTAAATCTAATTTAATGTAAGTCTACATATAACCTAATCTTTAACGTCTTTTAAGATAGTTTCCTATGACGTTATAACTCTCTTCTTCTTGTGTGTGTGCGCGTGTGTGGATGTGTGTGCCAATAAAAAGAGATAAATGGTATAACCTTTCTATCACCCATGCCAAGTATGATAGATTGATTATGCCATTTCCCTCTTGAATAATAGGTCTTGAGTTCAACTCCTCGTCGGCTAGATCTTTAGGTCTTTTAATTTTAATTAGTTTCCTACGACGTTAAATTAGTTTCTCTCTCTTTCTCTCTCAATGTGTGTGCGTTTTTTTGGATCGTATGCATGTTTTCTCTCTCTTTTCCTCTCTCAATGTGTGCGTTTTTTGTTTATGCATGTTCTCTCTCTCTTTTCCTCTCTCAATGCGTGCGTTTTTTGTTTATGCATACTCTCTCTCTCTCTTTTTCTCTCTCAATGTGTGTGTGCATTCTTTGTTTATGTATGTGTGTGTGAGTTTTTGTTTTTGTTTGTACTCTCTCTCTCTCTCTGTCTCAAAAACACTATGTGTGTGTGTGTGTGTGTGTGAGAGAGAGAGAGAGGGAGAGAGAGAAAGAGGGGAAGGGAACATGAGAATGAGGAGAGGGAAGGAGCATACCTGGCTCTCCTTCCTCTCCTCGTGTGTGTGTGTGTGTGTGTGTGTGTGTGTGTGTGTGTGTGTGGAGAAGAAAAAGAGAGAGAGAGAGAGAGAGAGAGAGAGAGAGAGAGAGTGAGGGAGAGCGTTACCTGCTCCTTGCTTGAGGGCGCAGAAAAACTCAGATCTGAGATCTGAGTTTTTGGGCGCGCTCGGTTATTTTTTTACCCTAGCCGGCGTCGCTATGAGCGTCGATATGAGCGTCGCAAATTTACAAAGAAATTTGCGACGCTTATAGCGACGCTCATAGCGACGCCGGGAATTTTTTTTTGGAGCGTCGCTGTGTGAGCGTCGCTAATATGAAGAGCCTCTTGTAGTGCCACACACACAATGGTGGGGCTATCTACTCATGGTAATATTAGCGCCCACAATAAATATTGAATTTTTTAAAAAAGACAAACAAACTTCTCGCCTGCGGCGAACACCACCTCTCTTCTCTTGAATAACAGATCTTGAGTTCACCTCTCCTCGTCGGCTAGATCTTTAAGGTCTATTGGGATAGTCACCTACGACGTTAAAACTCTCTTCTTCTTCTTCTTCTTCTTATACTTCTTCTTCTTCTAATAGTGATAAAAGGAATCAGACCAAACCCTTTAAACCAGTGATAAAATACATCATTTAGAACATTTTATCTCTTGGGTGTCATGCGAAAATCACGCATGAGCTAAGAGATATGGTAAAAAAACAGCTTGCTGCCCATTGCACGGTATATGGTTAGTCAGCCCGAACTGCATAGGCAAATATGAATAAGGTGGCTTTCTTTTTGGGTTACTATTTGTTGTGTGAGTATCATATGGGTAAAGTGATGTGATAGGGTGTTAGTCTATATTATGGATCTGAGCGTGATGCATTCGTTTGAGGTAAAATACTTTCGTTTGCCTATTATGTATGCTCCTGAAAATGAAAAAAAGTTACTTTTCGCATATGTGTGAAGTTATGGTTTATGGTCAACCTAAGGGACCACTGTCAAAACATACAAAGATTTCATTATGTTAGAACTAAAAAATCCATAAACCCTAAACTATCGAACATGCATAAAGAGCAATGCGAAAACACTTACAAAATCGGCCTCAAATGATGCCCATCCACTGCTCCACAAGTGGTGTGAGCTCCCTGCCTCTACTCGCACTCTGGTTGCATCCTTTTGTTGCTTCCACTTGTCACGATTCTCGCGTGCTGCTTTCTTCGCATTCTTCCAATCTTCTTTGGCCAGCCAATCTGACCTGTTCCACCCATGCTTGATTTCTTTTTGCACTTCGGAACGCTTGTGTTTGCAGTATTCGCGCATTCGAATCTTCATCAGGTCTTCATTGAAGGGCTGATCCCGTGTTGGAACGGGAAACTCATCATGAAGTATGCTGATGACTCTGTCTTTTAAATCACTGGGTACTTCACTCCATTTGTTTAGTATGTAGTGTCTAAATAGCTGAGAGCAAAGACCACGCATGCGCGAGATCACCTTCTTGCCGTCATCATCCATGATAATGCTGCCGCTGAAGTCGATGGAGTAAGGCAAGCCCTTTGGCCGGTGACGCGTGAACTTGGGTGTCCCGGCAGGGGTCTCTAGCGGCGTGTCGATGGGGGTACGGACGTCAGGTGTCTCCACCAGTGTCTGGGCCCCGAAGCGAGGAGTGTCGAGTGGGGTGGCTCCTGGCGGAGTAGGTAGAGGTGTGTAGCTGCTAGGAACAGTCAGCCGCGCAAAACCTGGCGTAGATGGCGATGCTGTGGCTGGTGTGGGGGCAGGCAAAGAAGGGGAAGGTAAAGAGCCTCTTCGAACACGAGGCGGTGTGGAGGCATCGGCGGCGGAATCCCCACAACAACCGCCACCGCCACCACTAGAGCGCCGGTGTCTAGACGAGTGTGAAGATCGTCCCGTCGACACCGAAGCTTCGGAGCGCGCCGAATGCTCCGAAAGAGAGGGAGATGCGGATGGAGTAGGAACGCGCGATGATGTGCCAGAGCGATGACGCTCCACGTACCACTGTCTCTGCTGCGGTGACAAAGAAGAAATAAACTCCTCATCATCCATACCTGCATTAAACACACGAATATTTAAACTTAATATTGAATGAATAGAATAGACAATGACGCAAAGACCATTAAATACAATGACGTAATGACGCATATAAATACAATGACGCAATGAATCGAGTGATAGAAGAGGCAAGTCGAAAACTCAGAATTTTCAATCAAAAGATGTGAGCGCGAGTAGAAAAGAGCGTTATACACCATGGAAGGTACTTGGAGAGCCAGAGCTTTTACAACACGGAGCAAAATTGTTCAAATACAATATTTGTGGCTTTAAGAGATCTCTCTCTCATCCTCGCATAACTCAGCATAACTTTCTATATCTATATAGAGCTCTCCGTTTAAACACATATCCTCTGTTTAATTTTGTAGATCCTCTGCATGCACCCCATATAGAGTAGTAGCATCTTGATGCTCGTCTGGCACCACCGCAGCGGCTTCTGATTGAGCATCTTCTCTGATCTCCTCCATTGATGCCATTGTGATTGGCACATGGTAGCCTTCATACGTCCTTGCACTACGAGGGGCTACCTCTATGACGTACCACCAGTTTGATGTAGACTTTTTAGGATGAAATATTACCTGCCTCAGCCACATAACTTACATGAGAGCTTTCAAGCACATAACTTGTAAAAGGGGGATGTTAACTATTTACATACTTACTTGTTCACAATGCTCGGGTAGTATGAAAGTGTCTCTTAGGTCAGTCCATTTCTTAGTAGAATCCACCTCAAGAAAACCAGACTCTCCTCTACGCACAGTAGCGTTGCGACCCTCCATGATTATCTTGAACCATTGCACGTCGAACAAGTCGACAAAAAATCCTCTGTAATCGATCCTCAAAATCTCTTGTAGTGTGCCGAAGTAAGTGAGTTCCGCCACCACAGGATCTGCATCAGAGGAACGTCGTCGACTAGACTGTTCAAATTTTTCCATGATTCCACAATCTTGAGTAAAACGCTTTTTGTCGATCCGTTCCACCCTAAAATTTCGACCTTTACACCATGCTGCTGTGTATGACTTATACTACAACGAACAAAGATTATGAGTGGCCGTTCAAACGTTTGGAAATAAAGTCACTAGCTAGTCGTACATTGCAAACTTACCTTGGTCGCGCAACCCCGAGAGTACTCCCACTCTTCCTCAGTCACTTCGTCACCGCATTTTTGTGCGCTTTTCAATTGGTTGTGCAACCATCTTAAGCTCATGAATGTTGGTAGGCTCTCCAGACCCGTCGGATAGTTCATCGGTGGTCGTCTTCCCCGTCTCCACTCGATTCGTGCCCTTTGTTGCTCTTGCTTTGCATCCTCATATTGTGAAATCCACTTTTGCATCACCGTATTGTGAAGCATGCAAAATCGGTTGATTTTAGCCTCTAGATCTTCCGTCATCTTCTTCTCAACACCGAGATTGCACATGACAATCCCAGATATGCGCTCATCATCTATGGTTTGCCATAACGTGTCCCGGGCTTTATCAAATCCGTCTAGCCACTCTCCAATGTACACTAGGGACTCTGATACCAACCAACCTTCTACCATGCTACCCTCCGGACGTGCCTTTTGACGCACATATCCCTTAAGCGTTTTCATGAAACGTTCTAAGAAGAACATCCATCTGGAATGAACTGTGCCAGCTATTTCCACCTCATCAACTATGTGAACAAGAAGATGCACCTGAATGGTTAGCATGGTAGTAGGAAAATGTTTCTCAAACATGCACACAAGCTCCGCGGCATTTAGTTTGGTGAATGGTATGGAGTCTACGTTGATCTCCTTTTGTGAGATCCATTGCACCAGCTTTGCAAGTTTGTAGATTGTGTTACGGACGTCGAGAGACAAACATCCCTCAATGGCAACCGGTAAAATAAACTGTAAAGTATGTGCAGCAATGATATTAAAGTCCACATTTTATGCAATGATATTAAAGTCCACTATGAACGTACCTCACACATTTTATGCCATTTTATGTCATCGCACATCTCCTTCTGCTCTAACCATGCTTGTGCAGACATCCTTGGTGGCTCTCTTCCCAAAAAGCCATCGCGTAACACATGATTCTCTGGAAGATACGCTTGATGACCTTCGTAGATTTTCTTCTTCAGTGAGGGCGCCCTACGTGCATTCAGTCTATGTCCACATGTGACACATGCTCTGTATCCGCTTGTTTGAAGCCCTGCATGTATACACATGATAATAGATCAACTATGGGAAAAAACAAGATTTACAGTGTCTGAGTGAGGAGTGTCAATAGATCACCTGAGCGTTCTGTTAGCCCGGGATAGTCATGCATGGTCCACATTAGAATGCCTCTGATCAAAGCATTCCGTCGTCCTGTGTGTCGGCTCATATCCACCACCTCTATGCCAATCCACAATTGTTGTAGCTCTTCCAATAGTGGACGAAGATACACATCCATATTCCCCACTTTATATCGCCCTGGCACAATCAAGCTTAGCCATAGGTGCCCCTTCTTCGTAGTCAACCACGGGGGAATGTTGTAGTTGACGATGACAACGGGCCATACACTGTAAGATGTTGATCTTTGACCAAATGGATTTACGCCATCCATAGCCAGGCCTAAGCGCAAATTTCGAGCTTCCCTGGCAAAATCCGACCATGTTCTATCTATATGTTTCTAGGCTGCGCAATCTGCAGGAATTCATAGCACACCATCCGAAGATTTATTCTCCTCATGCCATGATGCTAGGGCGGCCATGGACTTACATTCAAAGAAATGCTTGATGCGAGGAAGCAGAGTAAAATGTCGCAAAACCTTTTGTGGAATTTTTGTCCCGTGGAGATCTACTCGATATCTTTCGGAATCACATTTCGGACACTTCTCCATGTCTATGTATTCCCCTCTGAAAAGAATGCAGTCATTAGGACAAGCGTGGATAGAATTGTAATCCATCCCCAAGTTTCGCAAAATCTTTCTTGCTTCATCTCGGGAATCTGGCATCACATTGTCAGCTGGTAGTATGTGCTCTTTAAGCAATCTACACAACATAAAAATATGATACAGTCATGTAAAAATCTATCAGATCATTATACATTTAGAGTTTTATTAAAATAAACTAATTGTAATAGATCACCTGAAAAGCGCTGTGACGCTAGTGTCACTCCATCCAAACTTTGCCTGCATGTTGAGAAGAACCAGGAGTGCTTTCAATCTAGACATGCGTGCTCCATTATACAATGGCGTATCGGCTTCACTTTTCATATCATCATAGATAAGCCTTTCCGAATCCATGATCGTCTCGATCATTTCATCAATCTCGGGCTCAAACATTGCCTCGTTGGGAATGTGCTCTGCATGATCATCCCCCGAGCTGTCAGAGGCTACATCTTGTGGCCTCACATATGCTGCTTGACCAAAGCGCCTGCGAACACGTCTATTGGGTTGCAAGATTGCTGCTTGTTGGCCAGCGTCAGAGTCCGATGAGTTATAATTGGCAACAACTCGATCTATAATAGATGGATCGAACTCGCCGAATTCGCGAACGTGCTGCAAAGAAACACGTCTTGTCCGTCGCACAACATGCTTGCATTGATTACAAGGACATAAGACCCTCGTTGAGAGATAGGTGTTTCGGCTGGACGGTCCCACATCCTCGTCACTACTCATAATGAGGATAAAAATCTTATAACCTGGACAACAAATTTAATATTCTATTGGCATTCTTCGTCTTATCTCTCTCTCTCTCTCTCTCTCTCTCGCTCGCTCTCTCTCTCTACCTCACATTCTCTAGTCATGTCCAATCCCCGCACACCTCGGTCTAGAGGTGCACGGAGATCAGAACCACTGGGTTATAATCTCGTCTTTATTGGTCAATACCTATATTTGTGGGTACAAGAAATCTACAGACCCACGTCTACATGATACTGCATGTAGTGGACAAAACTCCTTTGCCTCTTGTCTAGCTATAGCACTTCACAGCATCTTAACATCTTTTCACAATAGATCTTTTCATTGTTCGTCTAACTCTAAACCCTAAACCGTAAGTAATTCTTGCGTGGACTCGATCTAACATAAATAAGCGTAAATCTAAATAAACGTAAATCTAACTAAAAATAAACCTAAATCTAATTTAACATAAGTCTACATCTAACCTAATCTTTAACGTCTTTTGGGATAGTTTCCTACGACGTTAAAACTCTCTTCTTCTTGTGTGTGCATGTGTGTGTGTGTGTGTGTGTGTGGGTAAATCTAAATAAACCTAAGTCTAATCTAATATAACATAAATCTAAATCTAACGTAAATTATGTTATATTAAAAACAAAGAACTAAACTAGCAGGGATTATAAGAACCTTAAAACTGATTTAACACTTAATTTTTCACATAACTCGGCAAGAGTTGGCATTCTCATCACTAAAGATGTGAGAGTTAACTTCCGGCGGTGACGCTGCCTCATCTCCATCCACATCTGATGACAGCAATTGGCCCTTTGGACCGTTCTTGCTCTTGTTACTAACTTTGAAGTTGCTGTTGAATGACTAGAGGTTGTCGAGATGGTCATTGTCGGGGATGTAGTGACTCTTGCCGCCCTGAAGATCCACCTTCTTCCCTATCTTCTGAAGACATTTCACCAGTACTTTTGGATCGATGGAGCCCACCATGAGTGAAGGTAGCAATACCCTATATTCCATTGAGGTCTTTCTTCACCCGCTTCATGCAGGCATCGCAGTATATGGAGACCTAAATCTAATCCATTATAACGTAAATCTAAATCTAGTGTAAATAAACGTAAATCTAACGAAAAATAAACCTAAATCTAATATGATTTAACTTAAATAAACCTAAATCTAATTTAACGTAAATCTACATCTAACCTAATCTTTAATGTCTTTTATGATAGTTTCCTACGACGTTATAACTCTCTTCTTCTTGTGTGTGTGCGCGTGTGTGGATGTGTGTGCCAATAAAAAGAGATAAATGGTATAACCTTTCTATCACCCATGCCAAGTATGATAGATTGGTTATGCCATTTACCTCTTGAATAATAGGTCTTGAGTTCAACTCCTCGTCGGCTAGATCTTTAGGTCTTTTAATTTTAATTAGTTTCCTACGACGTTAAATTAGTTTCTCTCTCTTTCTCTCTCAATGTGTGTGCGTTTTGTTGTTTATGCATGTTTTCTCTCTCTTTTCCTCTCTCAATGTGTGCGTTTTTTGTTTATGCATGTTCTCTCTCTCTCTTTTTCTCTCTCAATGTGTGCGTTTTTTGTTTATGCATGCTCTCTCTCTCTTTTCCTCTTTCAATGTGTGTGTGCATTCTTTGTTTATGTATGTGTGTGTGCGTTTTTGTTTATGTTTGTACTCTTTCTCTCTCTCTCTCTCTCTCTCTCTCTCTCTCTCTCTCTCTCAAAAACACTATGTGTGTGTGTGTGTGTGTGTGAGAGAGAGAGAGAGAGAGAGAGAGAGAGGGAGAGAGAAAGAGGGGAAGGGAACATGAGAGTGAGGAGAGGGAAGGAGCATACCTGGCTCTCCTTCCTCTCCTCGTGTGTGTGTGTGTGTGTGTGTGTGTGTGGAGAAGAAAGAGAGAGAGAGAGAGAGAGAGGGAGAGTGTTACCTGCTCCTTGCTTGAGGGCGCCGAAAAACTCAGATCTGAGATCTGAGTCTTTGGGCGCTCTCTGTTATTTATTTTAGCCCAGCCGGCGTCGCTATGAGCGTCACAAATTTACTTGTAAATTTGCGACGCTCATAGCGACGTCGGAATTTTTTTTTTTTTAGCGTCGCTGTGTGAGCGTCGCTAATATGAATAGCCTCTTGTAGTGCCACCTATTGGTACTTGGGATCCTTTCACAGCTCGGGTGCATGGAGGGAGGCGAAGCAACCTTAGCTTAAGTGTGGCTCAGGTAGGTCGGAAGTGTTTGGGATCGCTCACAGCAAAGTGAAATTCTCTTTGTCCGTAGTAGAGTGGAAGTGGATGGGTGGACCGGTCGATCCCTACACAGGGTCCGATGCTCTGCTAGTTATTTTGTCATACTTTTTTTTGATGTTATGGTATACCTAGATTTTTGTCATTGCATTAATATATGGTTGCCTATTTCATTTAGATGGGATACTTAAAGATTCTATATTGTCATGCTCTCTTGTCTCTGTGCACTCTATTTCACCCTCCACTATACTCTCTCTCCCTCTCCCTCTCTTCCCGCAATGTTGTGTACACATATATTCACGCTCCATAATAATATAGTTTTCCTTGAGTACGCTTTCATTCATACCACCCATTCAGCGCTAGTACTAGTTGCTAGGTGCCTCTGGATGCAATTTGGCTCCCATGCTTCGTCGGGCGCTGAGAACTCCTCCCTTATGAAAACGCTTGCACAACTCTCATGTATATTGAAAATTGTATAAAGGTGTAAATTGTATATTTTGTGCATAGACCCATCAGAAGGGGTATCTCTCACCTGGTGTCAGAGACAATGCTTAAGATTAAGGAAATAGCCTAAAGCCTGATACTAGTCGAGTTAGTTATGCATCATGCACGCATTCTTGCATGATATTTGGGAAAGGATATTGTATTCATGATGCATCTATGAGTGACATTGATTGGTGACGCTTTCCATGCTACGATCACCGTCGCAGAATTAAATGCACCATTCACGAACAAGCTTGTGATGTTGTGTTAGGTTTGGCGTAGGAACAAGGTCTTCCATAACTCATTTGATGTGAATATGAGAGAGGAAAATGAAACAGACGATAGCTTTGAAATAGGCGATGGCTTTGAGAGAGTGCGTAGCAGATTTATGGGAGCGCGGTGGCAGGGCTGTTCCGGCTTTGATACCATGTGGTAATTCTAGAGAGAAGGCCATGGCGGCCATACACAGAGATACATGATTGCATACACAGATAGAGAGAGAGAGAGAGAGAGAAGAGAGAGAAGACGGCGCAATAACTACTTGTATTAGTCGATTGATTGAATACATTTATAAGAGCCCAAAGGATGTGATCTGGAAGGGTGCAATCATTGAGTTGTGCCCCTTAGCTGCTAGGCGGCGGACAATATAGATGCCCAATTGGGCTTGTACTTCCAACACAACTCTCCTCGTTGGCTAGATCTTTAAGGTCTCTTGGGATAGTGACCTACAACGTTAAAACTCTCTTCTTCTTCTTCTTCTAATAGTGATAAAAGGACGTATGAGCATTGAGACATACACAAAATAATAGACAAAATGACACATATCCGCAACAAATTAATATCATTGTTCACAATTGATTTATGCAACAACTCCTGAGTACTAGTCCTGACCTTGGTGACCACTGACATGTAAGAAGTGTTGTAAACTTGACATTGTTGACACATCAGACATAACAACCACACTAGCACTAAAACTTGCGTAAATTTGCCGGTTTTCTTAAAGGCAAGCTCAACATCTAACGGGGACTTTATATTTTCAGCCGGTTAAAATACTCTAGACCCCGGGTTTTTTCTAACACTGCTTGACACATCAGACATAACAACCACACTAGAGCAGGCCATACCATGGAGCCCAGAACAAATCGAATGATGCTCAAATAGCCTCCCATCAAGCCTGCAGCATTCAATGTTCGCCTCCAGGCAGGAACATACATGACGGCCGTGCAGACGTGTGGGTTGCAAAGCTTTGAGTATTCTACCCAATCGATGTGCATTGCAAGCGCGTAGCTATATCCAGAACTTGCACGGGCAGTCGCCGCCGCCGTCCAGAAGTCAATGTCGGAGCTAGAAGAGTTCTGCTTTACTTGGCCGAGCATAGCCTCGAGGGCTAAGCGGAAGAATGGATTGGCAGACTCCGGGCTTACAAACTTCACATTTACTGTTCACGATCACATATTGGACGTGATGGGTTAGCGCCCGTATATTGAATTGATCACTTTCAAGAAAAAAAATGGTGGAAGACTATCTTACAGAAAATCTGAGTGTAAATGGCGTCTCTTAAGCTGTCGAGGGAGAGTAAGTTGGGTGAGAGAATGTTATGGTTGAGCCTGAAGGACTTGCTGTTCCAGTCGCAATCCGGAATGGCAGCTCGAAGAATATCGTAGCAAGAAGAGTTGCATGCCTTGTAATCGTTGCAGAAGGTATATAAGTTCGCTTGCGTGAATTGACCTTGCTAATTGTATTGAATAAAGGAAATAAAATTAATCAATATGAGTCCATGTAATGAGTAAAGTGCAATTTTGCGGGTAAAAGTCGGTGGTGTTATACTAACGATCATGTAATTAGCTGAGCTGCAGCTACGGCTGTCGTACTTACAGTTCCATCGACCAAAGAAATCAATGAGAAATTGATGAAGACTTGCCATTCCTGTGTTGTGTTGATCCCCATAAGGGAGCTGCCCTGGCAAGGGCAGACCACTTGAAGCGAGGTAGCCGCAGCAGGCGACGAGGTGAGCTTATTGCTGTCGGGCGTCTCAAACAGCATCTGAGTGCCAAATGACAGAGCGTCGTTGGCGTTGTGGCCAGTGCTGATCACGGTCTCCACTCGATAGACAGGCTGGATGCGATAGATCACGACGGCGGCGGCCACAAGGCCAGCCACCGCTGCCAGCACCACCAAACATCGGATTATGGGGCGGACGATATGCGGCTCGTTAAGCACCTTCCTCTCTTCCCTAATTCAACACAGTATATACAATATCAACTAGAGAGAGAGAGAGAGAGAGAGAGAGAGAGAGAGAGAGAACACTTCTGGAAGTCGTCCAGAGCTTTGGCCATTAACCAGTTCAGCCAGACCCCGGCCATGGTGATTGCAGGTCCTTGCAGGGCATGCAGCAGATGGTTTATTATGTTCATGCAAGTGCTCGATGGCAAAGTAGTAGTCACTCACGTACTAAAAGAATTTATATTAAGCACGTTCTATAATCTATTATCTAATGGAACATTTCTACTGAAAAAATATTAATATACTGCTCATGACCTTATGTAGGCAGTGGGCACGTGCTGAGACCTTTGACTCTTGACTGGAGATCGCGCCGCAGTTCTTTTAGAGAGGCATCACACGATGCTAATGTGCCAACCACGTTTTGGATAATACAATACCCTTTCTTGACCAAAGAAAAGATGCCTTGCATGCTAGCTTGTAGGGCATAAGCACAACGTTGCCTCCGGGCAAGGTATGCCTTAACACTAAGTGACACCTATATTTAAGGGGGATCAAGGGCGGGGAAGATCACGCACGAAGACTCAAAAGATCGCAGCCGCAGGTGTCTGCTAGAAAACTAAACCTGGACACGCACTAAATTTGGACAACGTAGGCAATGCATATCAACTCACAATATTACATCGTAAAAACGGTTTGGGATACACAATGTGCGCGCGGGTGAGGTGGTTAGCTTATGTGACCCTGAACTTGGACTGCGAGGTCACGTGTTCAATTCTCGATGGCGTGCCTCGTTTTTCTCGCAGGCCAGGTTTAGTTACCTTCATTTTTTTAACGGCACACCTCGTTTTTTACATTGGCCAGGTTTAGTGCGCCTCGAGATCCCGCCCCCCCAACCCGGACCATCGATCCCATTACTCTCCCCCGCATCAAATATAAGTGTTACTTAGTACCAAGTCAAGGTATGTGGAAAAAGAGTTAGCCTAGATACTTTCAAAACATGTGCTATTACGTCGATCTTCCTTGCTCATCTCCAGCGTTGGGAATGTTTGGCTATACGTCAATAGGTTATATCCAGGTCCTCTACCTACATGGCTTTTGGGACGAGCCGTATGCATGTCCCTTAAGTGGCTACCCCTCTATCCCACTAAGAACTAGCATTCCCCTTTCAAGGGCTTCTTCTCAAGGTCCAAAATCATACAAAGGAAATATCTTTCAATCCTTATTTGCTGTTTGATCAGTGTCCCTGTAATCCTAGTGCCTCTTCCTTCATACAAGCTCTTCAAGTTCATCCTCTGGGTGATGTCATGGGCGACCTTGACACCTTCCATAGTTGGCAGAATGCACTTGATGAAAAAGTTTCCATTGACTTTTTCCATGAACGCAGATCACTTGTAGGAGCTCTCAAACAATGGATCCATGTACTATGGGAGCCCAGAGGGTCGTATGGGATAAGGTCCTAAGTGAAGTCCTAAAGCTAGGGCTAAATTTTGGAAGTTTTCTAGAATCAAGGCTCAAAGGTGCAAAAGGGTCCTAAAGAAAGTTGCCAAAGACTACCTTATATAAGAAGTGTCAGGCACAAATGCCCACTTAGCCCACTTTTGATTGCGATTTCTATTCATCCTCTATTTTCCCTTTTGCGAGTCAAGGCATACAATGGCAACACAACATGTCCCACACTAGGGTAGCATCAGGTGGCAGGGTTGGGATTTGTAGATGATAGAGTTGTTTTCCTATAGGTAGACAACACCAACATTACAACACATATGCCCTACTTGGGCTTACACTCCATGGCTACATGACTATATCTCAATTTGGAGAGATCTTACCTAGTGGACATTACTCCAGATGGCTTTGACATGATTTGTTTAGGGAGGTAAGGCATTTCCCAAGGGCCACATTTTCAAACAACTTGGTTACCCACTCAAGGTTCGGATAAGTCATTCCTAGACATTTAAATGGGTTTTTACTGGGGAAGTGTTAAGATTGTTTGATGGCATTGCTAAAAATGGCCTATGTCAAGACAATGGTAGGACCAGTCCGGGCCAAGGGCCAGGACGGACATGCAGTCAAGGGGGTCCCTATATTTAGAAGGCCAAGGGCCTATATAGGGCATGGATGGGTGGTGATGAGCATGTTCAGCTCCCTTGCCCTTTCACTGGGTATTAGAGCCACGTTTCGATCCTGGGACCTGTGGGTTATGGGCCCACCACGCTTCTCCAAGGGGGGTGTAATGTCAGGACAATGGTAGGACCAGTCCGGGCCAAGGGCCAGGACGGACATGCATTCAAGGGGGTCCCTATATTTAGAAGGCCAAGGGTCTATATAGGGCATGGCTGGGTGGTGATGAGCATGTTTAGTTCCCCTTCCCTTTCAGCCTATCTTGCCTCTCCGCTGCAGTTGGACAGATGATCATCTAAAGAGATTCTCATCTCTGTTCCATGCAGTTTTTTGAGGGAAAAAGGCAAATCTAGTGCATGGATAGCTTGTCACTATGTACAATTGTCTATCATAAGAGAGGGATTGGGAGATAGACCTATAACACCACATTCATGCAAGAAGAGCAACACTATTGAAGCACATGTTAGACAAAGAGATTATTTGGTATGCAATTCTATGGTCCATGATTGACTTTGTTGTGGTGCAATTTCCTGGGACATGGGACATGACTACATGGAATAAACTATTTTTAATTGCACTTCTCAAGGTGAACTCTGATTCATGCCACATGCTTGTGCTTTTCTTGAAAGTAACATGCTCAAATTTGATGTGGATAGGAAGTATTTGATACACAGGGAATCCACTATGAGAAGAAAGAATTTTCTGGAGTCAAGTTTTCAAGAAACTCCTTGCAACTTTACACTGGTATGAAAGAGGGTCTCTCTATTCTGCACACGCTGTCTTTTTCCAAAAATAGAGGACTCTTGAAAGAGCTGTGCTCGAAGGTGACACACTTCAATAAGAGGCGACATAGAGGCCAAGGGACGACACGAGGAGTAAGACACCTATCAAGAGCACACACGGATGGACGTGCACACACCAAGAGTGTCCAAGAAGGATAGTATCAGCTACAAGGGATCGCTCCCTTCCTCTCTCTCTCTCTCTCTCTCTCTCTCTCTCTCTCTCTCTCTCTCTCTCTCTCTCTCTCTCTCTCTCTCTCTCTCTCTCTCTCTCTCTCCCCACCCCTCTCTCTCTCCAACTTATGGATTGAAGATAGTCCTGATCTCTCTTTTCTATGCATACCTCCAGAAGCCTCCTTTGCTACGTGGGATAAATTTCATGACACCTATCTCTTCCCTATGCATTCCTTCTCTACGCAAGTTTCTCCTCCACGAATTTTTCTCAACCAACTCGATTTTCTGCCGAAGCTATTTAGGATACCAAGAGCATGCATGTATGGATGCATATATTCATATATAGATAAATAAATAAATTTATGCATAGATGTTTTCATGTATAGATGTATGGCTGGATGGACAAAGGGATGCATAGATATATGGAAGCATAAGTATATATTGTTTGTCTCTCTCACTTTTGCAGCCACAAACACACACACACACACAACAAATTAGGCATGTATAGATGGACGGATGGATGGGTACTTGTATAGATGAATGGATGTATGTATATATGTTTGCATGGATGAATAAATCAATGCATTACTATAGGCCTATGGACATACATTGATGATCATGTCCAACCGTTTTGGCTCTAGGTGGTGGCATTCGTAAATGTGTTGAAATACACAATGATATAGGCATCAATATGAGTGTCACTAAAACATTGATATAGTTGCCGGGGCATACAGACATTTTATGTGAAAAAAATATCAAAGGATAAAAGCATGTATTAGTGATGCCACTATTCCACTTTTAGGGAGTACCTCTTAGAGACTACTTTGGAAGGAAAAACATTTTCTTTTAAAGGAGAAGGTAATTTTAAAAGGGTAATGGTCTGTGGAGTCGTTTGAATATTAAATTTACACCAATTACTCTAGCGTTTGGTAGGTCACTTATTGCGGTGTCCTTCTCATCATGACGTTGATTTTTCTAGGGACCAATTGAAAATCCCTACATGGGTGTTTGAGACTTCCTACGTGCATGTACTATTATTGCATTAGTCCTTCCCCTCCTTCTTTGCACAAGCATTCCCACTCTACTCGAGTTGCTCTATAGGCAATAGCCCTTCTCCTCCTTCTTTGTAGAGGCTGCACGATGAATTCACTTGGCCGTGCCTTGAAAAACACAATGATAGACCCTGCACTCGAAGATCAAATCCCTCCACGCAATGAGCTAGCATAGAGAAGTAGGCCCCTGCACACTCCATCAAAACTAGAGGTAAAGGGGATGCTTGGCAGCGTCAAGTATTCAGCATACATCAAAATCGAAGGAATCAACAAATTCTTCAAAAGGTATGCATGCATCTTGTTTGCATTTTGTTTTCCATTGAACATACAAGGGTTGCCAAGCTGGGCTTTGAACAAGCTATTAGCATGAGGACATGAGCCAGGTAGCTAGAGCTGGAAGTACGGAAGCTGGCTGACCAGCTGCATTTCTTAGCACATAAGCTTGGTTTCCATAGAGGAAAAGCATAAGATTCATGTAAAAAAAAGCACGCATTTCTATTGGTCATCGAAGGGAGATAGAGGTAAATGGAGAAGCTGGGAGCTTGGCAACGCCGGCCGGCCGGTCATAATATGTTTTTTCCCTGCTGATTATAGCTTCATCAAGAAAGAACTATCTATTTGTGATGACACCTTTTCATCAATACTGACAATGTCTACAAGCAAGATACAGTCACACAAGGTGGTAGAGAAGCCAATGTATATTTAGTTGGCACTGGGCAGGGTAGATGGAATCAATGCTAAAGAGGATCAGCTGCAGACACTGTTGGGTGAGATGAAAGTATTGTGGCATGGAAAAAGAGACATGTCGCTCAGAAATGAAGGATTTCGCTCTACTTATAGTGGCTTTTACATTGAATTGGAGCAACTTAACAAGGAGTTGGAGGTTCACAAGAACTCACGGAATTTAGATCCATGAGAGGTTGGCTGCAAGGAGGTAGAGGTCAACGCAATCACCAAAATGTTGTTCAAAGCAAGTTCCAACACTGATTTAATCCGGCTTAAAGAAGATATGGAATCCTTGCAGGTGAGCTTGCTACCGTGTATTCTTCAATTGCCTATCCTTGCTCTAGTGCTGACAGTTTTGGGTTGTTGAGCCAAGTCAGCCTTTTTCCTTATTAATGCTTCATGTGATTCACATGTCCTTACCCTTGGCAGAGGACAAAACTTTGGGTCCTTTTGAATTGATGTCGGTGCCCTTGTAAACAATATGAGATACCTTGAGTTTCTGTTGAGCCAATTTTTCCTCCATGTGGGGTGCAGAGCAGCTGGCCCTTGTTCTTGCATATCCGTATAGAGTCTTTATTCTAAGCAACAGCTCCACCTTTATCAAAGGATATGGCAATGACTGTTGATGCCACTGAGATTTGAATTGATTGGGAGTGAGCTGAGTTACATTGACAGAGTGAAGGACTCTCAACTGCCAATCCATAGTCCCAACCTCCCTTTAAATAGCCCCTTGGGCCTCATTCCCTCTCCACACTCACAGCCGGCCCCTTGGGCATGGTCCTTGACCATTGGGCATTGCCCTTGGCATGACATTACTCCCCCCTTGGAGAAGCATTTTCGTCCTTGAAAACAAGAGTGATGATACACTAATGTTTTCCACAATGAAACTCTTCAGGGATCCAATTGTTTGCTTGACCAGAACACGAATCACTAGGAGGTTCAAGAAAACCAAGAGTAAGATCTTGATTTTCCACCTTGTTGTCCATTTGCAACCATCTGGGTGTAACTGGTTTCTATCCAATCAGATTGTGTAGACTCCATTTGGAATGCACGTGAGCATGCTAAACGAGTTATCACCACAAATATGTACCCAAAAGAGTACTGCTTTTAACTTTCCATGAGAGTAACTTGCTAACATAACTCATCAGCCAATTTTAAGTCCTTGATTGCATCAGGACCTCACTTATACATGAAGAGAACGGTTCAGAACCTGACTTATACATGAAGAGACTAAAGCTAGTCGCAAACATTCTTTAACTTATAATAAGAAAACTCCAAGTAGAACAATAAATGCTTACTGATTGGATTGCGTCGTGCTAACATACGCACTTTGCATATCCTTTAGCACAAATTTACACTTTGTAATCTGCCTATCCCCTCGAATAACGACGCACAGTACTAAGGTGTTTTTTCCCAACATTTTACAAACAGTCTTCGCAAAGGACCGGTAAACGGGGATCACAATATCGTACAACATGGCTGAGGAATCAACAATGTCATGAATAAACATCTGTGGTTAAATTGAAAAATCCACAAGCACCCAAACCGAGCTATGACCTCTATTGGTGATTGGTAGACCCAAGATATACTTCACATAGAGTGAAACATGCTTCATAAGCAACTAATGTGATGAATATGCATGCCGCTCCAAATCAGCCTTTCCTAAACACGAGGGCCCATAACACCTAGTGTGCATGCATTTAGCAAAAAACAAATCCAAACCTATATATCCATGATCATCTTTGCCAATACTTATGGCAAATGTGATGCTCCTAGCACACATGAAAGAGGAATGTAAATAGGTCTGAAAAGATACCAAATACTTTCTGTTGCAATCATTTGCAAGCCTTGCAGACGTTTGAACCATAATATAAGGTGAAACATTAATCACTTCTAAGGACAACAATGAAACCTTTTCGTTAAAAAAGTATAGCCTTGCTATATGCATAAACAAACATCCGTGAATGTTGTTTAGTAGCTCTTGTACGTTTAACAAGTCATTCTAAATATCCGACAATTTTTGGCCACTGAAATTGTTCCTGATACAACGTGGTGAAAACGGTCTAGAAAACGGATTCGACCAACACCTAGCTAGGGACTTGTCGTGACACAGAATTGAAATAGGGGGCACCAATGTCAGTCCCAAAGATCATATTCTCCACATGTGGAAAATGTCTTATGTAAGGATGTCTAAAAAAAGAACATCCTTCAAGTACGAGATGTACTTGTGCGTGGAGATAACTGCAAACACTCTACGATGGGAGTGAGAGGGACCCTCATTAGCCTTGCTCCACACTGGTTAAACCGAAATCCTTGAGTTCCTAGACCATGTTGCATCCCATGTGACAACATGTGCCAAACAAAACCCTACAATTGGATGAATACCTATTGTGGCTCTTATATGACCTTCTCATCTCTCTTAAGAGAAAAAATGGATGACCATAGAGTTTATGCATCCTACATGGAAAAGAAAACAAAAAGAAACAACACAAAATCCGATGTGTACCTGGAGGTTGATCATAGTGTTTACTTATGCGTAGTGAAAGTCCCTTACCTAAATTTCCCACGTGGAAAGGCCTGAAAGTATATAATGAGCTGCAAGTAGGACTGCATCCGTAACCTTGGGTGTTGCCTTTGCAATTCAAACCCTTCGGTTAAAATCCACATTGTCAAACCTCATGGTTAGACTTTTGTAGGGAATACTGCTCGACTAGCACTCAACAATATCTGAAGTCAACTTTGGAAGTTGAAATTATCCACGACACCTTGGCAGCTTATGGACTTCTTTTTGTGAAAGTGCCAGTGTGATGGGTCCAAGAATTGATCACCAACACTTGAGGAAGTGATTGAGTAATCATGAGATGGGTCTTACCCCAAAACTGTATTCGTATAGACACTCTTAGTGCTATAGATAAAATTAAAAGATCCACTCAAGTTCGAATCGTATTCACCACTTGGTCTTCTCTAGACCCAAAAATCCATAATCTTGGGTTTTTGTGAATAGTTGTGCTATCGGTAATGCTTGCTCCATCTATACACCGTAGTAGAGAGAAGCCTTTACGACTTTAAGTCTTTCAAAAATTCAATGTGATCTTTACATTGAAGATATAGAGTGGGAAAATAATACGCAAAAAATTAGTAATGGCAAGACTCCTTACTTGTCCATGAAAATCAATGGGTACTAAACTGAAGAGACTTGGTCGATCTAGAATGCAATCACTGAGGGATTACAAAAAGATGGTGCTTAGCCATTCCAAAATAAGTGGCAATAGAGGACTCTTACCCCTTCATATTATCGTATTGACATAGAAAGATGTCAATGAAGGCACACCTAGCTAGTTTCATTTCACCTTTCCCGCAAAGAAGTTGGAAAGAGAGAGAGAGAGAGAGAGAGAGAGAGAGAGAGAGAGAGAGAGACATGGATTGAGGAAAAACCCTTTATGAGAATGTGGTGTATGCCCCTTGCATATGATCCTGTGTAGACCATGTATGTGTCTTAGCTTATCCTATAAGCATACAACTACACGCCCTTGTAGAGAGAGGCTTTACCTTATCCTACAACCGTACAAGTGTGTACTTGCACCACACCCTTGTATAGAGAGGTACCATAAATCACATCTTGACTCATTTACCGTATATGTGATCGTGATTGTATCACGGTGTATATGTAGGCATTGTGCCAGGAAATAAACTTAAACAATAAATGTTTTAAAATATCTACAATTGACCTCGTCCTTGATAGAGTAGTTAGTGTGATAACGGAAGCTGAAATAAGAATGAGATAGGATTATGTCAATCTTGGTGGCATGCAATGCACGTAGAGGTGTAAGCCCTTGGCGACATTGATGGTCTCTACCAATTGAGTCGATAGGTAAAGTGCCTTGCACTATTGGGAATGGATACATCAGAATTTTCCATTGTACGTAATGGCTCGAGTTAGAATCCTTGCTTTTCTCGCAAATTGTGTCAAAGCATTGTGTTTGGTACAATAGGCAAGCATTGGTAACGTAAACAAAAACTTAAAAGTATGTATCCTGGTTGCCTAGCCGTGACAAGTTGTATTGAGTTTGGCAAAACAAAACTCGCTACAAGATGGCTCAAAGCCATATCTGTTATGGAAGAGAATGTTGTTGCATGCACCATATACCGTCGCTTGTGATGTAAAAACCTGCTATTAACATATTCTAAACCTTTGCAAAACAATTATCCCAAATGTCTAAAACGAAGCCGTGCTTCACGTCAGTGCTCATTGAGTGCTTGTGCGCATAGCTAATAAATGCTCCCGTTGACACACATGTGTCCAAGTGGAGAGAAATCGACCGTGTAGAAATTGCTGAAAGAAAGAAAGCATTATGTATTATATCTTGATAGAATATTCTATACTAAGAAATTTATTATATCGTATGCAGCTAACGAAAAAGGCTTATCTAAAAGGGCAGATAACCACCAAAGAGCATGTAAGAAAATTGATTGACTACTTATTGATTGACTATGTAGTCTCAGAATCCATCAAAAAGACCTAGGAATTCATTACCTGGGAACAATGTTGATGCTGTCCCATACAATTGAAACCTAACTTTTGGAATTTGGCCACCTGAAAGTCTACTATGGAAAGTCTCCTCTTTGCCACCTTGGTTCGACAACTGCCACCACTGAAGATAGCTTGTGGGATTCACGAGAGGATCAACTGCGTAACGTGATCCACCTGTGGAGTAAGCAATTGGACGTGAACCGCCAATTTGCAAAACCGTTCTCCAAACGTTTGAAAGTCATGTCTTGTGATGTATTCTTTATCATCCGGTAAATTACCATTGTCTTCCAAAATGGCAAGCACACTCTGAGGAGGAGGAGTAGATGCTCAGGAAGGAAGTTCAAAGTTAAAAAGATGATTCTCAGAATGTTCCGTATTTAGAAAATCAAACGAGTCATCCATGATAGATGTGTGTGGTGCTAGCAAAGAAAGGGAAGAATAGCAGAAGAATGCCTTGATTCCCAAAAGTATCGCAACATTAGTATGCACCGTTAAAGATGATATTTAGCCTTGCTAATTATATTTGTAATCTTAATCGAAGACAAAATTTCCTTCAATAGCAAGTCGTGCTTGAACTGGGAAAGAATTGAGCTCGAATCCCTTGGATCCATGGTTGTCCCTCTAGTAGCAAGTCATTACAATCGGGATGTGTTTCGACAAGCTTCTCATATAACCCTTCCCAAGCAGCTTCCTTTAAACAAAATTGATGTTCAATCCTAAAATATTACCACTCAAATGAGTGTGCAAGTTCAAAGTTCTGCAACTTCAATGACTGGTGGCGTGTCGAAGGATGTGCCTAGATGCGCCACCTTGCCGGGGTCAGGTTCCAAGCTTGCTTCAAAGAATACCAAAGAGATTTAACAGCAAGCCAGGGGTGGTGACACAACCTTGAGAAGGTCAAGGGTCAAAAAATTTGAATTTTTTAAGGCCGCCAAAGTGTGTAGAGGCTGCAACCTCAGCGATTGCGGCTGCTCAAACACCCCACAGGACGGCAAACCCGCGAGAGGTCTCGCTGTGATGTCGTCTGGGTTGCGGCCCTATGATGTGAACGTCATGGCTCGACCTCGCACTCCGTTCAAGACTACCCTTGCGGCGTTTGGTGGTAGTCGAGAACCCACCTCCCCTTGCCTCAAGAGGCTCTGCACACAAAAATTGACCCTCCTTCATCTTCATGCCCGCCTAGCAAAAAGTGAATTCCACGGCTCCCTTACATGTACATGTAAAAAGTAGAATACCATGCCCTTGCCTAGCTAACCTCATTGAGTAGTTCTTCTATGTCAAACTCAATATTTTCAGGCGCACGAGATGGGCCTAGAGGCCCTTACTATGAAGCACTGGCCTGATCTGGTAATGGACCATAGAGTTTTGCATACTGTTGCAGCTTGGCTTGAGTCTCTGATAGCTCTATCTCAAGCTCAAGGATTTTTCCGCGCAAAATATGAGGTGTCTCTCCTTGACTTGCAAGATCTTGCCCTTGGCTTGCCAATGTAAGGAGTGTCTCTGATTCTTCGGAAAGTAGAACTATGGTACATTTGCGTGGAGGCATTGGATTATTGGCATGACTTGCAGCCACTTTCTCTGCAATTCAACCATACCCAACGCCAAAGTTCTTGGGGCGGTCTGACCAATCCACGCATCTCCCAAGGATGTCGTGAACATAACATTGTTGTATAAAGTAGAGTGCCATTTGATTGTTGTTTGGCTTAACTCTCTCTCGATGTATGAATTTTGGTAGGAACACTCATGCGAGTCCTTTGTGCTGCAAATTTGATAGATTTACAGGCGCTGATTCCTTGGCATTGCCGTTGATTCAAAATAAATGTTGACGTACAAAGTGGCCTGGACATAGTTTCTTGACCATCACGCTCTCTCTCCTCTTTGTAGATGGCCTGTGTTTTGCTGTGGTTAAGTTCTTCTTCCATATCTGTCAATCAAGCGAACATGTCATCATGAGGAACATTTTTTGTAACGTTAACACGTTATCACTTTCAAATATTCAAAGAAATAGATAGGATATCTTAATCTTGCATCAATAAAGAGATATAATATTTATCATCATGTCGTTAGAAAGAGATAAGATAATTTGATCAATTATATAATTTAGAAGCACAACTAGAAAGACCATAAACAATTCACCACTTCAATGATCACTTGGTTGTAGACCAGAAATTGTTACAATGTCATAGCCCACGCTATGGGCATTGTTTAGACATAGGAAAGATCAAAAGCGTTAGATCGAGCTAAGGGATTAGTTGCTTGCCACTCTCAAGGTGAGTAAGTACATTGCCTAAAAAATCCCTTTTGTTTTTATCTTGTGGCACTTCCATGCACTTCAAGAGCCGTTTACAAGTATGGCACATGGAGTACATATCCATGGCTTTATTCTAGGGAGGGGCATTAGTAGATATGCATTCTAGGGTAGCCCATGGAAAATCTCTCTCGCTCTAATTTCTAGTTTCTATTGGCAAGTTGCGGAGAGGAGAAAAGCATGCCGTTTTGGGGGTCTTTGTACATGACCCCCAATCCACAATGCCTGCATAGACCCCCTTCTGTCCAAAGTGAAGCATTCGCGGGAGTGAAGATCATTGTGAAAATACTCGTGCGCATGTAGATACTTTAAGGTTTGAAGAAGAGAGTTTAAGGTTTAGGGTTTAACTTGTAGATTTTGGGTTTAGGGTTTAACTTTGTGTTTGTGTGTGCGTTTTTGTAGGTTCCAGGACATTTACAACTTCTTTTATTGCTCAAATAGGATGAATGTGAGTGATCGAACCTCTAAATGCATATTAAATTTATTTAAATTAATTTGTATATTAATAAAAGAAAACTTCATGCTTTAAACTTTCAATGCTTTAAAGGAAATTATGGTTTGTGATGTGAAATTTCATTTTGAATTATGAAAAAAATTTGTTTTGGTTTATGAAAAAATCTTGTTTTGAAGAAACTTCGTTTATGTTGTAGGTTAAGTTTAGGTTAGGTTAGGTTAAGTTAAGCTACAATAGGTTAGGTTATACATTAGGTTAGGTTATCTTATACGTTAGGTTAGGTTAAATTAAGCTACGTTAGGTTAGGTTAAGCTATGTTAGGTTAGGTTAGGTAAGGTTAGGTTATCTTATATGTTAGGTTAGGTTAAGTTAAGCTACGTAAGGTTAAGCTACGTTAGGTTATGTTAGGTTGGGTTAGGTTAAGCTACATTCGGCAATACGGCAAGCCATAGAGCTTACCCACAGTGCATATTAAAAACAACACAATGGCGATCCATTCGTCAATACGGAATCCATAATTCTTGCCCACAACGCATATGCACTGTGGCCAAGCTCTATGGCTTTTTGTATTGCCAACAGCTCGCCTTTGTGTTGTTTATATGTCTGCGAGCGGTTTTTAAGTCCTAAAATAGCTAAGTGGCCCTGAAAATAACACAATGGTGAGACGTTTGGCATATGCATTGTGGGCAAGCTCTATGGCTTGACGTATTACCAAACGGCTCGCCATTGTGTTCTCTATATGTCTGTAAGCGCTTTTCAAATCCTAAAATAGCTAAGCGGCCCTAAAAACAACACAATGGAAAGCCTTTTGGCAATACGACAAGCCATAGATCTTGCTTATAATGCATATGCATTGTGGGAAATCTTTATGGCTTGCCCTATTTCCAATCTCCATTGTGTTGTCTATATGTATGCGAGCAATTTTCAAGCGCTAAAATTTCCTCGTGTCCCTAAAAACAACACAATGGCGATCCGTTTTGGCAATACGACAAGCCATAAAGCTTGCCCACAAGGCATATGCATTGAGGGCAAGATCTATGGCTGGCCATATTGCCAACAACTTGCCATTGTGTTGTTTTTATTTCTGCAAGCGGTTTTCAAGCAATAGACCGAGGTCCTAATCTCCGTGCACCTCTAGACTGAGGTGTATGGTGATCGGGCCTAGCTAGAGAATGTGAGGTTGTTAGAGCTAGCAGCAAATAGTAAAAAAAACGCAATTGGAATTTAAAACTTTACATAGACTTCAAGAATGATAATATATAGTCATTGACCAATAAAGACGAGATTATTACCCTATGGTCCTAATCTTCGTGTACCTCTAGACCGAGGTGTATAGGGATCGGGCCTGGCTAGAGAATGTGAGGTTGTTAGAGCTAGCAGCAAATAGTTGAAAAAACGCAATCAGACTTCAAAAGTGCACGTAGACTTCAAGAACTTAATATTTAGTCATTGACCAATAAAGTCGAGATTATTACCCTGTGGTCCTAATCTCCGTGCACCTCTAGACCAAGGTGTGCGGGGATCGGGCCTGGCTAGAGAATGTGAGGTTGTCATGTATTGTCATGTACTTAGTAGTGTGTATTTATAAAAACTAGAGTGTTTTAATTATTTGTTGCATCATTGATAGATAAAGTGTGGACGATAGGATGGTGTGTCGTTGTGCGCTTATAGGATAAGCTATGACTAACACATATGCAATCACGGTCTCTTTCCGATAGAGCAACTACAAGACCTGCTTTATTGATCTCATGGTCTCCCGGGGAGGTCACCTAGTAAAAATGTAACCTATCACGTGAGTTCAACAAAAGGGTATTTAAGTTTCTCGAACTTACAGAAATATATATACAGAAGGGAATTATTTTCTCAAATTTGAAAGAACTTATAGATTTTAAAAGAAAAGGGTACATTATATTCCTAACAAAATTCACAGGTAAGGGGTTTTACAAACATGTCTTGAACACATAGTGAACCCCCGAGCATGGTCTAGAGATTGAAGGTCAAACTACGCAAGTAGATATTGCTCCAACTTCATCCTAGAGAAGACGATTCTCAAACAAGCAGCCATCAACTGAGTCCTCCCAACTAATATCTGATGCAGAATTTCAAGAAGTAGAGATGGAGCATATGTTAGACGCGTTCTTTGACATGGATTCCAACATAGAAGGTGACAACATTGAACGTAGTACTGTGGACCAACCTCAACCATCCCATTCATATCGATGGCATGATAGCAACGATAAAGAGGGCGAGATGATGCAAAGTCTTGCACGCATGCCACTCTACATTGGTGCAAAAATCTCAGTTCTCCGTACCGCGTTGGCAATGCTTAATTTGTAGTCTACGGTTGGTTTGACGCCTCAATCAGACCACAGAGCTTTTTAGGTAAATACATTGTATCCTAAGCATGATAAAGTGCAAATTACAGTTCATATAAAGTGATCAAAGGGCTCACTTGTTCATGTAACGACAGGTTGCTCAATGAGCAAATCTTGCTAGAAGGGAATCACATGCTCCCTACCCGTCCAGCCGCTAAAACGCTTTTTACTAATTTGGGCTTGGATTATCACAAAATACATGCATGTCCTAATGATCGTATACTTTTTTGCAATGACTATGAAAACTTGGGACAGTGTCCCAATGGTGGATTGAACAGGTACAGGGAGGACACACAAGGAAAATGTATCCCTTCAAAGGTCCTTTGACACTTTCCTATCGTTCCAAGAATAAAGAGCATGTTCAGGTGCAAGTCCATAGCCACTTTTATGACATGGCACTCAAATACTAGATCGACAAATGATGTGATGTGGGTAACTACTGACTCTCGTGCATGGAAGCACATAGAGGAAAGTTAGCCTACATTTAAGAACGAGCCTTGATGTATCCACTTTGGTCTGGCAATGGACGTATCGGATCTTTGGTGCATCAAATCTCATAGAGGATGAGAGATTAACTAATGATTTTTGCTAGGAACTCTTTTGTAAAACTCTTTTATTAGTCTATATTACACTTTAGATTCATTCATTTGTGTAGCAGCTTCGTTGATTTGTTATTTGTATTGATTAAGCATTTCTTCTGTAAACTAACGTATTTTGTGGGTGTTTTTCATGTATGATTAGCCATGGCCGATGAGGATAAGCCATACTCTCCTAGTTTTAGTTTTTTTGCACTCCGGTCGGCATGTCACCAGAGCAGATGGGCTCGTTTTTGTCTCAGTTCACACCAGAGCAGATCGTCATGGCAAAGCACCTTTAGGCAGCAGGTCCCTCTAGACCTACTATGGCCAACCCTACGTCCAAGACTACTATGGTCTCTACACCGAGAGGCCCCACACCACAGTCTAGTGTGCCCCCTACGCTTAGGAGTCATGTGCCCCTTACACCGATGGGTGGTTCATCCTCAAGACGAGGTAGGCTTCGTTCTGTAGGCGGTGGTTGCTATGGTAGCGGTTCTATCCATGCGTCCACACCACTAAGAGATCGTCCACCACTCTCTTCAGTAGATAGTTCACCGATTGGCACACCACGTACACCTTGGGGATCACACGAGCATGATGTTGGAGCTATATATGGCTCACTCTACTGAACTTGGTCTCACCTATATATTTGTATCTTGTCCTCAATATGAATCAGTCTTTGGGAGCGTATATGGTGTGTCTCTTGTCTCGTCTCTCTCTCTTTCTCTCTACATCTCAACATGGTATGAGAGCGGTAACGATCACGCGCCGATTCAATTCATGGTGACACAACAGTATGTGTATGCGATTCGCATGTAAGATTCAAAATTACTACAAATTTTATTTTTGAGCATTGATTCTTATTAACTATGGTTGTTTTGTGTTAAGAAGAATATGATTAGTTTTATGTGGCGTTTATTTCTAATCAATCTAATCATTGATTACGTTTTCTTGTTGATGACACCCTGAACTTCATCTCAATTTTTCTTGTTGTTCTGCTCAAAATTTGGAGAAACGGGAAAAGCGCGATGGAGCGTAGCGCAATGGCACTTTCCATCCAAAACTTGTTCATCTTCTTGAGCTCTTCGATTTGAGTTCTAGGTTTGCGTCAATCGGAGTTCGCAGCAGAAAGTTATGTTGTTTTTACTACAATTGAGCTTGACGCAGCTTTCTTCGTCCTACTTCTTCGTGAAGCGTCCGCAATCGTTTTTCTTATTTTGGTGTTAAATTTTTCAAGAAGATTTAGCTTTTTGCTATTCGTATTGTGGCCGTCAATCTTGCGTCTCACGCCACTCTATTTAATTTTGAGGACTCGTTTATTATTAACGTCTCCTTTACCTTGCCTTTTTTGGGTGACGTCTCTCACATCTTTGGACGTTCCTTGAGCATCCTTCTTACATTTATCGTTGACAGAACGCAGTACTCATATCTCTCTCATCCTCAATTGTGGCCTTCACCATATATGGTGTGCAAATTCTGCGATCTTATCTTCTACGTCTTCTCGCAACAAGATATGGCTATGAATATTCTCGTCAACGGCTTTCCTTCTAGCCAGCGTTCTGTTCCTCCTTTCCAAGGTCAAGGATTTCCAGGCTGGAAAGCAAAGATGTTGTTAATTCTTGAAGGCGAAGAACTCTCCGATGTTGTTCTTGGAAATCGTGTTTGTCCGCCTCAACTTGTTGATACGGATAATGATAACGTGCTTATCACTGAAGGACCTATATTTGAAGATTGGAATGTTGACTATATAGATTGGCAACGACGTGACAAAGCAGCTTGTCGGTATATTCTTTTTTCTGTTACTGATTCCCTTTTGCTTGATATGTATGAACTGCCTACTTCACACGACATATGGAAGTACCTTATTGCAAACTTTCAGAAGAAACCTGTTACAGAAATACTTTATTTGAGAGGGTTGCTTAACAAGTTACAATATGAAGTTGGTACTGCCATGACGGGACATATTGAATCCTTCAAATCTATTATTAATCAACTTGCTGCTGCCGGTGATCCTGTTCCACAAAAGCAACCGATTACACTTCTCCTTGATACGGTGAAGGACTCTTATTATGATAACATTGTTACTATTCTCTCTAATAAAGATGGTCTTGATTTCGACCAAGCTTGCACTCTCAATGTCAAGAATGTCGGAATGCTGGTCACCCGATACAGCTATGATTTCACAAAAGGAGACTGAGTCACAACAGATGGAACGTGATTTTTATACTCGAAGGTGTCCATCTCAACGAGGAAACCACAGAGGTGGCCGTCGCGGTAATATTTTCTCTCGTCTCAAATTTCCTAATAAGCAATGTTCTCACTGCAACAGAAATGGCCATACTGAAGATGATTGTTGGGCACGTCAATATGATGAAGAACACAATATTACCACAAAACAACCACGTTTATCTAGAGACTCTTCTTCTTCTTCTTGTGAATATTGTGGACGATCTAATCATCCCACTCATATGTGCTATAAGTGTTGATTCGACATAGATCTGAATAGAGCATATGTTAGTGAACATCAAAACAACATTGTACCAGAAACAAGTTGCATCCTATGTTCAGTTGCTCCAAACAGAATACTTCATGTACGTGATGGATCACTTTTTATTGTCGATTTTGGTGCTACAGGAAATATGACATATCAGTCTAAGTGGCTTCATAACTATCATCCACCGCCAGTTCAAGGTGTTGTTTATCTTGCTAATGATACTACTTGTCAAGTAAAGGGTATTGGAGACTTATATCTTGGTACCTTATTTTCTTCCACTCAAATTTTGCGAGGAGTATTACATGTACCAGATCTTCAACGTAATCTTCTTTCAGTTTCTAGACTTGTTGATCTTGGTCTGTTTATTGGATTTGATCATACCAAATGCCAAATTGAGAAATATGAACAGACTATAGCCACTGCTCCTCGAAACGGTAATTTGTTTGAACTCTCTCTCAACGATGTTGTAGCAAATATCGTCACTGCTCTAGGTGATCATGATTGCAAAGTATGGCATCACCGTTTTGTTCATGCTGATTTTTCGAAACTCCTTGATTTTCAACGTCGTGATCTTGTTCATGGCATGGATCTTAAAGCCCATCCCCATATGGGAATTTGTGAATTTTGTGCTCTTGGGAAACACAATCGTAAAACCTTTCCTCCTTCAAATACTACTCATTCTCATGACATATTGGATCTTGTTCATACTGATATATGTGGACCTCTACCTTCTTCGAGATCACAATATCGCTACTTCATTACTTTCATTGATGATTTCTCAAGGTATACGACTGTATTTCTACTTAGACAAAAATCTGAAGCCTTATTTGTTTTCAAACAATTCCACAAGGCTGCGGAACTTCAAACTGGTCGTCGCCTTAAGAAGCTTCATAGTGACAATGGAGGAGAATATGTTTCTCGAGAGTTTGTGAGTTACTGTGCTGACAGTGGAATTCATCATGAACACACTATTCCATATTCGCCTCAACAGAACTGTGTTGCTGAACGAAAGAATCGCACTATTCTCAAAGCTGTAAGATGTATGATGATTCATTCTGGCTTATCTCATGGTTTCTGGGCTGAAGCTACTTTGATAGCAACATTTATTTAGAATCATCTTCCTACTACTGCACCCTCTCGTAAGATACCCATCACAACATGGACAAGTGACATTCCTTCTGTATCTCATTTTCGAACCTTTGGGTGTATTGTTTATATTCATGTTCCCAAAGAAACACGAACAAAGCTTGATGCTCCTAGTCTTAAAGTTATTTTTATTGGATATTCTGACACTTCCAAAGGCTACAAATTCTATGACCCTTCCTCCAAGAAATTAATTGTGAATCGTGATGCTACTTTTAACGAACAGCTTATGGTAGGCTCATGGTCCATGGATGATTCTGATGATACTAAATCATTGCTTCAGGATTTTCCATTTCTTTCAGAAGATGAAACACTTCCTATAGAGAAACTTTCCTCTTCACAACCATCCATTCCAAATGTTGCCAATGATGATATTTATATTTATTTCATCTGCCTATTGATTTTGAACATGGCTCATGTCATGTTTATGATGACGATATTGCTGATAATGCTTTTTCTACTTCTGAAGATCCCATTACTTATGATGAAGCTATCTCTTCACCACAAAAGGAGCAATGGCAAGAGGCTATGGAAGCAGAGTACAATTTTCTTATCTCTAAAGGTACATCGATACTAACTGAATTACCTCCTGGGCGTACAGCTATTAAATGTAAGTGGGTGTATAAGACAAAAGTAAAAGCCGATGGATCTTTTAACAAGTTCAAGGCGCGTTTAGTTGCAAAAGGTTACTCCCAAGTAGCTGGTGTTGATTATCAAGAGACTTTTTCACCACTTGTTCGCATTACAAGTGTTCGAGTTTTATTGGCATTTGCTGTTCAATTTTATTTAGAAGCTCATCAAATGGATGTGTGAACTGCTTTTCTTAATGGTGACTTGGAAGAGGAAATTTATATGGAACAACCATAAGGGTTTGTTATTCCAGGTAAAGAAGACCTTGTTGCTCAACTCCATAAAGCACTATATGGTCTCAACCAAGCTTCGCGAGCCTGGTATACAAAATTTGATCTTTTTCTCACCTCTAAAGGATTCATCTCTTACTCGTCAGACCCCGACTTATACATAAAACGCCAAGGTAGTGGTTTTGTGATTCTTGCTCTTTATGTGGATGATACCATCCTTGTTTCCAATGATTTGGGATTTCTTCAGCAAGTGAAAAAGTTATTGTCTTCTGCATTTGATATGGTGGATCTTGGAGAGATTCACTCTTGTCTTGGCATTCAAATCCAACGGAGCCGTACAAAAGGTATTTTATTCCTTCGAATCTGCACATTCAGCCAACACACCTTGTCTTGCGAGCTCTACGAAGAACACTTCTGACAATGGCGGTCAACATGTCACAAATCAACCTTATGCTCACTTGATTGGATGTCTTCAGTTTGTTGGCATGAACACTCGTCCTGATATTCTGTTTGTTGCTAATTATCTTGGACAACATCTTGCATGTCCTTCTCTTAAGCATTGGCCTGATACAAAGTGTGTATTGAAATACTTGAAAGGCACTACAGATTTTGGTTTAGTCTATCGACGACAACTCACATCGGATTCTATGCAATTTCTCTCTCTTTTGGGTTACACAGATGCAAACTGGGCAAGCTCACATTTATCTATGCGATCTATTAGTGGAAATTACTTCTATATAAATGGTTTTCTTGTTTCTTGGACCAGCAAGAAACAACGTTGTGTTGCAGTTTCTACGACTGAGTCAGAATATGTTGCGGCATCACTTGCAACTCGTGAGTTGATTTGGCTTCGACAAATGCTGGTTGATATTGGTCACTCTCCTTTATCTAGCACACCCTTGCGGTGTGACAACCAAAGTGCTATTAGTCTTGCAAAAGACTATGTTCAACATAATAAGTCAAAGCACATTGCTGTCCATTATCATTATGTCAGGTATGAAGTACGCAAAGGAACCATTATGGTTGAACACTGTCCAAGTGACTAGATGATTGCAGACATTTTTACCAAAGGCCTCAATGAGTCACGTTTCATCCTCTTGCGCTCGGAGCTTGGAGTTGCGTCGGCCTCACTCTTTCTAGATTAGCTTCTTTGCTATTGTAATAGCTTTGTACATATGACATTGTAATATTTTAGGTACCATGTACTATGCACACTCCACATTTGCACATTGTGATATCTAAGTCACTTGAAGATTTGTACATAGATGCACAATTCACTTTCACATCATCACCGCTGGTTCATATTTTCACATTGTATAGGGGCTTGGGTTTTTCCCTTGAACTCCCCAAGGGTTTTTTCATCCAAAGCTGGAGTCCTTTGTTTGAGTGGGGGTGTTGGAGCTATATATGTCTCACTCTACTGAACTTGGTCTCACCTATATATTTGTATCTTGTCCTCAAAATGAATCAGTCTTTGGGAGCGTATATGGTGTTGAGGTGGTCCGGGGCGGGCAACAAGAGAGGCGACCTCTAAACACCCCTCAAGGCTCCCGTGCTGCTCAATTGGGGCTGGGGCAACCACAAGCACAACACAAAAACAAACCCACAGCCAAACCCAAACAAGATAGGGGCACCACCTAGTTATGGTATGCGAACTAGGACGCAAGAGAGATTTTGGCACAACCAAGAAGATGCACCACACAACACACACAAACAACCTCACACCAAGACACACACAAACTGGACCAGAGAGAGCTAGAGCAAAGGGAAGAGAGAGAGAAAAGGATCTTGCGTAATACCTTATTTGTGACTTGCAAATGGAGATGGTTCGTTATGATGCTATCGTAGAACTTGTATAAAACTCACTCAATGCTTAGTGATTGCTAAACATTGCCAAAACACACACACACTGTCTTAGGGTGTGGGAGACCTCTCACCACAATACCCTCTTACAATGGATACAAAACTGGCAATGAAAAACACACTAAAACACTTTCTAAAATCAAGATCAACTGATAAAAACTCAAAATACACAAGTCACCTTGAATTCACCAAACCGTATTGCACAAATGGAAGGACGAAGATTTGAACGTCGAATCACGCTTTTGATGCACCAAACCTCAATGTATTGATGATAAAGGAGCATATACAATAGTGGTTTTGAGATTTGTGAAACTCACGCTCTCTCACTTGCAATGTGTAGCTTGAAAGCTTCTCTCACACCAAGAGTGAAGCTCACAAGTGGTTGCGACACCTAAGTCTCTCCTCACGCATAGAGTGTTGGGGTGCTATGTGAGATGTTGGAGGTTGTTTTACAAGAAGGAGAGGGACCTATTTATAGGTTGGAGACCCCTCATTAAAATTATTGGAAATCCTAATTTACAAGCTAACAAATCAAGATTATGAGTTTTTTGAATATCAAAACATTGCGGGCCTTCTTTGTCTGCTTGAGTCATGGGTGTGGGCTCAAAAGAGAGCATTATTGATGGTAGATAAAGTGAAAGTAAGTTTTAAGGAAGGGGGGAGAGAGAGAGAGAGAGAGAGAGAGAGAGAGAGAGAGAGAGTTACTATACATGTCTTGAGGTGAGGTGTCTTTTATGGTTAGGTCAATGCTATTTTGTGTTAGTATGTTAGTCGTTAGTAATCACTAGAAAGTTAATGTTACATTTACAATGGGTAGAGTGAGTTGATTTGATGAAGGAAGAGGGGTGAATTAAAAGAGAATCATTGAGATGGTGAAGCTTTGAAGAAGCTTGAACTCACCCTTGTGTAGATTGTGGAAAAAATGACCGCTGGTCTTCTTCTTCTTCTTCGCTTCTTTACGCCGCCGCCACGGTTGACCACCACGATGAAAAGAGAATTTGTTGATGAAAAAACCTCAATTTGCAGAAGTTATCATGGTTAAGATGCTGAATTTTAGATATTTTTAGGAGAGGTAAATGAAATTGTAACATAGAAGCAATAGAGAGAGACATGGAGAGGGTGTATGTATGTAGAGGTTCATAAAAGAACTATAAGGATGAGAGAGAAGGGTAATGGTGAAGAGGGTGGGAGAAGCCATGGAAATTGCAGGTTTGAGTGAGGGAAGGAGAGGGCGGGATGTGTAAGAGTGAGTAGGTGTGTGGAAGGGTGAGAGAAGACTAAAAGCTACTTGTGAGAAAAGTGGGCAGACTGGGGTCCACTCCAAAAATCATATCTCACCGCTGGTAGCTCCAAAAATCATGAAAATATTTGAGTTGATTATTCAGAGCGTGGGCTACATTTTCTCTTTTGACCACCGCTCCAAATTCGGAGTGGAGATAGGTGCCAAAATTCTCACCAAAAAGCCTGTTTTTTATGCCTGCAAAAGTCTTTTAGTGGCCCCCTCCTTTGTTGAATTTGTACAATGCATCCAAGAGTGAGCCCCTCCTTTGTCATATTATAATACAAAGCATTCAAGTTTCCCTTGACCCATGCATGGAGGAGGATTATTGGTGAAATAAGAAATATATACATGGTGGGACTAGTGTATGGACTATTCATGGACTTTAGCTCAATGACCACATGGTGTTAGAATAATGAGTAAAAATAATAATAAAAATATGGAGGAGTTATGGATATGGAAAGATATTGGAATCATATGATATGGTCCCTCCTTGAATTATTTTGGGTGAAAGAGCAAAAGGTATGCAAGTAAATAATATAATAAAAGTAACCAATGAGTAGAAATCAATTTTTTGTTTTCACGAGGGTGAGGATGAAAATGTGGGAGTGATTTGTATAAAGGAAAAATATGAGGTTAGAGTATGTACATATTGGCAAAAAATATAATTATGGTGTAAGAGGATGAAAGAAGGTGTACATAGGTTTAATAAAACACACACCTAAGTAGAAATATTTAAATAAAATACCAAAATAATTATAAAAAATCCCTATATTTAGGCCATATATACAATGAAATATTTACACACAAAGAGGCCATAATATACTTTTATTTTTTATTTTTTTTATTTTTTTTGGCTCACCTAACCCAGTGACTAGCTAGCTGAGGGTTTTTTAAGAAGATATGGAGAAAGTCCCCTAATTCACACACGCCTATTTACAGTGAAATGGTAGGGATAGCCATAGCGTTTGGGTGAATTTGGTAGGGTGGAGTAACTTAGTATGGCAATTATGGAGAGCCGAAAAACGGCTATCATTAGCCCTCCCCCCAGGATGATGGTATATTCATGTACCATCATAGAGCATCTTTTCCAAAGAGAGTGCTTCAGAGTCCTTGACGAGATCTTCATTGTTTGGCCCCTCAGAATTTTGGCTGGAGTTACACTCATGCTTCATGTAACAATACTTACATGAGACAGCGGCCTTTGGACAGATCTTTGGTAGATCCTTTGGTAGAAGGCGACTCAAATAGGGCTTCAAGCGATACTCGTTTACCTTCCTGGAGTGCTCTTTACCATTCAAGTCCATAAGCTGATAGTAACTAGAATTGAAAGCCTTGCTTACTATGTATGGCCCTTGCCATCTAGTTTCAAACTTGGCATCAAAACGATTGTCAAGTCGATTGTCATACCTTAGCACAAGCTCTCCTTCCTTGATGCCTTTGTCCTTCAGTTTCTTGTCGTGCGTTTCTTTCGCTTGTGTGGCTTTCCTCTTGTAGCACTCGTATGCTGCTTCTCTTTTCCACTCAAGTTCCACTAAAGTAAGAAGTCGATCCATCCATACCTCCTGATCATCTTGTGCTCCTTTGCCATGAAGTCGCATTGTTGGAATGTTGAGCTCGATAGGCTACAAAGCCTCTTGACCATAGACCAAGTGAAATGGTGTGAACTCCGTGGCTTCCCTATATGTGGTTTGATATGCCCACAAGGCACCATCCAAGAAGTCATCCCATAATTTTGTCTTGTTTTGCACCATCTTTCTAATGATTCCTGCAATGACACCATTAGCCTTCTCCACCAAACCATTTGACTGTGGGTAGTATGGTGTGCTATGACGATGTAGAATGTGAAGCTCTTCACAAACTTCTGTGAGCAAGCCCTTCCTAAACCCTGGACCATTATCAGAAACAATCTCCAAAGGTGTGCCAAATCTGCAACAAATGTGAGTGTACACAAACTTGCTAACTGTCCTCTCATTCACTCTTGCCACACTTTGAGCTTCCACCCACCTAGTCATATAGTCTACAGCCACTAGAATGTAGAGTTTACCATTTTTTGTCCTAGGCAGAGGACCCATAGCATCAATGCCCCACTTTTCAAAGGGTCCATTTGCAAGCACTATTTGCCTCGGGCCATGCACCAACCTTCTATTTCCATTTATCTGACAATTGTGAAAGCTTTTACACCAATGTTGAACATCCACATGCAAGCTTGGCCAAACATACCCCGCAAGAAAAATCTTCTTCACAGTTGATTCTTGGGAAAAATGACCACCACATGCCTCTTCATGCAAACCTTTTAGAATGGCTGGAATTTCCTCGATAGTTGGTACTCTTCTGCACACTTGATCTTTCCCTCTTTGATAGAGGGAGCCTTCTAGGAAGATTTAGAAACTTGCCTTCTTCATAAGTCTCCTCTTCTGAGCCTTCGTGAGCCACCCTCCAAAATGTAGCCAATAATGGGAGCCAATGACTCTAATCCCTGGTATCTCAGTTGCTTGACAGCTGTTGCCACCATGATGACCTGCACTTCTCTCTCAACACATGTAACTGCTTGTTGTGCAAGTAAATCGGCATCTTCATTTTGTTTCCTTGGAATATGATATAGTTGCACTTCTTCAAATTGATTAAACATCCTACGAATGGCATGAACTTTTGTCCTTAAGCTTTCATTCTTGCATGCCCAAATGCCTAAAATCTGTTTAACAATGAGAAGTGCATCTCCTTTTACCATGAGACGTTTTATCCCTTGGCCAATGCACATCTTCGAACCATGAAGTAGTGTGTCGTATTCTGCTTCATTGTTGCTAGTTGAACCTGGTAGATTGACCTTCTCTTTCGTGGCCACCTCTCCACTTGGGTTGAGCAACACTAGCCCTCCCCCTGCTTTCCCTGTGGCTCATCGAAAAGCTCCATCAAAGAACAAGGTAAAAGCATTAGGAATACTTTTTCGTGGTGGCAATGGTAGGGTCTTTACTTGAGGCACCTTAATTTCCTTCTCATGTACCCTATAAGTGAGAATCCCTGCCAATTGTGCACGCACACTATCTTCTACCTTGAAAGAGTATTGGAACTCTTGCAACTCCATAATCCACTTTGAGATCCTAGTACTAAGATTCATTTGAGATGACACCCAAGGGAACAAATTTTCTGCAGTGAGAATTACAAAAGGTTTTGGGAGCAAGTAGGATCTAAACTTCCTTATCGCAAACATGAGAGAAAGCATCATGAGTTTTGCTTCTGTGTAGTCTCTCTCCAAAGCATTCATGACCCTACTAGCAAAGTAGATGGGTCGCATCCTTGTACTGTGGGGATCTTGTTGTAGCAACACAACACCAATTGTTTCCCTTCCAACACTAGAGCTAACAAAGAATGTGTACTCCCAACAAGGAGGCATGAGTGTTGGTAGCTCTGACAAAATGACTTTAATGTTACAAAAATACTCTTCAAGCTCATCAGACCATGCAAATTCTACTTGTTGTGTCAAATTTTGCAAAGGATGAAGCAACTCCGAGGCTAAGTGAATGAAGCGTGACATATACTTCACCTTCTGAATGAAAGAGATGACCTCCTTAAGACTCTTCGGTGATGGGAGCTCAATAAGAGCCTTTGCCTTTGAAGGATCCACCTCAATGCCTTTATAGGAAACCTTGTGACCGAGCAAGATCACTTCATCCTCACCTATGTGGCACTTGTCGGGGTTGAGTTGACCTCCCATGTCATAGAGCTTCTTTAAACCTTCTTCTACCCTTTGTAGATGCAATGATTTTGAGCTATAAATGCAAAAATCATCAATAAAAACCCTAATGGAATTTCCAAAGAATGCTTGAAACACCATGTTCATGAAGCGTTGGAAAGTTGCAGGAGCATTTGTCAGGCCAAATGGCATGACTCTAAAGGCATAACAACCCCAAGGAGTGATAAAGGTTGTTTTCAAGTGATCCTCCAATGCGATACCTATTTGAAAGTAACCCGAGTAGCCATCGCACACGGTGTACTTCTCATGACCAGCTACCTCATTTAGTATCTCATCCTGAAATGGGAGGGGAAAGTGATCTCTTTTTGTTGCCTCATTGAGTGGACGGTAATCCACACACACCCTCCACTTTCCGTTTTTCTTGGGAGTGACAACAACAGGAGAGACCCACTTTGAATTCTCCACTGGATAAATGAAACTTGCTGCTAGAAGCTTTCTTACCTCCTTGAGTAGAGCCTACTCCTTTATAACTCCTAGCCTTCGTAGCTTCTAAGCTTTAGGTGTGGCCTCAGACTTTAACTCAATCTTGTGTTGAACAACATCTACCCCACGCACGTCGGTGTAGTCTTTAGCGAAAAGCCTAGGAAAATTCCTTAGCACACATTTGAACTCCTCTCTTTCATCCTTTGTAAGTGTTGTTGATAGCATACCTTCCAGCATCCCTTCATCTTGAACACCTTTGTTCTCTTGAGGACCTACCTCCTCCAAGCGTTGACAAGAGGTCTCTTGGTTGCTTGGCTTAAACCTTACCCCCATGACTTCGTTGGAAGACTCCTCTTCAGTAATGCTGTTGCTACTTTCTTCTTCTGAAGTGCTATCGGTCCAACCTTCTTCCGTCTCACTTTGAGATGCTTCTTCATGGAGCTCCTCTTGGCGTTGCTCCTTCATGTCAAAGACAACCTTCTTATGATTGTCATTCCTGCAAATTAATTTCCCACTCTCCCAATCCTGCAAAGCTCGCATTTTCATTAGCCATGGTCTTCCTAGGATAAATGGATAACCACTTCCCTTGGTCGACATAACATAAAAATCCACTGCCTTCTTAATGCCAAAGGCCTCCACAAAAACATTTTTACAAATTCCTACGCACCTAGCTTTGCTATTGTTTGCCATTTTCACTTTAATTTCAGGTGTCTCATGGATGTGCATGCCTAGTCTTTGCATGAGTCCCTCTGTCATGATGCAAATTTGTGCACCCCCATCCACTAGACCTTTCCTAACCAATCTCCCTTTTATGTAACAATCTAGCACAGGTGTAATGTCCTCATTCATTTCAGCTTGTGCAATTTTTACAACAGGCACACTCTCTTTTACCTTTCTCCTAGTGCTAACTGCCCTTGTTAAATCCCTCCTAACTTGTGGACATAATGCAAGAAATTGAGGCCATGAGATATCAGTACCCTTACCTCTCATGTCTTCCAACAGGTTGTATGGAGCCATTCCATGTCCAAGAGGGAAGTCTTGGAGGTTGATACGACGTCGAGTGCTCTTAGCTTCCTTGGTCTCCTTTTCCTTCTTTTCTCGTCCATGGTCACTTTGTGATGTAACTCCTTCTTTCTCCTTACCTTTCCCTCGGCCACGCTTAATGCCATTTGCTTCCATGTCAACCTCTCTTGAATTTGTCACCTCTACCACATGCACGTTTGGGTATGGCAAAGGTGGAACTCCTTCCACTCCTTGTGGAGGTGGTCTTGCTCCATTTGGCCTTTGTATAAGCCGTGGTTGCTGACTAGTTCCTTCACCTGCATTCATCACTGGGTAATTCAAGTTAGGTCTCCCTGGCTCCCCACGGGGCCAAGGACAATTATACATCCCATGTCCAGACTCACCGCAATTCCAACATTGCAAGACTCTCCTAGGTCGTGGGTCTCGCTCTTCAGACTTCTTTGCTTGTCCCTTTGGACCTACGGCTTGTGCAAGGTGAATTGACAAGCTGCTTAAAAATTCATTTAACTTCTCAATCACTTACGCCGTTACCTCAGGAAGCTCCTTAGATGTTGATGCTTGTGACTTACCTTTGGGTCTAAGACCTTCTATTGGAACCTCCCCCCTTAAGCACTTGAGTTTCCTATATTTCTCAGCAGCCCTAGTTTCAGCTGCATCAAAGGTAGCAGGTGCACCCGCCTCAACTTTTACCTTAAGGTCAGGAAAGAGTCCGGCTATGAAACTCTCCTTCTTTAGGAACTCTGTACCATCACCAGGGCTAGCAACATTTCTCACCCATACAGCCCAAAGACGTAGAAACTCTTGCTTGTACAAGTAGTAGTCATCTAAGTCTTTTTGCTTATGAGAAACAATGTCTTGCCATAGCTTTTGAGTGTTTTGGGGATGAAAGAAGTATCTCTTGAAATGATTGACAAATTCCATGTAATTTTCTTTAACTTCCTCAGGCAAAGAGTCAAACCAAGTGCTAGCATCTTTCCTAAGGACTACCTCAAACATTTCTACACGTTCTTGATCAGTTATTATCCTCTTGATACGGCAAGACATCTTGAAATTCGCTAAAAATAATTCAGCATCCTCTCCAGGCTCTCCAAAGAAAAGAGGATACCCAGACATTTGGTGTTGGCTTTCCATTGAATTGATTTCAAAGTGACACCCGTTTTTGTTTTTCTTTCTTAAAAAGATTTACACAATAATGTATCTAGCTTGCAATCTATTCTACAACAAAATAAAGATACTCACCTCAAACGACCTATGATAATCAATAAGAGGTAGGATGACAGGGTTTGGTGATGCGAGAATTTCTCCTACTCTTTGGGCACCAAACATGAACACCATACGTTGTTGAAAATGGATTTTCCTACTAATTGCAATGTTTATTCTAATGTGTGGAGTGAAATGGAAGGGGAAAACCTCTATTCCTGGGCCATTATCCATGGTCTATGCATGAACTAATGCTTAAAACAAAACCAAAATATAGACGTCCAAACTAAGGTCGTACCTAATAAGAGGCAAAATAAAAGAATTTACTGAAGCGTTTATCTCGGCCAACCTAAGAGGACCTAAAATTCTACGAATGACACGTTGAAATTGCAACTTAGTACTAACAATTATGTGTACCTTTTGCCTTGCAATGGGAATGAAGGGATTATACAAATTCTCGTGATTCATGCAAGCTACTTGATTATGCTAAAGGTTGAGTCTTCACAAAACATACACAAGCCTGTCCTCAGTGGGGGCACTAATATTGAGGCGGTCCGGGGCGGGCAACAAGAGAGGCGACCTCTAAACACCCCTCAAGGCTCCCGTGCTGCTCAATTGGGGCTGGGGCAACCACAAGCACAACACAACAACAAATCCACAGCCAAACCCAAACAAGATAGGGGCACCACCTAGTTATGGTATGCAAACTAGGACGCAAGAGAGATTTTGGCACAACCAAGAAGATGCACCACACAACACACACAAACAACCTCACACCAAGACACACACAAACTGGACCAGAGAGAGCTAGAGCAAAGGGAAGAGAGAGAGAAAAGGATCTTGCGTAATACCTTATTTGTGACTTGAAAATGGAGATGGTTCGTTATGATGCTATCGTAGAACTTGTATAAAACTCACTCAATGCTTAGTGATTGCTAAACATTGCCAAAACACACACACACTGTCTTAGGGTGTGGGAGACCTCTCACCACAATACCCTCTTACAATGGACACAAAACTGGCAATGAAAAACACACTAAAACACTTTCTAAAATCAAGATCAACTGATAAAAACTCAAAATACACAAGTCACCTTGAATTCACCAAACCGTATTGCACAAATGGAAGGACGAAGATTTGAACGTCGAATCACGCTTTTGATGCACCAAACCTCAATTTATTGATGATAAAGGAGCATATACAATAGTGGTTTTGAGATTTGTGAAACTCACGCTCTCTCACTTGCAATGTGTAGCTTGAAAGCTTCTCTCACACCAAGAGTGAAGCTCACAAGTGGTTGCTACACCTAAGTCTCTCCTCACGCATAGAGTGTTGGGGTGCTATGTGAGATGTTGGAGGTTGTTTTACAAGAAGGAGAGGGGCCTATTTATAGGTTGGAGACCCTTCATTAAGATTATTGGAAATCCTAATTTACAAGCTAACAAATCAAGATTATGAGTTTTTTGAATATCAAAACATTGCGGGCCTTCTTTGTCTGCTTGAGTCGTGGGTGTGGGCTCAAAAGAGAGCATTATTGATGGTAGATAAGGTGAAAGTAAGTTTTAAGGAAGGGGGGAGAGAGAGAGAGAGAGAGAGAGAGAGAGAGAGAGAGAGAGAGAGAGAGAGAGAGAGAGTTACTATACATGTCTTGAGGTGAGGTGTCTTTTATGGTTAGGTCAATGCTATTTTGTGTTAGTATGTTAGTCGTTAGTAATCACTAGAAAGTTAATGTTACATTTACAATGGGTAGAGTGAGTTGATTTGATGAAGGAAGAGGGGTGAATTAAAAGAGAATCATTGAGATGGTGAAGCTTTGAAGAAGCTTGAACTCACCCTTGTGTAGATTGTGGAAAAAATGACCGCTGGTCTTCTTCTTCTTCTTCGCTTCTTTACGCCGCCGCCACGGTTGACCACCACGATGAAAAGAGGATTTGTTGATGAAAAAACCTCAATTTGCAGAAGTTATCATGGTTAAGATGCTGAATTTTAGATATTTTTAGGAGAGGTAAATGAAATTGTAACATAGAAGCAATAGAGAGAGACATGGAGAGGGTGTATGTATGTAGAGGTTCATAAAAGAACTATAAGGATGAGAGAGAAGGGTAATGGTGAAGAGGGTGGGAGAAGCCATGGAAATTGCAGGTTTGAGTGAGGGAAGGAGAGGGAGGGATGTGTAAGAGTGAGTAGGTGTGTGGAAGGGTGAGAGAAGACTAAAAGCTACTTTTGAGAAAAGTGGGCAGACTGGGGTCCACTCCAAAAATCATATCTCACCGCTGGTAGCTCCAAAAATCATGAAAAAATTTGAGTTGATTATTCAGAGCGTGGGCTACATTTTCTCTTTTGACCACCTTTCCAAATTCAGAGTGGAGATAGGTGCCAAAATTCTCACCAAAAAGCCTGGTTTTTATGCCTGCAAAAGTCTTTTAGTGGCCCCCTCCTTTGTTGAATTTGTACAATGCATCCAAGAGTGAGCCCCTCCTTTGTCATATTATAATACAAAGCATTCAAGTTGCCCTTGACCCATGCATGGAGGAGGATTATTGGTGAAATAAGAAATATATACATGGTGGGACTAGTGTATGGACTATTCATGGACTTTAGCTCAATGACCACATGGTGTTAGAATAATGAGTAAAAATAATAATAAAAATATGGAGGAGTTATGGATATGGAAAGATATTGTATTCATATGATATGGTCCCTCCTTGAATTATTTTGGGTGAAAGAGGAAAAGGTATGCAAGTAAATAATATAATAAAAGTAACCAATGAGTAGAAATCAATTTTTTGTTTTCACGAGGGTGAGGGTGAAAATGTGGGAGTGATTTGTATAAAGGAAAAATATGAGGTTAGAGTATGTACATATTGGCAAAAAATATAATTATGGTGTAAGAGGATGAAAGAAGGTGTACATAGGTTTAATAAAACACACACCTAAGTAGAAATATTTAAATAAAATACCAAAATAATTATAAAAAATCCCTATATTTAGGCCATATATACAATGAAATATTTACACACAAAGAGGCCATAATATACTTTTATTTTTTATTTTTTTTATTTTTTTTGGCTCACCTAACCCAGTGACTAGCTAGCTGAGGGTTTTTTAAGAAGATATGGAAAAAGTCCCCTAAATCACACACCCCTATTTACAGTGAAATGGTAGGGATAGCCATAGCGTTTGGGTGAATTTGGTAGGGTGGAGTAACTTAGTATGGCAATTATGGAGAGCCGAAAAACGGCTATCAGTGTGTCTCTTGTCTCGTCTCTAAGACCATATTAGGTATTTTGGTAAAAATCTCACATTATGGGAATCTCCAAATCGACCGAATTCATGTAATTTGGGAATTTTCCACTTAAAGTGGGAAAAATTGAGGTGTGTGGCTAGTAAATAAAGTGAAAATCTCATAGGATTGTGGTGTTGATAAACACCAAAAGTCAAGAGGATGTACAACACATGGATTTGAATAATAACTATAAATTACATAAAACAAAGGAAGATACAAAAAAGATTTTGTTTTCAAATTGACTAGTATAGTCACAATAGAAGCTCCACATAATTCTACTCCACATTTGATACCATATCTGAACTTTGATCCAAGTGTGGCTGATGTGCACGAGTGAGGCCTTCTTTGGCTTTTAGAGCATGTCTTTCTGGAATCTTTATTCTAGAAAATGGTCCTTCTTTGTTGGGTCTCCAAGACCAAACAATTGCATCTATAGATTCCCACACTTGTGGGTCCTTATAGTTGACAGCCCAATAACCCTTCCAACAATTACTGTAAGCTTGAGTATCTGTCATCCCACTTTTTCTCGCGCAAGGTGCCCAATATTGAATCAAGAGTTTTCTGTAGTTTGGTGATGTAGGCTCATTATCAATGTCAGATAAAGCCATTGCAAGCCACACTGGATAGATTTCTGTGTCACTCGGAACAAGCATAAGAAAGTCACCTTGGTGCACATCAGACATAGGGTCAAACTCTTCCCTTGGCCTATCTCGTTGAGGCCCACAAAAATGATCGTTCAACTCTTCAAGGCCTAGGAATCTTTCTGCTCCTTGTTGCAAATTCATTGTAGTGCTTTGTAGATGAGAATATTCTTGAGTTTTTGGCCAAAACATTTCATACAAGACTCCCTCTGATATGATTGCTTTTCCAATCTCTTCAATTACCTTACTCCAATAATCTATCACGGGTCTATAATATCGCGGAATACTTGAACCATTCCCTAAATTTTTCCAAAATTTTATATAGTTCTTTAGCCCCAAAATGACTTCTTCGTGGGCCTTGACATACTCCGCCATTTGTACTAGAGGTGGATCTCCATGTGGTAACATTGGCTTGCCTTCTGTGTCTGTTTTCCAAAGGCGAATACTTCCACTCCAACTTGATACACCTACATGTGCCTTATATTGCATCATTGGTGTCTCATCCTGCATAAAGAACCTGAACTGAAGCGGTTTGGAATGTCCAACAAGTATGTCTTGTCCATCACAAAGATAGCCATCACAATATTGCTTGAAATCGGGGATCTTTGTGAGAAAAAATGGAGCTGAAGATGAAGATGAGTTGTTTCGTAATGTATCCATCAAATGTCGCAAATTATAGGTTTGTGTAACTCTCAAATTCTCTGAAAACCTACTAAACATGGCGTCTATGTCCTCATGTGTATGCCCAACCATTAAAAATCCCAGCTGGATGGTTTTGAAAACACCCCTTGCAACAAGCATTGACAAATAGGCAAATAAGTATCGATTTTTGTTTTCCCCTGCACAATTATCCAATTGTAGCAACAAGTTCTCTGGAAATCTGCGAAATGTTGACCCCAATTCCTCTTCTGCAATTTCTGACGACTGCACAATGGGCTCTTTTCCATCACTCAAGTTATGGTAGTCCAAAGCATCCCTTGAGTTCAAAGCATGTAGTAGTGAAATATTGCTCCTTGGAAGTCCATTTGTTACTAGATCACCAAGAGGATGCTTATCTATCCTCTCGAGGTTATGTAAACAATTAGCAATTGAGCTAATTGTAAGATTTGGATCAGCTGGCCACAAACCATTCAAGACAAAGTGTCCGTAATGACCTTCTCCATGTCCATGAGTGATCATGCCAATCAATGCCACCTGCAGATTATATCTTGAATCCACACCCTTGGGAACAATGCGTAATCTAGGAATGGCAGTCTTCTTTTGATCCATCTTATCATGGATTATGCATACATATTTTTGTGGTTGAGTTTCTGAATACGTGTGCCATGCATAATATAGGCTTCTGCAACTCTTTTGTTGTGCCATGTGAACTTCTCTCTCCCTCAAGAGAAGAGCTCTCTCTTCAAGAGAAGGTTTAGCTTCTAACCTTGCCTTGATTGAGCTACAAATATTGCACTTAGAGAACTCACTTGTCTTTGTTAAAGTGACATGTGGGTACTCTTTGTTCCAAATTCTACCAAAAGAAGATTGGGATAGCTTCTTCTCATAGCCCATTTGGTCAAGTGTCGTGTTGATTTCACATAAAATATCCACTTGTTTGTATGTTGATGGAATCACCAATTGAGTCTCTCTTGAGCCATCTAGCAGTGTTCTACTTCTATGTGGCATCTTCTCAGAGTTGTTTTCCACAAACTCATTTAGTAGTGCTCTTGCTAAACTAGTATGTTGAAGTCCCCTTCTCAATGTACATGTGTTCCCATGTACATATTGGCGCACACCATTTTCAAAGTTCTCCTTGTATCGATAAAATGATGTCTTTGGTATTCCATGTAGCTCATACCATGCTCTACAACAAACAATAGATCCATTTAGCCTGAATTGGTATCGTGACTTCTCATCTTTCTGATAACATATAGAAAGAACATCATAAACATAATTAGTGCGTGATTTTTGAGACTCTCCCCAAAATTGTTGTCGTAACCTTGTCACCATATCACGATCTGCAAATTGGCAGCATTTTTGTGCACAACAATCAATGCATGATACCCTTTGAATTGATTTGTTTGAAAGGTAAAAAGTCGAAGCTGGTGCTGCTTTTGATTTTTGAGTCCTATTCATGAAAGTGTATCGTCTCTTCCTTGACAACTGGACAACATTACTCCCATCAAGTTTTTTTCCAACATTGCCATCGTTGGATACATCCTCATATGTAGCATGCATGCCATCAACAGGAACAAAGAGTTGTAATGGGCTCCCATTCAACATTGTTGTCTGCTTGATGGGCCACTTTAGCAAAGTGATGCTACCCACTTCAACCACATCATGAATGCTTGCATTTTCTCTTTCAATACCCACACCCACACAATCAGGACCAAGTTCCTGAAAGTTGACATAATCATGTGGAAATACATATAAGATGGTCCCTTCATTCATGGTTTGCATCATTGTGTCATCTTTTAAAAGGACCCTCTGATTTCTCCAAGACTCTCAAATCATTGCTTCAAATTCTGGGCTTGTCATAGGTATTGCATCTGTAACTAGAGGATCAGAATGATCATGTTCTTCATCACCATTGTAGCTTTCGTGTGGATCAATTAAGTTCCCATTTAATACAAAAGATTGCAAAAGAATCTTTGACCATCGAACAGCACTCCATAATGAGCCTTGTAGAGATGAAGTATCCATTGTAGGAAAAGGTAGGACCACATCCTTCAAGCATTCCTCCACTAGTATGGAGACATTTCCCAGCCCTATCTTTGTACCACCACAAGTGGAATCTGGATCTGTTCTACACACACAACCAATACCAACGATTTCATTGTCAAGTATCATATGTACTTTCTCCCCAGATTCGAAGTCCATCCTGTAAGTAAAAAGATTACATTGTTAAATCCATAGTTATAGAAAAATACTCTTCAAACAAAAAATCATGCTACAACATGAAAAAGGTTTTCATAGGTTGGACAAGTGGTGAACCTTGAGACCAAATCCTCCTTGCTATATTAATGGAAGCAAGGTTGGACAAGTGGTGGACCTTGAAACCAAAGCCTCTTTGCTATATGAGAGCATAGGTTGGACAAGTGGTGGACCTAGTTGTAATACCCACTGCCACCTATCAACTACTATAGGACTATGCTTTCCAATGTCCAAGTATCCCTTGAGTCTTTCAAGGTTGAACACGTGGTGGACCTTGAAACAAAAATCCCCTTTCTATATCAGAGCATAGCTTGGACAAGTGGTGGACCTAGTTATAATTCCCAATATCCAAGGTGAAATACCTTAGGACTTTGCTTGCCAATGTTTACGTAGCCCCTCATTTATTTAATGGAAGTAAGGTTGGACAAGTGTTGGACCTTGAAACCAAAGCCTCTTTGCTATATTAGAGCATAGGTTGGACCTAGTTTTAATACCCACTGCCACCTATCAACTACTATAGGACTATGCTTTCCAATGTCCAAGTATCCCTCGAGTCTTTCAAGGTTGAACACGTGGTGGACCTTGAAACGAAAATCCCCTTTCTATATTAGAAAGGTTGAACTCATGGTGGACCTTGAAACGAAAATCCCTTTCTTTATCAGAGCATAGCTTGGACAAGTGGTGGACCTAGCTATAATGCCCAATATCCAAGGTGAAACACCTTAGGACCTTGCTACCTTGCTTGCCAATGTTTACGTAGCCCCTCATTTCTTTAATGGAAGCAAGGTTGGATAAGTGGTGGACCTTGAAAGCAAAGCCTCTTTGCTATATGAGAGCATAGGTTGGACCTAGTTGTAATACCCACTGCCACCTATCAACTACTATAGGACTATGCTTTCCAATGTCCAAGTATCCCTTGAGTCTTGCAAGGTTGAACACGTGGTGGACCTTGAAACCAAAATCCCCTTTCTATATCAGAGCATAGCTTGGACAAATGGTGGGCCTAGTTATAATGCCCCTCCTTTCTTTAATGGAAGAAAGGTTGGAAAAGTGGTGAATCTTGAAACCCAAACCCTTTGGCTATATATAGAGGATATCTTGGACAAGTGGTGGGCTTAGTTGTAGTATCCAATGTCCAAGGTCCAAGGTGAACTATGTAAAGACCTTACTTCCAAAAACAAAGTCGTACAAGTGGTTCTCCTTGAAACCAAAACCTCCTTAGTGTATTAGAACATAGCTTGGAGAAGTGGTGGACTTAGTTGTAATGGTGAATGTCCAAAGCAAACTATTATAGGACCTTGCTTCCCAAATCAAGTTTGGACAAGTGGTGGATCTTGAAACCAAAACCCCCTTACTCTATTAGAGCATAGCTTAGATAAGTGGTGGACCTAGCTGCCATGGAAAATGTTCAATCTGAACTGCTGCAGGACCTTGCTATTAAATGTCTAAGTAGAGCTAGATTCTTTAATGGAATCAAGGTTGGGAAAGTGGTGCATCTTGAAACCAAAAGCCCTTTATTGTATTAGAGCATAGCTTGGACAAGTGAGGGACCTAGTTTTAATGTGTGATGTCCAAAGAAAAGTATTACAAGACCTTGCTTTCCAATATTTGAATTGGTCAAGTGGTTAAAACTAAGTATAAAACTTTGACCATTTTCTTCTCGAATTGCCAAAAAGCTAGTTTTAGACACCCCTAAATGAAAATGGTTTAGGGTGGCCTTAAACAATGTTTTTTCAAAGACTTGAACAAAAGGGTTGCCGAAGAGTAATGAAAATTTATTGTGGCTTGAAGTGCCTGAGTATGTGAAAACAAGCCTAGGTTTTCCACGAGGCAAAAGGTGACATAATAAGAACATTGGAAACTTAGGATTGACCATGTGGCCTAAACTTTGGCAAGTGAAGTGGTGGCCAAGTTTTGTGGCACAGTGTGCACTTGGTCCTATATGTGTTGACCACTTGGCTAAATCTAGGACCATAAGGCCAAACCTTTGGCACCTTAAATATAGTATGGGACATAATCTAGAACTGCTACAGTAAATTAGTAGTATAGCTAATATGTTAATATTTGTATTATATTTACGTATATGCTAATATAATTTATGTTCAAAATTTCACTAATGAAGAATGTTCCCATTTAGCACTCCAGATGCGGGGTCTTAGGGCAATGCCACAATGGGGTGACAAGGCAGCGCTTCCACATGAGGTTCGGGGGTAGCGCTCTTGATGGGGATGTGGAATATAGCGCTCTCGATGGCGGGGCTTGGGAGGTTGATTTTGGGATATTGTTCAGGGCGGGGTCCTGGGGCAGCGCCCCGGGCGGGGTCAATTCCTAGTATAGAGTTACGCATGTTTTTCATATTTTCAACCATGATTTCTTTAATATTGGTCGTGTGAATTGGTTAATTTTTTATATTGCTTTTGTTTTTTCTAATCCTATGATAAAACATGGACTTGTAGCATACGGGGCATTCTAATAAACCCTATCAAGATTAGGCACACAGAGAGCGCACGAGCAACGCACACAGAGAAAGCAGGCGAGTAGAAAACACACAGAAAGCGCACACGGATCGCACACTGTTGGAGTATACTCGCGCGTAGAGGAGCAAGCTCGGCATCGTACACAACACATAGGTGGAGTGCACAGGATTGAAAGTTCGCGCACAAGATAAAGAAACAGCAGCGTACACAACGCTTTCGCGAAGGGCAGGATCGGGCAGTCTTCTCGGGAGACATTGCACACCTCACGAATAGAGAAAAAACAGGTATTTCTCTCTCTCTCACTCTCTGTCTTTCTCCATATAGAGAAGATGGTTCTCTGTAACTCTTCTTGCACACACACTCTCTCGTCAAAAGACAGAGATACATAGTTTAAAAGTATCCCCGCACACATACACATATTCCCACACATCGTCTTCCTCTCTTCCACATACATAACCACAGTGAAATCTGTTATCTTGCTGTCTCTCTCTTGAAAATACATGCACATATTCCCACACATCGTCTTCCTCACTTCCCCATACATAACCACAATGAAATCTGTTATCTTGTTGTCTCTCTCTTGAAAATACGTGCACATATTCCCATACATCGTCTTCCTCTCTTCCACATACATAAACACAGTGAAATCTGTTATCTTTCTCTCTCCTCTCTCTAAAAAACAGGTATTTATCTCTCTCTCTCTCTCTCTCTCTCTATCTATCTATCTCTCTATCTTGCTATCTCTCTCTTGAAAATACATGCTCATGTATGTGTGCGTCTGTGTTATCTATGTGTATGTATGTATATTTGTGTTATTTCATTGTAATACTCATACATAATGCAGATACACAATTACACTTAATTACGATATGCATACATAGTATATATACATACATAAATATCACAAATAACTAACACATTGTAATACTAGTAAAATTGAATGGAAGACTTACTTGCGTGATCTGTTAAAGTCGATTCTTGTAGCGAGTTCTGGATGTATGCTGAGTTGATTTTCCTCTAATCCATTTGTAGATATGATTGTAACTTCTGTTTCTAAAAAATAGTAGTGTTGTTTAGTGATACACCTAATGGACATAAATGGTTTAAACTAGGACATGTAGACCAAAAATACATGTATTTCTTTGGATGAATATATACACTTTTTGGTGACCCTTACCACAAGTGGTGGACCTTGAGACCAGTGGACTATAAGGACCTCCAAACAATACCTTGTACACTCAATCCTTCTTGGTATCTAGGCTGGACAAGTGGTGGACCTTGTTCAAATTCTCTAACCACTCTCTCTAACATGGTGACATAATTTAGGTGTAATAAATTCATATCTATGCAAACTAATATCAGTTTAGGCTTGTTAATTTGAATTTGTTTGAATTTATGTACAATATAATGTTTTGAGGTTTGCATATTTGAATTTAGGTGGTATAATGATATCTTTTTGTGGTAAACTTGAATTTAAAATCAATTTCGCGTGGAATATTTTAAATTTAGGTAGTAAAATTTAAATTTTTATAAAAAAGTTTGAATTTTAAAATTTGGGCGGGATATTTTAAGATTTAGGCGGGATATTTAAGATTTGGGAGGAATATTTTAAATTTAGGCGGGATGGTTTTGAATTTATAGCGAGATCTCCCTTACATAAGAGAGTATAGGTTGGACAAGTGGTGGACCTTCAAGCTAGAGCATCCATGCTACTGGACATGATAGGTAGGGAATCTAGTTGAATATTGTACGTATAATATATATGTAATAGATCTAGCTTGGACAAGTGGTGGACCTTGGAACAAAACCCCATGTAAAACATATCATGCACATTCCAAGTGGTCAAAAACAATATCATTTAATATATAGCCTTATAGGTTGGACAAGTGGTGGACCTTAACACCCAGATATTCTTCATATAATGACATAGAGTGGAAAACTGGTGAATCTTGAGACCAAACCATGCTACTAGCGATAATAGCTTGGACAAGTGGTGGACCTTGAAAGTAAACCCCCCATCTACGAAATATAGTGGGTTTAAGGTATTTCGATGGAGCCTATCATCTTGGAGACATCGTGCATCTTGCTTCTCTTCATGTTCCAATGGAGCCTATCTTGGACAAATGGTGGAGCATCCTTCTCTCCATGTTTCAATGGACCCTAGCTTGGACAAGTGGTGGAGCTTTGCTTCTCTCTATTATTCAATAGAGTTAGCTTGGACAAGTGGTGGACCTTGGAACCAAACCGCCATGTAAAACCTATCATGGTCACTCCAAGTGGTGAGAGAGAATAACCTTTAAGATATAGCCTTATAGGTTGGACAAGTGGTGGACCTTAACACCCTAATATTCTTAATATAATGACATAGAGAGAAAAAGTGGTGAATCTTGAGACAAAACCACTCATGCTACTAGCACTAATAGCTTGGACAAGTGGTGGACCTTGAACGTAAACCCCCCATGTTTCAATAGAGTTAGCTTCGACAAATGGTGGAGCATCCTTCTCACCATGTTTCAATGGAGCCTAGCTTAGACAAGTGGTGGAGCTTTGCTTCTCTCTATGATTCAATAGAGTTAGCTTGGACAAGTGGTGGATCTTGGAACCAAAGCCCTATGTAAAACCTATCATGGTCACTCCAAGTGGTAATAAAGAATAACCTTTAAGATGTAGCCTTATAGGTTGGACAAGTGGTGGACCTTAACACGCGCATATTCTTAATATAATGACATAGAGTGGAAAAATAGTGAATCTTGAGACAAAACCACTCATGCTACTAGTGATAATAGCTTGGACAAGTGGTGGACCTTGAATGTAAACCCCTTATCTACGACATATCGTGGGTTTAATGTTTTTCAATGGAGCCTAGCATCTTGGAGACATGGTGCACCTTGCTTCTCCTCATGTTTCAATGGAGCCTACCTTGGACAAATGGTGGAGCATCCTTCTCTCCATGTTTCAATGGACCCTAGATTAAACAAGGGGTTGACCTTTGCTTCTCTCTATCTTTCATTAGAGTTAGCTTGGACAAGTGGTGGTCCTTGGAACCAAACCCTCATGTAAAACCTATCATAATCACTCCAAGTAGTAAGAAAGAATAACCTTTAAGATGTAGCCTTATAGGTTGGACAAGTGGTGGACCTTAACACTCACATATTCTTAATAAAAGTGGTGAATCTTGAGACCAAACCAGTCAGGCTATAACCAATAATAATTTGGACAAGTGGTGGACCTTGAATGTAAACCCCTCATCTACGAAATATCGTGGGTTTAATGTATTTCGATGGAGCCTAGCATCTTGGAGACATGGTGCAGCTTGCTTCTCGTCATGTTTCAATGGAGCCTATCTTGGACAAATGGTGGAGCATCCTTCTCTCCATGTTTCAATGGACCGTAGCTTGGACAAGTGGTGGACCTTTGTTTCTCTCTATGTTTCAATAGAGTTAGCTTGGACAAGTGGTGGACCTTGGAACCAAACCCCCATGTAAAACCTATCATGGTCACTCCAAGTGGTGAGAAAGAATGACCTTTAAGATATAGCCTTATAGGTTGGACAAGTGGTGGACCTTAACACCCTAATATTCTTAATATAATGACATAGAGTGAAAAAGTGGTGAATCTTAAGACAAAACCACTCATGCTACTAGCACTAATAGCTTGGACAAGTGTTGGACCTTGAATGTAAACCCCTCATCTACGACATATCGTGGGTTTAATGTTTTTCGATGGAGCCTAGCATCTTGGAGACATGGTGCACCTTGCTTCTCCTCATGTTTGAATGGAGCCTACCTTGGACAAATGGTGGAGCATCCTTCTCTCCATGTTTCAATGGACCCTAGCTTAGACAAGGGGTGGAACTTTGCTTCTCTCTATGTTTCAATAGAGTTAGCTTGGACAAGTGGTGGACCTTGGAACCAAACCCCCATGTAAAACCTATCATGGTCACTCCAAGTAGTAAGAAAGAATAACCTTTAAGATTTAGCCTTATAGGTTGGACAAGTGGTGGACCTTAACACCCACATATTATTAATAAAAGTGGTGAATCTTGAGACCAAACCATGCTACTAGCGATAATAGCTTGGACAAGTGGTGGACCTTGAAAGTAAACCCCCCATCTACGAAATATCGTGGGTTTAAGGTATTTTGATGGAGCCTAGCATCTTGGAGACATCGTGCATCTTGCTTCTCTTCATGTTTCAATGGAGCCTATCTTGGACAAATGGTGGAGCATCCTTCTCTCCATGTTTCAATGCACCCTAGCTTGGACAAGTGGTGGAGCTTTGTTTCTCTCTATTATTCAATAGAGTTAGCTTGGACAAGTGGTGGACCTTGGAACCAAACCGCCATGTAAAACCTATCATGGTCACTCCAAGTGGTGAGAAAGAATAACCTTTAAGATATAGCCTTATAGGCTGGACAAGTGGTGGACCTTAACACCCTAATATTCTTAATATAATGACATAGAGTGAAAAAGTGGTGAATGTTGAGACAAAACGACTCATGCTACTAGCACTAATAGCTTGGACAAGTGGTGGACCTTGAACGCAAACACCCCATGTTTCAATACAGTTAGCTTTGACAAATGGTGGAGCATCCTTCTCTCCATGTTTCAATGGAGCCTAGCTTAGACAAGTGGTGGACCTTTGCTTCTCTCTATGATTCAATAGAGTTAGCTTGGACAAGTGGTGGATCTTGGAACCAAAGCCCCATGTAAAACCTATCATGGTCACTCCAAGTGGTAATAAAGAATAACCTTTAAGATGTAGCCTTATATGTTGGACAAGTGGTGGACCTTAACACGCGCATATTCTTAATATAATGACATAGAGTGGAAAAATGGTGAATCTTGAGACAAAACCACTCATGCTACTAGTGATAATAGCTTGGACAAGTGGTGGACCTTGAATGTAAACCCCTTATCTACGACATATCGTGGGTTTAATGTTTTTCAATGGAGCCTAGCATCTTGGAGACATGGTGCACCTTGCTTCTCCTCATGTTTCAATGGAGCCTACCTTGGACAAATGGTGGAGCATCCTTCTCTCCATGTTTCAATGGACCCTAGCTTAGACAAGGGGTGGACCTTTGCTTCTCTCTATGTTTCAATAGAGTTAGCTTGGACAGGTGGTGGACCTTGGAACCAAACCCATATGTAAAACCTATCATGGTCACTCCAAGTAGTAAGAAAGAATAACCTTTGAGATGTAGCCTTATAGGTTGGACAAGTGGTGGACCTTAATAACCACATATTCTTAATAAAAGTGGTGAATCTTGAGACCAAACCACTCAGGCTACTAGCAATAATAGCTTGGACAAGTGGTGGACCTTGACTGTAAACCCCTCATCTATGAAATATCGTGGGTTTAATGTATTTCGATGGAGCCTAGCATCTTGGAGACATGGTGCAACTTGCTTCTCATCATGTTTCAATGGAGCCTATCTTGGACAAATGGTGGAGCACCCTTCTCTCCATGTTTCAATGGACCCTAGCTTGGACAAGTGGTGGACCTTTGTTTCTCTCTATGTTTCAATAGAGTTAGCTTGGACAAGTGGTGGACCTTGGAACCAAACCCCCATGTAAAACCTATCATGGTCACTCCAAGTGGTGAGAAAGAATGACCTTTAAGATATAGCCTTATAGGTTGGACAAGTGGTGGACCTTAACACCCTAATATTCTTAATATAATGACATAGAGTGAAAAAGTGGTGAATCTTGAGACAAAACCACTCATGCTACTAGCACTAACTGCTTGGACAAGTGTTGGACCTTGAATGTAAACCCCTCATCTACGACATATCGTGGGTTTAATGTTTTTCGATGGAGCCTAGCATCTTGGAGACATGGTGCACCTTGCTTCTCCTCATGTTTGAATGGAGCCTACCTTGGACAAATGGTGGAGCATCCTTCTCTCCATGTTTCAATGGACCCTAGCTTAGACAAGGGGTGGACCTTTGCTTCTCTCTATGTTTCAATAGAGTTAGCTTGGACAAGTGGTGGACCTTGGAACCAAACCCCCGTGTAAAACCTATCATGGTCACTCCAAGTAGTAAGAAAGAATAACCTTTAAGATGTAGCCTTATAGGTTGGACAAGTGGTGGACCTTAACACCCACATATTCTTAATAAAAGTGGTGAATTTTGAGACCAAACCACTCACGCTAGTAGCAAAAATAGCTTGGACAAGTGGTGGACCTTGAATGTAAACCCCTCATCTACGAAATATCGTGGGTTTAATGTATTTCGATGGAGCCTAGCATCTTGGAGACATGGTGCAGCTTGCTTCTCGTCATGTTTCTATGGAGCCTATCTTGGACAAATGGTGGAGCATCCTTCTCTCCATGTTTCAATGGACCCTAGCTTGGACAAGTGGTGGACCTTTGTTTCTCTCTATGTTTCAATAGAGTTAGCTTGGACAAGTGGTGGACCTTGGAACCAAACCCCCATGTAAAACTTATCAAGGTCACTCCAAGTGGTGAGAAAGAATGACCTTTAAGATATAGCCTTATAGGTTGGACAAGTGGTGGACCTTAACACCCTAATATTCTTAATATAATGACATAGAGTGAAAAAGTGGTGAATCTTGAGACAAAACCACTCATGCTACTAGCATTAATACCTTGGACAAGTGTTGGACCTTGAATGTAAACCCCTCATCGTGGGTTTAATGTTTTTCGATGGAGCCTAGCATCTTGGAGACATGGTGCACGTTGCTTCTCCTCATGTTTCAATGGAGCCTACCTTGGACAAATGGTGGAGCATCCTTCTCTCCATGTTTCAATGGACCCTAGCTTAGACAAGGGGTGGACCTTTGCTTCTCTCTATGTTTCAATAGAGTTAGCTTGGACAGGTGGTGGACCTTGGAACCAAACCCCCATGTAAAACCTATCATGGTCACTCCAAGTAGTAACAAAGAATAACCTTTAAGATGTAGCCTTATAGGTTGGACAAGTGGTGGACCTTAATAACCACATATTCTTAATAAAAGTGGTGAATCTTGAGACCAAACCACTCAGGCTACTAGCAATAATAGCTTGGACAAGTGGTGGACCTTGACTGTAAACCCCTCATCTATGAAATATCGTGGGTTTAATGTATTTCGATGGAGCCTAGCATCCTGGAGACATGGTGCAACTTGCTTCTCATCATGTTTCAATGGAGCCTATCTTGGACAAATGGTGGAGCATCCTTCTCTCCATGTTTCAATGGACCCTAGCTTGGACAAGTGGTGGACCTTTGTTTCTCTCTATGTTTCAATAGAGTTAGCTTGGACAAGTGGTGGACCTTGGAACCAAACCCCCATGTAAAACCTATCATGGTCACTCCAAGTGGTGAGAAAGAATGACCTTTAAGATATAGCCTTATAGGTTGGACAAGTGGTGGACCTTAACACCCTAATATTCTTAATATAATGACATAGAGTGAAAAAGTGGTGAATCTTGAGACAAAACCACTCATGCTACTAGCACTAATAGCTTGGACAAGTGTTGGACCTTGAATGTAAACCCCTCATCTACGACATATCGTGGGTTTAATGTTTTTCGATAAGGACTAGCATCTTGGAGACATGGTGCACCTTGCTTCTCCTCATGTTTGAATGGAGCCTACCTTGGACAAATGGTGGAGCATCCTTCTCTCCATGTTTCAATGGACCCTAGCTTAGACAAGGGGTGGACCTTTGCTTCTCTCTATGTTTCAATAGAGTTAGCTTGGACAAGTGGTGGACCTTGGAACAAAACCCCCATGTAAAACCTATCATGGTCACTCTAAGTAGTAAGAAAGAATAACCTTTAAGATGTAGCTTTATAGGTTGGACAAGTGGTGGACCTTAACACCCACATATTCTTAATAAAAGTGGTGAATCTTGAGACCAAACCACTCAGGCTACTAGCAATAATATCTTGGACAAGTGGTGGACTTTGAATGTAAACCCCTCATCTATGAAATATCGTGGGTTTAATGTATTTCGATGGAGCCTAGCATCTTGGAGACATGGTGCAACTTGCTTCTCGTCATGTTTCAATGGAGCCTATCTTGGACAAATGGTGGAGCATCCTTCTCTCCATGTTTCAATGGACCCAAGCTTTGACAAGTGGTGGACCTTTGTTTCTCTCTATGTTTCAATAGACTTAGCTTGGACAAGTGGTGGACCTTGGAACCAAACCCCCATGTAAAACCTATCATGGTCACTCCAAGTGGTGAGAAAGAATGACCTTTAAGATATAGCCTTATAGGTTGGACAAGTGGTGGAGCTTAACACGCGCATATTCTTAATATAATGACATAGAGTGGAAAAGTGGTGAATCTTGAGTCCAAACCACTCAGGCTACTACCAATAATAGCTTGGACAAGTGTTGGACCTTGAATGTAAACCCCTCATCTACGACATATCATGGGTTTAATGTTTTTCGATGGAGCCTAGCATTTCGGAGACATGGTGCACCTTGATTCTCCTCATGTTTCAATGGAGCCTACCTTGGACAAATGGTGGAGCATCCTTCTCTCCATGTTTCAATGGACCCTAGCTTAGACAAGGGGTGGACCTTTGCTTCTCTCTATGTTTCAATAGAGTTAGCTTGGACAAGTAGTGGACCTTGGAACCAAACCCCCATATAAAACCTATCATGGTCACTCCAAGTAGTAAGAAAGAATAACCTTTAAGATGTAGCCTTATAGGTTGGACAAGTGGTGGACCTTAACACCCACATATTATTAATAAAAGTGGTGAATCTTGAGACCAAACCACTCACGCTACTAGCAATAATAGCTAAGGATAACCATTAAGATATAGTCTTTCAAGGGGTGAGAAAGAATAACCATTAAGATATAGTCTTATAGGTTGGGCAAGTGGTGGACCTTAACACCCAAATATTCTTAATATAATGATAGAGAGTGGAAAAGTGGTGAATCTTGAGAGCAAACCACTCATGCTACTAGCGATAATAGGTTGGACAAATTGTTGATCTTGAATGTAAACTCCCCATGTACAAAATAACGTGGGTTTAAGGTATTTCGATGGAGGCTAGCATCTTGGAGATATGGTGCAGCTTGCTTCTCTTCATGTTTCAATGGAGTCTATCTTGGACAAATGGTGGAGCATCCTTCTCTCCATGTTTCAATAGACCCTAGCTTAGACAAGTGGTGGACCTTTGCTTCTCTCTATGTTTCAATAGAGTTAGCTTGGACAAGTGGTGGACCTTGGAAGCAAACCCCCATGTAAAACCTTTCATGGTCACTCCAAGTGGTCAAAAAGAATAACCATTAAGATATAGACTTATAGGTTGGACAAGTGGTGGACCTTAATACAGAGTGAAAAAGTGGAAAAAGAGTGAAAAAGTGGTGAATCTTGAGACCAAACCCCTCATGCTACTAGCGTTAATAGGTTGGACAACTGGTGGACCTTGAATGTAAACCTTCCATGTTTCAATAGAGTTAGCTTCGACAAATGGTGGAGCATCCTTCTCTCCATGTTTCAATGGAGCCTAGCTTGGACAAGTGGTGGACCTTTTTCTTCTCTCTATGAGAAGAATAAAGTTAGCTTGGATAAGTGGTGGACCTTGGAACCAAACCCCTGTGTAAAACATATCATGGACATTTCAAGTGGTGAGAAAGAATACCCTTTAAGATATACGCTTATAGGTTGGACAAGTGGTCGACCTTAACACCTAGATCTTCTTTATATAATGACATAGAGTGGAAAAGTGGTGAATCTTGAGACCAAACCACTCATGCTACTAGGGATAATAGCTTGGAAAAGTGACTGACCTTGACGTTAAACCCCACATGTAAACAATATTGTGGGTTTAAGGTATTTCAATGGATCCTAGAATCTTGGAGACATGGTGCAACTTGCTTCTTTTCATGTTTCAATGAAGCCTATCTTCCACCAATGGGGGATCATCCTTCTCTAAATGTCTCAGTGGAGCCTAGCTTGGACAAGTGGTGGACCTTTGCTTCTCTCTATGTTTCCATAGAGTTAGCTTGGACAAGTGGTGGACCTTGAAACCAAACCCCCATGTAAAACATATCATGGTCATTCCAAGTGGTGAGAAATAATACCCTTAAGATCTAGCCTTATAGGTTGGACAAGTGGTGACCTTAAAACCTAGATCTTCATAATATAACGACATAGAGTGGAAAAGTGGTAAATCTTGAGATCCAACCACTCATGCTACTAGGGATAATAGCTTGGAAAAGTGACTGATCTTGACGTTAAACCCCACATGTAAACAATATCGTGGGTTTAAGGTATTTCAATGGATCCTAGAATCTTGGAGACATGGTGCAGATTGCTTCCCTTCATGTTTCAATGGAGCCTATCTTGGACAAATAGTGGAGCATCCTTCTCTCCATGTTTCAATGGAGCCTAGCTTGGACAAGTGGTGGACCTTTGCTTCTCTCTATGTTTCAATAGAGTTAGCTTGGACATGTGGTGGGCCTTGGAACCAAACTCCCATGTAAAACCTATCTTGGTAACTCCAAGTGGTGAGAAAGAATAAAGTTTAAGATATGGCCTTATAGGTTGTACAAGTGGTGGACCTTAGCACCCATATATTCTTAATAGAATGACATAGAGTGGAAAAATGGTGAATCTTGAGACCAAACCACTCATGCTACTAGAGATAATAGGTTGGACAAGTGGTGGACCTTGAATGTAAACCCCCCATGTACAAAATATCATGGGTTTGAGGTATTTCAATGGAGCCTAGCATCTTGGAGACATGGTGTAGCTTGCTTCTCTTCATGTTTCAATGGAGCGTATCTTGGACAAATGGTGGAGCATCCTTCTCTCCATGTTTCAATGGACCCTAGCTTGGACAAGTGGTGGACCTTTGATTCTCTCTATGTTTCAATAGAGTTAGCTTGGACAAGTGGTGGACCTTGAAACAAAACCCCCATGTAAAACCTATGCTGGTCACTCCAAGTGGTGAGAAAGAATAACCCTTAAGATATAGCCTTATAGGTTGGACAAGTGGTGGACCTTAACACCCAAATATTCTTAATATAATGACATAGAGTGAAAAAGTGGTGAATCTTGAGACCAAACCACTCATGCTACTAGCGTTAATAGGTTGGACAAGTGGTGGACCTTGAATGTAAACCCCCCATGTTTCAATAGAGTTAGCTTCGACAAATGGTAGAGGATCCTTCTCTCCATGTTTCAATGGAGCCTAGCTTGGACAAGTGGTGGACCTTTGTTTCTCTCTATGTTTCAATAGAGTTAGCTTGGACAAGTGGTGGACCTTGGAGCCAAACCCCCATGTAAAACATATCATGGACATTTCAAGTGGTGAGAAAGAATACCCTTTAAGATATACCCTTATAGGTTGGACAAGTGGTCGACCTTAACACCGAGATCTTCTTAACGTAATGACATAGAGTGGAAAAGTGGTGAATCTTCAGACCAAACCACTCATGCTACTAGAGATAATAGGTTGGACAAGTGGTGGACCTTGAATGTAAACTCCCCATGTACAAAATATCATGGGTTTAAGGTATTTCAATGGATCTTAGCATCTTGGAGACATGGTGCAGCTTGCTTCTCTTCATGTTTCAATGGAGCCTATCTTGGACAAATGGTGGAGCATCCTTCTCTCCATGTTTCAATGGACCCTAGCTTAGACAAGTGGTGGACCTTTGCTTCTCTCTATGTTTCAATAGAGTTAGCTTGGACAAGTGGTGGAACTTGGAACCAAACCCCCATGTAAAACCTATCATGGTCATTCCAAGTGGTGAGAAAGAATACCCTTTAAGATATAGCCTTATAGGTTGGACAAGTGGTGGACCTTAACACCCAGATCTTCTTAATATAATGACATAGAGTAGAAAAGTGGTGAATCTTGACATCAAACCACTCATGCTACTAGTGATAATAGGTTGGACAAGTGGTGGACCTTGAATGTAAACCCCCCATGTACGAAATATCATGGGTTTAAGATATTTCAATGGAGCCTAGCATTTTGGAGACATGGTGCAGCTTGCTTCTCTTCATGTTTCAATCAAACCTGGCTTGGACAAATGGTGGAGCATCCTTCTCTCCATGTTTCAATGGAGCCTAGCTTGGACAAGTGGTGGACCTTTGATTCTCTCTATGTTTCAATAGAGTTAGCTTGGACAAGTGTGGACCTTGGAACCATACCCCTATGTAAAACCCATCATGTGCATTCCAAGTGGTGGTAAATAATACCATTTAAGATATAGCCTTATAGGTTGGACAAGTGGTGGACCTTAACACCAGATCTTCTTAATATAATGACATAGAGTGGAAAAGTGGTGAATCTTGAGACCAAACCACTCATGCTACTAGGGATAATAGGTTGGACAAGTGGTGGACCTTGAATTTAAACCCACATATACAAAATATCATGGGTTTAAGGTATTTCAATGGAGCCTAGCATCTGGAGACATGGTGCATCTTGCTTCTCTTCATGTTTCAATGGAGCCTATTTTGGACAAATGGTGGAGCATCCTTCTCTCCATGTTTCAATGGACCCTAGATTGGACAAGTGGTGGACCTTTGCTTCTCTCTATGTTTCAATATAGTTAGCCTATATTAGACAATTAGTAGACCTCCAATCTCTCCATGTTGTCTAGAGCTAAGCTTGGACAAGTGGTGGACCTTACTTCTCCCTTCCCTTAGTTTACTAGCTTAAATGATCACTATGTAACTTGCTTAGATCTAGCTTGAACAAGTGGTGGAACTTGTATTCACACAAACTTAATCCATTACAAAAAAGTATATGTTAAAATAACATTTGGTTTTTTTTGTTTCAGGAAAGATGGCTCCAAAAAAACAGGTTGCAAGGGTTGCTGTCTCAGTTGACTATACTTGCAATGATCTTAGGAAATGGTATTTGGACATACATGGTATAGAGGGTGCACAATTTCATAAGGTGCATCTATTTATTGCCAAAAAGGAGAATGACAGCTTGTTTGAAGATGTTGGACAAGTTGTGGAAGCATCTGTCTCTGTAGTTGATAGTCATCCAGAGGTGGAATGCATTGACATTCTAGTTCCAATGAATCTAGAATTTCAACTATCCCTAGGAGCATATGCATTGGAGCGCATGTCTAGAAACAAAGAAGAGACAATGTTTTCTCGAGGATGGAAGTTTGCAGAATCAAATCCAAATATCACAGCAGATCAACTTCAAAGCTCCATCATTGCCACACTACAACGAAAAAAGGTGAAAGCTTCACGACCACCATCCACAAAGAAGCAAGCAAAAGTGCAGAAAGTAGAAGCTAAGCGAACTAGTTCCATTTTGGATGTAGACAAGGCATCTTTGGCATCCTCATCAACAGAGGGTTCAATGTCAAAGATGAGAATTGTGGATCCAGATGTTTTAGAAGCTGAGGCCATGAAAGGACAAGAAAAAGATACAGGTGGAATGAATAAGTACATAAATTATTTTCCTTTCCAATATAGGGAATTTGATATCCCTATTCAAAATTGTTGGCTTGCTCCTGATCACTATAATGCACGTATTATGGATAAAAAACACGCTGAAAGTGTGTTATTTGGATTTTCACGGAGTACGACCAAGCCTGCAGCATGTGCATATTTGATGCCTGTTCGAAATGCAAAATCAAAGAAGGGGACTCCTTTGGCAGTAGAAGAGGTAGAGGAGCAAAAAATTAAAGATTATCATTATTGGATTCTTGATGGGCAGCATTCAATCTATGCTGCAAAAGTTTTGCTTCACAATGAACAAAACAACAAAGAGATCTTTGAAAGACTGATTAGCGTGTATAAATTTAGAAAGGCTCGCATTGTTGTGAATGCTCCTCCATTTGTTGCAACTGCTATATCTGCCATTGCAAATGAGGAGGCTCAGGCATTGTATGTCAAGCAACCTTACAGCCAAATATTGAGACATTTACGGAGTCAATGGATCTTCTCAGGACGACCACCAAGGCAGCAAGTGGAATTGCAGAGGGACATGCATCTCGTGCCGGATGGGATGTAAGTTATTTTCTTTGTCTTTTTGATAGTGTTTAATTAACAAATCTTGCTCAATAGTTTAATTATTTCTCTATTTCTTTTTAGGCTTTTCTTCGATTGGCAGAATGAGTGCAGCAGCAAGTTGGATTGCTAAACAGGCACACATGGTCACCTACTCTGATTTAGTTTATGATTGCTGGATAGAAATCATTGAAAATCTAGAAGAGGAGAATAAGAAACCCCCAACAACTGTATTTAGATACCTTTGTGGCCTTGAGGAATCAGAGGTAAAGACTATTCAAGAAGAGATTAGAGATGAGAAGATTTTACTGTCAAAGAGTGCAAAGGATGGTGATGCAACTGACATGTATGATCGAATCAAGCAATTGAAGCAAGACAAATTGATTCAAGATGCACTTCTTGAAGGCTTCAACAATTTGAATGAGTCTTCACCATGTAAAGACTGGGAGGAGGTGGTCAAAATGTATAACATCAATGATGTTGTTTATAAAACAATTTTAATGCTATGCGAGGAATGGATCAGATCTAGTTTGACGCGTGGAACAAAGAAAATGGCTTTTCCAGATGGAGCAATAAAATACATGCAATGGGCAATTCACCTTCAAAAGGAGAAAACTGAGCCTAGAGATTTGCCATGGTCAAATCTATGTGGTGAGCCTACAAATGGAAGGCAATCTCTACTTGATGCGCCACTTCAATAATAAAGTGCCTATTGGCTTATGTGTTTTAGATATGACAAAAAACGTTGGAGGCAATTTGAAGTGGAGTGAGGAGACATTTAAAAATGCTTTGGATGGGATCTTGGCTATTGCTGGAGGGTCAACAGATCCTGGATTTGTCTTTCTTGCATTTGTGGATTTCACTAACTTCACAAAATTGCAATGTGCCTTCACGCCATGGGAGATAAATTGAGCTACCATTGTTGTGGTGCATTGCATCACTTTCCATCAGCTCCTTGCAAAGGAGCAATTCAATTCCTAACAGTTATTGCCTTCTTGGGACAAGGCAATGCATTTGAAAACCCGAGAAGAAGATCAGAGGAACATCCCATGCCAATTGATTCTTCTCTTCTTCAAGTAGCAGATAACGATATGTCAGATTTCAATATTTGGAGGCCAAAAAAAGAGCTTTGGTCAAGCACTACATCGTACATATTGTTTTGAAGACACCGCAAGCATGTTGATGTTTTTGGTGATGGCTCCTTGGTTGCACAAGAAGGAATACAGCAGAAAAAGAAGTCATCTGCTTAATTGATAGTGTGGAGGAGGCAAAAAGCATGGAGACCATGCTGCTAGACTTTGTTAAGTCTCATGAAGATATAGAAAAATGGGCTGGACTTCAACAATCCACTTCACAATCAGGCGACATTGTGCCTGTTACAGAGGAGTGCTCTCCACAAAGAGAAGAAGAACAACAACAACACCATCCTCTGTCAATGGAGGACTTTTTGGAAATGGAGACACGTATGTTTTGAGTTTCTTGTGCATGTTAGTGTTTCTTGTTACTGATTGATACTCTTCAATGTTAGATTTTGCTTTATATAGTATTGATTGAGCTTGTATTTTTTATCTCAAGCATTTAAGGTTTGAATGTAAATAGTAAATTACTTGAGTTTTTGAATGGTGGATCTGTAGACTAAAACTAAAACATTTAATACTCACAAAGACTTAATTACTTAAGAGCTTGAACTCAATAAGTTTTGGACCTTTTATCAATACCCCCTTGATATGATACATTAGATCGTAGCATGGTTAAATGGTGATGCTTCATAAATTGAACCTAGCTTAGACAGGTGCTGGAGCCTAAATTTAAACTAACCTTGCTAGAAGGGAGCTTATGTTTGGACTTTGAGAACTAGCATAAGTAATCAATTAGAGCATAGATTAGACATGTGGTGGTGGCCGGCCTTAGAGACCAAAATCTTAATGAGCTTGGAAAGGTATTTAAGTACTGCAATTTACTTAGTTTTAGTACTCATTAAATGCATAGCTTGACAAAAGGTGGACCTTACATGGATCCTAATTTCAAGAGGTGTGGTAGACCTTCAAAACAAGCTCATATAGCTTGGACATGTGGTAGACCTTGCATGAAGACTAGTTTAGACAAGTGTGGTACACCTTGTAACCAACACCCATTTGTTATATTAGCTTGGACAAGTGGTGGACCTTGCTTTTATGTTTCAATGGAGCATATTTTGGACAGGTGGTAGACCTTGTTTCTCTCCATGCTTCAATGGAGAGAAACTTTAGCTTGGACAAGTGGTGGACCTTGTTTTTATGTTTTAAAGGAGCATATTTCGGACAAGTGGTAGACATAGTTTCTCTCCATGGTTCAATGGAACCCACCTTAGACAAGTGAAGTACCTTGAAACCAAACCCCCATAATACAACCTACTAAATAGGTTGGAAAATTGGTGGGATATGAAACCATCCATGATAGAGCATAGTATAGGTGAAAACGTAGTGGTCCTTATATCAATTACCCATGCATAGCTTGGACAAGTGGTGGACCTTGATTCTCTCTATGTTTCAATGGATCCTATCTTGGACTAGAGATATATCTTACTTAGTTCCATGCTTCAATGGATTGTAGCTTGGATAAGGAGTGGAACTTCAAACAAAACTCCACAGCATAGCATATATTAACAATTCATGGGTTTTATAGAGATTGTCCTGCCTATTTTGGAGAGTTGGTACACCTTTATTCTCCATTCTTCAATGGATCTGAGGTTGGACAAGCGGAGCTGGAGAAGTGGTCAACCTTAAAATGAAACCTCCCATGCTACAACCCATCATAGATCGTATATGTAGTGGACCTTGAAACTCTTTTATGTCCCTAGCTTAGAGAAGCATTGCACTCTTGATTATCTCCATACATGAAGGCAAGGTTGGACAAGTGGTGGACCTTCAAACCAGAATCTCTATGCAATAATAGGCAAGTGGTGGAGCTTGTTTTCTCCTTGTTCCAATGGAGCCTAGCTTAGACAAACAATGGAGCTTGCTTCTCTCCATGTTTCAATGGATCCTAGCTTAGAAAAGTGGTGGAGCTTTGCTTCTCTCCATGTTCCAATGGACCATAGCTTAGACAAGTGGTAGACCTTGAAAAACACCCCTCGTATACAACATATTATGGGGTTTTCATGTTTCAATGGCTCCTAGCTTGGACAAATGGTAGAGCTTGCTTCTCTTTATGTTTCAATGGATCCAATCTTAGCCAAGGGGTGGACCTTGAAACAAGAATCCCCCCCCCCCATGTACAACGTATTATGGGTTTTGAAAGCACTGGGAGAAAATAATAGCTTTGATAAGTGGTGGACCTTGCTTCTCTCCATGCTTCAATGGAGCCGAGGTTGGACACATGTTGGAGAGAAGATGGTTGCCCATGAAATAAGACCATGCATGCTATAATCAATCATATGTTGTACACATGGTGGACCTTGCAATTGTTTTATATGCCTAACTTGGACAAGTGGAGGACCCTTGATTACCTCCAGATATCAACAACAAGCCAAGTTTGGACAAGTGTAGTACCACCAAACCAGAATCTATATGCTACAATAGAGTATAGGTAGGACACGCGATGAACCTTGATATCAAACCATCCATGCTACTAGAGATGATAGGTTTCACATGTGGTGGAACCTTGTATCAATGTTCTATGTGTAGTTTTTGACTAGTGATAGACCTTGAAACTAATCCCTCTAGGCTACAAGAAAAAAGAGATGGATGAGGAGGCTAGACTACTTTTGTTGCATCAATGCATCCCATGTTACCACATATACTATAGGGTTCTTGGATAAGTGTTGGATCTTGTGTCAATGCTCCATGTCTAGCTTGGACAAGTGGTGGACCTTGGTTCTCTCTATGCTTCAAATGGGCAATAGATTGGAGACACAGTGGCCTTTTTTTTCCAATGATTTTATTTTTTGGAAACCTTGGAGGCACCATGTAAGAGGCACTCTAAGTCTTCCATACAATGGACCTATTGGACTATAAAATAATGATATCTTTCTTTGATATTGTCATTATTTTATGCATAATATTTTCTTCTTTTTGCAGACACAAAGGAGTTAAGTGATATAAAAACTAGATGTATTTCACACTATGATTGGCATGAAGATCCTTTTGGGACACCAACTTTTCCTATTCCCAAAGATGTAATTTTCCATATTAACGGTGTGGATTTTGAAGTGCGACTTTCATGTATTGAAGGAGCTGGTTATGGGCTATTTGTGCATACTACCCTGGAAAGTGGTTTGACTATTCTAAACTATGGAGGGCATAAGTATAGATTTCAAGACTGGAAAAAGATATGCAAAATATTTCCAAGAGCTTATAAATATTCTCTTCTAGAGGATCCAAACATAGAAGAAGAGGAAGATCAATCATACATTATTGGTTGTGTAGAAGAAGGAAACGTGTCGGGCTATATAAATAGTTCTCACAGTACAAATGTCTGTCCCAACGTACGCTATACATTTGATCCAAATTTGCCACCTTGGCATAAATGCACCTCTTCACACATCAAGTCAGAAGAATATGGCCATGTATGCATTGAGACTATTTGTCAAGTTGAAGCAGGAGAAGAGTTGTTTGCTGACTATAACTTTACTTGACATTGTAAAGTATTGTACATGGATGGAAATCTCAAGTACATGCATCATTTTCATTTTTCATGGATGAAATCTCAAGTGAATATAACATTTGATTATTGTTTAGTTTATGCTCAACGAGAATCTAGAGTGCTCTTATGCTTTGTGTGTTGTCTAACATATTTGACTACCTTGGCCATAGAATCTTGATTCTACTCTAGATTTGTGATAAATCTTACCAAAATTTAATCAATGTCTAGGTTGGACAAGTGGTGGGGCTTCAAACATTACTGTCTTAAACAAGTGGAGTTATCTTACTTGAATAAGTGGTGGCCTTTGAATCCAAATCTAAGCCAAATCTCTAATTATTTTCTTGTAGTCTAGGTTGGACATTTGGTGGACCTTGTATCCATGTTTCCTCAACAAGGGTGGCTTTTAGTTTTCACTTTAAGTACTCATCTTTAATAAAGTGTAGGATGGAAAATGTTGAGTTAGTAGATTGTATTTTAGACAAGTGGTGTTTGGTGTACGAATGCTGAAAATGGTTGCAAGGATTCTAACAACGACTTTACCTTAAATAAATTTCTTACTAGGAGTTCTACATATAAATATGGTGAATAAAATTCTAGTGGTTTTGAGATACCATTTGTGTGTGTGTTTTCTTAGATTCACAAACTGGGATGGATAATGCTCCTATGGTTCAGTCAACAACTATAGAATCCATAGATTCTATGGTTTCTAAAGTGCCCAAGATGGATGATATTTCTATACTAGAGTCTAGTGTTGTGCAACTTGAGCAAGCTTCCAATAATGAGAACCAAGAAATCGATGCTTCAAAAATGCAACATACATCAAAAGAGACTGAAAAGTCCACTCACGAGCTATTGCCAATTGGTACTACGTCATGTAGCGTAGATGTTGAGAAATCCATGCTTACAATTATATTGGATTTAAATGGTCTATTGTTGAAACGTTCCCCTCAACCATCCTCACACCACAACTCAGTGCAAATGGATTCAAAAAGATATATTATACTCAGGCCAGGTTGCATCCAATTCTTGAAGACTATTTTACAAAGGTTTAATGTTGCAATTTGGTCGACAGCTACTAGGAATAATGTGTATCAAATCCTTGCAGCACTAAACAACTTAGCTGAGGATACATTGCCTTTCTTTGCAATTTGGTCGCAAGATGTTTGCTACACCGCTCAAACTCAAAAATTGTTTAGACCCGACAATCCAAACGTTGAGGCAATGTTCAAGCCTCTAGCCAAAATTGCCATGGGGTTTGAATGTGATCCACAAAGAACAGTGCTTATTGATGACTCTCCTTACAAGGGATGTATTTCACCAGCAAACAATTGCATTTTTCCACCACAATTTGATGCTGAGAAGATGGTTGACAATATGCTCTTGGAGGAGCTACTGCCATACTTGATTCAGCTTGATGAGAGAAGGGATGTGCGTGATTTAATTGCTTCTAATCGTTATGGACAACCTATAGTGACAAATGATAGTGAATACAAACAAATCATGGAGTATTGGAAGCAGAAAAATGATGTTTGGTCAGCTAAGGTGTTCTTTACAAGAAGAATACCACCTGCAAAAGGTGACAGAGATGAAACTATCATTGAAGATGCAAGTGACACAAGCCACCGCAATGAAATGAGAAGAGCCCAAATACAAGAGATCTTGGCAAAGGAGCGTACACCCATTGAAAGCATGAAGGCGTCACAATTGACCACTTTAGCTAGGCAATTGGGTTGTAACACAAAAGGAGTTTTGAAGGCAACCACAGCAAAGGCTTATATAAATAAGGTGAAAGCTGAGAACAATCTTCTAAGGCTGGATAGAAAGCAACCCTAAGGTACTAGTGACATGTCATATATTCTTGATACACATGCTTGAACACTCATGTGCATGGTATCTAACAAATCTTTCTTTTTATTCCTTCTTGCAGGATCTTACAAAGGATACTACTAGATGGAGCTCAATCAATAGAGATTTTGATATTTTTGCTCAAAATAATGAAGCAGTCACCTACATTTTTTGTTTATCAATTTCTTGAGAGACTTTATTTTAGTTTGTAATCATCAAATGAAATGAAAAGTATCCTTCTTATTAAGATTGTTGATCTTTTTCTTGTTCAAACCTTTCAATTGTGATTTATAGTTTTGTTAGCATGAGATTGTGCTTTTTTAGTTTGAAAAAAACTGTCAAAGATCCAAGTCTTTTTGGCTTTACTTAAGTTATTAATTGTGAAAGATCCAAGTCTTTTTGCTTTTTTAAGTTATTGATTGCCTATGTAATAGTCCTTAAAACAATATCGGATGGCTTTCTTGCTCCCATGTCTCACATTGGTCTTTAGGTAAGACAAGTGGTGACCTTGAAAGTATGGTCTCATATCTCGATCAAGTGAAGAGACATGAAGCTTAAATATCACTACTATGTATCTAGTGTTAAACTCCATCGAGACAAAGACTAGATAGCCAAATTGCAGTCGAGTTTAAGTGAAAAATCCATTTGAGCTAAGGTAAAACTTATAGTGCCTCATTTTTCTAGGATTCTACCCCATCAAGGAAGTTATAATCTAGCACAAACCAATTAAGACTCTTTTGGAGCCTAGATAGGACAATTCGTGGAACTTATGAAACTTATTATTGAGTTAGAGTCTAGTTTAGATAAGCAAAAGATCTTCAAACCAGCACTTGGTCTTACTATTCAATATTCAAAGTCCCTTGAGGCTAACAAATTACATACCCACTTGTAACCTAACTAATGAGTAATTATATAGATCTAAGCAAGTATATATAATGAGTCTTCAAACTAATAATCCAAGGGAAGAGAGTAGCAAGGTCCACTACTTGTCCAAGCTCAGCTCTAGACAACATAGAAAGATGCTAGTTCTACTAATTGTCTAATTATAGGCATGGAGAAATGATAGAAGGTTGACCACTTGTCCAACCTATCATCTCTAGTAAGATGGGAGGTTTGGCCTTAAGATTCACCATGTAACCAACCTATACATCATTGTATTATGAAGAGTAAAAAAGCAAAGCTCCACCACTTGTCCAAGCTAGTTCTAAAATCCACATGGAGATAAGCAAGCTCCACCATTTGTCGAATCTCTCTTCCATTAAAACATGAAAAAACTCATCTATGTTGTACAGGGGGACTTTTTTCCAAGGTCCACCACTTGTCCAAGCTAGGATCCCTAGTAGCACGAGTGGTTTGGTCTCAAGATACACCACTTGTACACTCTATGTCATTATATTAAGAAGAACTATGTATTAAGGTCCACCACTTGTCCAACCTATAAGGTTATATCTTAAATGGTATCCTTTCTCACCACTTGAAATGCCCATGATATGTTTTACACGGGGGTTTCATTCCAAGGTCCACCACTTGTCCAAGCTAACTCTATTCAAACATAGAGAGAAGCAAAGGTCCACCACTTGTCCAAGCTAACTCTATTCAAACATAGAGAGAAGCAAAGGTTCACCACTTGTCAAAGCTAGGCTCCGTTGAAGTATAGAGAGAAGTAACCTCCATCATTTTTCCAAGATAGGTGCCATTCAAACATGGAAAGAATCAAGATCTACCATGTCTCCGAGATTCTAGGCTCCATTGAAACACCCTAAAACCATGATATTTTGTACATGGGGTGTTTACATTCAAGGTCTACCACTTCTCTAACGTATTATACCTAATAGCATGAGTGATTTGGTCTTAAGATTCACCACTTTTCCAACCTATAAGGTTATATCTTGAATGATATTTTTCCTCATCACTTGTAATGTCCATGCTATGTTTTACAAAGGGGTTTTGTTCCAAGACCCACCACTTGTCCAAGCTAACTCCATTAAAACATAGAGAGAAGCAAAGGTCCACCACTTGTCCAAGATAGGCTTCATTGAAACATGGAGAGAAGGATGATCCACCATTTCTCCAAGATAGGTTCCATTGAAACATTGAGAGAAGCAATCTCCACCATGTCTCCAAGCTAGGCTCCATTGAAATACCCTAAAGCCATAATTTTGTACATGAGGGGTTTACATTCAAGGTCCACCACTTGTCCAACCTATTATCCCTAGTAGCAAGAGTGGTTTGGTCTCAAGATTCACCACTTGTACACTCTATGTCATTATATTAAGAATAAATATGTGTTAAAGTCCACCACTTGTCCAGCCTATAAGGTTATATTTTAAATAGTATCCTTTCTCACCACTTGAAATGCCCATGATATGTTTTACATGGGGGTTTCATTCCAAGGTCCACCACTTGTCCAAGCTAACTCTATTAAAACATATAGAGAAAGAAAGGTCCACCACTTGTCCAAGCTAGGCTCATTGAAACATGGAGAGAAGGAACCTCCACTGTTTCTCCTAGATAGGCTCCATTGAAACATGGAGAGAAATAAGCTCCACCATGTCTCCAAGTTGCTAGGCTCCATTGAAATACCCAATACCCATAATTTTTTGTACATGGGGGTTTACATTCAAGGTTCACCACTTGTCCAACCTATTATCCCTAGTAGGTTTGGTCTCATGATTCACCACTTGTCCACTCTATGTCATTATATTAAGAGGAATTAGGTGTTAAGGTCCACCACTTGTCCAACCTATAATGTTATAGCTTGAATGGTATTTTTTCTCACCACTTGTAATGCCCATGACATGATTTACATGGGGGTTTTGTTCCAAGGTACACCACTTATCCAAGATAAATCTATTGAAACATAGAGAGAAACAAAGGTCCACCACTTTTCCAAGCTAGGCTGCATTGAAACATGGACCTTAATACCAAATTATTTCTAGTAGCATGAGTGATATTTTGTACATGGGGCGTTTACATTCAAGGTCCACCACTTGTCCAACCTATTTCCCTAGTAGGTTTGGTCCCAATTTCACCACTTATCCACTCTATGTCATTATATTAAGAATAATTGGGTGTTAAGGTCCACCACTTGTCCAACCTATAAGGTTATATATTGAATGGTATTTTTTCTCACCACTTGTAATGCCCATGATATGTTTTACATGGGGTTTTTGTTCCAAGGTCCACCACTTTTCCAAGATAACTCTATTTAAACATAGAGAGAAACAAAGGTCCACCACTTGTCCAAGCTAGGCTCCATTGAAACATGGAGAGAATGATGCTGCACCATTTATCCAAGATAGGCTGCATTGAAACATGGAGAGAAGCAAGCTTTACCATGTTTCCAAGCTAGGATCCATTGAAACACTCTAGGGGGTTTTATTTCAAGGCCCACCACTTGTTTAACCTATTATCCCTAGTAGCATGAGTGGTTTGGTTTCAAGATTCACCACTTGTACACTCTATGTCATTATATTGTGTTAAGGTCCACCACTTGTCCAACCTATAAGGTTATATCTTAAATGGTATCCTTTCTCGCCACTTGAAATGCCCATGATATGTTTTACATGGGAGTTTCATTCCAAGATCCACCACTTGTCCAAGCTAACCATATTCAAACATAGAGAGAAACAAAGGTCCACGACTTGTCCAAGCTAGGCTCCATTGAAACATGGAGAGAAGGAACCTCCACCATTTCTCCTAGATAGGCTCCATTAAAACATGGAGAGAAGTAAGTTCCACCATGTCTCCAAGATGCTAGGCTCCATTGAAATACGCAAAACCCATGATATTTTGTACATGGGTGATTTACATTCAAGGTCAACCATTTCTCCAACCTATTATCCCTAGTAGGTTTGGTCTCACAATTCACCACTTTTCCACTATATGTCATTATAATAAGAGGAATTGGGTGCTAAGGTCCACCACTTGTCCAGCCTATAAGGTTATACCTTGAATGGTATTTTTTCTCACCACTTGTAATGCCCATGACATGCTTTACATGGGGGTTTTGTTCCAAGGTTCACCACTTGTCCAAGCAAATTCTATTGAAACATAGAGAGAAACAAAGGTCCACCACTTTTCCAAGCTAGGCTCCATTGAAACATGGACCTTAATACCAAATTATTCCTAGTAGCATGAGTAATATTTTGTACATGGGGGGTTTGCATTCAAGGTCCACCACTTGTCCAACGTACTTTTCCTAGTAGGTTTGGTCGCAAGATTCACCACTTGTCCACTCTATGTCATTATATTAATAATAATTGGGTGTTAAGGTCCACCACTTTTCCAACCTATAAGGTTATATATTGAATGGTATTTTTTCTCACCACTTGTAATGTCCATGATATGTTTTACATGGGGATTTTGTTCCAAGGTCCACCACTTGTCCAAGCTAAATCTGTTCAAACATAGAGAGAAACAAACATGCACCACTTGTCCAAGGTAGGCTCCATTGAAACATGGAGAGAATGATGCTCCACCATTTATCCAAGATAGACTCCATTGAAACATGGAGAGAAGTAAGCTCCACCATGTTTCCAAGATGCTAGAGTCCATTGAAATACCCAAAACCCCTGATACTTTGTACATGGGGGTTTACATTCAAGGTCCACCACTTGTCCAACCTATTATCCCTAGTAGCATGAGTGGCTTGGTCTCAGGATTCACCACTTGTCCACTCTATATCATTATATTAAGAAAAATTGGGTTTCCATATCTAAATGGATCTTTGCTTGGATAAGTGGTAGACCTTGAGACCTAAATACCCATTCTACACTAGAGCATTGGTTAAGCCTTATACACTTCAAGCATACCTTTAACAACAAGTAGTAGTTATTAGTTGACTTAAGTCTAGTTGAACTCCATGGTATTGAGACTAAGAGAGAGTGTAGCATAAAAAAGAGTCAGGATTTTAATTTGACTTTCTTTCTATTAATGAGTAGATCATAGATGGATTTTGGTATCTAATAAAACCTTAGGGTAGACAATGTAAAAATCATGTCTATTGTTGTGTTTGCATTAAGTGTTCTTGTTCTTTAATTTCAGAACCATTACAGAAAAATGGATTGGCTATATGCTGGCATAAATTGAAGAAAACTATTGAATTACCCATCCAACCTCCTCCAAGACCTTGTCCAAGGAATGAATCACCTCCTTATCACCTACCACTTGCTTTCAAGGACATCAAAAGAGTACTTATCTTGGATCTAGAGGGTTACTTCTCAAGACAGTTGAAATGAAACATGGAGATTCTATGCCATCTTGGGCTCAACACATGCGACTTGTGGAGGACAAAGATGAAGTTTATCATGTGGTGCGACCAGACGCACAAAGTTTTTTGGATTTTTGTGCTGAATACTTTGAGCTATGGATATGGAGTTGCTATAACTTAACAAGGGTGCAACGCATCACACAAAAGTGTTTTCCTGAGCAGTATACCAAGTTCAAGGTGTTTATGAGTAACAAAAATTGCCAAAATCCAAATATCATGTTAGGATTTACAAGGGTTTATCACAAAAATCTGAGTGATATTTGGAAGATATTTGAGGATTTGGATGCAAACAATACCTTAATTTTTGATGACACTCCATATAGGGTGATGTGGAACATGCCAGGGACATATCTTATATTTCCAAAGATGTGGAGGCAAACTTCCGAGCAACTTCAAAACTTCTTGCAGAGAACCATAATTCCATGGTTGGTAGGATGGTTGTATGCAAGAGATAAGAGAGTCTATACATACAACACAATTGTAAATCAGTATAGTGATTCTGAGACAAATTATGTCCTTGGTGTGTACTTGTCAACACGAAAGCATTGAATAAATATGGCTATAAGATGCTTTTTTTATTCTAGTGTGTATCTTTCAACATTTGTATAATTTGATATAGTCTTTTTTTTTTTTAAAGGTGTGTCAATTTTATGAACACTTGAATGGAGTGCACCCTACTCTAAGGGGACTTCAATGTACTATTGGAGTGCATCCTATTGTAAGGGGACTCTGATGTATTGCTAGAGTGCACCCAAATTTTTGGGGACTCATTTTTTATTTGATTGGGGCCTATGTTGGGTCATATAGTAAAAGAAATTCATTTTTTGTCAATTCATATCGAGGTTGCATTTATTTGGAACTATGAAAGAATTGATGTTTGATGTCAAAATAAAACTTGTAAGTGTGGATCAGAGAATTCATGGACTTTAAATATGTGAGAGGGATCTTTTTCTTGGGCACAAATGTTTGCTTCACAAGAATTTTGTCATTACATACTTTATGTGAAAGAGTTTTAGAACCTAAAAGACTTTGAAAACAAAACTATGGAATCTAAGTGCATGTATTCTTGAATGGCTTGAAAGTTGATGTATACATGCATGTCGCCTTGATGAAGATTTAGATCTGACAAGATGGAAAGATATAATTCTTGGACGTTACCTTTGTCAATTTGGTAATAACATATTTAACTTTCTTTTAATATGGGTGGAAAATATATTATTATGTGCATTTGGAAAATATATTATTATGTGCATATTTAACTTTCTTTTAATATGGGTGGAAAATATATTATTATGTGCATTTGGAACCTAATTGCTTGACCTTCAAACCAAGATTCCTATGTTATTTTTTCATATACTTTTTTATACTGAATTAAGATTGTGGATGCAAGGTCCACCACTTGTTCAAGCTAGATCTAAGAAAGTATATATACTGAGTCTTCAAACTAGTAAACCAAGGAAGAGAGAAGCAGGGTCCATCACTTGTCCAAGCTCATCTCTAGACAACATAGAGAGATGTTATGTCTACTAATTGTCCAATATAGTCATGGAGAAATGATAGAAGGTTGATCCACTTGTCCAACCTATCATCTCTAGTAAAATGGGAGGTTTGGCCTTAAGATTCACCATGTAACCAACATATACTTCATTGTATTATGAAGAGTAGAAAAGAAAAGCTCCACCACTTGTCTAAGGTAGTTCCAAAATCAACATGGAGAGAAGAAAGCTTCACCATTTGTCCAAGATAGGTTCCATTAAAACATGGAAAACCTCATATATGTTGTACATGGAAGCTTTTTTCCAAGGTCCACCACTTGTCCAAGCTAGGATCCATTAAAACATGGATAGAAACAAGGCTCCACAACTCGTCCAACCTTTATAGCTGCGAAGTGTACCGGTTGTCTAAACTAGGCATGGGAAAATAATAGAAGGTCCACCACTTATCCAATATATTATCTCTAATAGCATGGGAGGTTTGGTCTCAAGATTTAGGAATTGGCTGACCTGTATTTCATTGTATTATGATGAATTTGGTTTTAAAGTCAACTACTTATCCAAGCTATAAGTTTATATCTTGAATGGTATTCCTTCCCATCACTTAGAAAACCAATGATATGTTGTACATGGGAGGGTTTGTTACAAGGTCCACCACTTGTCCAAGCTAGTTTCATTGAAACATGGATGAAGACAAGCTCCACCATTTGTTAAAGCTAGACTCCATTGAAATCTAGAAAATCCATTCTATGTTGTACATGGGGTTTTTGTTTTAAGGTCCAACACTTGTCCAAGCTAAGATCCATTGAAACATGGAGTAGAGAAACACTCCACCACTTGTCCAAGCTAGGCAACATTGATAGTAGTTGGTTTATTTTGAAGATCCACCACGTGTCTAAGCTAACTCTATTGAAACATAGAGAGAAGCAAAGGTCCACCAACTGTTCAAGCTAGGCTCCATTGAAACATGGACAGAAGCAAGCTCCACCATTTCTCCAAGATAGACTCCATTGAAACATGGAGAGAATCAAAGGTCCACCATTTCTCCAAGCCAAGATCTAGTTGTCCAACCTATAAGGTTATATCTTAAATGGTAATCTTTCTAATCACTTGGAATACCCATGATATGTTTTACATGGGGGTTTTGTTCCAAGATCACCACTTGTCCAAGCTAACTCTATTGAAACATAGAGAGAAGCAAAGGTCCACCACTTGTCCAAGCTAGTCTCCATTGAAACAAGGAGAGAAGCAAGCTCCATCATTTCTCCAAGATAGGCTAGCATGGATAAGTGTACCTTGAAACCAACCTTCCTATGAGGCAATAGAGCATATGCTACATATTGTATGTATGCCCCATGCCTCAAATTAAGAAGTTATAGATTAGAAGTGGACCTTGCTTAAATGTCACATGCAATAAATTAAGGAAAAATAGCCAAGTGGATTGTATTCCTCAATGGATCCTTGCTTTCACAAGTTGTGAACCTTGAGTCACTTTTACATTAACTTGGACAAGTGGTGGACCTAGAAACCAACCTCTCCATGTTGAGATAAGTTGTAGGTAGGACAGTAGAACATAGACAACGATAATGGATGCAATATACTCCTCTCCTAATAATCCAATTGATTGAAACCATGATATTTTAGTTGTTTTCATTGTGTATTGTATGTGCATAAAGTGGAATGAGACCTTAAGAAAACTCAAAATTTTGACAAAATCTCTATATTTTATACATGATATATTGAAAGTTGTCCAACCTGGGAATTGGGATTTTCCCACTTTACCTAATATGGTCTTCTCTCTCTCTTTCTCTCTACATCTCAACACATGATCTAGCAAGGTATACAAGAGCAAGGATGGGGCTGTTGTGGCGGATAGGGTCAGAAAAGCCATGGGATAGAGGATTCGACAGCTCTATACGATTCAATTTTCTCACTCTATGTTGGAGGTTTGGCATAAACTCAATGTTGAAAGAAAGAATTACATCGTCGAGGCTATTCACAGAGAGTACAGGCCGGCACAGGGGTACGATCCAGTCTCGGACCTCTGGATTTTGAGTGTGGAGAAGTCCACAATGTCACGCCGTCGGTCAAAGGTGAGAGACATCATTCCCAAGCTGGTATGGTTGGATGTAGAGGAGTGGGTAGGGATTTCACGAGAGACACAAGACAATCCTCATAGATTTCAGCAGGAGAGAGATGCAACCAGAGCACGTTTAGAGTCTGCTGAAGCATTACATCTTGGGAGTGGAGGCTACGATACGCTTCGACATGAGTTTGTAAGTATTATTCGTATGTTTTAAATTATGGAATATATATAAATTATTTGAAGATTTATTTAATGATTAACCCATAATTTTACAAGAAGTTACCCTGAAACGTCTTTCCGACACGCCAAGTGAGAAGTATGGGCTTGTGGCCCTTTTTGACCTAGCTATAGGAGGAGGGACAGGACGTCAACTGGGAGGCATTACCATGAGGGTCTTCTCCACTTAGTGATTGTTTGCATATGTACAATTTTGCAGTGCTTAATTTATCGTTTATGGTTATGTTTATGGTATGGCAATCATGTGATGGTTATGGTTTATGGTTATGGTTGTGCAATGACGTAAGGCTGTTATGGTTATGGTACGACAACCAAGTTATGGTAATGTTATGTATGGAAAAACAGTTATGTTTATGGTTTTGCAGTTTTTGACTCATGTTTTAATTATGGTTATAAAATATTTATGCCTTTAAGCCATGATCAAGCTTTTGATTTTGTGGTTATGTTTTCCTTACCAATTTGCTAATTTCCATACACTTGCTCTTTAGCGTCAGCTTGTAGGTGGAGTGCGGTTGCTTATGCACTATTTGTTTGGGCAGAGAGGGTTGTTTTCTTTTGGTGTAGTACATGCAGGATCAATTCCCAGTCGTCCTCTGCCCAAAAAAATTTACAGGTTTGGTCGTCTCTACAGAGTATGGTAGAAGCGTCGTTAAGGACCTCGGAGAAGCACCGGAATATGCAATAGTATTATCGATGGTTATTTCATTGGGTATTTTGACACTCATTTCATCGTTTATTCTGACGCTTAATATACCGTACTTATACCGACGTTACGATACCGGCGTCTCTTCCAAGCCTATTTCAACGCTTTTTAGTTTTTAAAACTAACTTTATTTTGTCGGTATTTGCATCGATTTTTGTGCACCGTGTTTGTAGTGAAACTATGGCAATCTGAAGATTTGTCTGTCTCAATAATCTCTTGAAGCTCTAGAACTGCTTTCAATCGAAACCGACGACGATTTCTTATATAAGATATTTTTTAATCGAAAGATTTTATGATTGAAAGCTTTTTCAATCGAAAAAAAAAAAACAGCAATATGATGATTGTACGAGATTTCAGCATATAATGTCATTATACGTATAATTATTTTCGGTTACAAGCGTATAAATTCAACGCAACGATACCAGTGAAATGCCCCTGGTTGGTGGACTGCCCCTGGAATGAGCCTCCCAACTCCCTTTAAATAGCCCCCTAGGCTCATTCCATATCCACACTCGCAACCCGCCCCTTGGGCTTGGTCCTTGACCACCGGGCATTGCCCTTGGCATGGCACGCTTTCCATTCAACATCCACTTTTTGAACAATCTCTCTTTAAGTGCATCTTCATTTATCTTTAGAGAGCTAGACCATTGGCACTTGTTCCTCATCTCTGATTGGCACATGGAATGGAAAACTTTATGTCTGCCCTTCAGTTGGTTGTGTTTCTATTTTTGCAAAGGAGATTGATGTATCTCTAGATTCAGCTGCTCAGATGTACCTGTCTCCTCCTGAGATTTACACATTCCCTGCTCTCAGCAAGTGATTGGCTTTGTAAAATTCTTCTATCTCTTTAAGAAAAATGCTCTTCCCTTTGCATGCGCATTAGGGTGAGGTCCCTTCTTTGTTCTTGTTTCTAGCTTCATCTCAAGTTCCAATTCTTGTTTTCTCTTTCTAAAGTTTTGTAAACTTCATCAGTCCCCTTGAGTGAAGCTACTGCTGGATTTTCCTTATTTGCTTTAGAAATGCCGCTTGGTCTTTGATTCTCGGCTTTCATATTACAAAGAAGCATTTGCTACATTCAAGTGTACATGGAGCTTTTGTACTGACTAAGTAGTGCCCATAAGTTCATTTGTCACTTCAATGAGCTTTGCTCCTTACTTTTACACGCATCCGATAACTGTGTGAGGAGTTTTTCCTAACTCTTCCATCTCCTTTTCTTGCTTTTCCTTGACGTTTTGGTGTTGTCTACTTTGTTCTTGAGCTCTTTGATTTGTCCTTGAAGATTTTCAATCATCTTCATTTCTGTCTTCAAGCTCGCATAATTGGAGTGCATCAATCACTCGCTCAAGTTCTTGAGCTTTAGCACTGTGGCTAAGAGCTGTTGTTCAACATTTTCTTAGTCATCAGCTGCATCTGCTTTGCATATTCATTGACTTGAGTGATAAATTTATCCTTTGATTCCCACTCTTCAAATTCTGCTTGAGGCTCTTTGGGAGGTCCAACCTCATCTTTGGTTGTTTCTGGTGGTTTTTCTTGATCGGCTTCCTTCTCTTTCTTTAACCCATCTCCTTTTACTTCCCTAATTTCATCTAATTGGTTAGTTGATGAAGAGATTGGACTAGGAAGAAGCTGATCCCCTTGTTCGGTAAATGGGTTGAGGATGGTCTTGGAGACATCACCTCCCGTTCGTGCTGTGTTTCAATAGGTTTCCCCAACTTCTGCTTGCTGTGGTTGTTGAGTAGTTGAAACACTTCTCTCGCTTTTTCTTTGAGATTCAACTAATACCTCTTATAACTTCAGGATTCAACTTTCGCATACATCTTTTCTAGCATGTCTTTAGGATCTTCTTTGGTTCTAGGACCCTTAACTTCCCTGGATTCCATAGATCTGAAGTCTGTCCTGCAGATTGTCGACTTCGTTCATAGATTCCTTTTCTCTTTCAAACCTTCCTTTTTTTTGTTGAGGTTCTTCTTGATGGCGCTACAACCTTTCTTTGTATTTCTTCTTCCTTACTGCCCTTTTTTTCTTCATTATCAAAACTTTCTTCACTCCTATGGGCTTCAGGTGAGATTTCAGCTGACTCTTCATCGGACTCATAATTCCCTTTCTTGTTTGATCTTATGGCTCCTGGAGAGGGATGAGCATTCTCTGTGATTATCCATGTGTTCTTATCTGGGCTGGCTTCTACATCACTATATAGTTGTATGGAGAGCGATGTGTGATAGGGTTTTTGAGGGTCACCTAGAGCCACCGTCGATGACCGTTTGGGCTATTTGGCCATAGAGTTGACTATTTGGGATATTTGGCAGTAGGAGTTGACTATTTGGGCTATTTGGTAGGAGTTGTTGCGAGGCTGGCTGCTACGACAATGAAGGAGAAAGCACAAAAGATGAGGGAGGAGGGCAATGAAGAAATTGCAAGGAAGTTGTAAGATGAACTACAGCATCAACACAAGGATTCCAAGGTGCACAATAATGAGCAAAGCTACAATGGGCCTTTGAGTGAGAGAGGGAGATAATCTGATGTGTCCAGATATGGAGAAGAGAAAGAAGATGTGACATGATCGTCAGTAGCCATGGGAACAAAAATCATGGCCACCTCCCCCTCCTACAACAAAGAGGAAGTACAGGTTTATGCTATGTGACTTGTGCTCTTCATGAGATATGAAAATATCAGAAGAACACCAATCCCATCATCCTAAAGGCACCCTGCTCTTGTGAAGTCCACGAGATAATAGGCTAGGTTGCAAAAACTACCACACGAGTGGTGTTGGAGCTATATAGAGAGTCCACACTTATGCTATATATAGCAAGGAGTCCCCACTATATATGTGTACTCAGTGTGTGCTCTTCTCCTTCGTCTCTGTTTGTCTACCTACGCTCTCTCCCTCCGTATCAACTTGGTATCAGAGCAGGCTGATAAATTTATTTATTTTTTTACAAGAGCTAAGTATCGATCCTCTTTTGATTTGATTTATAATACACTTTATAGTTGTATTGATTATAATATCTACAACTGGCTTTCTGTCTTCACTCTACGCAAGCTTTTTAAAGTCTACAGCTTGATGTGAGAAGAAGAACATGATTGATATTTACATCAACGGTCCGTGTCCGCTTGATATGTGTAAATGTTATACCATTGCTATATAGTGCTTTCGGGAGTTTTCAGTAGCAAGCATAATAAACAGGACTTTGCAGAAGCAGCTAGTAGAACCAAGCCGTGATGACCATAAACGCTAAAGCAGAGAACAAAGAAGTAGTGCTATTTTGTTTTCCTTTGAAACATTGCGTGTAATAAACTTGAAGAGGCGAGATGTTGAGAGCAGGCAGCAGCGAGCGTATGCCTGAGGCCGGAGCATGAAACTTTTAAATATGTTTTCTTATCTTTAACTCGGTTTGTTTGGTCTGCTTGAGGGAGGCACAAAAGCTCTACGAGCTTGGAATTCAGAGCAAGCCTTGATTGGTAATCCCTCATGCGTGTTCGTGCAGAGAAAAGCCAGCCGGAGCTGTAGGAAGATCTCGTGCGGGATTGGTCTTCCCTAAGATCAGGGTCAGCAAAGGCTATAAGGCCTTGATTGGTAAGACAGCCTCTTGGTGCTGTCTGCTTTTGTCCATGCACTCTAGTGAATGATTCAACATCTCCTTATTTTGAGTAATGCCAACCAGTGATAAAAATAACCAGTGCTGCTTTTTGGATGTATCGACTGCCGAAGCTGGCGCGTCACCTGTCTTTGTGTCGAGCCTACTTTTAAAGTTAGAGTAACAATAAATCTTGCTATTATTATCAATAATAAAAGCATTGCGTACATACGGTAGATAGAAACGACTTGAGTTGCATTCCTACTGACATAAAAGGATTTTCTTGCATCTATGTAGCTGTAAATTGTGCAAAGAATCTTCCTTGGCTATCAATGTTGTGGCAGGGTTTAAGAACACGGAAGCATGTCGCTTCTGCGAGCGAGTCTCCCAACATAATTTTTCCTTCCTCGTCACTAGGGCCTTGTAGCCACCTCGACCTTGCCATATTGAGATTGTATGCTTGGACATCAGAACTTCTAATTTGTTGCTATAAAACTCGTTGCAATATTTTGTCATAAATATTTCACATAATTTTATGATTGTCTTATGGGATCGTATACTAACGTGTGTGATGGTTTTCATCTGAATCATTGATGTAGAGATGACAAGATTTACCAAGCCATTATCTATTGACTAATCATTGTCTTGAGGTTTTGTAGATTTTGCACAAAACTAGCGTCTCTGATGCCATGGCACGTAAAGCCATGATGATTGCTATTTCAAAGTTATTCTGAGCGTCTCCAATGCCATGGTGAATATTGTAATGCCATGGTATGTAAAGCCATGATGATGAAAACTGTCAGCTGTTGAGATCTTGGGGGCCCCAATCATGGTATATAAAGCCATGATGATGAATACTATTTTCCAGTCTTTATTTGATTTGAAGAAAAACATCTCTGTTGCCATGGTATGTAAAGCCATGATGATTGCTATTTCGAAGTTTTTCTCAACCTCTCTAATGCTGTGGTGAATACCGTGAAGCCATGGTACGTAAAGCCATGATGATGTTTACTATTCTTTTATTTGATTTGAACAAAACGTCTCTGATGCCATGGTACATAAAAGCATGATTGATATCTCAAAGCTTTTCTGAGCATCTCTTATGCCATGGTAAATACCGTGATGCCATGGTACGTAAAGCCATGATGATGCCATGGTGAATATCGTGATGCCACGGTACGTAAAGCCATGATGATGACAACTGCCAGCTGTCGAGATCTTGGGGCCCCCAATATGCTCATTACATCTCGGATTTGTATATATGTGTGCACATGTGATTACATTGATATTACATTTGTTTCTATGTCATCTGTACATGTGATTGCATCAACATTATGTTTGTTTGTATCGCGTCTCCAGAGCGGCGTCGCGAACTGTCTCTAAGGACAATGTGATATGATTATTTCTAACCTTCACATTTTCATATGTTTCTTGAGTTGGTATTGATTACAGGATGAAAATCACATCCAGCAGCATATACAAGGGATTAAAGACGCTAAAGCTGCTGTATCATTTGCAGCACAAGAATGATATAGCTCCTTCTGTTAAAACTTTTAAATTGTTTCCATTAGAATTTGTATGAGCTTTCATGGCAATTGTTGTATATTATGGAGTGATTTAGCTCCTCCGGAACATATTTTGTAAACTTGAAAATTTATTAATACAACAGTGCATGTATATGGTGCAGTGGGTTTTTCCCTTGCACCCCCAAGGGTTTTTTCATCCACAGTTAGGGACTCCTGTTTGAGTGGGGGTGTTGGAGCTATATAGAGAGTCCACACTTATGCTATATATAGCAAGGAGTCCCCACTATATATGTGTACTCAGTGTATACTCTACATACACTTTGGGGATTGCAGATCTGGACTCGTCTCGCCCTCCCTCTCTCTCACTCTTGTCTCGGTCGTTCTTGTCAACAAGTGAAGGATGTGACATTGGAGGTACTGCGAGATGCAACAAAGGATCTCACAACCTCACTTTTCCAATATGGAGTTATTTGTCAGATACATACAAAATGTGTTGCCTTAAAGCTAGCAGACTTATCCCTTGCTATATGAGAGTGTGTTCTAAGAATTTTCTACGCAAGAGTGAAGCCCTATTTTGTAATCATCATGACCATAATAAAATACAAATTTTGTATCCTGTCATATTGTCTCGCAACCATCTTTTGCAATTTGCAATGTGTTTCTTTTTTTTAGTTTAAGTGATCTAAGTGAGAGAGTTAGCAATATAGTGTAGCTTGATTTTCATATTGGAAGTTTTTCAGTATGAAATTTGTAAATATTATTTACAAGTGTTTGGTAGGGTATTTGGATCACATTCTCAAAGTTTGGTGATGCATGATTTTGACTTTCTCTCTCCTCATCTTACTAGATGCATACCTTGTGGGAAATTTTTTAGTAGGATAGATATAGAATTAGAAGAAGTTTTGTATGTAGCAAATGTAGTCCTCAAGGTGTGGAATAGCTTTGATTGAGTGGTTATATGAAGATTCAATGATATACATGACCGTTCGAGGCGTGTAAGTTAGGCACTTATAAGAAATAGGATGTTTTTTATTCTCTCTCTAGCAACTCGTGAAAGAATCTAGATTTTTTGCCAAACGGAGTCGAATTAGGCAAACACTCAAATCACTTGAGTTTTAGATGTCGAGAAGGAGAATAAAACATTGTCTCACAAACATTTGTGAAATCTTGACCCTTTTATAGATACAAAGGCAAGCAGAAAGGTCAATTTTTTGACACTTTTAAAAAAAAAAACTTTAGTGTGGCTCCTAAGGGGTAGAGAAGGACCATGGGTGTGTACTGCTGACCATCAGGACCCTTTGCGGGCAAGAAAATTGGGACGTTGAATGGCAGAGAAATGTCCGGTCAATTTCGGGCAGAATTTTGGGTCCGGATGGCTTGTTTTGGGCTGTCAAGGCTTGAGCACTTAAAACAAAAGGCCAAAATTCCCAGGCCGCCACGGTGCGACCTCGGCATTTTCACTTGGTCCAAATTCCCCATGTCACATCGTGGCGGCCTAGGGTATTTTGGCCTTTTTGTTTTAGTGCTCGGGGCACCGACAACCCAAAATAGGCTAGCCATTTGGGCCCAAAATTCTGCCCAAATCTGACTGTACATTTCTACACTGTCTGAAGCCCCAGTTTTGTTGCTCGCAAAGCCTTTTCAAACCACCCATGAAGTTTTTTTAATCCCTGGGGTCCTGGCAATCCAAAATTGACCAGACATTTTTGCACTACCAGACGCCCCAATTTTCTTGCTCGCAAAGCCAGCTTTTCAAATCACCCGTGACTCCTAACAAGGCAAAATGCACACAATTTGTATCATACACAGGAAATTGTATTTCTAAAATTTTCTACTTTGTGCACCCAACCAACGAAGCGACCGATAGTATCTTCATGTAAGATACAAAACATAAATGACAATCATAATTACTTTGAACTTACAAGAATGAAGATAAAAATAAAATTTCACAGTATTAAGACAATAAGGCAGAAGTTTCTCATCAAATTTTGATTACATATTACTAAGGAGGTCATGAATGGCCTCTCTCTTGGTATCAATAAGTACATTGTTGTCTCTGAATCCACTATGGCTATGGGTTCTTCTACACCTGTAGATAGAGATAGGATGTCAGTCAACAACATGTAGTCCTCAAATTTCCAAGTGAAGGTGCATAGTTCGGCTTCGTGGCTAACTAGGATACACTTGTTGGCATTTAGGATGAGGGGGTCATCGCACCGGTTTGAACTTAGTTCCTTGCATTCTTGTTGGCATTTAGGGTGAGGGGGTTATAGGCTAGCACTTAGTGCCTTGCACACTGCAAGCTGCAATTTGTGCCATGATAAATAGTGGCTGCTCATCCTCCCTTAGGCCTATGCTCTTTCAGACATCATAAAAAAACAAGTACTCGCACCCATCGACTACCACTAGAAGGAGCAGTCGTACATCAAACTTGGAAACGCTCTGAAGGACTTCATCTACTTCAAGTGTTTCTTTAGCTTTTTTTGGTGTGGGAGAGCAAACACGCAAGAAAAATGACTTAAAAGTGATTTTTATACTTTAAGCCCATCATAAATCAATGAAAAAAAAATCTCCTTTTCTAGAATTTCACAACCAATTTAATATTTGATTTAAAACCACTAAGCTAAGATTTTAAGACTAAGTACCAAAATACGAAAGTCAACATTTATATTACCAAAGATGGTTACATTGTAAAGGGTTAAGGAAAATCAACCCCTCGCTCATATTGTGAGGCATCTCCTCAGTGTGCAAAATGTGCTGGTAAGAATTGCATATGTCATAAGACTAAGCAACTGTCACTACCAAGGAAAGATTGTGATAATGGATGAGATTATAGCGATCGTGATCAACACTTTTTGCATGCTCAATGAAAAATGCATGGAGAAGTGGGTGGACATATGGATGGAGGCAAAGAAAGAGAGGGAGAGGGAAAGAGAGGTATATAGAGACAAAAGCATGGGGGAAGTTGAGCATTGACATTCCCTCATGAAGTAGCTAGTTTTTCCCATCTCATTCAGCAAAAAGTGGATACATGCTCGCATGCTTAAGGCCAAAGAAAGTAGCCAAGAAATATCAATAAGAGAATGGGAATATGCAAGGGAATTTCTCCCCAACGTATATATCTCTATCCATATCTTTGCTTATGTTATGTAATATATTCAAGGTATATGTCTTTTGTTAAGTTCACTCTTTTTCAAATGATATGTTCAAACATATTGTGTTTGAATATATGTATATATAGTGTCTTTCATTCAGGGCACTCATCGCTCGATGCTCGATGGGTAAAATCTTCACTATCAATCTTGCCGACGGATGAACTAAGTGTGAACAAGGGGGGGGGGAGTTAACTAGGAGTGAACTTGGGTTAAACTAAGGAGGGGTGTGAACTAGGTTTATCTATGTAGAGTGCACCCCCCATGCCATGATGCGCATGACAGTACGATGGTAAACCCTTTTCCATGCCACATGGGGATTATTGGTTCGATTCCCTCCCAAGGGGTGGACGGTGTACTGCACACTTGTTCCCCCGCCCCTAGTTTATCCCTAGTTCACCACTCTATGTGGTCCCATGGCCATCATTTCCATATAGAAGGATGGGATGAGCATCAAAAAACTATGGATTGTGGCATCATGGTGGGCAACTTTGATACAACCACCAGTGAGGCATAGTACTGTGGGACCATTGAGATGATTCTCAAGATGGATTTTTTCTTTTCAAATGTATATGGTTCTAGAATGTCTCCATAAGATATGCACATGGGCTTTACATGGTAGAGTCCTAATTCTACCATAAGGGGAAGTATGATAACTTAGTACTTTCAAAACATTGTCAGTACTAGGTATGTTTCCTATCTGACTCAGCAGTACGGGAAAGTCATAATTATGTCGAGGCATCATGGTGCGGCATAGTCTAGTCACGGTTTCACTAGTGCAGGGATACTAGCCATTTAATCAATTTTTACTATAAAAATTGAATGGTAAGTGGGAGATTTGACTACCAAAAGCTGTGCCATGTTTTTAGAAAAGACTGGAGTCTTTTCCCAAAATTTTCTAGCTAATCCCACTTGAGAAGGGGTGCTAGTAGCTTGCCTTGGGCATCCGTATGCCTTGTTGTAGTGCCTATACATTGGTAGGGAGTGCTCACTTTTCAACGATGTCTGTTGCGTCTACTACCGCAAGTCAATACATACCTACTATACAGAGTGGTGCAAGCTTGTCATCACGATATCCATAAGCTCTTCTCTCTCGTTTACGGGAAGAAGAAGAAGAAGAAGGATACTCTCTCTCTCTACTTGCTTACTATCTCCTCTCTCGTTTCACAATGTACGCGCTCTCCGAAAAGCTCTCCAGTGGTGAACACCTCTACGTACTAGCTCTCATCACTGCTCTCTTGCAATAAATTAAGAAGCCTTTTGATAGTCTATAATCAACTATAAAGCACAGTGAGAAGCTCTAAACTCCATAGCCATTGTTGGGTTCAAGCCCTTGTAGGTCATCTACTCGTGGGAAGTAGCAGTAGGTGTTTTAATTTGCTACCTTCTTTGGTAATAAGCCTCAAATTAAGAGGTCATTCACACCCATGGTGCTCACCAGTGATAATCAGACAGTGATAATCGGCAAAGAGGTGGTCTTTAGTGCAAATCAAAACACCTACTACTACAACATGGATGATTTTCTAAGGGATGAGCATCATGCAGTGTTCGATACATCTGAAAAGAAACCGTCTAATGATGATGGTAAGAATATTGATGTTGAATTTGATCAATTGGTGAATAACTTGAATTTGGATAGTGATGCCAAAGAAGAGCAAGTAGGTAAATCCAAATTCATAGTTTATGTGATAAGAAAGCCCCCAATGACTTTTTCAACACTTTGTTTTGAGTTTCTGGTACGTCAACAAATGCTACACCATAAAGACCTCCTTCGAGGTTGCAGTACAAATTTTCACAACTTAGTTTACCAATTCAGTGTTATACTCTTGTTTTGTCATGAACTTTCCAGTCAAAGATTTTTCTTTTACATTGTTAGTTATTGTCATGCTTGTCAGCTTTCATCATATCAAAATTTGTACGGGATATAGACACTGCTATCCATAAATGGTAAGACCTCCCATTTTTTCAGTTCTCAGCCTATTGTTATCACTTCTCATGAGGCTATTGGGTACACCTTAAACCCAAGGTTTGGCAGTGAACCAAAAACTCCATCTATTGGTAGCTAATTTTTTGACCTACACCCTATCTGTTCAAGGGGGGGTTTTACTATCATAGCACCAGGTTATCGATACACCCGAAATTCTTGGTTGTGAGAGAACCTAAAACTCATGGTTGCTGAGTATATCAAAAACTCGAGGTATCATGAGAGGGTTTGTCTACTTCGGGCTTGAGGGGGGGATTGTTGGGTTCAAGCCCTTGTCGGTCATCTACTCGTGGGAAACTCCCTTAGAGCATGCAGAGGAGAGATCAGTTACGAGTCGAGGTGTTTTTGCATGGCTACCTAAAATCCTCTTATATATGTAAAGTTTCACATAAGTAAATATAGAGCGTTATTTTTCTACTGTGTCGAGATCTCTCTCTCTCTCTCTCTCTCTCTCTCTCTCTCTCTCGTTCAACTTGTTCTGCTGCGCTCCCTCCAAACCATGGCCCCTCATCGGCTACATCCTCCCTAGCCCTGTTCCTAATAGCCATCATCATCTCTCTCTCTTTATGTCGGTTTTCTAAGTAGACACCCTCTCGGTGATTGTTTTTCATATACGAGTGTATGTATGGATTTTTTGAGTGCATATGAAGTTGCCCCATAATTATTTTATCATGTTTAATACATTGATTTATGCACACGATGTGTTTATGATCACGTACGTGCATAAAAAGTGCTTTTAGTTTCACGTCATAGAAGTGGTAGGAACACTATTTTGGTCATAACTCACAAACCATTATGAATCAACCCAAACCCTTTAAACCAAAGATAAACCACATCATTTAGAAGAGTTTATCTCTGAGTGTCATGTGAAAATCACGCACAAACTAAGAGATATGGTCAAAAACCAGCTTGCTGCTGCCCACTGCACGGTCAAATTTTTGGACCCGAGGCTCCTTGGAGAACCACTATATAGATTCACCGAATGGGCAAACCCACTCAGCCAATTGAAAATATTGATTATAATTGATGGTCAATGTATTTAAGTCTTCGTTATCACCTTGGGCATGCGAGTTATTAGTCCTTCCATAACCGGGTTTACCTACGCGTATAAGGGTGCTACGAAGGGGGAGTACCATATGACCTCGTGAGTTAACCGAGCCGTTCATGTATGATTTATGGTTTATTTTGGTGATTTGATTTCAAGTATGAGATGTCCATAAACTCATGTGATGGTATATGGTTAGTCAACCCGAACCACATAGGCATATATGAATAAAGGGGCTTTCTTTTTGTGCTACCATTTGTTGTGTGAGTGTCTAATTGGCAAAGTGCTCTGATAGAGTGTTAGTATATATTATGGAGCTGATATTTATGCATTTTTTTGAGGTCAAACACTTTCATTTTCATCTTGTGTATGCTCTTGAAAATGGTTAAAGTTGTTTTTTGCATATGTGTGAAGTTATGGTTTATGGTCGACCTATGGGTCGGAGCTGTTTAACAAAATGAACCCTTACGTTGACCATGAACCATAACTTCACACATATGCGAAAAATAATTCAATTTCTGGGGAGAGAGAGAGAGAGAGAGAGAGAGAGAGAGAGAGAGAGAGAGTTAAGTCCTTCATAGGTCAGAAAGAGATAGAGAGAGATGATGAGATTGGTGAGCTTGCCAAGTAACAATATTTGGGCACCAAGGTGTGTTTGTTACCATATACATGTGGTAGTGATGTGTATGAACACACTTAGGACCGTTGGGGAATTTTTTTCCCTCACTAGCAGGTTTTTCCTCCTGTGCATTGTATATATGCCTTCAACTTCCTTCGTCTTCTCCAAGCTGTGCTCATTTCCCTTTAACCGTTTGGTATCAGAGCAGGTTGCGTCCTCTCAAAATTAAGATACGCATGCTCATGCTTTGATTGTGTTGTCTGTGAAGCGCACTATTACTCCTCATATTTGTTCAACAAAATCTGCAAGACAGACATGGGATATTCTGATTGGTCTTTATGCAAGTCGCAATGAGGCAAAAACTGCATTGTTGTGTAAAGAGTTGGAGTCAAAGATCATGCATGAGGAAGATGACATGGACACCTTTTCTTGATGGTGTCAAGGATGTAAACGAGCAACTTATTTGTGCTGGTGAATGTCATTTCTGATAGTTCCCTTCTGCAGATTGTTCTTGATGCTTTGCCAGATTCTTACCAGACTTTTGCTAGTACTTGGAGACTTATGATCCAAGGAAATCCTGAATTTTTCAAGTTTGATACATTATGCACATTGTTGTTGCAAGAGACACTTTCCAAAAACAACAGGACTAAACAGCGTGCAATTGAATAGTCTTTTATTGATGCTCAAAGAAAAGGTGGTAACAAAACTGTAACTACTTCTCATGGTTCTTCTGTGAGTGGAAAATATTTTGTTCCTAATGCTTCTCCTGGCAGCACTTCGTCTGGGGATTTTGGTCATAAGGGCAAAAAGAAGATGCATTGCCATTATTGTAAAGCTAATGATCACTTGGTCAAGCAATGTATGAAAATGAAGGCAAAGACGCTAAGAAGAAAGAGGCCGATTGGATCAACTACAAGGTCCAATACTGTTGAGCTTATATGTGAAGCTACTCAATATATGGCTTCTCTATATATGGCACCCAGGTCCCCTCTATATATACATCATATCATGTGTGTATTCTACACACTTTGGGGTTCTACAACTTTGCAGAAGAAAATTTTTTCAAATTCTGCACTGATTTTGAGTTATCGTTCGCTGACTGCGTACATACCTGAAAAGCAACTTCCGCTTTTTGTTTTTAATTTTTCTGCTAATTGAAAACGATTTTGCAGAAACTACCCGCCTAGGAGACCGGAATCAATGTGGTCTACAACTTTGCAGAACGAAGTGTTTTCAAATTCTGCACCGATTTTGAGTTATCGTTCGCGGACTGTGTACATACCTGAAAAGCAATTTTCGCTTTTCGTTTTTTATTTTTGTGCTTATTGAAAACGATTTTGCACAAACTACTCACCACGAAGGCCAGAATCGATGTGGTCTACAATTTTGCAGAAGAAAGTGTTTTCAAATTCTGCACCGATTTTGAGTTATCGTTCGCGGACTGCGTACATACCTCAAAAATAATTTTGGCTTTTTGTTTTTTATTTTTATGCTTATTGAAAACGATTTTGCAGAAACTACTCGTGAGAAAGACCGGAATCGATGTGGTCTACAACTTTGCAGAAGAAAGCGTTTTCAAATTCTGCACCGATTTTGAGTTATCGTTCGCGGATTGCGTACATACCTAAAACGCAATTTCCGTATTTTGTTTTTTATTTTTCTGCTTATTGAAAACGATTTTGCAGAAACTACCCGCGTGAGAGACCGGAATCGATGTGTTTTACAACTTTGCAGAAGAAACTACCCGCCATGGGGATTGGAATCGATGTGGTCTATAACTTTGCAGAAGAAAGTTTCTCTAAATTCTGCACCAATTTTGGGTTATCGTCTCGGACTGCGAATATGTTTGAAAATCAAAATTTTACTTTTTGCTTTTGATTTTTCTCATGATTGGAAACTTCTCAATTATATTTTTCTTCATCAATCATATATTTGTTACTGACGTAACTTTGCTGCAGAAGCCAGTTACACATCGTTCCGATTCAGTCGAGCCGTTTATGATCGTCCAAATTCTATCGAGCTACTGTTGGTACATGATCTTTTGTTATATGATATACTCGTTCATTGATTCTCGTATAATTATTCTTTTAGAGATATAGTTTACGTCGTTTTATTGATAATTTCTCATTGCTACCATAGTGATTTTGATGGTACCATGATGATGTTTTGTTAATACTTTGGTCATGGTGATTTTTGTTGATACCATGATGATATGTCATTGATACCATGGTTATTCTCGGTGGTGCCATGATGATATTTCGTTGATACCATGGTTATTCTCGGTGATTCCATGATGATATTTCGTTGATTCCATGGTGATTTTTATTGATACCATGATGATGTTTTGTTGATACCATGGTTATTCTCGGTGATACCATGATGTTGTTTCGTTGATACCATGGTTATTCTCGGTGATGCCATGATGATATTTCGTTGATACCATGGTTATTCTCGGTGATGCCATGATGATATTTCGTTGATACCATGGTTATTCTCGGTGATGCCATGATGTTGTTTCGTTGATACAATGATTATTCTCGGTGATATCATGATGCTTTTCGTTGATACCATGATCATTTATGCATTTTTATTGACATAATGATGATATTTTGTTAATACTTTGATGGTATTCATTGATAACTACATTGATAAATGTTGTTTTATGTAGTATATACACATATCATTTGTATCACGTAATCACACATTTTTTACTTTTACGTTTATACTTTATGTACCATATGTTGTCGTGCGTATATATGTCGTCAAAAGAGTGGCGTCGCGAACCATCTCTTATGGCATTGTGAACGTAATTATTTCATTAACGATGCTAATAATTTTCATGACATGTTTTTTTTTGGAGTCTATGATCTATGTAGGATTGATCAAAGAATTGATTTTATGAAGACAAACTTGGTGACAATAAAAGATTTATGAAGATATGTTTGGTGATGCCATATTGATGACAACATGAAGACATGTTTGGTGATGCGATATTGATGACAAGCTACACAGCAGATTCACGGAGACACTTTTAATTACAAGCTAATCGATAGCTTTCACACCTCTTTATTGAACCTTTGTATTCATTATTGTATTTGATAGGAGTAATGTAACTCCTCATAAAACATTCATTGTAAAAGGAGTGATGTAGCTCCTCGTAAACATTTGTATATTCAATGATTTTTATAATATAACGGTGGGTGTATATAGAGCTGTGGGTTTTTCCCTTGATCCCCCAAGGGTTTTTTCATCCACAGTTAAGGACCCTTATTTGAGCGGGGGTGTTGAGCTTATATGTGAAGCCACTCAATATATGGCTTCTCTATATATGGCACCCAGGTCCCCTCTATATATACATCATCTCATGTGTGTATTCTACACACTTTGGGGTTCTACTTTTGTGCTCTCTCCTTCTCTCTCAACAAATACAAGTGCATCTATTGTAGAGTCCTATGTGAAAGGAGATTGTGATGCTGATGTAGATGTGGAGTGGGCTTTTAGTGGACTTATGATCCTTATGTCCATGATGGATGCATGTCAATTGCTACAGATTCACATGTGTGATATTTTGACACTCGTGCTACAAAGCACATTACCTCACATTGTGATTTGTTTACCTCTCTCAAGTCTGTCCCTCATGGGAATACTGTCACTTGTGCCAACAATGCCTCTTATCCAATTCAAGTAGTTGGAAAGATTGACTGCAAATGGCATCTCTTTCGCACGTGTTGATGCAGTGTATGTACCTGGGATCAAGAATAATCTTTTGTCTATATCTTCACTTGCTAGACTTCAACTTGTAGTCAAATTTGTGGATGACAGATGTACATTACATGATCTCAGTCTCAGTGATGAAATTGTTGCATCTGGAATTTTATGCCATGGGCTGCATAAGCTCATTTTGTATGCACATTTGGGCATCTGAATTTTTCCATTTTGCTGCGTTTATAAAAATCTGATATAATTGCTTCTTTGCCGCCTCTTGAAGCACCTATCAAACATGTTTGTGAAGGTTGTATTTGGGTAAGATGTAGCGTTCGAAGCTTCCAAAGGATGGTTCAGTTAGGGCCACATGCAGGTTGCAGCTTGTGCATAGTGATGTTTTGTGGGCCCATGCAAACTCCATCCTTGGGAAATTACCTTTACTTCGTGACTTTCATTGAAGATTACTCTAGGCATGCATGGGTGTATCCACTTAAGGTGAAGCCCGAAGTGTTTTGTGCTTCAAGCAATTTCTAGCTATGGCTGAAAATGTCTTGAGATATACTATGGGCACCCTTCGTTCCAATCGGGGGGGGGGGGTAAATGTCTCATGAAATAAATGCATTTCTGGATAGTCATGGAATAAAATACCAATGTACAATTCCGTATACACCTCAACAAATTGGTGTTGCTGAGAGAAAAAATAGATCACTATGAAAATGGCATGATGTATGGTAAAAAGGAAAGCTTTACCACGTTCATTTTGGGTTGAGGCTATTATGTGTGCCACTTATGTACTTTATAGGTGTCCTGCAAAGCTTTCTAGTCTATGACTCCATATGAGGCATGGCATGATAGAAAGTTTTCTATTGAGCACATGCATGTTTTTAGCTGTTTGGCATATGCATTGGTGCCACAAACACAACAAAAAAAATTGGATGATAAGGATGTCAAATGTAATTTTTTTGGTTATAGTGTTGAAGGAAAATGTTACAGGTTGTATCATCCAAACACAATGTGTATCTTGGTTTCATAGGATGTTGTGTTTGTTGAAAATTATGTTCAGCCTTTGCTGTCATGTACTAGAGACAGTAACGTAAGCTCATAGGAAATTTATGGCACTTTGTTGCCTCTTTTCAGTGGTGGAAGTTTGAATGTAAATTCGAATGAAGTAAATGTACAACCTATGGGGATTTCTGAAAATGTACTTGATGAGGAAAGGGTTGAGAATGAGCAGGCTAGAGGTATGCCAAAATTGCTGGTGCATACTTTGTGTGACAGTAAATTGGATGCACCTTTGTCTAGTCCTACTCATTTAAGTTCTTACCACGCCTCAGATTGTTATACTTTGGCTGTGTCTAGCTTATGTGATGTTGAGGAACCTCTGTCTTTTGATGAAGCACAGAATATTGGATGGTTGCCATGTAATCTGAATATAATGCACTTATAGAAAATGACACATGAACTTTATTTGATTTGCATCCTGGAAAAACGGCCATTGGTATGAAGTAGGTTTACAAGTTGAAATGCAAGCTGGATGGTGAGATTGATCGCTATAATGCTCGACTTGTTGCAAAGGGTTATGCACAACAAAAAGACATAGATTATGAAGATACCTTTGTGCCCACTTTTTGTATGACTACTGTGCATTTTGTATGTGCATTGGCAGCTCATTTTGATTGGGATGTACATCATTCAGACATTGTTACTGCTTTCTTGAATGGTGAAATATTTGAGGAAGTTTATATAGCACAACCTCACAGTTTTGTCAAGAAATAACAAGAGGATAAAGTGTGCAAATGTAAGAAATCTTTGTATGGGTTGAAGCAATCTCCTCGTGCTTGGTATGAGAAAGCTGATACTCATTTGGTCAAACGAGGCTTTTGTTAACAGTCCAACAAAAAGCTCTCATTGTCGTTCTCTATGTGGATGATTTGCTGATCATTGGACCAAGTGAAAGACATATTGCTGAACTTAAGGCTGATTATAATGCTACTTTTAAGATGAGAGATGTGCGGCTATTGCATCATTACTTGGGCATACAATTTAAGCAATGTGATAGTGGTATTTCCGGTCAATCCTTACATAGTGTCCGATGCTCTGCTAGTTATTTTGTCATACTTTCTTTTGATGTTATGGTATACCCAAATTTTTGTCATTGCATTAATATATGGTGGCCTGTTTCATTTAGATGGGGCATTTAAAGATTCTGTATTGTGATTCTCTCATGTCTTTGTGCACTCTATTTCACCCTCCACTATACTCTCTCTCTCTCTCTCTCTCTCTCTCTCTCTCTCTCTCTCTCTCTTTCTCTCTCTCTCTTCCCGCAATGTTGTGTACAAATATATTCACCCTCCATAATAATATATTTTTCCTTGAGTACTCTTTCATTCATAACACCCATTCAAGCCTAGCACTAGTTGCTAGGTGCCTCTGGATGCAATTTGGCTCCCACACTTGCTCGGTGGTGAGAACTCCTCCCTTATGAAAACTCCTTCCCTATGAAAACGCTTCCGCAACTCTGATGTATATTGAAAATTTTATAAAGATATAAATTGTATATTTTGTTCATAGACCCCTCGGGAGGGTATCTCTCACTTGGTATCAGAGCCAATGCTTAAGGTTAAGGAAATAGCCTAAAGCCTAGTCGGGTTAGTTATGCATCATGCACGCATTCTTGTATGATGTTCGGGAAAGGATATTGTATTCATGATGCATCTATGAGTGACATTGATTGGTTTATTTACTTGACTTGTCTTCTTATATGGGATTATGTGGTCTCGAGTTATGATGAAGTGATTGAAGGTTTCAACACGTGTATCAAAAATTTCTTTGAATGCTTGTTTTAGTAATGACTCTTGAGGTGACTTCTAACGTCTCATAACTAGCTAGATCTTGTCTTTCAATTGGGTGTAAATGACTATCCATTCCTTAGAAAATTATGGTTGAAATTTTTTCCTCCCACCCACCCTTTTTTACTTATAGTGCGGGAAGATTAATCTAATATATTGTTAATAATGTTTTGGATTTGACATGATGCAGTAATAGATCATACCTCATAGAGGAAATGGAGTACCTACGTGCCTCAATCGAGTATCATTGATCGTGACATCGATGCTATGCTTGAAAAGTCACAACTTGGGAACTTTAGTGGAGGAGGCAAAGATGTAGGCAAGGTTCTTGAGGACTGGATTGAGCGCATGGATTATTACTTTTATTTAGCTCATTCATCCACGGAGAACAAGGCTATCATTGCTAAGTTTAGAATTGAAAAGATGGCCAAGCGTTGGTGGAGAGACCATTTTACTGAGAATAATGTCAACCCTAATGCAGCAACTTGAGATTATCGCAAGACTCTACTAAAGAAGAATTATCAGAACAAAGTGTATCATTCAAACCGTATAAATGAATTTATTGATTGTACTCAGGGAACCAGAGATTTGGAATCATAGTATCAATATTTCTTGACCCTTGTCAAATATGCTCCAGTCGGAATGACTCAGGAAGTCAAAGTGGCACGATTCGTGTCAGGCCTCCATAATCCTTTGAAGACTAGACTTCAGAGCTTATGCCTTTTTCATATGTTCTTGATGCGGGTAAACCGATTGAGCTCAAAATATCAAATGGTAATAAAAGACCTCGACCAGAGGATGAGTCTAGATGTTCCTATTCTCAGACTGGAGAAGCCATATTACGTAGGAGCGCAATAAGAGATCACCTTTGCTTCAATTGTTTTGAGTCTGACCATGTGTCTCGAGATTGTTCGCTTAATGATCCAGAAAATTATGAACTTGCAAGACAAAATGATGCTCAAAGTACGGATACTAACAAAAACCTTAGATATTCACAGTCTGGGTCTAATACAAACCAGAGACCACCACAAAACCAAGGGAATTTCAGACCTGGGAATCCAATCTTTACAAGAAATGGACAATCAAATAGACCAACTTGTTCAGGAGGAGATCAACAACCTCAAGGAGGAACCCAAGCCAATAGAACTCAAAATGCTTGAGGTGGAGGAAATCCATCAAATGTTTGTACCCATGCAGCTACTACAGATGAAGCAGAAATTCAAGAACTTTCGGTGCCTTTTGGACTTCTTAATTCTCCAACATTATTCAATGTTGTGGCAGAAATCTCTCAGGACACGATCATAATTGAGAAATAAAATAGTCAATTTAGCCTATATTTTAGACTTACTCATTTGTTATTCATGTCGAGGTGAGCACACCTCAAAGTTTTCAAGTGTGGGAGGATGTAAGATCCCCAAATTTTGGGTCTCTTTTGAAAAATAAGAAAAATAGATTCTAATGTCCGTTTTGCCAAATTTTGATTTAAGATGCTTGATTGGCAGTATTCTAAGGTTCTAAAGTAAAAAGCAAGGTCATTTCCATGTTCTAGTAGGTGAGACGGACATTTGGTTCAGTTTTGAGAAAATCTGCTATTTGTAGCTTTTTTTGCTCCTTATGCTTTTAGGTGCTTTTTCGCAAAAAGCAGGGTCGGATCCTTAACCTACGTGTTTCAATGAAGCTATGGTTCAATTTTACAAAAAACTATTTTTTGAGTGCTTTTCACACTATTTTTAGCTTTTCATGATTTTTAGTACTTTTTAGTGAAAAGCGAGTCCGCTTGCTTTTTTCTCCTTTTTACGCTATTTTTAGCTTTTTGTGCTTTTAGGTGTTTTTGAAAAACAATGTGCTTTTTAGAATGACCGAAGCATAAATATATTAATTTTAGTCTCCATCGAATTTAAAAATGACCAGTCTGAGAATAAAAGAGATTAAATGAGATTTTTATAAGAATTATTTTTATAAAAAGCAGTACCGTATCATATTGGGTTTGAAACTATGTATATATAGTGTCTTTCATTCATGACACTCATCACTTGGCGCTCGACGGGTAGGATCTTCACTATCGATCTTGCCCAGACGGATGAACTAAGTGTGAAGAGTGGGGGGAGTTAACTAGGAGTGAACTAGGGATAAACTAAGGAGGGGTGTGAGCTAGGTTTATCTATGTAGAGTGCACCCCCCATGGCATGATGCGCATGATAGTATGATGGTAAACCGTTTTCCATGGCACACGGGGGTCATTGGTTCGATTCCCTCCCAAGGGGTGGATGGTGTACTGTACTGCACTTTTTCCCCCGCCCCTAGTTTACCCGTAGTTCACCACTCTATGTGGTCCCATGGCCATTATTTCCATATGGGAGGATGCGATGAGCATCAAACAACTATGGATTGTGGCATCATGGTGGGCAACTTTGATACAACCACCAGTGAGGCATAGTACTGCGGGACCATTGAGATGATTCTCAAGATGGATTTTCGTTCTTTTCAAATGTATCTATTCAAATATATATGGTTCTAGAATGTCTCCATAAGATATGTACATTGCCTTTTTTCCCCCTACTTTAAGACTCCTACTACTTTGTTGCATTTTCTTACCAATTCTCCTGAGTTGCCCCCCAATCTTAGGGTAGTCCACGTCAGGGTTAACAGTTTGTCATGAACCTCCACCCCTCTCCACTTTCCACCTTTTGAACCAAGTTGAGCTGCTTATATCATATCTTTCACTGGTTTTAAGAACTCTTTGCAGTGACACTTAGCCATCTTGAGAAGTGGGCTAGTGAAGGCAATATAAGGAAGCATAAAGGCATTTATCACTTTTATCCGACTTGGGAATGGGAGAAGAGCATACTCCCACCTACTCATTTTTGTTTTCATTTTGTCTAGCACCCACTTAAATATTTGCTTGTGAGTTACGTCCACCCCCAAGGGGGCTCCTAGATGTCTGAAGATATTCCCTTTTGTGACAATCTCCCCCGACCAGTCGGAAGGGTCCAATGAGTCATTTTTTGATAGGGAGATTAGCCTTGACTTCTCTATATTACATTGGGACCCCGAAGCTACTGAGAATATTTGTACAATCTCCAGAGCTTTCCCTATGACCTGGGGCCGGGGGCACACCTTCAAGAAGAGGATAGAATCGTCTGCAACAAGTTTTGCTTTGAGTTGGCTGTCTCCTGGCAACTCCAAGCCGTGCAACTCCCCTCGTTCCGCACTAGCTTTGAGAATTCCATTTTGCATTGATCCCCCTGGCTTTCCAAAGTTGTATATCCGCCACAAATTCCTTATTGGATAGAGACAGCCAGGAAGGTGAATAATAAGGGTCTGAATCGACTGGGGCACTTCTCGGACAGTGACAACAAGAGTTGGAAAACCATTGATCTCCTGGCTACCCAATTCAAACTAAATAGCTTGGAGGTCTTGCTGGTCCACAAGGTGAGAAAAGAGCTTGACAATACAGTGAATCCTATCTATAATTCGGAGTTTGACTGGAACTCCTGGAAATGGCCCAGAAGCAGTCTCTTAGGGAAACCCATACGAAAGACATTTACCATACAATGATGCAAAAGAAGAATTGGTCTAGCCCCCTCAACAAGATATGGAAAAAACAATGGTCGGAGGAAAGGTGGGAGCAAGTAATGGAGAACATCTAGAAGCCAACGGTTCCGCAGCACATGAAGGTATTTTTTTGGAAGCTAATTTGCGGTGCTCTACCGGCGGGGGTGAAGATTTAGGAAAGAGGGATTGGGTCAGATCGATGCTTGGGGTGCAGGTTGGCTAGTGAAGATCTGGCCCACTTCTTCATGGATTTCCCAACTATCAAAGGGCTCACAGGGAAAATATGTAAATGGGTCCAAAGAACATGGAAAATTGGTTTTTACAAGACTGATCTACTCCTTGGAGGTAAGAATTCAGGTGGTCCTGCCATCCTCATCAGCACTCAAATCGTTGAGTACTTCTTCTTGCATAATGTATGGCAGACAAGGAACTGCTGTGTGTTTGAAGGAGGCCTTGTAGTGGCAAGCTTCGCAAAAATTATACAAGAAAGCCAGGTGCTAATTTGGACGCTCGGCCGCAAGCAACACTCGAAGGATTGGTCTAGGACTAATTGTGCCTTGATGTCAGCAGAGGGTATGCCTAGGATGGGGGAAAATCTTCGCTATCGGTAATTAAAAGATCTCAGAAGAACATGATAATGGACCTTTTGTATCAAGGATAAGGGGGCGAGTTGGTTGGGATCATTGCCGATGTAATTATGGTCCCTGGATGATGTCATGGCTCAACACGAGCATGACAAGACATTGTAATTTTTTGGGTTGAGTAATATAATTCACTCACAATTGTGAGTTTTGGAAAAAAAAACAAAAAGATATGCACATTGGTTGTACATGGTATAGTCCGAATTCTACCATAAGGGGAAGTATGATAACTTAGTACTTCCAAAAGATTGTCAGGAGGTATGTTTCCTATGTGACTCAAAAAGCATTAAAACTATAGGATAAGTAGATATCATAATTATATCTAACATTTTGTTGCTCAATGTCCATAAATGTGGGTTATTTTCTGTTACCATATACATGTGGTAGTGATGTGTGTGAACACACTAGCACCGCCATTGCATTTTTTCCCTCTTTAGGAGGTTTTTTCCCCCGTGCATTGTATATACGCCCATCACTCTAGGGCTATCTATTTTTCAATTGCACACTAAGTAACACACTCTCTATTGTGTGCCTTGAGCTTCCTTCGTCTTCTCCAAGCTGTGTGTTTCTCTGCAGCCGTAATTCCAACAATTGGTATCAGAGCAGGTCACGTCCTTCCGGGCTTAGTCGCCAGCTGCTCCAACACACACCTGCTTACTTTCTCCGATTTCAGTGAGCTTTGGCAAGCATTTGTAGGTTGAAAAATATTTTGGGCCTTCGTTTCCACTACAGACAGTACTCCACAGGCTATTTCGTCATTTTGTGCATAATTTATGTTAGTGCCATTTTCTGCATAACATGTGCCTTATAGTCTTCTACAGTTTGTGCTATATAGCATGTGTTGTTCCGACTCCGTTTATTATATTTTTGGGAATTTTTCCTATCACGTGCAACATTTACCATGGCTGACAACAACAACACATATGTGTTCAAGATGTTTGCTGTTGAGGATAGGTTGGATGGGGACATCAACTACCCTATGTGGGCTTATATGATGCAACATGTTCTTGTGTAAAAGGGCGTCTGGAACATTGTGCAGGGCATTGATGTACGTCCTGGTTCTGAAGATGTAGGCGATGTTGAGGATGTTGCAGGTCTTGCTGCAAGGATTGCTGCTGTTAGAGTTGTTTTGCCTACGGCAAAACAAGCTCGTTGGGATGGTAAGGATGCGCAGGATCATGCATTAATTGCGTTCTCTGTGAAGCGCACCATTGTTCCTCACATCCGTTCAGCAAAATTTGCAAAACAGGCTTGGGATATTTTGGCTGGTCTTTATGCAAGTCGCAATGAGGCTAAAATTGCTTTGCTGTGTAAAGAGTTGGCGACAAAGATTATGCATGAGGAAGATGATATGGACACTTTCCTTGCTAGTGTCAAGGATATCAATGAGCAACTTATTTCTACAAGAGAAGTCATTTCAGACAGTTCCCTTGTGCAGACTGTTCTTGATGCCTTACCAGATTCTTACCAGACTTTTAATAGTACTTGGAGACTTATGACCCAAGGAAATCCAGAAGTTGTCAAGTTTGATGCATTATGCACATTGCTGTTGCAAGAGTCATTTTCCAAAAAAAACAGGACTAGGCAGCATGGAGTTGAACAGGCTTTTATTGCTTCTCAAAGAAAGGGTGGTAACAGTAATGCATCCACTTCTTATGGTTCTGCTGCGAGTGGCAAAAATTATGTTCCTAATGCTTCTTCTGGCAGCAATTCGTCTGGAAATTCTGGTGACAAGGGCAAAAAGAAGATGCATTGCCATTATTGTAAAGCTAATGATCACTTGATTAAGTCGTGTCCTAAGTTGAAGGCCAAAGAGGCAGAAGAAAGAGGGTGGTTCCACTACAAATGCAGCCATTGTTGAGTCTTCTGTGAAAGGAGGCTATAATGCTGATCTTGATGCAGAATGGGCTTTTAGCACAGAGTGCACTTACAATCCTGAAGTCCATAATGCATGCTTGTTAGTTGCTGCAGATTCACATGTGTGGTATTTCGATAGTGGTGCTACAAAGCACATTACCTCACTTCGTGAATTGTTTACCTCTCTCGAGTCTGTCCCTCATGGGAATTCAGTCACTTGTGCCAACAATGCCTCTTATCCAGTTCAGAGAGTTGGAAAGATTGTGCTCACTGCTGCTAATGGCAGCTCCTTCACACTTGTTGATGCACTTTATGTACCTGGGATCAAGAAGAATCTCTTGTCTGTATTCGCACTTGCTAGACTTGGACCTGTAGTCAAATTTGTGGATGACAGATGTAGAGTTCATGATCTCAGTTTTGGTGATGAAATTGTTGCATCTGGGATTTTGTGCCATGGGCTGTATAAGCTCACTTTGTATGACAAGTGTGGACAAAATTTTGCAAATGTTGTTGCAGATTCAACGGCTATTTCAGATGCAAAACTTTGGCATGCATGTTTTGGTCATCTGAATTTTGCGAGTTTGCTACGTTTGTAGAAATCTGATATGGTTGCTTCTTTGCCGCCTCTTGAAGAACCTATCAAACATGTTTGTGAAGGCTGTATTCTGGGTAAAATGCAGCATTCTAAGTTTCCAAAGGATGGTTCAGTTAGGGCCACATGCAGGTTGCAGCTTGTGCATAATGATGTTGTGGACCCATGCAAACTCCGTCCTTGGGCAATTACCTGTACTTCATGACTTTCATTGATGATTACTCTAGGCATGCATGGGTACCTCCGCTTAAAGTGAAGTCCGAAGTTTTTATGTGCTTCAAACAATTTCTGGTTATGGTTGAAAATGTCTCAAAATGTACTATGGGCACCCTTCGTTCCGATCGAGGGGGGGAGTATATGTCTCATGAATTTAATGAATTTCTAGCTAGTCGTGGGATAAAACACCAATGTACAGTGCCTTATACACCTCAGCAAAATGGTGTTGCTGAGAGGAAAAACAGGTCACTGACGGAAATGGCACGATGTATGGTCAAAAGTCAAGCTTTACCTCATTCTTTTTGGCTTGAGGCCATCATGTGTGCTACAAAAGCTTTGCAGTCTATTACTCCATATGAAGCATGGCATGATAGAAAGCCTTATATTGAGCACATGCGTGTTTTTGGCTATTTGGCATATGCTTTGGTGCCACAAGTGCAGCGCAAAAAAGTTGGATGATAAGGATGTCAAATGTATTTTTGTTGGTTATAGTGCTAAAAGCAAAGGTTACAGGTTGTATCATCTGCAAAAAAACGTATTCTAGTTTTCGGGATGTAGTGTTTGTGGAAGATTCTGTTCAGCCCTTGCTGTCATGTACTAGAGACAGTAATGTAAGATCACAGGGCATTTATGACACTTTGTTGCCTCTTTTCAATGGTGGAAATACGAATGTAAGTTCCAATGAGGAAAATATACAGCCTATGCAGGTTTCTGGAAATGTTTTAGATCAGCCTATTACTGATGCAGATGTACATGATGTACTTGATGAGGAAAGGGCTAAAAATGACCAAGCTAGAGGTATGCCAAAATGGCTGGTGCACACTTTGCGTGACAGTAAATTGGATGCACCTTTGTCTAGTCGTACTCGTTCAGGCTCTTGCCATGCATCTTATGCATCAGATTGTTATGCTTTGGCTGTGTCTAGCTTACATGATGTTGAGGAGCCTCTGTCTTTTGATGAAGCACAGAATTCAAAAAATTGGATGGCTGCCATGCAATCAGAATATGATGCACTTAAAAAAAATGACACGTGGACTTTATGTGATTTGCCTCCTGGAAAAAGTCGATTGGTACGAAGTGGGTTTACAAGTTGAAACGCAAGCCAGATGGTGAGATCGATCTCCATAAGGCTCGACTTGTTGCAAAGGGTTATGCACAACAAAAAGGCATAGATTATGAAGAGACTTTTGCTCCCACTTGTCGTATGACTACTGTGCATTTTCTATGTGCATTGGCAGCTCATTTTGGTTGGGATGTACATCAATCAGACATTGTTAGTGCTTTCTTGAATGGTGACATATTCGAGGAAGTTTATGTAACGCAGCCTCGCGGTTTTGTCATAAAAGGACAAGAGGACAAAGTGGGCAGATGTAAGAAGGCTTTGTATGGTTTGAAGCAATCTCCTCGTGCTTGGTATGAGAAAGCTGACACTCATTTGGTTAAAGGAGGCTTTCGTAACAGTCCAACAAAAAGCACATTGTATGTAAAGAGTGAGGGTGATGTACTTCTCATTGTGGTTCTTTATGTTGATGATTTGCTGATCACTGGACCAAATGAGAGACATATTGCTGAATTTAAGGATGATTTGAATGCTACTTTCAAGATGAAAGATTTGGGGCTGTTGCATCATTACTTGGGTATATAGTTTAAGAAGTGTGATGGTGATATTGCCTTGGGTTAGCAAAGTTACATAGAGACATTGATACATAAGTTTGGACTTGAGGATTGCAAACCTATTGCCACTCTCATGGAAACAGGTTTGAAGTTGAGTCTACATGATGTTGGCCATCCTGCTGATGTCACCCTTTACCAAATTGCTGTTGGCTGCCTCATTTATGTATGCAACACGAGGCCGGATATTCAGTTTGCAGTCTCACAGGTCAGCAGATTTATGCATAGCCTAGGGTCTAAGCATTGGCAGGTTGTCAAGAGGATTTTCCGCTACCTTAGTGGCACTTTACATCTTGGATTGTTTTATCCCAAGGGGCGATCATTGCCGCCAGACTTACATGCTTTTTCGGACTCAGATTGGGTTGGTTGTTTTGACACACGAGTGTCCACAAGTGGTTTTTGTTTCATGCTTGGCAGTTTGTGTATATCGTGGTTGAGCAAGAAGCAACCTACTGTGGCCACTTCGAGTTGTGAGGCTGAGTAGACGGAAGTCTTCACAGCTACGGTTGAGTGTGTATGGCTCAGACACCTTATGGTTGATTTGGGTATTGGACACGACATTGCCAACACTATCTACACTGACAGTCAGAGCGCATTGGCAGTTGCGAGGAACCCAGTTTTTCATGCTCGCACAAAGCATTGAGGTGCATTACCACTATGTCAGGGAGAGGCTCTCAGTAAGAGAGATCAACTTGGCTTATGTGCCAACACAGGACAACCTTGTAGATCTTTTCACAAAGGCATTGTCTCATGAGAAGCTTGAAGCTTTCCGCAAAGCTTTGGGCCTACTCCCCTTTGTGGACTGATCCTCTCCTCAGGGCATGGCACTTCCCTTTACTCATGTGTGAGCTCTCGCTCACCGCATCACTCCAGGGGGGATTTTTTACCATATACATGTGGTAGTGATGTGTGTGAACACACTAGGACCGCCGGGGCATTTTTTCTCTCTTTAGGAGGTTTTTTCCCCCGTGCATTGTATATACGCCCATCATTCTAGGGCTATCTATTTTTCCATTGCACACTAAGTAACACACTCTCTATTGTGTGCCTTGAGCTTCCTTTGTCTTCTCCAAGCTATGTGTGCTTCTCTGCAACCCTTATGGGCCAACATCTTCATCCCATTTATCTCTTAACCATGGTTTTCTTTCATTGTTCAAGTGACTCCTAGAGGTATATCCATGTTTACATCCCGTAGGGTACCAATCGATGTGGATGCTATGAATGAGGATCAAGAGATGGATATGGATGTGTCGCATTCTTTGTCTCAACTACATGATGATGCTGACGATAATGAGGATGAGACAATGATGGCAACCATGAGGACAAAGAAGGAGTTTATGAGAGAGATGCTGATGATGACTCTCTTGGGGATGCCTCGAAAGAGGAATCACTCGATCTTTTTGTTAATTTGGGTGCTATGGATCTAGAGCTAGATGAGGGTGCTTGTAATAATGACCTCATGTATGATGAATTATGATTTCATGTATATCTATTTTTTATATTTTACATGAAATTGATTGTGTATGGATTTGTCTACATTTGGCTCTAGTCAATTAAAATAAAATGATATGTTAATTAGATACTAACTTAAGTAGAAGTATTTAATATAATAATTATGTATTTGTAAACGACCCTCTGTTTAGTCAATTAAAATGAAATAATATGTTAATTAGGTATTACCTTGAGTAGAAGTATTAATATTACCACACACACAATGGTGGGGCTATCTACTCATGGTAATATTAGCGCCCACAATAAATATTGAAATTTTCTTAAAAGAAAAACAAACTTCTCTCCTGCGGCGAACACCACCTCTCTTCTTTTTATCACCCAAGTGTGGTGGACTGGTTATGCCATTTCCCTCTTGAATAACAGATCTTGAGTTCAACTCTCCTCGTCGGCTAGATCTTTAAGGTCTCTTGAGATAGTCACCTACTACGTTAAAACTCTCTTCTTCTTCTTCTTCTTCTAATAGTGATAAAAGGAATCAGCCCAAACCCTTTAAACCAGTGATAAAATACATCATTTAGCCAAACACTAGGATTATCATCACAGAGAGGGTGGTGGCAGCCGCACTAGACATCTCCAACAAAGGAGATAGTGTGACCAAGAGAAGAGATGAAGTCAAGGTGTACTCCAAAAAGAAGAACAACTACACTTTTCAAGATATTGCAAACCCTAAAGTGGCTATCATGAGCCACCTCTACAACCACTACTTCCACATGTGTACAAAGCGGCCACAGAAGTACAGAATTCCGCCTGGATCCATTGCTACCACCTTCACCTGGGCAATGCAGAAGAGCAAGCCAAAGATGATAAATTATGTTGCTTATATCCATGACAACCTGGTGAAGATGGGAAACCAAAATCCCACTTACATTGTACCTATTGAGCTGATAACGAAAGTGGTTTATGGAGCACTTCATGCCAAGGGAAACTGGACTGACCCTCCATCACAGAATGACTGGCTAAAGCTCAAAGAAGATAAAGAAGAAGAACCTCCAAGAGCACCCAGGGTAGCAACACGTTTAAAGTGCCGGTTAGAGACCGTGCTAGAAGATCCGCCAGAGTCGAAGAAAGGAAAGAAGGAAAGTGCACAAGTGCCGATCAAAGAGACCAAATCACAAAAAACGGCGCGGCTAGAGCGGCTAATGGAAAGCTTCAGAGCCAAAAGAGCCCTCAAGGGAGATCTAAGTGAGCTGTGGAAGCCCTCACTAGAAGCCATGTCGGGATCATCCCGAAGGGTGCACAGAGATCGATTTGAAGACTACATCAAGAATTTTGAAATTTTAGATGCTACAATAGAAAATATTCCAAATGTTTCCTTTCACAGAAGAAGAACTGGACGAAGTACGACGGCACCTGCTAGAAGAGCAGGAAGGCCAAGAGAGAGAGAGAAAGACAAAGGTGGACAGGGACTTCAAGAAGAAGCCAGCAACTCCACCGTCAAGCAGGGTGTCCAACCCACCACCATCACCACCTCCTCTTAGCCCTCCACAAACCCAACAAAAGGAGGACGAACACGAAGATTCTAAGCAAGAAAAGAGCCAAAGAGCAAGAGCAAAAAGAAGAAGATGAAGAGAAAGAGAAAAAGATGGATCCACAAGAAAAGAATTTTAGAATATTCCTTGATCTACTAGCTGTGGGATACTCACGAGAAGAGGTAGCCACTGTGGCATTTGAGATGGCAAGCACAAGACCCAAGGAACAGATGCAGAGCCTGCGATTAGTGGAAGTGAAAGAGATGGCCATTGATACAGTGGACCTACAGCCACCGACCAATGGCTGGGATGTGGTGATGTAGAAGCTAACCAGGCTCAGGGAAAAATCATTGGCCACAGAGAGTGAGATTGCTAATCTCAAAACCACTTAAGTTCAAATCAACGCTGAAGTAGGCACACTACAAAAAACAAAGCCAAGAGCAGATATAGAAACAAACAAAGCTGCAAGCGAGTTTGGACGCATCATTACAAAGATGCTAGGAAATGGAACGAGAGAATCAAGCAGCAGAAAACAAGCTAAGAAGAGCTGAAGAAGAATATAAGAAAATCAGCAAGTCATTGACAGATGCAAAGAGGGAAAGGGACAACCTAACCCTACAACTTGCTGAAGAATCGAAGGAGGTGGAAGCCCTGAGGAATGCCAAAGAGAAGGCAGAGATAGACCATGAAGCGAGCCAGGATGAGGTCATCGAGCTAAAAGATCCGATTAAAGTCAAAGATCAAACCATCCAACGGCTACGAGCATCTCTGGCCAGAGTCAGAGCTGCTAGCTCGACTGACACTACTTCAGAGACTGATTTATATGAAGCACAAATGAAGGAGCTCCAAAAGGAGTTGACATTAGAGAAAATACAAAGGCTGATGCTAGATGAGGGCTCTATGGTAATGTAGAACTGACTGGAAGAAGAACACAAGGCCATGCAAAATGAGCTAGAAGCCATCAAGAGAAAGCTGCAAGGGGAGGAAAAGATAAATGCCGATCTGAACAACCTCCTTGTGAATATGGGAGAGCAAGCGGAAGAAGAAAATAAGACGCTTCAAAAGCAGATGGAAGAGCTGAGAGGCCATTAGACAATGGAAGAGCAACAGTTTGGCATTGGGCTAGCAGCCATGGAGGGGATCGACCTAGAAAACGTGTCAGATCCCGTGGACACCACAATGCAAGAGGAAACCCTTGTGGGACCCTCACAAGAGCCACAAGATCTGATAGAAGAAGAAGAAGAGAAGATGTAGAAGTCCATAGAAGCGGCAGTCACAAACACAGCCAAAGAAGACTTGGAATGGGAGCAGAGGGTCTTTAAATCAATGACTATTCAGACGATAGATGCCAGTAACCTTCAGCGTTGTCAGGAGTTTCCTGGAGCAAGGGATTGCGCATATGTACATACACATGCATGGTGCATCGAATAAAGGATTGCCCAATTTCCATAGCCAGGTGGTTACGTGGGGCCCACATGTGTACAGGTAGGACATCATGTACATAGTGCATCGATTTTCACTATCACCAGTACCAGTATGTTTTTTCTACAATCATGAGGAGTTTATAGCGCGTAAAACTTCTCGAGAAATCTATCCGCAGGCCGATGACATGAGGTAAGCAGGTGCGTCAGATGGCATCTAGTGACGTCAGGAGGGCGAACGGGGTCAATATTTGCACGCGGATGAGGACGGACACAACGTGGGTGTTTTCTTATGAGAGTTATGAAGAAAGGTCATCATTAAGAACACTTTTTGGGGCCACTTCACGTGGTTGAGAGACGCATTATTGAAAAGAAATGAGTGCCAGGTGTGCGGATGATGCAAAAAAGGTGACAACTATGCACTGCGAGGTCAGTTTTTGGCCTGTTTGGGGTCCGTTTGAGGTCATCTAAAAGGCCAAGGGTGCCCAACTAATAAATCTAAGTGTGGGAACTAAAAAAGCTGAGAGAAGACCAGAAAAAACGTGGAGAAGAGAGGAGGAATAGCCGCAGGTGTGGTTTTGGGGTTTTTGGAGCCTGTTTTGGCCGTAAACTGCTCATCCGAGGTCGGATCTAAGCACTTTGACATTATAGACTGGGGTTTTGGGCCGTTCCGGATGCGATGGAGCTGTCCATTTTGCCAAATTTCTCACTCTTTTCTTGTTGTTTTTCTGTGTAAGTTTCTCCTATGAGCGAAGTTTCTGCTCTAGTTTGTGATTGTATCTGGCTTATTTTACCCATGTTGTGTGAGCTATTTTCCCCATTGGTGTTGGCCCAAGCTCAATTGAATCTAAACATCAGAAATTCTCCTCTTTTGAGCTGAGTTTTTTGGGTGTGTGTGTGTGTGTGTGTGGAGTGGGCAAGTGGATAGTCTCTCTCCTCTCACTCCAGAGGTGTGTTCCCTGTCTCGGCCAGGTGTGTTGTCTAAGCCGAGTGGTGCCCCATAGTGTGTGTGTGTGTGTATCTTCCCAAGAGTGTGTGTCGGGTCATTATAGAGGCGCTGTGTGTATTTTCATCCCGCTAACATTCTTTTGGCGCCCCCACGGAGGATCTTCTTCGAGTACCTTCTGCTTCGAGCTTCAAGCTTCGAGATTCGAGATTACAGGTTGTAGGGTGCAGATTACAGGTTACAAGTTACAAGTTACAGGTTACAGGGAGAGGTACAGATACAGGTACATGTGATTCACACAGGTGCAGGTAGCTGGAGTACAGTGATATACTAGCAGTGATGTCACTTGCAGTTGTTGTGGGTATGCATCACTTGGCGCCTGTTTGAGCGCATTGTCTGCTGGATTGTACGTTACTTGTGGAAACTGCCATTGTACGCATTTGTGGAGCCATACTTGGTTGTATTTGGCAGTCCCAGCCATTTTTGAGACTTGGTCTGAAAGATAGTCATTTCTGAGACTTGACTATACGCGATTTGCATTAGCCTTCGTGTGAGGGTCGATAGCGTGAGGTTTTTATTGAGCTGGGGGATTCTCAAATGTGGAGATCCTTTCGGTGATACAGGTAGCTAGAGCACCCTTTTTGTGACCTTGCCATAGGCTATGTACTAGTGAGTCCTACTTGATGCTCGGGTTCTATTTTTGGCAGTTTATGCATACATATACGGTCTATATTTTGGGTTCTCACTACTCTACTTCTGGGGAAACTCTGCCAAAATTTTTCCGAGTTGTGATGGCTCGTTTTTTGGTCTGTTGAGCTGCATGGTTTCTTTAATGGATGATCAAAATGGGCCTCAATTGTAATAGGACTAGTCTTTGAAGTTCTTAAAGTCGAAAAGAATGTAACAGGGCATATCTTTTGTTAGCACGATTTGAAAGATTGTTGATAGTCTATTAAATAGAGCTTATACGAATGAGTTGAGATATTAACAGAGAACATATATTCTTTTTTAAAAATAATACACTAAAGACGGATTTGATAAAGATTAATGAATAACAGATAGTCTGTCTATGAGCAATAAAATTGAGATTTTTATTAATATCAACGTTTTATATTTATGTGTTTTAGCTTAAAATGCATGGGTAGGCTTAAAATAAGTTGTAAAAGTAGTGGAGACTCAAAAATAGAGGTTTTATGAGTCGCGACCTAAAAAGTTGCGTTTTTAGCCAAACAGAGATGTTTTTTGCAATTCTGTCTACGTAACCTTGTAGACCAGACCTATCCCGTCGTTTTGAGTACCTGGATCGCTCTGTTTTGAGTTCGTTTGTAAAAGTTATGATTAAAACAAATTGAAGACAGCAGTAGTATAGTGTACACAGGGACAGATAGACATACAACATCATACAGTTCTCCTTGCTATCAACCAAGAAGTGGATTGTTTCTTCATGGTAGAGTATGGCAATTGAGATTATGAAGGTATACTTGGTACGAAAATCGTGCTGGCTTTTCGAGGAAAAGAAGGATAAAAGCACGACGGGTGGTGCGTTTGGGGATCATTCACCGATCTCTTCTTCTGCGAGTGCGAGTGCGAGTGCGAGTGAGACGCTGCATGCAAGCGAACTGAAGCTCCGGGTGGTCGGGAGGTTCGAGCTCCGTACAACGGAGTGCGCCCATATATTTTGCTCCTCTGTTGTATCAAACACTATCAATACAAAGATTTCTTCCTCTGTTTTGCTGTGTATCTCTATTATTCGGTTCCCGTGACAATTGGTATCAGAGCAAGCGGTTGATTCTGGACATGGAAGGATACGAGAGGAGGATGAAGGAGCAAGAAGACCTGATTCGACGACTATGAGAAGATCTAAAAATTGCAAATCGGGAGCATGCTGAGGCTCTGCGGGGCAAAGCAGCACGAGAGCTTAATATCTATGTAGACTTGATGGCCAACATGAAGGTGAAAACCATGCTAATCCACCTGGAAACAATAATCATCGTGGCGGCGCTGGGGTACCGCCAAAAGAAACGATGACAATATGGGAGAAGCGACAACCAAATCATTCTTAATGGAGGCTAAGCTTAAAGAGTTTGATGGCATAGGAAAGATATGAGAAGCTTTAGAAGCGTGGATTGAAGAACTCAAAGATTTGGATTATACTTTCAATATCGAGAACACGACCACGAGACTTTCGAATGCTCGAGCAAGGTGACCGATAAGACAATACGTACCAAGATGCCTCAATTGGAGACTTTTGGCGATGTGTACGATAAAGGTAAGTCATCTACCCCTTCTTTGTGCTGTTTTATGTCTTTGATACGTCCTTTGAAAGCTTCTGTGAGATCGAATTTATGCGTAGAAGTTGAGATTAAAATTTGAATTTCTTAATTGATTTGGATAGTATTCATTGTTTCTTATCGTCTAAATTGATTGAGAAATTAAACTTGAAATTAAATCGAGAAGCTAAAAGACTTGTGGACTTAACTAGTGGTAATAATAGTTCCACGAAAGAGTTAGTAGAAAATTTGTTTTTTTTTCTTTGAAGAGTCAAAATCATAAAGATGATTTCTATAACATAAACATTGATATGCATGATGTTATCATTGGTATCAATTAGATCATTGAAAATCATGTTTTGATTGATTGTTAAGAAAGAAAAATATATCTTTAATCATTTGATGATGATAAGTCACACTCTTTGTGGAAAGAAAGAGATTCTAAATCTAGTTTTGGCAATGGAATTGATAAGGTGACTTAGATAAGAGTGTGAGACGTTGCTTGTGTTTGCTTGTGTGAGACGTCGCTTGTGTTTGCTAATGAGATTAAAGAGAATCTGGGGATAAACATAAAGAGACAAATCGAGAATTTATAGAGGATCTCTTACATGAAGTTAAGGATGTGTTCCGGACGATCTTCCTGGTATACCTCCGCCTAGAGCGGTAGACCATGCCATAGATCAATATCCAAGAGCGACACCTTATTCCAAATCTCCATACAGGTTCAATATTGATGAGCTTAAAGAGCTCAAGATACATCTTGACAATCTTTTGAAAAAGGGTTTCATTAAACCTAGTGTATCTCCTTGGGGTAGTCCTGTTTTATTCCAAAAGAAAAAGGATGGTACATATAGGTTATGCATCGACTATAGGGGATTAAACAAAAAGACCATTAAGAACAAATATCCTCTTCCTCACATAGATGAACTGATTAGTCATTTGAGTGGTGCCACAATATTTTCAAAGGTTGATCTTCGTTCTGGCTACCATTAAATCCGCATTAAGGTCGAGGACATTCCAAAGATTTCTTTTCATACACGTTATGGACATTATGAATTTAGAGTTCTTGCTTTTGGTTTGACTAATGCACCAACAACTTTCCTGTGCTTAATGAATAATATTTTTCACCCGTATCTTGATGACTTCATTCTGGTATTCTTGGATAATATTTTTGTGTATTCTACGAATGAAGAAGATCATGCATTGCACTTAAAGAAAACATTTGAGGTTTTGCGTGAGCATAAATTGTATGCCAAAGCAAGTAAGTATTCTTTTGCAAAGGATCAGATTGTGTATTTGGGAAGAGTGATTTCTAAAGAGGGGATTCACATTGATCTTGATAAAGTTAAGACTATGTTAGTAAGAGATGTAAGAAGCTTTATGGGTCTAGCACAATATGAGAAAGCACACATTAAAGATTTTTCTAAGATAGCAAGTCTTTTGACCGAATTGACCAAGAAAGACAAGGGTTTTGTGTGGAATTCTAGCTGTGAGACTGCTTTTGAGACCTTGAAGGCTAAAATAGTGGAAAATTATGTTTTAAAAGTTCCTGAGATGGGCAAACCATTTGTTGTGTCCTCTGACGCTAGTGGTTAACAATTAGGTTGTGTTTTGACATAAGAAGGAAGAGTGGTTGCATATGAGTTTAGGAAATTAAGACGACATGAATTGAACTATGCAACACATGATCTAGAATTACTTGCTGTTGTTCATGCATTGAAGCATTGGCGTCATCTCTTGCTTGGTGTAAAATTTGAATTGCGTACTGATCATCAAAACTTGAAGTATATTTTCACTCAGCCATTGTTAAATAACAGACAAAGAAGATGGATGGAATTGCTGGCTGAGTATGACTTTGATTTGAAGTATTTGTGTGAAAAAGAAAATAAAGTTGCAGATGCATTGAGTCGTACGCCCATGGGTAATTTGTTGACTGTTGTGCGATCCAATTTGATTGATGATATGCATGCTGAAGTTGAGAATGATTCTTTTTATATGCCTATTTTGAAATTCTTGCGTGAGAATATTGGTGAGATGTATGAGAACAGATATCACTTGTATAAGGGAAATCTGTATTATTATGACCGCTTGTGTATTCCTGCAAATTCTGCTTTTAAGAGTCAAATTCTGCATGAGTGTCGTTACTCACCTTTTTGTGGTCATCCTGGATTGAATAAGACACATGAAAATATTAAAAGTTAATTCTTTTTCCGTGTATGAAATTGGATGTTAAGAATTATGTGCGTGAATGCTTTCAATGTCAACAAGTTAAGATTGAACATAAGAGGATACTTGGTGACCTTCAACCCTTAGACATTCCTTTACAGAAGTGGGAGTGTATATCCATGGACATTATCATTAGACTTCCTACTACTCGTGGAGGGTATGACTCGATCTTTGTGGTAGTAGATAGACTCACAAAACAAGCTCACTTCTTTCCTGTAAAAATAATTGATACTGCATTGACCATTGCACGCTTGTTTGTGAAAGAGATATTTCGTTTGCATGTCATGCCCAAGAGCATAGTGTTTGAGAGAGATTCTAAGTTCACTTCTCATTTCTGGAGAGCGACTTTTGACTCTATAGGTACCCAGTTACGCATGTCTATTGCTTTTCATCCTCAAACAGATGGGGAAACGGAGAGAGTGAATCGTATTCGAGAAGATATGTTACAAATGTATGTCAATGAAAACCAATCTAATTGGAATGAATATCTGCCTTTGGTGGTTGAATTTGCATATAACAGTTCATATCATTCATCTATTAGGATGACTCCGTTTGAGGCAATGTATGGCTATAACTATCCTACACCTATTCATTTTCTTAATTCGAGGAATAAGGTAGAACTGTCACGTGAGATGCTTGAGAAAATGGATAGCGAGCTGGCCAAAATCAGGGGGAATATTAGAGAATCTCAAAAGAGACATAAACTGTATTATGACAAGAAACATCGTGTTGTGGAGTATGAAACTGGTGATATGGTTTTTTAAAGGTTATTCCTGAGAAGTCTCATTTGATTCTTGGAAATGATAGAAGATTGTCTCCACGATTTGTTGGTCCATTTAAAATTTTGAAGCGCATTGGTTCATTAGCTTACAAATTGGAATTGCCTTCTCATGTTAAAGTGCATCATGTATTCTATGTGAGTTTATTGAAAAAGTATGTTCCTAATGTGCATCATGTTTTAGAGGACAACTCTAAGTTGAAAGATGACGGACCATTGACTGTAGAACCAGACTTAGTACTAGATAGGCGTTTTAAACATCTGAGAAATAGAGACATTGTGGAGGTTTTGGTTAAGTGGCAGAACTATCCAATAGAGGATGCATCATGGATTGATCTTAGTGTTTTGCAAAGAGAATTTTTCTCTCTTTAGACCAACTCTGAGGACAGAGTTAATTTTGATAAGGGGAGAATGTAATAGGACTAGTCTTTGAAGTTCTTAAAGTCGAAAAGAATGTAGCAGGGCATATCTTTCGTTAGCACGATTTGAAAGATTGTTGAATAGTCTATTAAATAGAGCTTATACGAATGAGTTGAGATATTAAGAGAGAACATATATTCTTTTTTTAAAATAATACACTAAAGACGGATTTGATAAAGATTAATGAATAACAGATAGTCTGTCTATGAACAATAAAATTGAGATTTTTATTAATATCAATGTTTTATATTTATGTGTTTTAGCTTAAAATGCATGGGTAGGCTTAAAATAAGTTGTAAAAGTAGTGGAGACTCAAAAATAGAGGTTTTATGAGTCGCAACCTAAAAAGTTACATTTTTAGCCAAAAAGAGACGTTTTTGCAATTCTGTCTACGCAACCTTGTAGGCCAGACCTATTCCCGTCGTTTTGAGTACCTGGATCGCTATGTTCTGAGTTCGTTTGTAAAATTTATGATGAAAACAAACAGAAGGCAGCAGCAGTGTAGTGTACACAGGGACAAATAGACATACAACATCATACAGTTCTCCCTGCTATCAACCAAGAAGTGGATTGTTTCTTCATGGTAGAGTATGGCAATTGAGATTATGAAGGTATACTTGGTACGAAAATCGTGCAGACTTTTCGAGGAAAAGAAGGATAAAAGCACGACGGGTGGTGCGTTTGGGGATCATTCACCGATCTCTTCTTCTGCGAGTGCGAGTGCGAGTGAGAGTGAGAGTGAGAGTGTGAGTGCGAGTGAGACGCTGCATGCAAGCGAACTGAAGCTCGGGGGTGGTCAGGAGGTTCGAGCTCCGTACAACGGAGGGCGCCCATATATTTTGCTCCTATGTTGTATCAAACACTATCAATACAAAGATTTCTTCCTCTATTTTGCTGTCTATCTCTATTATTCGGTTGCCGTGACATCAATTCACTCCTTTTCATTTAACTCAGAGAATCCAGATAAATGTTCATGTGTCCAGGAAGATTTTTTTCCAATAGCGCATAGTCTTTATGTTCGGGCCAAGAAGATTAAGAGAGATCCTGGAATGTCCTTTGCCTGTTGTAATTCCGATGATCAACTATGAAAACTCATTTGATGTGCATGTGTTTGTCCTTATCTAAAGTTGAGCTCCTTTGAAGTTTCTGGGGATTGGGTAGTCAAAAGTTTTGGGTTCTTGCACGTGTGTTCAAAGGGGTTCTCAAAGCATTGAAACTTGGGTAGACATTGCTTTCTCTTATCCGGAGTTTCATGGAAGAAGTGATGAAGATGTGGAAGAATTTTTGGAAAAGATGGAGGTTGCCTGCATTAGCAACCAGATTCATGACCCTGCGTAGATGTTACGTCTTCTCCAATTTTTTTTGAAGAGTGATGCACGAGTCTGCTCCAAAACATTTGAAGAGGAGTTGCGTGTAGGGGATCCACCTGTATGATTGAGTTGGGACAATCTGAGGCATGGGTTGGAAGTGGAGTTTGTGAAGATAGAAGATCCTGACAAAGTGTGGCAAGAAGTACAAGGTTTGGTGCAAAAGGAAGGTGAGCCAGTAGATGCGTACATATGTAAGTTCTCATTGGCATGGGAGCGGATGTGCAAGGCCTTAGCACCACAGGTACCCCCGCCTGACATGATGAAGGACAGGTTCTTGGCTGGTCTTTGGGAGAATATACGTTGGAGAGTGGAGCTAAAGAAGCCTAGGACATATGAAGATGCACTAGAGGTAGCAAGGAACAAAGAGTGGAAGTTGAGGAAAATGAGCCAGTTAGGGGTGGAGTCTTTGCCAATGAGGTCTGAATTTCAGCCTATAGAATCTTTACATGGTCGCATGTCGGGGGTTCATCACGAACTAGTGGTTCCTGTTACTACTCAGTTTATGCCAGCAGTGGTCACTACAACAGTGCAAGATGATGGGATAAGGCAAGACATGAGGCAAATGGTAGATTTGATGAAGAATCTCAGCCTAAACATGCTAGGTCAAGTGGGAAATAATCGAGGTCGAGGGAGGTATGCAAATCAGCCAGGAGGTGAAGAAAGACCTAGGAATGGTGTTGGACAAAGCAATGGTAGGTTTTGGAGGCAGACGCCCACCTGTTACAATTGTGGAGACTTGGGTCACATCAGCCCGCAATGTGATAAGCCACCAAGGATGGGGGGAGACATGTATCCATTGCGAAGACAGGTGTTAACTAGGTCAAATGATTATGGCATCGAAATTAAGGGAGATGAAGGAACCAGTGGACTGACCCAGGAGGAAAAGGGAAAGACAAAAGTGCTAAGTGTAGTCACCTTGGAGAAGGAATCAAAGCTAGAGGATACATTAGTGATGCCTATTGGGAAGAGGACCACAGAGGATAAGGAAGGAAGAAGTGCCCCAGGTCCTAGTAAGAAGAAAGGAAAGAGCCATGAAGGCGAGGATGTCAAGGCTAAGAGGAAAAGGAGAGCTCGTCGAAAGTTTAATGTTTCAAATTTTCCACTAGGGGATGGGCAATTAAGCTATGACTTGAAGGAGGATCTGACGAGCAGGAAGGCAGATGTTACTTTTGGGCAGCTTATAGAGATGGTGCCTAAGCTAAAGCGACAGTGGAAGAGGATGGTTAACCCAGTGGAGAAAGAGCAAGAGAGAGGTTCAGTAAAGGTGTTGGCAATGGATGAGCTACCAGACATTTGTCCAATAGTAGATGTGTGGCATGGAAGGAAAAATTTGGGACAAGGTTATGTGGATGGCGGAGCCCAAATATGCGTCATAACACACTCATGCGTTGAGAAGATGGGTGTCACAGTGGCTGGGGTGTCAGGTTTTCGGATCAGATTGGCAAACCATCAAAAAGTAAAATGCTTGGGTGTTGTAAAGAGCTTAGAAGTGGAGGCATATGATGCAAAGACAGTGGTTGATTTTCATGTGATGCCAGCAGGGTTGGGAGCATATCCTATTATACTGGGCAGACCATGGTTACGTGCAGTGGGAGCTGTTCAAGATTGGCAACATGGTACAATTAGCCTCTATGGAAAGACAGGTACCAAGAAGCTTTATAATATGGACACAAGGAAACGATTAGAGGAGCTTTATGAAGATGAGGATGAGTCTAGTGATGAAGACTCTTCCACGGTGACAGATGAGGACAGTGATAGCACTACTAGCAGTGATGAGGATGCTGATGTTGCGTTTCTTTTGATGGACAAAGAAATCCAGGAGTTTGGTTTAGTTGCATTTGCGAATGAGGTTGAAGATGAAAGTGAAGGTCCTTATGAAGTGATTGAAGGGCTGATGCAAACCAAGGTTGAGTTGTCAAAGAAGCAGGAATTGATGACACAAATGATCAGTGGAGACCTCTCAACTATGGAGAAGGATATATATTTGCACATGTTGGCTAGTTTTCCTAATTTGTTCATTACTTCATATGAAGAGATCAGAGGGTTCAAGGGCGAAGAGATGCATATAGAGCTGAAAGAAGGTGCTAAGCCAGTGCGGCAAAGGCTAAGAAGGATGGGTCAAGAGCAAATGGAAGCCTTGCGAGAAGAGGTGAACAAGTTATTGAAGGCATGGTTCATAGTCCCTGTGGAGACCACAGAATGGGTGAGTCCAGTTGTAGTCAGTCCAAAGAAGGATGGGAAGTGGAGAATTTGTGTCGATTTTAAACCCTTAAACGCAGCCACTAAGAAGAACCCATATCCTCTTCCATTCATTGATCAGATCTTGGATTCAGTGGCAGGTTATGAGAGGTACAGTGTGTGTGATGGTTTTTCAGGATATTTTCAATTGAAGATTGCTCTTAAAGACCGCACAAAGACAAATTTTATTACGCCATGGGGCTGCTATTGCTACACAGTATTTCCATTTGGGTTGTCAAATGGACCTTACTTCTATCAAGAGAGAGCAAATTGGGTGTTGGAACCATTCATTGGTAGTTGTGTTAAAGCTTTTATGGATGAATTCTGTGTTTATAGCAGTAGGGCTGAACACCATGAGAAGCTGCAGATGGTATTGCCTTGATATGATGAATGTGAAGGACAACTAAATCCAAAGAAATTTCATCTAGCACAGCCAAGGGTGAAGTTATTGGGCCACATGGTGTCAGAAAATGGCATTGAGGCTGATCCAGACAAGGTTAAGTCTATTATTCTTCTTCCATCACCTACGAGTACGAAGCAATTGGCAACCTTTATACACAAAGTGAAGTACATGGCAAGGTTTATTCCATTGTCTTCTCAGATTCTTTATCCATTACAACAAGTGGCAAAGCATGATCCATTGCAATGAGATGACAAGTGTGAAGAAGTGTTTCAAGAGGCGTTAGGGGGTTTGTCAGCCATGCAGGCTCCTGATTGGGAGAAAGTTTTTTATGTAAATCCCTCAGTAGGGGATGATTCCATTGGAGCCATGCTATTGCAAAAGGGGAAGGGAAGCCATTATATGAGGCCAGTGTATTGTGCAAGCCGAGTGAAGTTGGTAGCGGAGAGAAAGTTCTCGGAAGTAGAGCTAGTGATGGCCAGTGTAATATTTGCTTGTCGACGATTTCGTCATTACTTGCTACCACGGCCTTTTGTTTTCTTGACGAGTTATGCATTTTTTCCACAGTTAATTAATGGTACTAACATGTCAAATGTGGTGAAGAAATGGGTAATTGAGCTGCAAGAGTTTGAGTTCTCTTCTCTAGTGGAAGATAGTACAAGGGCTACCCTAGCTGATTTGTTGACCTGCAAGGAGAATCCCCTTATTGTTAAAGAAGAGGTGGTGAGAAAGGTAGTTGAAGAAGTGCCACAGATCAACAATGCACATGTGTTGTTCTTTGATGGTTCATACAGAAAGAGCCATGATGCAGCTTCAGGGGGGATAGCACTTTATGATCCAGAGGGGAAGCTAGTATGCAAGAGAGGGTTCAAATTGGATGCTCATAGTAACAATGAGGCTGAATATGCTACTCTGGAAGCCGGATTACACATTTGTTTGAAGCATGGGGTTCGAAGGTTGAGCATAAAAGGTGATGCTTTGTTAGTGGTGAAGCAAGTGTTGGGTGTGTGGAAGAGCAAGAACACCTCATTGAAGGAAATGTGCTTCAAAATTAAAGGCCTGTTAAAAAAGTTCGAAGCATGGATCATCAAACGCATTGAACGTGCTCTAAATGGAGAGGCACATGAAGAAGCTCAAGGCATGATTGGGGAGCTATTTGTGTTGAGGACCACTTTACCTCTTTATCATGGCCGGGAAAGTTTGGATCAAGAAGAGGAGTTTTTGCTAACAGGAATCATTCCAAAGGAGATTCAGAAGTCTAAGAAGTATGGCTTTGTGCGTAGAGCATATAGGTACAAATTGATTGGTGATGTCTTATACATGAAAGGGGCTGATCTCGTGTTGAGACTGTTGAGCTTATATGTGAAGCTACTCAATATATGGCTTCTCTATATATGGCACTCAGGTCCCCTCTATATATACATCATCTCATGTGTGTATTCTACACACTTTGGGATTCTACTTCTGTGCTCTCTCCTTCTCTCTCAACATGGTATCAGAGCAGTACGTTTTTGTTTTCAATTTTTCTCCTGATCAAAATCGATTTTGCAGAAACTACTCGCGATAGGGATTGGAATCAATGTGGTCTACAACTTTGCAAAAGGAAGTTTCTTCAAATTCTGCACCGATTTTGAGTTATCGTTCACGGACTGCGTACATACCTGAAAAACAGCTTTTGCGTTTTGTTTTTGATTTTTCTGCTAAATGGAAATGATTTTGCAGAAACTACTCGCGTGAGAGACTGGAATCGATGTGGTCTACAACTTTGCAACAGGAAGTTTTTTCAAATTCTGCACCGATTTTGAGTTATCGTTCGCGGACTGCGTACATACCTGAAAAACAGCTTCCGCGTTTTGTTTTTTATTTTTCTGCTAATTAGAAACGATTTTGCAGAAACTACCCACTATAGAGGCCGGAATCGATGTGGTCTACAACTTTGCAGAAGGAAGTTTTTTCAAATTCTGCACCGATTTTGAGTTATCGTTCGCGGACTGCGTACATACCTGAAAAGCAACTTTCGCTTTTTGTTTTTGATTTTTCTGCTAATTAGAAACAATTTTGCAGAAACTACCTATGCAAAAGACCGGAATCGATGTGGTCTACAACTTTGCAGAAGGAAGTTGCTTCAAATTCTGCACCGATTTTGAGTTATCGTTCGCGGACTGCGTACATACCTGAAAAGCAATTTTCGCTTTTTGTTTATTATTTTTCTGCTTATTGAAAACGATTTTGCAGAAACTACCCGAGAGAGAGACCGGAATCGATGTGGTCTACAACTTTGCAGAAGAAAGTGTTTTTCAAATTCTGCACCGATTTTGAGTTATCGTTCGCGGATTGCGTACATACCTAAAAAGCATATTTCGTTTTCTGTTTTTTATTTTTCTGCTTATTGAAGACGATTTTGCAGAAACTACCCGCGTGAGAGGCCGGAATTGATGTGTTCTACAACTTTGCAGAAGAAACTACCCGCGATGGGGATTGGAATCGATGTGGTCTATAACTTTGCAGAAGAAAGTTTCTATAAATTCTGCACCGATTTTGGGTTATCGTCTCGGACTGCGAATATGTTTGAAAATCAAAATTTTACTTTTTGCTTTTGATTTTTCTCATAATTGAAAACTTCTCAATTATATTTTTCTTTATCAATTATATATTTGTTACTGACGTAACTTTGCTGCAGAAGCCAGTTACACATCGTTCCGATTCAGTCGAGCCGTAGATGATCGTCCAAATTTTATCGAGCTACTGTTGGTACATGATCTTTTGTTATATGATATACTCGTTCATTGATTCTCGTATAATTATTCTTTTAGAGATATAGTTTACGTCGTTTTATTGATAATTTCTCATTGATACCATAGTGATTTTGATGGTACCATGATGATGTTTTGTTAATACTTTGGTCATGGTGATTTTCGTTGATACCATGATGATATGTCATTGATACCATGGTTATTCTCGGTGGTGCCATGATGATATTTCTTTGATACCATGGTTATTCTCGGTGATTCCATGATGATATTTTGTTGATTCCATGGTGATTTTTGTTGATACCATGATGATGTTTTGTTGATACCATGGTTATTCTCGGTGATACCATGATGTTGTTTCGTTGATACCATGGTTATTCTCGGTGATGCCATGATGATGTTTCGTTGATACCATGGTTATTCTCGGTGATGCCATGATGTTGTTTCGTTGATACAATGATTATTCTCGGTGATATCATGATGCTTTTCGTTGATACCATGATCATTTATTTATTTTTATTGATATAATGATGATATTTTGTTAATACTTTGATGGTATTCATTGATCACTACATTGATAAATGTTGTTTTATGTAGTATATACACATATCATTTGTATCACGTAATCACACATTTTGTACTTTTATGTTTATACTTTATGTACCATATGTTGTCGTGCGTATATATGTCGTCAAAAGAGTGGCGTCGCGAACCATCTCTTATGGCATTGTGAACGTAATTATTTCATTAACGATGCTAATAATATTCATGACATGTTTTTTTTTTGGAGTCTATGATCTATGTAGGATTGATCAAAGAATTGATTTTATGAAGACAAACTTGGTGACAATAAAAGATTTATGAAGATATTTTTGGTGATGCCATATTGATGACAACATGAAGACATGTTTGGTGATGCGATATTGATGACAAGCTACACAGCAGATTCACGGAGACACTTTTGATTACAAGCTAATCGATAGCTTTTACACCTCTTTATTGAACCTTTGTATTCATTATTGTATTTGATAGGATAGGAGTAATGTAACTCCTCATAAAACATTCATTGTAAAAGGAGTGATGTAGCTCCTCGTAAACATTTGTATATTCAATGATTTTTATAATATAACGGTGGGTGTATATAGAGCTGTGGGTTTTTCCCTTGATCCCCCAAGGGTTTTTTCATCCACAGTTAGGGACCCTTATTTGAGCGGGGGTGTTGAGCTTATATGTGAAGCTACTCAATATATGGCTTCTCTATATATGGCACCCAGGTCCCCTCTATATATACATCATCTCATGTGTGTATTCTACACACTTTGGGGTTCTACTTCTGTGCTCTCTCCTTCTCTCTCAACAGAGACGTGTACCTTGGCGGGAGGAGCTTTACAGAGTGTTGGAAGAGAATCATGAAGGCGCATGTGGTGGCCATTTTGCTCTAAAGATCACCTTGCATAAGATTTTTCAAGAGGGGTATGTATAGCCTAGTTTACACAAGGATGTTCACCATTGGTGTAGGTCTTGCAATAGGTATCAAGCATTTGGGAAGAGAGTGTTGAAGCCAGAGCTACGAAAAACCATTATGGCGTTTGATGTGTTTGAAAAGTGGGGGATTGATGCAATAGGACCGTTACCTATCACAAGCAGGGGCAAAAGCTATATTTTGACGGTAGTGGACTATCTTTCTAGATGGGCAGAGGCTATAGCAGTAAAACACATCACTGCAAAGGATGTGGCAAAATTTGTGTATGATGAAATATGTTGCAAGTTTGGGGTGCCACTGGAGCTACTTTTATATAAGGGGCTTGGCTTTAGAGCTAAACTGCTAGATTTTTTATGTGCAAAGATGAAGATTAGGCACCAGCATACCACTCCTTATTACCCACAGTGTAATGGCTTAAATGAAAGATTCAATGGTGAGTTCGTACAGATTCTTTCGAAAGTGACAGAGCACCAAGGAAAGAATTGGGATTTGGAATTTCCTAGTGCATTATGGGCTTACCGTACTTCGGTGAAGACAGGTACAGGGTTTACTCCATTTCATTTGGTGTATGGAAAAGAATCACTATTGCCTGTAAAGGTAGAGTTGCCTGCGGTCAAGATGTTAGAGAAGTTGCTTGGGCCGCCTAGTGATGCATTCAAAGAGAGACTCTTGCATTTACAAGAGGTCCAGTTGGATAGGATGAGCGCATTGGAGCATTATGGACAGATGCAGGATAAGGCTTTGGCAAAGATAAATGAAAAGGTCAAAAGTAAGGGTATCAAGAAACATGAGTTGATTTTGCGCTACAACAGTAAGCTAGATAACACCTTCCAAAAGAAGTTTCAAATTAAGTGGGAAGGCCCTTTCAAGGTAGTGGAGTGTTTCCCGAATGGTACATATCAGTTGCCTAACCTGGATGGGTTTCTACATAAGTAAAGGGTAAATGGATTGCGTCTTAAATTGTATCATCCCAGGTTGATGATGGTCGAGCAGGATGAGATGTATGTGAATCAAGGAGTGTTGGTGAGGGATGAGGAGACCTGTGATGCGGCGAGTCTCATATCTCTTTTTGTTGCTGCTGATCACGAATGATCTAGCAGGCTAGGGGATGGGCAAATTATGTCAGGAGTTTTTTGAAGCAAGGGATTGCGCATATGTACATACACATGCATGTTGCATCGAATAAAGGATTGCCCAATTTCCATAGCCAGGTGGTTACGTGGGGCCCACATGTGTACAGGTAGGACAGCATGTACATAGTGCATCGATTTTCACTATCACCAGTACCAGTATGTTTCTTCTACAATAATGAGGAGTTTATAGCGTGTAAAACTTCTCGAGAAAGCTATCCGCGGGCCGATGACATGAGGTAAGCAGGTGCGTCAGATGGCATCTAGTGACGTCAGGAGGGCGAACGGGGTCAATATTTGCACACGGATGAGGACGGACACAACGTGGGTGTTTTCTTGTGAGATTTATTAAGAAAGGTCATCATTAAGACCAATTTTTGGGGCCACTTCACGTGGTTGCGAGACGCATTATTGAAAAGAAATGAGTGCCAGGTGTGCGGATGATGCAAAAAAGGTGACAACTATGCACTGCGAGGTCAGTTTTTGGCCTGTTTGGGGTCCGTTTGAGGTCATCTAAAAGGCCAAGGGTGCCCAAATAATAAAGCTAAGTGTGGGAACTAAAAAAACTAAGAGAATACCAGAAAAAACGTGGAGAAGAGAGGAGGAACAGCCGCAGGTGTGTTTTTGGGGTTTTTGGAGCCTGTTTTGGCCGTAAACTGCTCATCCGAGGTCGGATTTGAGCACTTTGACATTGTAGACTGGGGTTTTGGGCCGTTCCGGACGCGATGGCGCTGTCCATTTTGTCAAATTTCTCACTCTTTTCCTGCTTTTTTTCTATGTAAGTTTCTCCTATGAGCGAAGTTTCTGCTCTAGTTTGTGATTGTATCTGGCTTATTTTACCCATGTTGTGTGAGCTATTTTCCCCATTGGTGTTGGCCCAAGCTCAATTGTATCTAAACATCAGAAATTCTCCTCTTTTGAGATGAGTTTTCTGGGTGTGTGTGTGTGTGGAGTGGGCAAGTGGATAGTCTCTCTCCTCTCACTCCAGAGGTGTGTTCCATGTCTCGGCCAGGTGTGTTGTCTAAGCCGAGTGGTGCCCCATAGTGTGTGTGTGTATCTTCCCAAGAGTGTGTGTCGGGTCGTTATAGAGACGCTGTGTGTGTTTTCATCCCGCTCACAACGTGAATGGCTACAACACTCTCTCCCATATCCTCTGCTGATATATGAAGCTGCCACGATCAACAAGTGGATCATAGAGGAGCCAACAGTGCCAATGTACAAAGAAGACATCTTCAAACCTGAAGGGGTTAAGCTGATAGTGGACTCTCAACCCAGGTGGAGAAACGCATGGCTGACAAAGTATTCTCAATATCTAATCCATCTGGTAGAGGCACCTAAAGTGATCAGAGACAACCTCAATTTCTGCCCTGTACCAAGGATGAGAACATGGAAAGCCCACGAGCTATTGCAGAGAATCCAACCCACGTGGCTAAATTACCCGAAGCTGCCACGCTTGAAGGCAGGCGAGAGAATAAGTGAGAAATACATGGTGAAAACCCTAACGGGTGCTATCAAATTGTTCACTGGCTCGCCTGACCTATCTTGCATCATGATGAGAAAGATTTACAAAACCCTTTTGGCACTCTTCGAAACATTCAAACCAGGCCAGGCGACAGACAGTATCTTCTACTTTCAAGATATATACAGATGTGCATACGATCGGTCTGGTCAGCCTTCTCACGAGGTGATACATGCATTGTATCAAAGGATTATTTTTTCTCCATCTTATCACCTCCAGGCCTTTGAAGAAGCCTTCTACAACGGCTTCTTCACAATCAACACCGACATATTCGGCCCGAAGCTACTGGCTCAACATGCGAGATATGAGTCCCTTCTCAAGATGAGAGACAGCCTACACTGAAGAAGCAGTTCAACTGCCATGTCGGGACGACATGAACAAGAAGGGGGGCAGTGTTAGCAGCTGGACACACCCTACGGACCTTGGCAGAATATTATTTTTTGTAATTATTCATTTATTGAGGAAACCCGATTTTTCACCTTTGTAATTATTGGGGCTTACAGAAGTTTCCAGATTGTATCCCATTTTTGACATTTAGATTGAGTAGATGGTCAAATTGGAACATTAGGGTTTGAGATTGTAAGGTATTTATACCACTTTTGACCTTAATGAAAAAAGACCTATTGTCATTTTAAAAAAAAGTATTGTCTATGAGTGAGCGTACTGTGTACGAGAGAGAGAGAGAGTTTCATCTTGACGCTACGCGCGCACTTGCGGTCAGAATCGAGTGCAGAGAGGTGCAGCGTGTTGCCCCCGACAAGAGCTACGCGCCGATACCTACATTGCGGGTGTACGGTCTGGTTTTTCGAGCTCGACCTACGAGATTCATCTGGTGATTCGGTGAGCATACGTTATCCGTTTTCGCATTTTAGCATATCCACGCGTTCACATTGAGTAGAGCTACACATTAGGCACTTTAGTTTTTGGAAACGATGACCTGTAAATATCGGCCAGACATCCTACGTGATTTTGCACCAGGTGTTTAGGGTTGGGATTTTGGTTCATGGACCTTAGGGAGAGCGACCTATTGGTGTTAGTAGGGTCTCCTTCAAGGTCTGTGGCGTTTCGAGACCGTTTGATGGGTATTTTGCTCTTGGAAGCGTTGTAAGAAATCTCCTCTTAAGCACTCATGAAGGTTGTAGCTTAGACATTGGGTAGAGACCTCTGTAGGAATTAGTTGAGAGTCGGTCGAGTGTAGGTTGATACCCCATGCTTGCTTCCACGCACCTACGGGTCGAGCTTCGTCCTTAGCTGACAAATCTTGTTAGGTGAGTTCTCGCTGTGCTAACGTCTGTCGTGGCGTATCTGCCAACACTCTCTTTGAGGCCCAACATCGGGCGTTTAGGCAAAGCAAAGGCAAAATCCAAGACGCGTTAGTCATGTAGGTCGTTCAACCCCCGATGCACTAACCGCGTAGATGAGCCTAACAAAAAGAAGAAGACCTAGGCAACACCCCCGATCCAGAAAAGCCCCAGGTCCACGACCCTTTTATCTAAGGCTATGTGGTGATCCTAGTCTTGTAGCGACGTTACCATGAGAAACATAACACGTGAGTTCAGTCACAATAACACCTTCCATATGCACATTTAATATTTTCCAAGCAGTTAGATTGTACAGGGTCTCTACCCTTATATGTCTACCATAAACCATCCAAATCACTTCATGATCTAATCCCAAAACCATAAACCATAATCCAATCACATCACACAGGTGAACACTCCATCCAACTCGGGTGAGGAATAACCAACCTTTCATAACCACTTTAGCACAAAATTATGGCTGTAAAAATTTCGGCAACATAACCATATTAAAAAAAAAAAACCAAGATCCACATTGTGTGACGCGACACGAGAGAGAAAAATACATTGATAAGAATATACAGAGTACGCAGAGTAAACATATGAAAATAAAGAGTCTGAATGGATACAAAGTAATCATTACAAGAAGAGCATAGCTCGTTTCATAACCTCCCTACCACCCCCGAGCTATCTCAATCACACTCTCACTCTCACTCTCAATCTCAATGTTATGCACAATCTCAATCTCAATCACACTCTCACTCTTAATCTGAATCACAAATACACTCTCAATCTCAATCTCTTGATGGCAACAACGATCATAATCGAAATCACAACACGATCACAATCCCAATATCATGACACCCTGCATCGTCTACAAAATAGCCAAAAGAACATACTCGTGCAACCAAATCAACATGGTAATCAAATTCAAAAAATCATTTTGTACCATCATAAAAGAGTATAATCACTTCTTGATTGGATCAAACCAAAGAGATATTACCTATGTATATTTGTTTGTAAGCTAACCTGTTTGCTGTTTGTAGGCTGTACTGCTACTGCTGACAATTTGTTTCTATCATAACTTTGTTGAACAAACTCAGAATATAGACTTCTAGGTACTCAAAACGATGGGAACAGGTTTGATCTACGAGGGTCCACGGACAGAATTATGAAAAACGTCTTTTTTTGTCTGAGAACTCAACTTTTAGGTCGCGACTCCTAAAAACTCTATTTTTGGGTCTCCACTACTTTTGCAACTTATTTTAAGCCTACCCATGCATTTTAAGCTAAAACACATAAATATAACACATTGATACTAATAAAAATCTTAGTTTTAATTACGTTTTTATTATACTGTTCATAGACAGACTATCTGTTGTTCATTATTCTTTATGAAATATGTCTTTGGTGTAGTATTTGAAAAGAAGAGAGTATATTTTCTCTCTTACTATCTTACACTCATTCATATAAGATCTATCTAATAGACTATTTAACAATCTTTCAAATCATGCTAAATGAAAGATATGGCTTACTACATTCTTTTTAACTTTAAGAACTTCAAAATTTAGTCCTAGTACATTCTCCCCTTATCAAAATTAACTATGTCGTCAGAGTTGGAAAGAGGGGTTTTTTTAACATACAAAACATCAAATTCAATCTAAGAGGAATCTTTTACATGATAAGAAGAATCCTACTTCTAAGTTGTCTAACTCTATAATCAAATTTGTTTCTAGTATTGCGTTCACATCTTTTCTTTAGGTTAAGATTTGAAAGAGGAATTTATAAACACATATAAGCAATCATGATAATACAAATAATCCTTATGTAAACAATATTTCTTCTCAACCATCTCTCTTAATTTTTCTGTTGAATTTCAGGTTTAATTTCTCAGCCAGATCAGAGGACAAGAATCAATGTGTACTACTCGAATCAATTAAGAAATTCAATTTCAAATCTTAAATTTTATGCATGACTTTGATCATAGAAGCTTTCAAATGATGCATCAAAGACATAAAGCATCATAAAGAAGGGTTAGATGACTTACCTTTATCATCCGCGTGGTCAATAGTCTCCAATTCAACCATCTTCGTACATATTTTCTTATCAATGGCTTTGTTCGGGCATTTGAAAGTCTGGTGGCCTTACTCTTCTTGAAACTTGATTGATCTCGCAGCTTCTCCCGCATCGTCATCGTCTTGATCATCGCTCCTCTATCGTTTCTTCTTCGTTGATACTTTTTCTCTTGGAGACGGTGATGGACCGTTTCCATGTTTAACTTCCATCTTCTCCTCCACTTTGTCTTCTTGCACCAGCTATTCTCTTTCCTTTATCTGCTTCCTCATATCTATTAAGATCTTCATTGAGCCATCGCATAATCTCCTCTTGTTCCTTCAATCACTCCTGACATGCTTCCATCGCTACCGCAAGATTGAAACCGCTCTGATACCACTTGTGACGCGACACGGGAGAGCGAAATACATTGATAATGAACAAAGAATATACAGAGTACGCAGAGTAAACAAATGAAAATAAAGATTCTGTGTGGATACAAAGTAATCATTACAAGAAGAGCATAGCTCGTTTCATAACCTCCCGACCACCCTCGAGCTATCTCAATCACACTCTCTCTCACTCTGAATCTCAATCACAATCACACTCTCAATCTCAATCTCTTGATGGCAGTAATGATCATAATCGACATCGCAACACGATCACAATCCCAATATCATGACACCCTGCATCGTCTACAAAATAGCCAAAAGAACATACTCGTGAAACCAAATCAACATGGTAATCAAATTCAAAACATCATTTTGTACCATCATAAAAGAGTATAATCACTTCTTGATTGGATCAAACAAAAGAGATATTACCTGTGTATATTTGTTTGTAAGCTAATCTGTTTGCTATTTGTAGGCTGTCCTTCTGATACTGACAATTTGTTTCTATCATAGCTTTGTTAAACAAACTCAGAATATAGACTTCCAGGTACTCAAAATGACGGGAACAGGTCTCGTCTACAAGGCTTCGCGGACTAAATTGCGAAAGACGTTTTTTTTGTCTGAAAACTCAACTTTTAGGTCACGACTCCTAAAAACACTCTTTTTGGGTCTCCACTACTTTTTCAACTTATTTTAAGCCTACCCATGCATTTTAAGTTAAAACACATAAATATAACACATTGATACTAATAAAAATCTTAGTTTTAATTACGTTTTTATTATATTGTTCATAGATAGACTATCTGTTGTTCATTAATCTTTATGAAATATGTCTTTAGTATAGTATTTGAAAAGAAGAGAGTATATTTTCTCTCTTAATATCTTAAACTCATTCATATAAGCTCTATCTAATAGACTATTCAACAATCTTTCAAATCGTGCTAAACGAAAGATATGGCTTACTACATTCTTTTCTACTTTAAGAACTTCAAAATTTAGTCCTATTATACATTGGCTCCCACCATAAAATCACAACCATAATCCATGAGGCATCTCAACCCTTATCCACAAATCATATTCTCACTGAACCAACTCCCACGCTTGGCGTTTGATATATCTACTACAGTTAATCGGAGTCCACACACATGGCTCTTAAGACATGAGCTTTTCATGCATAAAATAATTCCGAACAGCAACTAAAAATGATATAAAAATCAAATTTTGATAGCATCTAATCATGCAAACTTGATGCATCATATCTGTACTTCACCTCTCTAGCACATAGAGCTAGCTTTGATCTAGAAAGCTGGAAAGCAAACATACCCATGCACATGAGGCATCCACATCTATCCGTAAGGTTCCATACATAATATGATATCATTCCATCACCATAAACATGATCAAAAATAGCTCCGACCCTTAGGTCGACCATAAACCATAACATCACACATATGCAAAAAACAACTTTGTACCATTTTTGGGAGCATACATAAGATGCAAATGAGAGTGTTTGACTTCCACCAATGCATAAATCTCATCTCCATAATATAGAACAACACTCTATCACATCACTTTGCCCATTTGACGCTCACACAAAAATCGGTAACACAAAAAGAAGCCACTTTATTCATATCGCCTATGCGATTCGGATTGAGTAACCATATACCCTCACATGAGATTCTGGACATCTCATACTTGAAATCAAATCACCAAAATAAACCATAAATCATACATAAAGTGCTCGGTTAACTCACGATGTCATATTGTACTCCCCCTTTGTAGCACCCCTACAAGCATAGGTAAACCTGGTTATGGAAGGATTAATAACTCGCATACCCAAACATGATTAAAAAATCATGGGGCAACTTCATACACACTCGTCAAATCATACATACACTCGTATCTGAAAAAACTATCACCGAGAGGGTGTCTACTCAGAAAAACAACAGAAAAAGAGAGATGATGGTGGCTATGGAGTTTTAAAACTTTTCATCGTGCTTTAGAATTGATTAAGGGCTATCAAAATAAAGACATAAAAAGAGAGATGATGATGGATATGGAGTTAGAGCTTCTCACCGTGGTTTAGAATTGATTAAGGGCTAGCGTAAGGCTTCTTGCTTTGCCGAAAGAGAGCAGTTATGAGTGTGACGTAGAGGTATTTACCATGATAGATTTCTAAGAACGCATACACCGTGAAACGAGAGAGGAGATAGTAAGCAAGTAGAGAGAGAGTATCATTCTTCTTCTTCTTCTTCTTCCCGTAAACGAGAGAGAAGAGCTTATGGAGATGGTGATGTGAAGAGCTTGCACCACTCTGTATAGTAGGAATGGATTGCCTTGCAGTGTTGTGCAGCTCCGCTCCCATGCTAAGAAAAATATCAGAAATATGCACGTCAAGCTTATTTGAAGCTTACCTGATAAATGATTAGTGCTCAAGGCTTCGTAACAAGCTATTTTTACGGTTAATGTATGCCAGATGAAGCTTTAAAGGGCCAATAGATGCTTTAATGATGCTAAAAATGAGTATTCTTGAAGTGAGAATAGATGGGAGATTATGATCTAGAAATGCAGTGCTTGAAGTGTTCTACCAACCTGTCTTTACTGCTCGTCAATTGGAGCTACAGTGCAGAAGTTATGGCAGGTTCAAGTTTAAGTCAATTACAGATCCATACCGGATTGGGCGACTGCAACTGAGGGGACATAAATAAAGTGAATGCATGGGCTTTAAGTCCTCACTTTTTGGAGCGTGTTTGTCTTTTCAGATCAGTTATCGGAGTTATGGTTACGAAGATATCGCTAGATTAAATTTCATTTGGGGCTGGTTCCTTACCACGGTCTAGTCGGCTCGGTCGATAAACCATCTGGGAAATTTTGGGCTTCAACCAGGGAATTTTGGGAAAATATTCCGTGCCCGGAAATGCTTGAGTTGAGTGGCATGCCAAATGGCTAATCGAGACACACATGCTTTGGAAATTAAATATGTTAAATGTCATGCCCATATGGAAGCACATAAGGTTCTTGATGAGCTTTGAGTTTGATGATGTCGTCTCTTGGAGTGCACTGCAAAATTATGCCTTAAGGCTATGGAAAAGAAGTTTGGGACAATTTTAATCGAATGTGAAGGGAAGGCCTTTCACTAAATACAACCACCAATGCTTACATCTTGAAGGCAAGTTGCTATACAACCCATTGAAATGAGCAAATAAATCCATGACGATATTGTCAGTTAGAGGCTGTTGAAAATGGGTATGGGTCAATGCTTGCATTGTTGTGCATGCCGAATGTGGTGCCCTAATGATTAATTTGAAGTGGCCACCCACCCATAACCTCAAAGGGAGGGGCCTCCGAAGGAGCTGTGGGCGCCCAAAATCAAAAGATCATGAAGTGGCCACCCAAGGGGTGGGGAAAGAAAGAAAAAAAAGGGGGGCATGGAGAGCAGCAGACAGAGAACGGAGGCACGAGAAGGGGAAGAGAGGCTCACGCCGGCCAACTCAGGCATCAAATGAGGGTGTCAAAGAAGCAAGCAATGACGAGCAGGCCAGGGCAATCCTATTCGGTCCAAGCGGCGCACAATTTGATGGAACTTATCAAAATGGCTTGCTACGTCAGCTCCTTGTTCCCACGACCCTAGCAATGACGGTGCCGTTACTGCGTTGGGGACGCTATTTTAAGAGGGTTTTTTTGAGCATGCAAAAGGAGCAAAGGGGAGCATGAGGTAAGGAGTTAGGGTGCAAGGGCTTGAACGCGAGGAGGGTGAACAAGAAGGTGAAGACTCCATATCCCTCTCGTTCTCGACCTCAAGGGGAAAAAGACTCGGGGGAGAAGAAACGAAGGTAGAGGGGAGCATAAAAAAAGGAAGGAGAAGAAGTTGGTGAGCGGAGCTCGGCTTTGGGAAAGCAAGAAGGAAGGCTCAAGGCTCTCACTCTCGTGCATGAGCAAGGAGAAGCCATGTTATCTCTCTCTCTCTCATTCTTGGACATAAACAAGGAGTCGAAGAAGAGGGGCAAAGGGAGACGCTTTCTCTCGTTCTCAAAATAAAGCAGGGAAATCTCTCTCTCTCTCGACCTCCTCGACAAGCAAGAAGGAAGACTCAAGGCTCTCTCGCTTGTGGATAAGCAATCAAGAAGTTCCTCTCTCGTCGAGCATAAGGAGAGCGGCCGTGATTGAAAAGCCAAGGGAAAGGAGAAACTAGGTTAAGCAAAGAAAGGAGTGAGCAGATAAGGATAACAAGAGTTGTGAAAGCTTAAGCTATCTTCGAGCTTGACAGAATCTTTTAAGGGAAATTGAAGGCATCCAAAGAAAGTCGATTAGAGGAGAAGTCGAAGCTTGTGAGCAGCAAACAAGGCAGTGGAAAGCACACAGTGCAGGAAGCTGTAAAATATTTGACAATAATTGAAGCGTGAGGATTGAGGCAGTGAGCTAAATTAAGGTTTGTATAATCCAAGGAACAGTTGAAGCAGATAAAGAAACAGAAGAGAATTTCCATCATCGTCTGTTACCATATACATGTGGTAGTGATGTGTGTGAACACACTAGGACCGCCGGGGCATTTTTTCCCTCTTTAGGAGGTTTTTTCCCCCGTGCATTGTATATACGCCCATCACTCTAGGGCTATCTATCTTTCCATTGCACACTAAGTAACACACTCTCTATTGTGTGCCTTGAGCTTCCTTCGTCTTCTCCAAGCTGTGTGTGTTTCTCTGCAACCCTAATTCCAACAATTGGTATCAGAGCAGGTCACGTCCTCCCGGGCTTAGTCGCCAGCTGCTCCAGCACACGCCTGCTCACTTTTTCCGATTTCAGTGAGCTTTGGCGAGCGTTCGCAGGTCGACAAATATTTTGGGAGCGCTCGAAGAGCTTGGTCTGCTCAGAATTTTGATTTGGGCTCATTTCGGCCTCCGTTTCCACTACGGGCAGTACTGCACAGGCTATTTCGTCATTTTGTGCAGATTTTCTGTCAGTGCCGTTTTCTGCATAACAGGTGCCTTATAGTCTTCTACGGTTTGTGCTATATAGCACAAGTTGTTCCCGCTCCATTTCTCCTATTTTCGGGCAGTTTTCACATCAGGTGCAGCATTTACCATGGCTGACAACAACAACACAGATGTGTTCAAGATGTTTGCTGCTGAGGACAGGTTGGATGGGGACAACTACCCTATGTGGGCTTATATGATGCAACATGTTCTTGTGTCAAAAGGTGTCTGGAACATTGTGCAGGGCATTGATGTACGTCCTGGTTCTGAAGATGTAGGCGATATTGAGGATGTTGCAGGTCTTGCTGCAAGGATTGCAGCTGTTAGAGTTGTTTTGCCTACAGCAGAACAAGCTCGTTGGGATGTTAAGGATGCGCAGGCTCATGCATTGATTGCGTTGTCTGTGAAGCGCACCATTATTCCTCACATCCGTTCAGCAAAATCTGCAAAACAGGCTTGGGATATTCTAGCAGGTCTTTATGCAAGCCGCAATGAGGCTAAAATTGCTTTGCTGCGTAAAGAGCTAGAGTCGAAGATTATGCATGAGGAAGATGATATGGACACTTTCCTTGCTAGTGTCAAGGATATCAATGAGCAACTCATTTCTGCAGGTGAAGTCATTTCTGACAGTTCCCTTGTGCAGATTGTTCTTGATGCCTTACCAGATTCCTACCAGACTTTTGCTAGTACTTGGAGACTGATGACCCAAGGAAATCCTGAAGTTGTCAAGTTTGATGCATTATGCACATTGCTGTTGCAAGAGTCACTTTCTAGAAAAAACAGGACTAGGCAGCGTGCAGTTGAACAGGCTTTTATTGCTTCTCAAAGAAAGGGTGGTAACAGTAATGCAGCCACTTCTTATGGTTCTGCTGCGAGTGGCAAAAATTCTGTTCCTAATGCTTCTGCTGGCAGCACTTCGTCTGGCAATTCTGGTGATAAGGGCAAAAAGAAGATGCGTTGCCATTATTGTAAAGCCAATGATCACTTGATCAAGTCGTGTCCTAAGTTGAAGGCCAAAGAGGCTAAGAAGAAAGAGGGTGGTTCCACTGCAAATGCTGGTTCCACTACAAATGCAGCCATTGTTGAGTCTTCTGTGAAAGGAGATTGTGATGCTGATGTTGATGCAGAATGGGCTTTTAGCGCAGAGTGCACTTACAATCCTGCTGTCCATGATGCATGCTTGTCAGTTGCTGCAGATTCACATGTGTGGTATTTCGACAGTGGTGCTACAAAGCACATTACCTCACATCGTGAATTGTTTACCTCTCTCGAGTCTGTCCCTCATGGGAATTCAGTCACTTGTGCCAACAACGCCTCTTATCCAGTTCAGGGAGTTGGAAAGATTGTGCTCACTGCTGCTAATGGCAGCTCCTTCACACTTGTTGATGCACTTTATGTACCTGGGATCAAGAAGAATCTCTTGTCTGTATTCGCACTTGCTAGACTTGGACCTGTAGTCAAATTTGTGGATGACAGATGTAGAGTTCATGATCTCAGTTTTGGTGATGAAATTGTTGCATCTGGGATTTTGTGCCATGGGCTGTATAAGCTCACTTTGTATGACAAGTGTGGACAAAATTTTGCAAATGCTGTTGCAGATTCAAGGGCTATTTCAGATGCAAAACTTTGGCATGCACGTTTTGGTCATCTGAATTTTGCCAGTTTGCTGCGTTTGCAGAAATCTGATATGGTTGCTTCTTTGCCGCCTCTTGAAGCACCTATCAAACATGTTTGTGAAGGCTGTATTCTGGGTAAAATGCAGCGTTCTAAGTTTCCAAAGGATGGTTCAGTTAGGGCTACATGCAGGTTGCAGCTTGTGCATAGTGACGTTTGTGGGCCCATGCAAACTCCGTCCTTGGGCAATTACCTGTACTTCGTGACTTTCATTGATGATTACTCCAGGCATGCGTGGGTATTTCCGCTTAAAGCGAAGTCCGAAGTTTTTATGTGCTTCAAACAATTTTTGGCTATGGCTGAAAATGTCTCAAAATGTACTATGGGCACCCTCCGTTCCGATCGAGGGGGGGAGTATATGTCTCATGAATTTAATGCATTTCTGGCTAGTCGTGGGATAAAACACCAATGTACAGTGCCTTATACACCTCAGCAAAATGGTGTTGCTGAGAGGAAAAACAGGTCACTAACGGAAATGGCACGATGTATGGTCAAAAGTCAAGCTTTGCCGCATTCTTTTTGGCTTGAGGCCATCATGTGTGCCACTTATGTACTTAACAGGTGTCCTACGAAAGCTTTGCAGTCTATTACTCCATATGAAGCATGGCATGATAGAAAACCTTCTATTGAGCACATGCATGTTTTTGGCTGTTTGGCATATGCTTTGGTGCCACAAGTGCAGCGCAGAAAATTGGATGATAAGGCTGTCAAATGTATTTTTGTTGGTTATAGTGCTGAAAGCAAAGGTTACAGGTTGTATCATCCGCAAACAAAACGTATTTTGGTTTCACGGGATGTAGTGTTTGTGGAAGATTCTGTTCAACCCTTGCTGTCATGTACTAGAGACAGTAATGTAAGCTCACAGGACATTTATGACACTTTGTTGCCTCTTTTCAGTGGTGGAAATACGAATGTAAGTTCCAATGAGGCAAATGTACAGCCTATGGGGGTTTCTGAAAATGTTTTAGAACAGCCTATTACTGATGCAGATGTACATGATGTACTTGATGAGGAAAGGGCTGAAAATGAGCAGGCTAGAGGTATGCCAAAATGGCTGGTGCACACTTTGCGTGACAGTAAATTGGATGCACCTTTATCTAGTCGTACTCGTTCAGGCTCTCGCCATGCATCTTATGCATCAGATTGTTATGCTTTGGCTGTGTCTAGTTTACATGATGTTGAGGAGCCTCTGTCTTTTGATGAAGCACAGAATTCAGAAAATTGGATTGCTGCCATGAAATCAGAATATAATGCACTTATAGAGAATGACACATGGACTTTATGTGATTTGCCTCCTGGCAAAAAGGCCATTGGTACGAAGTGGGTTTACAAGTTGAAACGCAAGCCGGATGGTGAGATCGATCGCCATAAGGCTCGACTTGTTGCAAAGGGTTATGCACAACAAAAAGGCATAGATTATGAAGAGACTTTTGCTCCCACTTGTCGTATGACTACTGTGCATTTTCTATGTGCATTGGCAGCTCATTTTGGTTGGGATGTACATCAATCAGACATTGTTACTGCTTTCTTGAATGGTGACATATTTGAGGAAGTTTATGTAACGCAGCCTCGCGGTTTTGTCATAAAAGGACAAGAGGACAAAGTGTGCAAATGTAAGAAGGCTTTGTATGGGTTGAAGCAATCTCCTCGTGCTTGGTATGAGAAAGCTGACACTCATTTGGTTAAACGAGGCTTTCGTAACAGTCCAACAGAAAGCACATTGTATGTAAAGCGTGAGGATGATGTATTTCTCATTGTGGTTCTTTATGTTGATGATTTGCTGATCACTGGACCAAATGAGAGACATATTGCTGAATTTAAGGCTGATTTGAATGCTACTTTCAAGATGAAAGATTTGGGGCTGTTGCATCATTACTTGGGTATACAGTTTAAGCAGTGTGATGGTGGTATTGCCTTGTGTCAGAAAAGTTACATAGAGACATTGCTATGTAAGTTTGGACTTGAGGATTGCAAACCTATTGCCACTCCCATGGAAACAGGTTTGAAGTTGAGTCTACATGATGCTGGCGATCCTGCTGATGTCACTCTTTACCAAACTGCTGTTGGCTGCCTCATTTATGTATGCAACACGAGGCTAGATATTCAGTTTGCAGTCTCGCAGGTCAGCAGATTTATGCATAGCCCAGGGTCTAAGCATTGGCAGGCTGTCAAGAGGATTTTCCGCTACCTTAGTGGCACTTTACATCTTGGCTTGTTTTATCCCAAGGGGGGATCATTGCCGCCAGACTTACATGCTTTTTCGGACTCAGATTGGGCTGGTTGTTTTGACACGCGAGTGTCCACAAGTGGTTTTTGTTTCATGCTTGGCAGTTCATGTATATCATGGTTAAGCAAGAAGCAACCTAGTGTGGCCACTTCGAGTTGTGAGGCTGAGTACAGGGCAGTCTTCACAGCTACGGTTGAGTGTGTATGGCTCAGACGCCTTATGGCTGACTTGGGTGTTGGACAGGACACTGCCAACACTATCTACACTGACAGTCAGAGCGCATTGGCAGTTGCGAGGAACCCAGTTTTTCATGCTCGCACAAAGCACATTGAGGTGCATTACCACTATGTCAGGGAGAGGCTCTCAGCAGGAGAGATCAGCTTGGCTTATGTGCCAACACAGGACAACCTTGCAGATCTTTTCACAAAGGCATTGTCTCGTGAGAAGCTTGAAGCTTTCCGCAAAGCTTTGGGCTTACTCCCCTTTGTGGACTGATCCTGTCCTCAGGGCATGGCACTTCCCTTTACTCATGTGCCAGCTCTCGTTCACCGCATCACTCCAGGCGGGATTTGTTACCATATACATGTGGTAGTGATGTGTGTGAACACACTAGGACCGCCGGGGCATTTTTTCCCTCTTTAGGAGGTTTTTTCCCCCGTGCATTGTATATACGCCCATCACTCTAGGGCTATCTATCTTTCCATTGCACACTAAGTAACACACTCTCTATTGTGTGCCTTGAGCTTCCTTCGTCTTCTCCAAGCTGTGTGTGTTTCTCTGCAACCCTAATTCCAACATCGTCATCATCTATAGATTGATTAAATATCATGTTAAGTCCCAGTGTCATTAACGGCCAGGTTAATCCTGTAAAAAGGGAGCTTAAACTTCTAGTTAGCAGATGATCCAAGTGACGGTGCTATTAACAGTCTACCTTGGCTAAGGATTATGTTGTACTCAAAGCATTATTTTATTAATTGATGATTAGGTGATTGCCGTAGCCTCTTTCACCTGTTGTTCTTATTCTCTTTTATATCTCTCACCACCAGATGCCCAGCACCTTCCCGGCTCACGTTTTGAACACATATCCCTCGACAGCGGTAGTAGACGCAAAAGACGACACTGAAAACTGAGAACTCCTTGCCAATTTATAGGCACTGCAGCAAGCTAGAGTGATGCTCAAGGCAAGCTACTAGTGCCCCATCTCAGCCAGGATTAGCTGCAAACTTTTGGAAAAAGACTCCAGTCTTTTCTATAAACATGGCACATCTTTTGGCAGTCAACTCTCCCACTTACCATTCACTTGTTATAGTAAAAATTGACTAACTGGCTAGTATCCCTGCAACTAATGAAACTGTGACTAGACTATGCCGCACCGTGATGCCCTGACATAATTATGGCTTTCTCGTACTGCCTCAACATATTTACAGTACTGCTTTTTATAAACATAATTCCCATAAAAATCCCGTTTAATCTCATTGTTGCTCCGGGTGGTCATTTTAAAATGCGATGGAGACTAAAATTAATATTTTTATGTTTAGGTCATCCTAAAAAGCACGTTGCTTTTCAAAAACGCCGAAAAGCACGGAAAGCTAAAAATAGCATAAAAAGTTTTTAAGATTTTCTAAAATCAAACCACGGGTTCTCCTTGTCCACTTGAACAAGAAAGCGGATTTGCTTTTCACTAAAAAGCACTAAAAATGATGAAAAGCTAAAAATAGCGTGGAAAGCACTCAAAAATTAGATTTTTACAAAATAGAACCATAGCTTCCTTGAAACGGGCAGGTTAAGGATCCAACCCTGCTTTTTGCAAAAAGAACCTAAAAGCATAAAAAACATGAAAAAACTGAAAATAGTGAATTTTCTCAAAATTGAACCAAGCGTCCGTTTGACCTACTGGAACATGGAAACGACCTTGTTTTTTATTTTAGAACCTTACAATACTGTTGATCAAGCATCTTAAATCAATATTTGGCAAAACGAACATTAGAATCTATTTTTCTTATTTTCAAAAGAGACCCAAAAACTGGGGATCTTACATCCTTTCACACTTGAAAAATTTGAGGTGTCCTCACTTCGACATGAAATCTGGATAACTTAGTTTCATTACATTATCACGCTCCTAAGTGGAAGCTTCCTCAGTATGTGTTGACAATTTAACTAGGTGTTCAATAATGGTCAATAATGGTCCGATTACGTAGAGGCTTAGTTCTACTTTGAAGTATCACTTCGGGATATACTTCGAAAGTTCCAACAGTAGAGGTAGATAATAGAGAATCATCAAGAATGTGTTGTGGATTAGGTACATACTTCTTGAGTAAGGTGACGTGAAAAACATCATGTACTTTTATGTGTGGTGGCAAGAAGAGTCTGTAAGCTTGATCATTAATCCTCTCTGTGATTACAAAAGGTCCACAATATCTGGCATTGAGCTTCTTACACTTACCCATTGATAAGGAACTACGTTTGGGTTTCAGTCTCAAAAATATTATATTGTCCTCTTCAAAAAGTCTGATAGATCGTTTAGGGTCAGCCTAACTCTTCTGTCTATCTTGAGCAGTCTTAATATTCTGCCATCTAAGATCGGTTTGTAGTTGCATTTCTTCTAACATTTCTTTGGATGCTTGAACTCGTATGAGAGGGTATGTCCATTTGAGTGGAATAAGACACTCTTGTCCATACAATGCTTGAAAAGGAGACATCCCAATTTGTTGGAATTAAGGTTGCAAGGAAATGCACACAGCTTGGAGAAGACGAAGGAAGCTCAAGGCACACAACAGAGAGTCTATTACTTAGTGTCCAATGGAAAGATAGATAGCCATAGAGTGATGGGTGTATATACAATGCACAGGGGGAAAAACCTCCTAGTGAGGAAAAACTTCCCTGGTAGTCCTAAGCGTGTTCACACACATCACTACCACATGTTTATTGTAACTAATACCCCCTGGTATGATGCGGTGAACGAGAGCTGGCACATGAGTAAAGGGAAGTGCCATGCCTTGAGGACATTATCAATCCACAAAGGGGAGTAAGCCCAATGCTTTGCGGAAAGCTTTGAACTTCTCACGAGACAATGCCTTTGTGAAAATATGGGCAAGGTTGTCCTGTGTTGGCACATAAGCCGAGCTGATCTTTCTTGCTGAGAGCCTCTCTGTGACATAGTGGTAATGCACCTCAATGTGATTTGTGCGAGCATGAAAAACTAGGTTCCTCACAACTGCTAATGCGCTCTTACTGTCAGTGTAGATAGTGTTGGCAGTGTTGTGTCCAACACCTAAATCATTCATAAGGCGTCTGAGCCATACACTCCATTGTAGCTGTGAAGATTGCCCTGTACTCATCCTCACAACTAGAAATGGCCACACTAGGCTGCTTCTTGCTCAACCATGATATACATGAACTGCCAAGCATGAAACAAAAACCACTTGTGGATACTTGCGCGTCAAAACAACCAGCCCACTTTGAGTCCGAAAAAGCATGTAAGTCTGACGGAAATGATCCCCCGGTGGGATAAAACAAGCCAAGATTAAAGTGCCACTCAAGTAGCACTAAAATACGTCGCATAGAAATTGGCGCAGGTACCGAGGAAATAAAGTTAGTTTCAAACTAAAAAGCGTTGAAATAAGCCTCGAAAGAGACACCGGTTTCGTAACGTCGGAATAACCATCGGTATACAAAACGTCGGAACAAGCTTTGAAATGACCGTTGGAATGCACTATGAATAAGCATCGGTATTCCTATAGCATATTCCGAAGCTGATTTAGAAGGCTGTACTGACGATCATACCGTATTCTGTACCGACGACCAAACCTGCAAATTTTTTTTGGGCAGAGAGGGCTAGGACTTGATGATGCATGTAATGCAGCGAAAGAAAACAACCCTTTCTGCCCAAAGGAAGAGTGCACAAGCAACCGCACTCCACCTACAAGCTGACGCTAAAGAGCGAGTGTATGGCAATTTTAGCAAAATTGTAAGAATAACATAACCACAAAATCAAAAGCTTGATCATTGCATAACGGTATAAAAAATTATTAACCATAACTAAAACACGAAAACCATAAACATAACCTGTTTTCCATACCATAACCATTACCATAACTTGCTTGTCATACCATAACCATAACAACCATACCATCATTGCATAACCATAACCATCATTGCACAACCATAACCATCACATGATTGCTATACCATCATAGCAAAATGATAACCATCACATGATTACTATACCATCATAGCAAAACCATAACCATCACATAATTGTCATAACATCATTGCACATCCATAACTATAACCATCACATGATTGCCATACCAGCATAGCAAAACCATAACCTTAAGTTGACTGTCAAACCTTAACCATAACATATGTGCCATACCATAAACATAAGCATAAACCATAAACATAAGTACTTAAAAACTGTACATTTGCCAAAATCACTGAGTGAGAAGACCCTCATGGTGATGCCTCCCAGTCGATGTCCTCTCCCTCCTCTTGCAGCTGGGTCAAAAGGGCCACAAGTCCATGCATGTCGGAAGGCACTTCACGATAACTTCTTGCAAAATTATGGTTTAATCATTAGATAAATCTTCAAATAACATATATATTATCAATAATTTAAATCATACATATAATACTTACAAACTCATGTCAAAGCGTATTGTAGCCTCCACTCCCAAGATGTGACGCTCCAGCACACTCCAAACGTACACTGGCTGCATCTCTCTACTCCTGAAATCTTTGAGGATTTTTTTGTGTCTCTCGTGCAATCCCCGCCCACTCCTCTGCGTCCAACCATGCCGGCTTGGGATTGCCATCATTGTATCTATCTCTCGTCTCTGATCGACGGTGTGACATTGTGGACTTTGCCATGCTCAAAATCCAAGATTTCGAGACTGGATCGTACCCCTCTGTCAGCCTGTACTCTCTTTGAATGGCCTCGACAATCTAATTCTTTCTTTCAACACCAAGGTTATCCCAAAACTCCATCACAGAGTGACCAAATTGAATCATACGACGCTGTCAATTCCTTTGTCGCATGGACTTTCGGACCCTGTCTGCCATAACAGCCCCATCCCTACTCTTGTACACCTTACTAGGATTATGCTCATGCGATCCCCAAGGTGTACGTGGTGTGACGATCGGTGAGCTATCTACTAAAGAGAGTGGTGGACGCTCTCTCGGTGGTGTGGACATAGCGGTAGAATCACTACCACAACAACCACCGCCTCCAGAACGACACCTACCTTGTCTCGAGGATGAACCACCCGTCGGTGTAGGGGGAAAATGAGTCCTAGGCGTAGGGGACACACTAGACTGAGGTGTGGGGCCTCTCGATGCAGGGACCACACTATTCCCGGGCGTAGCGTCGGCCGTAGTAGGTCTAGAGGGACCTGCTGCCCAAAAGTACTGTGCGATCGCGATCTTCTCTGGTGTGAACTGACACAAAAACAAGCCCATTTTCTCGGATGACATGCCGGTCGGAGTGATAGGGAAACTAAAACTAGGAGAGTATGGCTCATCGTCATCGGCCATGGTTAATCATACACAAACAACACCCACAAGATACGTTATTTTACAGAATATTTCCTAGAAAAAGTCATTAGTTAATCTCTCATCCTCTATGAGATCTTATGCACCAAAGATGTCTATCTCAATCTGTACTTCTGCATCTTCGTCATCAAACTCTACTTCTTCGTCGCTCTCCGCATAAGCTTCAGTGTTTGACACCTCATCTCTAGGTTCAAGAAATTGCTCACTGCTGACATCTACCTCAAATTCTAAACTTACAGTTGGAGTCAATCATGCGCTTTGTTCATGAATCACCTCTTCAACCTCAATGTCCAATCCTACACACACTTGCTTGCAATGTGGAGAAACTTGAACGACGTAGAGCCTGCAGGGCTTAGACAAATCATTCTCATCATTTCCTGCCCATAGTGGACCATGTATGAACACAACTTGTTCACAATGCTGCAGGAGTACGAATGTATCCCGCACATTTGTCCACACCCGCCTAGAGTTCACTTGAATCAATCCACTCTTGTCTTTATGAACAGTTACATTAGGGCTACTGGTAATAACTTTGGACCACTTGACATCAAAGATAAACATATCAAACTTTCTAAAGATAATCTTCAAGATGTCTTGGATGTAGCCAAAGTATTCAAGCTGGCTAGTCTCTATATTCTCATCCCTGGCACTACTCCTACTTTCTTGGACGAATCTTGCCCTAACACCACTGTCAAAAGTGACCCTTTGTTTGTCGATCCGTTGGACTCTGAAGTGCTTCTCGTGCGACCACAAAGCTCCATATTTGTGATACTGCAGCCACAAATTTGAAATAGACTAAATGTTATTAAAGCAAAGTAATCTTCATGTGGAGCTCGAAAAAGTAATTTGTGAAATATACATGCCAATCGCAACCACTTGACATCTCTTCTTCCTCTTCAGTAATCAACACACCATTCCTCTTTGCCTTTGAGAGTGTCACATCTAACCACCACCCAGTTGGAAAGTCATGCAATTTTGAAGATGATCTGGAAAAGGAAGGTTTCTAGTGGCACAGTTGTGCTTGAATTGAAGGTGATCTATCAAGCGTTGTTGCTTTTTCCCTTCGTACCTCTCTAGCCACTTCTACATGATTTCTCAGCTGAGAAGGTAAAATCTCATAACCTTTTCTCGGATTGTGATGTCCATCTTCCTAACGATGCCTTTTCCCTGCGGCTCGTCCCCTATCACCTTGACGTTGACCTCAGAAGTCCACATTCAAGGAATCTCTGGATCAATTGAGACCAAAAATTCATCGATGAGGACAAGAAACTCTTGTACAAGCCATCCTTCGGCCATGCTACCCTCAGGACAAGCCCTTTGATGAACAAACCCCTTTAAAGTCTTCATACATCTCTCCAAGAAGAACATCCACTTGCTATGGACTACCCCAGAAACTGCAACTTCATCGACCACATGCAAAAGTACATGCATCTGGATGGTAAGAATGTTTTTTGGAAAGTACTTCTCCACCATGCACAATGCTTCAATAGCATTTAAGCGTGCTACATCGATGATGTCTTCTCTTATCTTTTTTGAATTGATCCAACGTACCAACTCAGTGATTTTGTAGATTTTTCTTCTAATGTCATCTGTCAAACAACCCTTTATGGCAATTGGTAAGATGAACTGTAAAAATTTGTGCCAATCGTGGGACTTAAGACCACTGAGATTGTCATCTCTCGTAAAAGCCGTTTTCAAACATCGCATGCACCTTGTGGGAGTCTTGAATGAAGATATAGTCTTCTTCACTTGTTGCTCTTCTGCGCGACTCAGAACCCATGGACCTTTTGGTATAGCAAACTTTCCATTGGGTTTAAGTTGAGGCCACATCTCTGGCATTCGACCCACAGCGTGCAGGTTACTCTAGTACGGGAGTTCATGGAAAATAGAAAGTATTTTCATTCCAGGTGCCATCCAATATCCCCTCTCCATTGGGTTTAAGTTGAGGCCACATCTATGGCATTCGACCCACAGCGTGTAGGTCATCTCTTTGGGCCTTTCTCTCCCTTTTTCCAATGATGGTTTTCCATATGATCCCCCCCACATTCTTGAAGATGTGCATTGGGTCGAACAAATGATTAATCAGTAGGTTACTCCAGTACGGGAGTTCATGGAAAATAGAAAGTATTTTCATTCCAGGTGGCATCCAATCTCCCCTCTCCAGCCACATGTTTTTCCAATCGCTCGCTTTCAATGGATGCATGTCATGTTTGCAGATGTTTGGTCCGCGTAGCTCATGTCCTTCAGGCAAAAATCTACCATGCTTCTCATAAAATGTCTTGCTCAAATGCTTAGAGTGGTGAAATCCAAGTCGAGGACCACATTCTGGACATGAATGATTGCTCGAGTAACTCAATCCTGAAACATCACAAAATTAAAATATAAAAGCATTGGCATCGCCATGAATCACATGTGTGTGAGGATTTTAAAGGCACTTACCAGAGCACTCATCAAACCCTGGCCAATCATGCATGGTGCACATGAGAATGCCTTACACATGTACATTCCATCATCCGATTGGTTGTGACATATCAACCACATCGATTCCTATCCACAAGATTTGGAGCTCTTCCATAAGTGGTGCCAGATAGATGTCCATGTTCTTTGCTTTGTACTTTTTTGGGATGATCAATGACAACAACAGATGGCACTTCTTGATAGCAAGCCATGGTGGAAGATTATAATTAACCAGACAAATAGGCCACATGCTCCATGACAACCTCCATAATCCGAATGGGTTTACTCCATCCATTTCCACACCAAAGTGGATACATTGAGGCTCGTTCTTAAATGTAGGCCAACTTTCCTCTATGTGCTTCCATGCACGAGAGTCAGTAGGTACCCGCATCACATCATCTGTCGATCTAGTATTTGAGTGCCATGTCATCAAAGCAGCTATGGACTTGCACCTGAACATGCTCTTTATTCTTGGAATGATAGGAAAATATCAAAGGACCTTTGCAAGGATAAATTTTCCTTGTGTGTCCTCCGTGTACCTGTTTGATCCACAATTGGAACATTGTTCCAAGTTTGCATACTCATTGTGAAAAAGTTTACAATCATTAGGACATGCATGTATTTTTTGATAATCCAAGCCCAAATTAGTAAGAAGCTTTTTAGCGGATGGACAATTAGGGGGCATGTGATTCCCTTATGGCAAGATTTTCTCATTGAGCAACCTGTCGTTACATGAACAAGTCAACCCTTTGATCACCTTATATGAGCTGTAATTTGCACTTTACCATGCTTAGGATAAAATGTGTTTACCTGAAAAGCTCTGTGACTGAGGCTTTAGACCAACCGTAGACAGACTACAAATTAATCATTGCCAACGCGGTACGGAGAACTGAGATTTTTGCACTAGTGTAGAGCGGCATGCGTGCAAGACTTTGCATAATATCACCCTCTTGATCGTTGCTATCATGCCGTGGATATGAATGGGATGGCTAAGGTTGGTCCAGAGTACTATGTTCAATGTTGTCGCCTTCTGCGTTGGAATCCATGTCAAAGAACGCATCCAACATCTACTCCATCTCTACTTCTTGAAATTTCGCATCAGGTATTAGTTGGGAGGACTCAGACGATGGCTACTCGTTTCAAAATCGTCTTCTCTGGAATGAAGTTGGAGCAATATCTACTTGCGGTATTTGACATTCAATCTCTAGACCATGAGATCAATAATGCAGTTCTTGTAGTTTCTCTATTGGAAAGAGACCATGATTGCGTACGTGTTGGTCTCATATTTTTTGTTTTTGAAAGATCTGATGCTTGCAATGCGCACAAGGCAAGCCATCCTATCGTCCATACTTTATCTACCAATGATGCAACAAATAATTAAAACACTCTAGTTGTTATAATTACACACTACTAAGTACATGACAATACATGACAACCTCGCATTCTCTAGCCAAGCCCGATCCCCGCACACCTCGGTCTAGAGGTGCACGGAGATTAAGACCACAGGGTAATAATCTCCTCTTTATTGGTTAATGACTATATATTAAAGTTCTTGAAGTATGTTTGCACTTTTGAAGTACGATTGTGTTTTTTCAACTATTTGCTGCTAGCTCTAACAACCTCACATTCTCTAGCAAGGCCCGATCCCCGCACACCTCGGTCTAGAGGTGCACTGAGATTAGGACCACAGGGTAATAGTCTCACCTAGCCTATAACCTAAACCTAACCTAACCTAACCTAACATAAAAACAACATAATGGTGAGGTGTTTAGCAAAACGGCAAGCCATACAGCTTGCCCACAATGCATATGCGATGTCAACAAGCTCTATGGCTTGCCAATTTGACAAACGGCTCACCATTGTATCGTTTTTAGGGTTGCGAAGCAATTTTATGGCCTGAAAACCGCTTGCAGAAATATAGACAACACAATGGCAAGCCGTTGGAAAAACAGAAAGCCATAGAGCTTTCCCACAATGCATATGCCTTGTGGGAAATCTTTATGGCTTGCTGTATTGCCAAACGGATCGCCATTGTGTTGTTTTTAGGGACATGGGGCAATTTTAGTGCTTCAAAATCGCTCGCAAACATAGAGACAACACCATGGCAATCCATTTGTCAATACTGCAAGCCATACCATAAATCTTTCCCACAATGCATATGCATTGTAAGCAAGATCTATGACTTTATGTATTGCCAAAAGGCTTGCCATTGTGTTGTTTTTATGGTTGTTTAGCTATTTTTGGGCTTGAAAACCGTTTAAGGACATAAAAACAACACAATGGAAAGTTGTTGGCAATACGGAAAGCCATAGAGCTTTCCCTCAATGCATATGCCTTGTGGGTAAGCTTCATGGCTTGCTGTATTGCCAAACCAATCGCCTTTGTGTTGTTTTTAGGGACAAAAAGCAATTTTAGCTCTTGAAAATCACTCGCAAACATATAGACAACGCCATGGCGACCCGTTTGGCAATACGGCAAGCCATAAAGCTTGCCCACAATGCATATGCATTGGAAGCAAGATCTATGGCTTTCTGTATTGCCAAAAGGCCTGCCATTGTGTTGTTTTTAGGACCGCTTAGCTATTTTAGGATTTGAAAACCGCTTGCAGACATATAGAAAACACAATGACGAGCCGTTTGGAAATATGCCAAGCCATAGAGCTTGCCCACAATGCATATGCATTGTAAGCAAGCTCTATGGCTTGCCGTATTTCCAAATAGCTCGCCATGGTGTTACTTTCAGGGCCGCTTAGCTATTTTAGAACTTGAAAATCGCTCGCGGACATATAAACAACACAATGGCGAGCCGTTGGCAATACGGAAATCCATAGATCTTGCCCACAATGCATATGCGTTGTGGGTAAGCTTTATGGCTTGCCGTATTGACGAACGGATCGCCATTGTGTTGTTTTTAATATGCGCTATGGGTAAGCTCTATGGCTTGCCGTATTGTCGAACGTAGCTTAACCTAACCTAACCTAACCTAACGTAGCTTAATCTAACATGGATTAAATTAATCGAACCTAACGTATAAGATAAACTAACCGAACCTAACCTAACTTAATGTAGCTTAACCTAACGTAGCCTAATATAACTTAACCTAACGTATAAGATAACCTAACCTAACCTAACCTAGCAACGTAGCTTAATTTAACGTAACCTAATGTATAAGATAATCTAACCTAACCTAATCTAACTTAACTTAAAACATCAACCCCATCAATTGTATAATTTCAAAAACGACATAGTTCTAAACAAATTTTCTTCAAAACAAGATTTTTCCATAAACCAAAACAAAACTTTTTCATAATTTAAAATGAAAATTCACATCACAAACCATAATTTCTTTTAAAGCATTGAAAGTTTAAAGCATGATTTTTTTTTATTAATATACAAAGTACTTTAAATAAATTTAATATGCATTTAAAGGTTCGAGCACTCATATTCGTCCTATTTGAGCAATCAAAGTTGTTGTAAAAGTCCTGGAACCTGCAAAAACGCACACACAAACACAAAGTTAAACCCTAAACCCTAAATCTACAAGTAAACATGAAAACAATCTCACCTTAGTGTTATGTGCTAAGCCACAAGGAAGATTAGCACTTCCGACGGCTTGTTTTGCACCAGATCTGTGAGAGATGGGGAAGAAGAGAGCTTGAGAAAATGCGCAAGAACAAGAGAAAGCCCACGGTTTTGTTTTTTGCAGGTGCCGTCGCTACAGAAATCGGCTTAGGAGTCGGAACAACTGTTCGAGAAAGCGTCGGAAAGTACATGTGCACTAACATCGAAACAGGTGCCGAAACATGCGTCGGAAATTTGAAAATCAAAATTTTTAAAAACTTTAGCTCCCTCCATACATACACACACATATACCGACGCCTGCCAGTGACGCCAGTAATCTGGCGCCGGAATGTAAGTGACCTCTTGTAGTGTAGCGAAAAATCCTCTTGATAGCTTGCCAATGCTTAGACCCTAGGCTATGCATAAATCTGCTGATCTGTGAAACAACAAACTGAATATCTGGCCTCGTGTTGCATACATACAACAGTTTGGTAAAGAGTGACATCAACAGGATCACCAGCATCATATAGACTCAACTTCAAACCTGTTTCCATGGGAGTGGTAATAGGTTTGCAATCTTGAAGTCCAAACTTACATAGCAATGTCTTTATGTAAATTTTTTGACACAAGGCAATGCCACCATCACACTGCTTAAAATGTATGCCCAAGTAATGATGCAAAAACGCCAAATCTTTCATCTTGAAAGTAGCATTCAAATCAGCCTTAAATGCAGCAATATGTCCCTCATTGGGACCAGTGGTCAACAAATCATCCACATAAAGAACAACAATGATGAGTATATCGCCCTCATGCTTGACATACAATGTGCTTTTTGTTGGACTATTAATGAGTGTTAGCCTTCTCATACCAAGCACGAGGAGATTGCTTCAACCCATACAAAGCTTTGTTACATTTGCACACCTTATCCTCGTACGTGTTTTTTCTTGGCAAAACCTCTTGGCTGCGTTACACAAATATGTCACCATTCAAGAAAATAGTAACAATGTCTGATTTATGTACATCCCAACCAAAATGAGCTGCCAATGCACATAGAAAATGCACATTAGTCATACAACAAGTGGGAGCAAAAGTCTCTTCATAATATATGCCTTTTTGTTGTGCATAACCTTTTGCAACAACAAATCGAGCCTTATAGCAATCAATCTCACCATCTGGCTTGCATTTCAACTTGTAAACCCATTTCGTACTAATGGAATTTTTACCAGGAGGCAAATCACATAAAGTCCATGTGTCATTTTCTATAAGTGCATCATATTCTGATTGCATGGTACCATCCAATTTTTTGAATTTTGTGCTTCATCAAAAAGACAGGTTCATAAACATCATGTAAGCTAGACACAGCCAAAGCATAACAATCTGATGCATAAGATGCATGGCGAGAGCCTGAACGAGTGCAACCAGAAAAAGGTGCATCCAATTGACTATCACGCAATGTATGCACTAGCCATTTTGAAATACCTCTAGCCTCCTCATTTTCAGCCCTTTCCTTATCAAGTACATCATGCACATCTACATCAGTAATAGGCTGATCTGTAACATTTTCAAAAACCCCCATATGAGGTACATTTGCCTCATTGGAATTTACATTCGTACTTCTACCACTGAAAAGGGGCAACAAAGTGTTATAAATGTCTTCTGAACTTACATTACTGTCTCTAGTACATGACAATGCTCAAAGGCTAAACAGAATCTTCCTCAAACACAACATCCCATGAAACTAGAATACACTTTTTTTGTGAATGATACAACCTGTAACTTTTTCTTTCAGCACTATAACCATCAAAAATACATTTGACAGCCTTATCATCCAACTTTTTGCGTTGTGTTTGTGGCACCAAACCATATACGAAATAGCCAAAAACACGCATGTGCTCAATAGAAGGATTTCTATCATGTCATGCTTCAAATGGAGTAATAGACTGCAAAGCTTTTGCAAGACACCTGTTTAGTATATAAGTGGAACACATGATGGCGTGAAGCCAAAAAGAATGCGGCAAAGCTTGACTTTTGACCATACATAATGCCATTTTCGTAAGTGACCTATTTTCCCTCTCAGCAACACCATTTTGTTGAGGCGCATAAGGAATTGTACATTGGTGTTTTATCCCATGACTAGCCAAAAATGCATTAAATTCATGAGACATATACTCCTCCCCTGGATTGGAACGGAGGGTGCCCATACTACATTTTTAGACATTTTCAGCTATAGCCAAAAATTGTTTGAAGCAATAAACACTTCAGACTTTGCTTTAAGCGGAAATACCCATGCATGCCTAGAGTAATCATCAATGAAAGTCACAAAGTAAAGGTAATTACCCAAGGACAGAGTTCGCATGGGCCCACAAATATCACTATGCACAAGCTGAAACCTGCATGTGGTGGCCCTAATTGAAGCATCCTTTGGAAACTTATAACACTGCGTCTTACCCAAAATATAGGCTTCAGAAACATGTTTGACAGGTGCTTCAAGAGGTGGAAAAGAAGCAACCATATCAGATTTTTGTAAATGCAGCAAACTGGTAAACTTTAGATCCCCAAAACGTGCATGCCACAATTTTGCATCTGAACAGCCCTTGAATCTTCAACTGCATTTGCAAAATTTTGTCCACACTTGTCATACAAAGTGATCTTATACAACCCATGGCACAAAAGGCCAGATGCAACAATTTCATCACCAAAACCGAGATCATGAATTGTAAATCTCTCATCCACAAGTTAGACTATGAGACCAAGTCTAGCAAGTGCAGATACAAACAAAAGGTTCTTTTTTATCCCAGGTACATACAATGCATCAACAGGTGTGAAAGAAGTACGATTTGTAGTAGTAAGCACAATCTTTCCAACTCCTTCAGCAGGATAAGAGGCATTGTTGACACAAGTCACCATATTCACACGAGGGACAGACTCAATAGAGGTAAACAAATCATGATGTGAGGTAACGTGCTTTGTAGCACAACTATCAAAATATCACACATGTGAATCTGAAGAAACTGGCATCAATGCATCATGGACAATAGGATCATGAGTGCACTTTGCACTAAATGCCCATTTTGCATCAATATCAGCATCACAATCTCCTTTGACAGAAGACTCTACAATCGCTGCACTTATATTGGGCCCTATAGTGGATCCAGCCTCTTTTGCCTTCAATTTTGGAGACTGCTTGATCAAGTGATCATTAGCTTTACAATAATGGCAACACATCTTCTTTTTGCCCTTATCACCATAATTGTCGGATGAAGTGTTGTCAGCATAAGCATTAGGAACAGAAGTTTTGCCACTCGCAATAGAACCATAAGAAGTGGTTACATTGATGTTCCCACCTTTTCTTTGAGCTGCAATAAAAGCCTGTTCAACTGCACGCTGCCTAGTCCTTTTTTTTTTGGAAAGTGACTCTTGCAGCAGTAATGTGCATAATGCATCAAACTTGACAGCTTCACGATTTCCTTGGGTCATAAGTCTCCAAGTACTAAATGGGTCATTTTTGTAAGCATATCAACAACCACAAAAATAGAGTCATACCCCAAAGATGAAGGAAGTACTGTAATAAAATCCATGGATATGCATTCCCATTTCATTTGTGGTGCATCAATAGGTTGAAGCTTACCGAGGTACCAAACTGATCGTTCAACTTTAATACGTTGACATGTTAAACACCTTGTAACATAGTTCAACACATCACGCTTTAGTCTTGGCCAAAAGAAACCCTTCCTTACCGTAGAGTAAGTCTTAATGTATCTTGGGTGTCTTGCTATAGGTATATCATGAGCTTCCTGTAGTATCTGAAGTTTGATCCCACCTTGATTTGGGATACAAAGACAGTTACTGAAGTAAAGTTCATCGCCTTTAACGTGGAAGCCTTTGATTTGCCTCTCTTGCTTCTCCATGCGATTCTTTAAGTTCATCAAGCACTAGATTTTTATGCAATACGGGCCTTGAGACATACCTTCTTGAATAAGGTCAATTAAGGAGGTAGTAGAGGTTGTGACAGCCACTACAATACTCTTCCTGCTTAAGGGATCGGCCACAAGATTTTCCTTCCCAGGTTTATATTGGATTCCAAAATCATATTCTCATAACAACTCCATCCATCTTCGTTGTCCCATATTAAGGTCAGATTGGGTATAGATTCACTTCAGGATTTTATGATCAGTATGTAGTTCAAATCTCCTTCCAAGAAGATAATATCGCCATACTTTAAGACCATTCACAACGGCCAATAATTTTGAGTCATGTGAAGGATAATTCAACTCATACGTGCATAACTTATGATTAATATTTTCTTTCTTTTTACGCTCATTTTAGCTTTTCGTGCTTTTTGGCACTTTTGGAAAACAATGTTTTTTTTAGGATGACCTAAGCATAAAAGTATTGATTTTAGTCTCCGTTGGATTTAAAAATGATCACCCTGAGAAGAAACGGGACTAAATGAGATTTTTACGAGAATTATTTTATGAAAAGCAGTATCGTAAATATGTCGGGACAGTACGGGAAAGTCCAAATTATTTCGGGACATCATGGTGCGGCAGAGTGTAGTCACGGTTTCATTAATGCAGGGATACTAGCCAGTTAGTCATTTTTCACTGCCAAAAAATTGGAGTCTTTTCTCAAAAGTTTGCAGCTAATCCAAACTGAGAGGGGGTGCTAATAGCTTGCCTTGGATATCACTCTGGCTTGCAGCAATGCCTATAAATTGGCAGTGAGTGCTCAGTTTTCAGTGTCGTCTATTGTGTCTACTACTGCAAGGCAATACTTACCTATTATACGGAGTGGTGCAAGCTCTTCATCACCATCTCCATAAGATCTTCTCTCTCATTTACAGGAAGAAGAAGAATAATAATAAGAATAAGGAGAAGAATAAGGATGCTCTCTCTCTACTTGCGTGCGTGCATAAAAAGCACTTTTCGCTTCACGTCATAGAAGCGGTAGGAAGACTATTTTGGTCATAACTCACAAACCGTTATCAATCAGCCCAAACCATTTAAAACAGTGATAAAACGCATCATTTAGAACATTTTATCTCTTGGGTTTCATGTGAAAATCACACATGACGTAAGAGATACGATCAAAAAACAGCTAGTTGCCCACTACACGGTCAAAATTTTGGACCCCATGCTCTTTGGAGAACCACTATATCGATTAACTCGATGGGCAAACCCACTTAGCCAATTGTAAATATTGATTAAACTTGATGATAAATGTATTTAGATCTCTGTTATCACCTTGGGTATGCAAGTTATTAATCATCCGATGACCGGTTTAATTTTACCTAAGCGTGTAGGGGTGCTACCTAGGGGAGTACCATATGACATCGTGAGTTAACGCTTATGTATGATTTATGGTTTATTTTGGTGAGTTTATTTCAGTTATTAGATGTCCATAAGCTCATGTGAGGGTATATTGTTAGTCAACCCGAACTGCATAGGCAGGTATGAATAAGGTGGATTTCTTTTTGGGTTACCGTTTGTTGTGTGAGTATCATATGGGTAAACTGATGTGATAGGGTGTTAGTCTATATTATGGATCTCAACTTCATGCATTGTTTTAAGGTAAAACACTTTCGTTTGCTTGGTATGTATGCTCCTGAAAATGGTAAAAAGTTGTTTTTTGCATATGTGTGAAGTTAAGGTTTATGGTCGACCTAAGGGTCGGAGTTGTTTTGCATTACGTTTATGGTGGTGGAATGTTATAATATAATGTATCGAACCTTATGGATTGATGTGGATGCCTCATGTGCACGGGTATGATTGCTTTCCACCTTTCTATGTTAAAACTAGCCCGATGTGCTAGAGGGGTGAAGTGCAGCTATGATGCATCAACTTGGCATGGTTGGATATTTTCAAAATTGGAATTTTACATCATGTATAGTTGCTGGTCCGAATTTTTATGTATGAAAAGTTCATGTCTTAAGAGTCATGTGTGTGGACTCCGCTTAACTGCAATGGATATGTCAAACTCCAAGTATGGGAGTTGTTTTGGTGTGGATATGATTTATGGTTAAGGGCTCAGATCCCTCATGGATTATGGTTGAGATTTTATGGTGGAAGCCGGTGTGCTCATGTTTTTTTTTTTGGATATGGTTATGTTGCCGAAAAACCTTGTTATGTTCTAAAGTGGTTATGCAGAATTGGTTGTGTCTCACCCGAGTTCGGAGGAGTCCTCACAAGTATGAGGTGATTGGATTATGGTTTATGGTTTTGGAATTAGATCATGAAGTGGTTTGGATGGTTTATGGTAGACGTGTAAGTGTAGAGATCCTGTACAATTTAACTGCTTGGAAAACATTGTTTGTGCATATGGAAGGTGCTATTGTGATTAAACTCAGGTGTTATGTTTCTCATGGCAGCATCGCTACAAAACTAGGATCACCTACATCACTTAGCCTTAGATAAAAGGGCCATTGACATGGGGCTTTGCTAGATTGGGGGTGTTTCCTAGATCTTCTTCTTTCGTTAGGCTCATCTACACGGTTAGTGCGTCGGGGGTTGAACAACCTACACGGCTAGCGCGTTGGGGATTTTGACTTGGATTTGACTAAACACCCGATGTTGGCATCAAAGAGGCATGGGGCCTGAACTGGTATGGTTGGTGTGGATACCCTACCACCTACTGGTACTTGGGATCCTTCCACTGTTGAGAGAGAAGGAGAGAACACAGAAGTAGAACCCCAAAGTGTGTAGAATACACACATGAGATGATGTATATATAGAGGGGACCTGGGTGCCATATATAGAGAAGCCATATATTGAGTAGCTTCACATATAAGCTCAACACCCCCGCTCAAATAAGGGTCCCTAACTGTGGATGGAAAAACCCTTGGGGGATCAAGGGAAAAACCCACAGCTCTATATACACCCACCGTTATATTATAAAAATCATTGAATATACAAATGTTTACGAGGAGGTACATCACTCCTTTTACAATGAATGTTTTATGAGGAGTTACATTACTCCTATCAAATACAATAATGAATACAAAGGTTCAATAAAGAGGTGTAAAAGCTATCGATTAGCTTGTAATCAAAAGTGTCTTCGTGAATCTGCAGTGTAGCTTGTCATCAATATCGCATCACCAAACATGTCTTCATGTTGTCATCAATATGGCATCACCAAACATATCTTCATAAATCTTTTATTGTCACCAAGTTTGTCTTCATAAAATCAATTCTTTGATCAATCCTACATAGATCATAGACTCCAAAAAAAACATGTCATGAAAATTATTAGCATCGTTAATGAAATAATTACGTTCACAATGCCATAAGAGATGGTTCGCGACGCCACTCTTTTGACGACATATATACGCACGACAACATATGGTACATAAAGTATAAACGTAAAAGTATAAAATGTGTGATTACGTGATAAAAATGATATGTGTATATACTACATAAAACAACATTTATCAATGTAGTGATCAATGAATACCATCAAAGTATTAACAAAATATCATCATTATGTCAATAAAAATGAATAAATGATCATGGTATCAATGAAAAGCATCATGATATCACCGAGAATAATCATTGTATCAACGAAACAACATCATGGCATCACCGAGAATAACCATGGTATCAACGAAATATCATCATGGCATCACCGAGAATAACCATGGTATCAACGAAACAACATCATGGTATCACCGAGAATAACCATGGTATCAACAAAACATCATCATGGTATCAATAAAAATCACCATGGAATCAACGAAATATCATCATGGAATCACCGAGAATAACCATGGTATCAACGAAATATCATCATGGCACCACCGAGAATAACCATGGTATCAATGACATATCATCATGGTATCAACAAAAATCACCATGACCAAAGTATTAACAAAACATCATCATGGTACCATCAAAATCACTATGGTAGCAATGAGAAATTATCAATAAAACGACGTAAACTATATCTCTAAAAGAATAATTATACGAGAATCAATGAACGAGTATATCATATAACAAAAGATCATGTACCAACAGTAGCTCGATAGAATTTGGACGATCATCAACGGCTCGACTGAATCGGAACGATGTGTAACTGGCTTCTGCAGCAAAGTTACGTCAGTAACAAATATATGATTGATGAAGAAAAATATAATTGAGAACTTTTCAATTATGAGAAACATCAAAAGCAAAAAGTAAAATTTTGATTTTCAAACATATTCGCAGTCCGAGACGATAACCCAAAATTGGTGCAGAATTTAGAGAAACTTTCTTCTGCAAAGTTATAGACCACATCGATTCCAATCCCCATCGCGGGTAGTTTCTTCTGCAAAGTTGTAGAACACATCGATTCCGGTCTCTCACGCGAGTAGTTTCTGTAAAATCGTTTTCAATAAGTAGAAAAATCAAAAACAAAAAACGGAAATTGATTTTTAGGTATGTACGCAGTCCGCGAACGATAACTCAAAATCGGTGCAGAATTTGAAAAAACTTCCTTCTGCAAAGTTGTAGACCACATCGATTCCGCTATTTTCCATGGGTAGTTTCTGCAAAATCGTTTTCAATAAGCACAAAAATCAAAAACAAAAAGCGAAAATTGCTTTTCAGGTATGTACGCAATCCGCGAACGATAACTCAAAATCGGTGCAGAATTTGAAAACACTTCCTTCTGTAAAGTTGTAGACCACATCGATTCCGATCTCTCGCGAGTAGTTTCTGCAAAATCATTTCCAATTAGCGGAAAAATCAAAAACAAAACGCGGAAGCTGTTTTTCAGGTATGTACGCAGTCCGTGAACGATAACTCAAAATGGGTGCAGAATTTGAAGAAACTTCCTTCTGCAAAGTTGTAGACCACATCGATTTTGATCAGGAGAAAAATTGAAAACAAAAACGTACTGCTCTGATACCATGTTGAGAGAGAAGGAGAGAACATAGAAGTAGAACCCCAAAGTGTGTAGAATACACACATGAGATGATGTATATATAGAGGGGACCTGGGTGCCATATATAGAGAAGCCATATATTGAGTAGCTTCACATATAAGCTCAACATCCACAGCTCGGGTGCATGGAGGAAGGAAAAGCGACCTCAGCTTAAGTGTGGCTCAGGTAGGTTGGAGGTGTTCTGGATCACTCACAGCCAAGTGAAATTCTCTTTGTCCGTAGTAGAGCGGAAGTGGATGGGTGGACCGGTCAATTCCTACATAGGGTCCGATGCTCTGCTAGTTATTTTGTCATACTTTTTTTTATGTTATGGTATACCCAGATTTTTTTGTTGCATTAATATATGGTGGCCTGTTTCATTAGGATGGGGCTTTTAAAGATTCTCTATTGTCATGCTCTCATGCCTCTCGGCACTTTATTTCACCCTCCACTATACTCTCTCTCTCTCTCTCTCTTCCCGCAATGTTGTGTACACATATATTCACCCTCCATATTAATATATTTTTCCTTGAGTACTCTTGCATTGATAACACCCATTCAAGGCTAGCACTAGTTGCTAGGTGCCTCTGGATGCAGTTTGGCTCCCATACTTGGTCGGCGTTGAGAACTCCTCCCTTATGAAAACTCCTTCCCTATGAAAAAGCTTCTACAACTCTGATGTATATTGAAAATTGTGTAAATATATAAATTTTATATTTTGTGCATAGACCCGTCGGGAGGGTATCTCTCACTTGGTATCAGAGCCAATGCTTAAGGTTAAGGAAATAGCCTAAAGCCTAGTCGGGTTAGTTATGCATCATGCACACATTCTTGAATGATGTTAGGGAAAGGATATTGTATTCATGATGCATCTATGAGTGACATTGATTGGTTTATTTACTTGATTTGTCTTCTTATATGGGATTATGTGGTCTCGAGTTATGATGAAGTGATTGAAGGTTTCAACACGTGTATCAAAAATTTCTTTGAATGCTTGTTTTAGTAATGACTCTTGAGGTGACTTCTAACGTCTCATAACTACCTAGATCTTGTCTTTCAATTGGGTGTAAATGACTATCCATTCCTTAGAAAATTATGGTTGAAATAGATCATGCCTCCTAGAGGAAATGGAGTACCTGCGTACCTCAACCGAGTATCATTGATCGTGACATCGATGCTATGCTTGAAAAGTCACAACTTGGAAACTTTAGCGGAGAAGGCAAAGATGTAGGCAAGGTTCTTGAGGACTGGATTGAGCGCATGGATTATTACTTTGATTTAGCTCATTCATCCACGGAGAACAAGGCTATCATTGCTAAGTTTAGAATTGAAAAGATGGCCAAGCGTTGGTGGAGAGACCATTGTACTGAGAATAATGTCAACCCTAATGCAGCAACTTGAGATTATCGCAAGACTCTACTAAAGAAGAATTATCAGAACAAAGTGTATCACTCAAACCGTATAAATGAGTTTCTTGATTGTCCTCATGGAACCAAAGATTTGGAATCATAGTATCAATATTTCTTGACCCTTGTCAAATATGCTCCAGTCGGAATGACTCAGGAAGTCAAAGTGGCACGATTCGTGTCAGGCCTCCATAATCCTTTGAAGACTAGACTTCATGGCTTATGCCTTTTTCAGATGTTCTTGATGCGGGTAAACCGATTGAGCTCAAAATATCAAATGGTAATAAAAGACCTCGACCAGAGGATGAGTCTAGATGTTCATATTCTCAGACTAGAGAAGCCATATTACGTAGGAGCGCAATAAGAGATCACCTTTGCTTCAATTGTTTTGAGTCTGACCATGTGTCTCGAGATTGTTCGCTTAATGATCCAGAGAATTATGAACTTGCAAGAGAAAATGATGTTCGAAGTACCGATACTAACAAAAACCTTAGATATTATCTGTCTGGGTCTAATACAATCCATAGACCACCACAAAACCAAGGGAATTTCAGACCTGGGAATCCAATCTTTACAAGAAATGGACAATCAAATAGACCAGTTTGTTCACGAGGAAATCAATAGCCTCAAGGAGGAACCCAAGCCAATAGAACTCAAAATTCTTGAGGTGGAGGAAATCCATCAAATGTTTGTACCCATGCAGCTACTACAGATGAAGCAGAAATTCAAGAACTTTCGGTGCCTTTTGGACTTGCTAATGCTCCAACATTATTCAATGTTGTGGCAGAAATCTCTCAGGACATGATCATAATTGAGAAATAAAATAGTCAATTTAGCCTATATTTTAGACTTACTCATTTGTTATTCATGTCGAGGTGAGGACACCTCAAAGTTTTCAAGTGTGGGAGGATGTAAGATCCCCAAATTTTGGGTCTCTTTTGAAAAATAAGAAAAATAGATTCTAATGTCCGTTTTGCCAAATTTTGATTTAAGATGCTTAATTGGTAGTATTCTAAGGTTCTATAGTAAAAAGCAAGGTCGTTTCCATGTTCTAGTAGGTGAGACGGACATTTGGTTCAGTTTTGAGAAAATCTGCTATTTTTAGCTTTTTTTGCTTCTTATGCTTTTAGGTGCTTTTTCGCAAAAAGCAGGGTCGGACCCTTAACCTACGTGTTTCAATGAAGCTATGGTTCAATTTTACAAAAATCTATTTTTTGAGTGCTTTTCACACTATTTTTAGCTTTTCATGATTTTTAGTTCTTTTTAGTGAAAAGCGAGTCTGCTTGCTTTTTTCTCCTTTTTACGCTATTTTTAGATTTTCTTGCTTTTCGGTGTTTTGGGAAAACAATGTGCTTTTTAGAATGGCCGAAGCATAAATATATTAATTTTAGTCTCCATCGAATTCAAAAATGACCATTCTGAGAAAAAAAGGGATTACACGAGATTCTTATGAGAATTATTTTTATAAAAAGCAGTACCGTATCATATTGGGTTTGAATATATGTATATATAGTTTCTTTCATTCATGGCACTCATCACTTGCCCAGACGGATGAACTAAGTGTGAAGAGTGGGGGGAGTTAACTAGGAGTGAACTAGGGATAAACTAAGGAGGGGTGTGAGCTAGGTTTATCTATGTAGAGTGCACCCCCCATGGCATGATGCGCATGATAGTATGATGGTAAACCCTTTTCCATGCCACATGGGGGTCATTGGTTTGATTCCCTCCCAAGGGGTGGATGGTGTACTGTACTGCACTTTTTCCCCCGCCCCTAGTTTACCAGTAGTTCACCACTCTATGTGGTCCCATGGCCATCATTTCCATATGGGAGGATGCGATGAGCATCAAACAACTATGGATTGTGGCATCATGCTGGGCAACTTTGATACAACCACCAGTGAGGCATAGTACTGCGGGACCATTGAGATGATTCTCAAGATGGGATTTCGTTCTTTTCAAATGTATCTATTCAAATATATATGGTTCTAGAATGTCTCCATAAGATATGTACATTGGCTTTTTCCCCCCCACTTTAAGACTCGTGCTGCTCTGTTGCATTTTCTTACCAATTCTCTTGAGTTGCCCCCCAATCTTAGGGTAGTCCACGTCAGGGCTAACAGTTTGTCATGAACCTCCACCCCTCTCCACTTTCCACCTTTTGAACCAAGTTCAGCTGCTTCTATCATATCTTTGATCATGATAGCCCAAACTTGATCCTGTTTAGCCAAGGAAGCAACAAATTTGGCGCAGCAAGCTTTTGCATGGGCCACAGGGTTAAGGAATCCCAGACCTCCTTGATTCCTCGATCGAGCAACTGATTCCCAACGGGCCCATTGCCATGGCCTGGAGGATTTCGTGTTGTTTTCCATAAAAACCTTTTCACTGGTTTTAAGAACTCTTTGCAGTGACACTTAGCCATCTTGAGAAGCGGGCTAGTGAAGGCAATATAAGGAAGCATAAAGGCATTTATCACTTTTATCCGACTTGGGAATGGGAGAAGAGCATACTTCCACCTACTCATTTTTGTTTTGATTTTTTCTAGCACCCACTCAAATCTTTGCTTGTGAGTTACGTCCACCCCCAAGGGGGATCCCAGATGTCTGAAGATATTCCCTTTTGTGACAATCTCCCCTGACCAGTCGGAAGGGTCAAATGAGTCATTTTCTGATAGGGAGATCAGCCTTGAATTCTCTATATTACATTGGGACCCCAAAGCTACTGAGAATATTTATACAATCTCCAGAGCTTTCCTTACGGCATGGGGGCATGCCTTCAAGAAGAGGATAGAATCGTCTGCAACAAGGTTTTCTAGGACTTGGCTGTTTCCTGGAAGCTCCAGGCCGTGCAACTCCCCTAGTTCCACACTAGCTTTGACAACTCCATTTTGCATTGGTCCCCCTGGCTTTCCAAAGTTGTATATCCGCAACAAAATTCCCTATTGGATAGAGACAGCCAGGAAGGTGAATAATAAGGGTCTCAATCGACTGGGGCACTTCTGGCACAGTGACAACAAGAGTTGGAAAACCATTGATCTCCTGCCTACCCAATTCCAACTGAATAGCTTGGAGGTTTGGCTTGTTCACAAGGTGAGGAAAGAGCTTGACAATATAGTGAAGCCTATCTATAATTCGGAGTTTGACTGGAACGCCTGGAAATGGCCCGAAAGTAGTCTCTTCGGGAGACCCGTATGAAAGACATTTACCATACAATGATGCAAAAGAAGAATTGCTCTAGCCCCCTCAACAAGAAATGGAAAAAACAATGGTCGGAGGAAAGGTGTGAGAAAGTAATGGAGAACATCTGTAAGCCAAAGGTTCCACAACACGTGAAGGTATTTTTATGGAAGGTAATTTGGGGTGCTCTACTGGCGTGGGTGAAGATTCAGGAAAGAGGGATTGGGTCAGATCGATGCTTGGGGTGCAGGTTGCCTAGTGAATATCTGGCCCACCTCTTCATGGATTTCCCAACTATCAAAGGGCTCGCACGGAAAATATGTAAATGGGTCCAAAGAACATGGAAAGTTGGTTTTTACAAGACTGATCTATTCCTTGGAGGGAAGAATTCAGGTGGTCCTGCCATCCTCATTAGCACTCAAATCGTCGAGTACTTCTTCTTGCATAATGTATGGCAGACAAGGAACCGTTGTGTGTTTGAAGGAGGCCTTGAGGTGGCAAGCTTCGCAGAAATTATACAAGAAAGCAAGGTGCTAATTTGGACACTCGGGCGCAAGAAACACTGGGAGGATTGGTCTAGGACTAATTGTGCCTTGATGTCAGCAGAGGGTATGCCTAGGATGGGGGAAAATCTTGGCTATCGGTTATTAAAAGATCTCAGAAGAACATGATAATGGACCTTTTGTATCAAGGATAAGGGGGCGAGTTGGTTGGGATCGTTGCCGATGTAATTATGGTCCCTAGATGATGTCATGGCTCAACACGAGCATGACAAGACATTGTAATTTTTTGGGTTGAGTAATATAATTCACTCACAATTGTGAGTTTTGGAAAAAAAAACCAAAAGATATGCACATTGGCTTTACATGGTAGAGTCCGAATTCTACCATAACGGGAAGTATGATAACTTAGTACTTTCAAAAGATGGTCAGGAGGTATGTTTCCTATGTGACTCAAAAAGAATTAAAACTATAGGATAAGTAGATATCATAATTATATCTAACATTTTGTTGCTCAATGTCCATAAATGTGGGTTATCTTTTGTTACCATATACATGTGGTAGTGATGTGTGTGAACACACTAGGACCGCCGGGGCATTTGTTCCCTCTTTAGGAGGTTTTTTCCCCCGTGCATTTTATATACGCCCATCACTCTAGGGCTATCTATTTTTCCATTGCACACTAAGTAACACACTCTCTATTGTGTGCCTTGAGCTTCCTTCGTCTTCTCCAAGCTGTGTGTGTTTCTCTGCAACCCTAATTCCAACAATTGGTATCAGAGCATGTCACGTCCTCCCGAGCTTAGTTGCCAGCTCCTCTAGCACACACCTGCTCACTTTCTCTGATTTCAGTGAGCTTTGGCAAGCGTTCGCAGGTCGAAAAATATTTTGGGCCTCCGTTTCCACTACACGCAGTATTGCGCAAGCTATTTTGTCATTTTGTGCATAATTTTTGTTAGTGCCACTTTCTGCATAACATGTGACTTATAGTCTTCTACAGTTTGTGCTATATAGCACGTGTTGTTCCCGCTCCATCTCTTCTATTTTCGGGCAGTTTTCACATCAGGTGAAACATTTACCATGGCTGACAACAACAACACAGATGTGTTCAAGATGTTTGCTGCTGAGGACAAGTTGGATGGGGACAACTACCCTATGTGGGCTTATATGATGCAACATGTTCTTGTGTCAAAGGGCGTCTGGAACATTGTGCAGGACATTCATGTACATCCTGGTTCTGAAGATGTAGGCGATGTTGAGGATGTTGTAGGTCTTGCTGCAAGGATTGCTGCTGTTAGAGTTCTTTTGCCTATGGCAAAACAAGCTTGTTGGGATGTTAAGGATGCGCAGACTCATGCATTAATTGCGTTGTCTGTGAAGCGCACCATTGTTCCTCACATCCGTTCAGCAAAATCTGCAAAACAGGCTTGGGATATTTCGGCTGGTTTTTATGCAAGTCGCAATGAGGCTAAAATTTCTTTGCTGCGTAAAGAGTTGGCGTCGAAGATTATGCATGAGGAAGATGATATGGACACTTTCCTTGCTAGTGTCAAGGATATCAATGAGCAACTTATTTCTGCAGGAGAAGTCATTTCAGACAGTTCCCTTGTGCAGACTGTTCTTGATGCCTTACCAGATTCTTACCAGACTTTTGCTAGTACTTGGAGACTTATGACCCAAGGAAATCCAGAAGTTCTCAAGTTTGATGCATTATGCACATTGCTGTTGCAAGAGTCACTTTCCTGAAAAAACACGACTAGGCAGCATGCAGCTCAACAAGATTTTATTGCTTCTCAAAGAAAGGGTGGTAAAAGTAATGCAGCCACTTCTTATGGTTCTGCTGCGAGTGGCAAAAATCATGTTCCTAATGCTTCTGCTGGCAGCAATTCGTCCGAAAATTCTGGTAACAAGGAAAAAAAGAAGATGCGTTGCCATTATTGTAAAGATAATGATCACTTGATCAAGTCGTGTCCTAAGCTAAAGGCCAAAGAGGCTAAGAAGAAAGAGGGTGGTTCCACTGCAAATGCTGGTTCCACTACAAATGTAGCCATTGTTGAGTCTTCTGTGAAAGGAGACTGTAATGCTGATGTTGATGCAGAATGGGCTTTTAGCACAGAGTGCACTTACAATCCTGCTGTCCATGATGCATGCTTGTCAGTTGCTGCAGATTCACATGTGTGGTATTTCGATAGTGGTGCTACAAAGCACATTACCTCACATCGTGAATTGTTTACCTCTCTCGAGTCTGTCCCTCATGGGAATTCAGTCACTTGTGCCAACAACGCCTCTTATCCAGTTCAAGGAGTTGGAAAGATTGTGCTCACTGCTGCTAATGGCAGCTCCTTCACACTTGTTCTTGCACTTTATGTACCTGGGATAAAGAAGAATATCTTGCCTGTATCCGCACTTGCTAGACTTGGACTTGTAGTCAAATTTGTGGATGACAGATGTAGAGTTCATGATCTCAGTTTTGCTGATGAAATTGTTGCATCTGGGCTTTTGTGCCATGGGCTGTATAAGCTCACTTTGTATGACAAGTGTGGACAAAATTTTGCAAATGCTGTTGAAGATTCAAGGGCTATTTTAGATGCAAAATTTTGGCATGCACGTTTTGGTCATCTGAATTTTGTCAATTTGCTGCGTTTGCAGAAATCTGATACGGTTGCTTCTTTGCCGCCTGTTGAAGCACCTGTCAAACATGTTTGTGAAGGCTGTATTCTGGGTAAAATGCAGCGTTCTAAGTTTCCAAAGGATGGTTCAGTTAGGGCCACATGCATGTTGCATCTTGTGCATAGTGATGTTTGTGGGCCCATGCAAACTCCGTCCTTGGGCAATTACCTGTACTTCGTGACTTTGATTGATGATTACTCCAGACATGCATGGGTATTTCCGCTTAAAGAGAAGTCTGAAGTTTTTATGTGCTTCAAACAATTTCTGGTTATGGCTGAAAATGTCTCAAAATGTACTATCGGCACCCTTTATTCTGATCGAGGGGGGGAGTATATGTCTCATGAATTTAATGCATTTTTGGCTAGTCGTGGGAAATAACACCAATGTACAGTGCCTTATACACCTCAGCAAAATGGTTTTGCTGAGAGGAAAAATAGGTCACTGACGGAAATGGCACGATGTATGGTCAAAAGTCAAGATTTAGCGCATTCTTTTTGGCTTGAGGCCATCATGTGTGCCACTTATGTACTAAACAGGCGTCCTATGAAAGCTTTGCAGTCTATTACTCCATATGAAGCATGGCATGATAGAAAGCCTTCTATTGAGCACATGCGTGTTTTTGGTTGTTTGCAATATGCTTTGGTGCCACGAGTGCAGCGCAAAAAATTGGATGATAAGGCTGTCAAATGTTTTTCTTTTGGTTATAGTGTTGAAAGCAAAGGTTACAGGTTGTATCATCCGCAAATAAAACGTATTCTAGTTTCTCGGGATGTAGTGTTTGTGGAAGATTCTGTTCAGTCCTTGCTGTCATGTACTAGAGATAGTAATGTAAGCTCACAGGACATTTATGACACTTTGTTGCCTCTTTTCAGTGGTGGAAATACGAATGTAAGCTCCAATGAGAAAAATGTACAGCCTATGTGGGTTTTTGAAAATGTTTTAGATCAGCCTATTACTTATGCAGATGTACATGATGTACATGATGAGGAAAGGGCTGAAAATGACCAAGCTAGAGGTATGCCAAAATGGCTGGTGCACACTTTGCGTGACAGTAAATTGGATGCACCTTTGTCTAGTCGTACTCGTTCAAGCTCTCGCCATGCATCTTATGCGTCAGATTGTTATGCTTTGGCTGTGTCTAGCTTACATGATGTTGAGGCGCCTCTATCTTTTGATGAAGCACAGAATTCAGAAAATTGGATGGCTGCCATGCAATCAGAATATGATGCACTTATAGAAAATGACACATGGACTTTATGTGATTTGCCTCCTGGCAAAAAGGCCATTGGTACGAAATGGGTTTACAAGTTGAAACACAAGCTGGATGGTGAGATCGATCTCCATAAGGCTCGACTTGTTGCAAAGGGTTATGCACAACAAAAAGGCATAGATTATGAAGAGACTTTTGCTCCCACTTGTCGTATGACTACTGTGCATTTTCTATGTGCATTGGCAGCCCATTTTGGTTGGGATGTACATCAATCAGACATTGTTACTACTTTCTTGAATGGTGGCATATTTGAGGACGTTTATGTAACGCAACCTTGCGGTTTTGTCATAAAAGGACAAGATGACAAAGTGTGCAGATGTAGGAAGGCTTTGCCTGGTTTGAAGCAATCTCCTCGTGCTTGATATGAGAAAGATGACACTCATTTGGTTAAACGAGGCTTTCGTAACAGTCCAAAAGAAAGCACATTGTATGTAAAGCGGGGGGGTGATGTACTTCTCATTGTGGTTCTTTATGTTGATGATTTGCTGATCACTGGACCAAATGAGAGACAGATTGATGAATTTAAGGCTGATTTGAATGTTACTTTCAAGATGAAAGATTTGGGGCTGTTGCATCATTACTTGGGTAAACACTTTAAGCAGTGTGATGGTGATATTGCCTTGGGTCAGAAAAGTTACATAGAGACATTGCAATGTAAGTTTGGACTTGAGGATTGCAAAACTATTGCCACTCCCATGGAAACAGGTTTGAAGTTGATTCTACATGATACTGGCCATCCTGCTGATGTCACCCTTTACAAAACTGTTGTTGGCTACCTCATTTATGTATGCAACACGAGGCCAGATATTCAGTTTGCAGTCTCACAGGTCAGCAGATTTATGCATAGCCCAGGATCTCAACATTGGCAGGCTGTCAAGAGGATTTTTCACTACCTTAGTGGCACTTTACATCTTGGCTTGTTTTATCCCAAGGGGGGATCATTGCCGCCAGACTTACATGCTTTTTCGGACTCACATTGGGCTGGTTGTTTTGTTTCATGCTTGGCAGTTCATGTATATCATGGTTGAGCAAGAAGCAACCTATTGTGGCCACTTCGAGTTGTGAGGCTGAGTACAAGGCAGTCTTCACAGCTACGGCTGAGTGTGTATGGCTCAGACGCTTTGTTGGACAGGACATTGCCAACACTATCTACACTGATAGTCAGAGTGCATTGGCAGTTGCGAGGAACCCAGTTTTTCATGCTTGCACAAAGCACATTGAGGTGAATTACCACTATGTCAGGGAGAGGCTCTCAGCAGGAGAGATCAACTTGGCTTATGTGCCAACATAGGACAACCTTGCAAATCTTTTCACAAAGGCATTGTCTCGTGAGAAGCTTGAAGCTTTCCGCAAAGCTTTGGGCTTACTCCCCTTTGTGGACTGATCTTATCCTCAGGGCAGGGCACTTCCCTTTACTCATGTGCCAGCTCTGGTTCACCGCATCACTCCAGGGGGGATTTGTTACCATATACATGTGGTAGTGATGTGTGTGAACACACTAGGACCGCCGAGCATTTTTTCCCTCTTTAGGAGGTTTTTCCCCCTGTGCATTGTATATACGCCCATCATTCTAGGGCTATCTATTTTTCCATTGCACACTAAGTAACACACTCTCTATTGTGTGCCTTGAGCTTCCTTTGTCTTCTCCAAGTTGTGTGTGTTTCTCTGCAACCCTAATTCCAACATCTTCATCCCATTTATTTCTTAACCATGGTTTTCTTTCATTGTTCAAGTGACTCCTAGAGGTATATCCATGTTTACATCCCCTAGGGTACCAATCGATGTGGATGCTATGAATGAGGATCAAGAGATGGATATGGATGTGTCGCATTCTTCGTCTCAACTACATGATGATGTTGACGATCATGAGGATGAGACAATGATGACAACCATGAGGACAAAGAAGGAGTTTATGAGAGAGATGCCGATGATGACTCTCTTGGGGATGCCTCGAAAGAGGAATCACGCGATCTTTTTGTTAATTTGGGTGCTATGGATCTAGAGCTAGATGAAGGTGCTTGTAATAATGACCTCATGTATGATGAATTATGATTTCATGTATATCTATTTTTTATATTTTACATGAAATTGATTGTGTATGCATTTGTCTACATTTGGCTCTACTTTAAGATTTTGTGTATTTATAAGCGACTTGTTGTCTCTAGTCAATTAAAATAAAATGATATGTTAATTAGATACTACCTTAAGTAGAAGTATTTAATATAATATTTATGTATTTGTAAACGACCCGTTGTTTAGTCATTTAAAATGAAATAATATGTTAATTGGGTATTACGTTGAGTAGAAGTATTAATATTACCACACACACAATGGTGGGGCTATCTACTCATGGTAATATTAGCGCCCACAATAAATATTGAATTAAAAAAAAAAGAAAAACAAACTTCTCGCCTACGGCGAACACCACCTCTCTTCTTTTTATCACCTAACTGTGGTGGATTGGTTATGCCATTTCCCTCTTGAATAATAGATCTTGAGTTCAACTCTCCTCGTCAACTAGATCTTTAAGGTCTCTTGGGATAGTCACCTACGACGTTAAAACTCTCTTCTTCTTCTTCTTCTAATAGTGATAAAAGGAATCAGCCCAAACCCTTTAAACTAGTGATAAAATACATCATTTAGAACATTTTATCTCTTGGGTGTCATGTGAAAATCACGCACCAGGTAAGAGATATGGTAAAAAAACAGCTTGCTGCCCACTGCACGGTTAAAATTTTGGAGCCCAAGCTCCTTGGAGAACCACTATATTGATTAACTCGATGGGAAAACCCGCTTAGCTAATTGTAAAGATTGATTAAACTTGTTGATAAATGTATTTAGGTCTCCGTTATCACCTTGGGTATGCGAGTTATTAATCATTCGATGATCAGTCTTACCTACGCGTGTAGGGGTGCTAGCTAGGGGGAGTACCATATGATATCGTGAGTTAACCGATCCGCTTATGTATGATTTATAGTTTATTTTGGTGAGTTTATTTCAGTTATTACATGTCCATAAACTCATGTGAGGGTATATGGTTAGTCAACCCGAACTGCATAGGCAGATATGAATAATGTGGCTTTCTTTTTGGGTTATAGTTTGTTGTGTGAGTATCATATGGGTAAAGTGATGTGATAGGGTGTTAGTTTATATTATGGATCTGAGCGTGATGCATTGGTTTGAGGTAAAATACTTTCGTTTGCCTATTATGTATGCTCCTGAAAATGATAAAAAGTTATTTTTCGCATATGTGTGAAGTTATGGTTTATGGTCGACCTAAGGGTCGGAGTTGTTTTGCATTACATTTATGGTGGTGGAATGTTATCATATGATAAATCGAATCTTATGGGTTGATGTGGATGCCTCATTTGCATAGGTATGATTGCTTTCCACCTTTCTATGTCAAAACTAGCCCTATATGCTAGAGGGGTGAAGTGCAGATATGATGCATCAACTTTGCATGGTTGGATGTTGTCAAAATTGGAATTTTACATGATGTATAGTTTCTGATCGGACTTATTTTATATATGAAAAGCTCATGTCTTAAGAGTCATGTGTGTGGACTCCGCTTGACTGCAATGGATATGTCAAACTCCAAGTGTGGGAGTTGTTTCGGTGTGGATATGATTTATGGTTAAGGGCTCAGATCCCTCATGCATTATGGTGGAAGCCGGTGTGCTCTTGGTTTTTTTTTGGATATGGTTATGCTGTCAATTTTTTTTAGCGTTGTTATGTTCTAAAGTGGTTATACAGGATTGGTTGTGTCTCACAAAAGGTTGGGTGGAGTGCTCACAAGTATGAGGTGATTGGATTATGGTTTATGGTTTTGGATTAGATCATGAAGTGGTTTGGATGGTTTATGGTAAACATGTAAGGGTAGAGATCCTTTACATTTTAACTGCTTGAAAAAGATTGTTTGTGCATATGGAAGGTGCTATTGTGATTGGACTCACGTGTTATGTTTCTCATGGTAGCATCGCTACAAAACTAGGATCACCTACATCGCTTAGCCTTAGATAAAAGGGCCATTGACCTGGGGCTTTGCTGGATCGGGGGTATTGCATAGATCTTCTTCTTTTGTTAAGCTCATCTACACGGTTAGTGCGTCGGGGGTTGAACAACCTACACGGATAACACATCGAGGATTTTGCCTTGGCTTTGCCTAAACACCCGATGCTGGCATCAAAGAGGCATTGCGTCGAAACTGGTATGGTTGATGTTGATACCCTACCACCTACTGGTACTTGGGATCCTTTCAGAGCTCGGGCGCATGGAGGGAGGCGAAGCAACCTCAGCTTAAGTGTGGCTCAGGTAGGTCGGAAGTGTTTGGGATCGCTCACAGCAAAGTGAAATTCTCTTTGTCCGTAGTAGAGTGGAAGTGGATGGGTGGACCGGTCGATCCCTACATAGGGTCCGATGCTCTGCTAGTTATTTTGTCATACTTTTTTTTTATGTTATGGTATACCTAGATTTTTGTCATTGCATTAATACATGGTTGCATGTTTCATTTAGATGGGATACTTAAAGATTCTATATTGTCATGCTCTCTTGTCTCTGTGCACTCTATTTCACCCTCCACTATACTCTCTCTCCCTCTCCCTCTCTTCCCACAATGTTGTGTACACATATATTCATGCTCCATAATAATATATTTTTCCTTGAGTACGCTTTCATTCATACCACCCATTCAGCGCTAGTACTAGTTGCTAGGTGCCTCTGGATACAATTTGGCTCCCATGCTTCGTCGAGCGCTGAGAACTCCTCCCCTATGAAAACGCTTCCACAACTCTCATGTATATTGAAAATTGTATAAAGGTGTAAATTGTATATTTTGTGCATAGACCCCTCAGGAGGGGTATCTCTCACCTGGTGTCAGAGACAATGCTTAAGATTAAGGAAATAGCCTAAAGCCTGATACTAGTCGGGTTAGTTATGCATCATGCATGCATTCTTGCATGATATTTGGGAAAGGATATTGTATTCATGATGCATCTATGAGTGACATTGATTGGTGACGCTTTCCATGCTATGATCACCGTCGAAGAATTAAATGCACCATTCACGAACAAGCTTGTGATGTTGTGTTAGGTTTGGCGTAGGAACAAGGTCTTCCATAACTCATTTGATGTGAATATGAGAGAGGAAAATGAAACAGACGATAGCTTTGAAATAGGCGATGACTTTGAGAGAGTGCGTAGCAGATTTATGGGAGCGCAGTGGCAGGGCTGTTCCGGCTTTGATACCATGTGGTAATTCTAGAGAGAAGGCCATGGCGGCCATACACAGAGATACATGATTGCATACACAGATAGAGAGAGAGAGAGAAGAGAGAGAAGACGGCGCAATAACTACTTGTATTAGTCGATTGATTGAATACATTTATAAGAGCCCAAAGGGCGTGATCTGGAAGGGTGCAATCATTGAGTTGTGCCCCTTGGCTGCTAGGCGGCGGACAATATAGATGCCCAATTGGGCTTGTACTTCCAACACAACTCTCCTCGTCGGCTAGATCTTTAAGGTCTCTTGGGATAGTCACCTACAACGTTAAAACTTTCTTCTTCTTCTTCTTCTTCTTCTTCTAATAGTGATAAAAGGACGTATGAGCATTGAGACATACACAAAATAATAGACAAAATGACACATATCCGCAACAAATTAATATCATTGTTCTTAATTGATTTATGCAACAACTCCTGAGTACTAGTCCTGACCTTGGTGACCACTGACATGTAAGAAGTGTTGTAAACTTGACATTGTTGACACATCAGACATAACAACCACACTAGCACTAAAACTTGCATAAATTTGCCGGTTTTCTTAAAGGCAAGCTCAAAATCTAACGGGGACTTTATATTTTCAGCCGGTTAAAATACTCTAGACCCCGGGTTTTTTCTAACACTGCTTGACACATCAGACATAACAACCACACTAGAGCAGGCCATACCATGGAGCCCAGAACAAATCGAATGATGCTCAAATAGCCTCCCATCAAGCCTGCAGCATTCAATGTTCGCCTCCAGGCAGGAACATACATGACGCCCGTGCAGACGTGTGGGTTGCAAAGCTTTGAGTATTCTACCCAATCGATGTGCATTGCAAGCGCGTAGCTATATCCAGAACTTGCACGGGCAGTCGCCGCCGCCGTCCAGAAGTCAATGTCGGAGCTAGAAGAGTTCTGCTTTACTTGGCCGAGCATAGCCTCGAGGGCTAAGCGGAAGAATGGATTGGCAGACTCCGGGCTTACAAACTTCACATTTACTGTTCACGATCACATATTGGACGTGATGGGTTAGCGCCCGTATATTGAATTGATCACTTTCAAGAAAAAAAATGGTGGAAGACTATCTTACAGAAAATCTGAGTGTAAATGGCGTCTCTTAAGCTGTCGAGGGAGAGTAAGTTGGGTGAGAGAATGTTATGGTTGAGCCTGAAGGACTTGCTGTTCCAGTCGCAATCCGGAATGGCAGCTCGAAGAATATCGTAGCAAGAAGAGTTGCATGCCTTGTAATCGTTGCAGAAGGTATATAAGTTCGCTTGCGTGAATTGACCTTGCTAATTGTATTGAATAAAGGAAATAAAATTAATCAATATGAGTCCATGTAATGAGTAAAGTGCAATTTTGCGGGTAAAAGTGGGTGGTGTTATACTAACGATCATGTAATTAGCTGAGCTGCAGCTACGGCTGTCGTACTTACAGTTCCATCGACCAAAGAAATCAATGAGAAATTGATGAAGACTTGCCATTCCTGTGTTGTGTTGATCCCCATAAGGGAGCTGCCCTGGCAAGGGCAGACCACCTGAAGCGAGGTAGCCGCAGCAGGCGACGTGGTGAGCTTATTGCTGTCGGGCGTCTCAAACAGCATCTGAGTGCCAAATGACAGAGCGTCGTTGGCGTTGTGGCCAGTGCTGATCACGGTCTCCACTCGATAGACAGGCTGGATGCGATAGATCACGACGGCGGCGGCCACAAGGCCAGCCACCGCTGCCAGCACCACCAAACATCGGATTATGGGGCGGACGATATGCGGCTCGTTAAGCACCTTCCTCTCTTCCCTAATTCAACACAGTATATACAATATCAACGCGAGAGAGAGAGAGAGAGAGAGAGAGAGAGAGAGAGATAGAGAGAGAGAGAGAGAGAACACTTCTGGAAGTCGTCCAGAGCTTTGGCCATTAACCAATTCAGCCAGACCCCGGCCATGGTGATTGCAGGTCCTTGCAGGGCATGCAGCAGATGGTTTATTATGTTCATGCAAGTGCTCGATGGCAAAGTAGTCTATATTAAGCACGTTCTATAATCTATTATCTAAGAACATTTCTACCGAAAAAAGATAAGCCATGACCTTATCGACTCCAGGGCACATGCTGAGACCTTTGACTCTTGACTGGAGATCGCGCCGCAGTTCTTTTAGAGGGGCATCACACGATGCTAATGTGCCAACCACGTTTTGGATAATACAATACCCTTTCTTGACCAAAGAAAAGATGCCTTGCTCAAGCACAACGTTGCGTCCGAGCAAGGTATGCCTCAACACTAAGTGACACCTATATTTAAGGGGGATCAAGGGCGATCAAGGGCGGGGAAGAGCACGCACGAAGACTCAAAAGATCGCAGCCGCAGGTGTCTGCTAGAAAACTAAACCCGGACACGCACTAAATTTGGACAACGTAGGCAATGCATATCAACTCACAATATTACATCGTAAAAACTGTTTGGGATACACAATGTGCGCGCGGGTGAGGTGGTTAGCTTATGTGACCCTGAACTTGGACTGCGAGGTCACGTGTTCAATTTTCGATGGCATGCCTCGGTTTTCTCGTAGTCCAGGCTTAGTTCCCTTCATTTTTTCAACGGCACACCTCGTTTTTCACATTGGCCAGGTTTAGTGCGCCTCGAGATCCGGCCCCCCCAACCCGGACCATCGATCCCATTACTCTCCCCCGCATTAAATATAGGTGTTACTTAGTGCCAAGTCAAGGTATGTGGAAAAAGAGTTATCCTAGATACTTCAAAACATGTGCTATTACGTCCCGTTTCTCCTATTTTATGTGAAGTTGTTGTCCATCTTCCTTGCTCATCTCCAGCTTTGGGAATGCTTGGCTATACGTTGATAGCCGTTTTTTCGGCTCTCTGTAATTGCCATAGTGAGTTATCTCACCCTATCAAATCACTCAAACACTGTGGTTACCCTCACCCTTTCACTGTATATAGGTGCGTGTGAGTTAGGGGACTTTTCCCATATCTCCTTACTGAAATAAAAAACCCTCAATTAGCGTGCTGTTACGTCCCGTTTCTCCTATTTTATGTGAAGTTGTTGTCCATCTTCCTTGCTCATCTCCAGCTTTGGGAATGTTTGGCTATACGTCAATAGGTTATATCCAGGTCCTCTACCTACATGGCTTTTGCGACGAGCCCTATGCATGTCCCTTAAGTGGCTACCCCTCTATCCCATTAAGAACTAGCATTCCCCTTTCAAGGGCTTCTTATCAAGGTGCAAACTCATACAAAGGAAATAGCTTTCAATCCTTATTTGTTGTTTGATCAATGTCCCCCTAATCCTACTGCCTCTTCCTTCTTACAAGCTCTTCAAGTTCATTCTCGGGGTGATGTCATGGGCGACCTTGACACCTTCCATAGTTGGCAGAATGCACTTGATGACAAAGTTTCCATGAACGCGGATCCCTTGTAGGAGCTCTCAAACAATGGATTCATGTACAATGGGAGCCTAGAGGGTCGTATGGGATAAGGTCCTAAGTGAAGTCCTAAAGCTAGGGCTAAACTTTTTTGGAAGTTTTCCTAGAATCAAGGCTCAAAGGTGCAAAAGAGTCCTAAAGACAGTTGCCAAAGACTACCCTATATAAGAAGACATTGCATGTAGATTTGATAGCTAGAAGTGTCAGGCAGAGATGCCCACTTAGCCCACTTTTGATTGCGATTGCTATTCGTCCTCTATTTTCCCTTTTGCGAGTCAAGGCATGCAATGGCAACACCACATGTTCCACACTAGGGTAGCATCAGGTGGCAGGGTTGGGATTTGTAGATGATAGAGTTGTTTTCCTATAGGTAGACAACACCAACATTACAACACATATTCCCTACTTGGGCTTACACTCCATGGCTACATGACTATATCTCAATTTGGAGAGATCTTACCTAGTGGACATTACTCCAGATGGCTTTGACATGATTTCTTTAGGGAGGTAAGACATTTCCCAAGGGCCACATTTTGAAACAACTTGGTTACCCACTCAAGGTTCGGATAAGTCATTCCTAGAAATTTGAATGGGTTTTTATTGGGAAAGCGTTAGGATTGTTTGATGGCATTGCTAAAAATGGCCTATGTCAAGACAATGGTAGGACCAGTCCGGGCCAAGGGCCAGGACGGACATGCAGTCAAGGGGGTCCCTATATTTAGAAGGCCAAGGGCCTATATAGGGCATGGATGGGTGGTGATGAGCATGTTCACTTCCCTTGCCCTTTCACTGGTATCAGAGCCAGGTTTCGATCCTGGGACCTGTGGGTTATGGGCCCACCACACTTCTCCAAGGGGGGAGTAATGTCAGGACAATGGTAGGACCAGTCCGGGCCAAGGGCCGGGACGAACATGCAGTCAAGGGGGTCCCTATATTTAGAAGGCCAAGGGCCTATGTAGGGCATGGCTGGGTGGTGATGAGCATGTTCAGATCCCCTGCCCTTTCAGCCTATCTTGCCTCTCCACTGTAGTTGGGCATATGATCATCTAAAGAGATTCTCATCTCTGTTCCATGACGTTTTTTCAGGGAAAAAGGAAAATCTAGTGCATGGATAGCTTGGCACTATGTACAATTGTCTATCATAAGAGAGGGATTGGGAGATAGACCTATAACACCACATTCATGCAAGAAGAGAAACACTATTGAAGCACATGTTAGACAAAGAGATTATTTGGTATGCAATTCTATGGTCCATGATTGAATTTGTTGTGGTGCACTTTCCTGGGACATGGGACATGACTACATGGAATAAACTATTTTTAATTGCACTTCTCAAGGTGAACTTTGATTCATGCCACATGCTTGTGCTTTTCTTGAAAGTAACATGCTCAAATTGTATGTGGATAGGAAGTATTTGATACACAGGGAATCCACTATGAGTAGAAAGAATTTTCTGGAGTCATGTTTTCAAGAAACTCCTTGCAACTTTACACTGCAACTTTACACTTTACATCTTTTTCCAAAATAGAGGACTCTTGAAAGAGCTGTGCTCGAAGGTGACACACTTCAAAAAGAGGCGACATACAGGCCAAGGGACGACACGAGGAGTAAGACACCTATCAAGAGCACACACGGATGGACGTGCACACACCAAGAGTGTCCAAGAAGGATAGTATCAGCTACAAGGGATCGCTCCCTCCCTGTCTCTCTCTCTCTCTCCCCACCCCTCTCTCCCTTTCTCTCTCCCCCACCCCTCTCTCTCGAGCTTATGGATTGAAGATAGTCCTGATCTCTCTTTTCTATGCATACCTCCAGAAGCCTCCTTTGCTACGTGGGATAAATTTCATGACACCTATCTCTTCCCTATGAATTCCTTCTCTACGCAAGTTTCTCCTCCACGAATTTTTCTCAACCAACTCGATTTTCTGCCCAAGCTATTTAGGCTGCCCGGACCATGCATGTATGGATGCATATATTTATATATAGATAAATAAATAAATTTATGCATAGATGTTTTCATGTATAGATGGATGGTTGGATGGACAAAGGTATGCATACATATATGGAAGAATAAGTATCTATTGTATCTCTCTCTCACTTTCGCAGCCACAAACACACACACACAACAAATTAGGCATGTATAGATGGACGGATGGATGGGTACTTGTATAGATGAATGGATGTATGTATATATGTTTGCATGGATGAATAAATCAATGCATCACTATAGGCCTATGGACATACATTGATGATCATGTCCAACCCTTTTGGCTCTAGGTGGTGGCATTCATAAATGTGTTGAAATACACAATGATATAGGCATCAATATGAGTGTCACTAAAACATTGATATAGTTGCCGGGGCATACAGACATTTAATGTGAAAAAAATATCAAAGGATAAAAGCATGTATTAGTGATGCCACTATTCCACTTTTAGGGAGTACCTCTTAGAGACTACTTTGGAAGGAAAAATATTTTCTTTTAAAGTAGAAGGTAATTTTAAAAGGGTAATGGTCTGTGGAGTCGTTTGAATATTAAATTTACACCAATTACTCTAGGGTTTGGTAGGTCACTTATTGCGGTGTCCTTCTCATCATGACGTTGATTTTTCTAGGGACCAATTGAAAATCCCTACGTGGGTGTTTGAGACTTCCTACATGCATGTCCTATTATTGCATTAGTCCTTCCCCTCCTTCTTTGCACAAGCATTCCCACTCTACTCGAGTTGCTCTATAGGCAATAGCCCTTCTCCTCCTTCTTTGTAGAGGCTGCACGATGAATTCACTTGGCCGTGCCTTGAAAAACACAATGATAGACCCTGCACTCGAAGATCAAATCCCTCCACGCAATGAGCTAGCATAGAGAAGTAGGCCCCTGCACACTCCCTCAAAAGTAGAGGTAAAGGGGATGCTTGGCAGCGTCAAGTATTCTGCATACATCAAAATCGAAGGAATCAACCAATTCGTAAAAAGGTACGCATGCATCTTGTTTGCATTTTGTTTTCCATTGAACATACAAGGGTTGCCAAGTTGGGCTTTGAACAAGCTATTAGCATGAGCACATGAGCCAGGTGGCTAGAGCTGGAAGCACAGAAGCTGGCTGACCAGCTCCATTTGTTAGCACATAAGCTTGGTTTCCATAGAGGAAAAGAATAAGATTCATGTGAAAAAAAACACGCATTTCTATTGGTCATCGAAGGGAGATAGAGGTAAATGGAGAAGCTAGGAGCTTGGCAACGCCGGCCAGCCGGTCATAATATGTTTTTTCCCTGCTGATTATAGCTTCATCAAGAAAGAACTATCTATTTGTGATGACACCTTTTCATCAATACTGACAATGCCTACAAGCAAGATATAGTCACACAAGGTGGTAGAGAAGCCAATGTATATTTAGTTGGCACTGGGCATGGTAGATGGAATCAATGCTAAAGAGGATCAGCTACTGTTGGGTGAGGTGAAAGTATCGTGGCATGGAAAAAAGGACATGTCGCTCAGAAATGAAGGATTTCGCTCTAGTTATAGTGGCTTTTACATTGAATTGGAGCAACTTAACAAGGAGTTGGAGGTTCACAAGAACTCACTGAATTTAGATCCATGAGAGGTTGACTGCAAGGAGGTAGAGGTCAACGCAATAACCAAAATGCTCCCTTGGCATGACATTACTCTCCCCTTGGAGAAGCGTTTTCATCCTTGAAAACAAGAGTGATGATACACTTATGTTTTCCACAATGAAACCCTTCAGGGATCCAATTGTTTGCTTGACCGGAACACGAATCACTACGAGGTTCAAGAAAACCAAGAGTAAGATCTTGATTTTCCACCTTGTTGTCCATTTGATACCATCTGGGTGTAACCTGTTTCTATCCAATCAGATTGTGTAGACTCCATTTGGAATGCACGTGAGCATGCTAAACGAGTTATCACCACAAATATGTACCCAAAAGAGTACTGCTTTTCACTTTCCATGAGATTAACTTGCTAACATAACTCATCAGCCAAGTTTAAGTCCTTGATTGCATCAGTAACTAGTGTTCAAGGTTCAGAACCTGAATTATACATGAAGAGACTAAAGCTAGTCCCAAACATGCTTTAACTTATAGTAAGAAAACTCCAAGTAGAACAATAAATGCATACTAATTGGATTGCTTCGTGCTAACATACGCACTTTGCATATCCTTTAGCACAAATTTACACTTTGTAATCTGCCTATCCCCTCGAATAACGGCGCACAGTACTAAGGTGTTTTTTCCCAACATTTTACAAACAGTCTTCCCAAAGGACCGGTAAACGGGGATCACAATATCGTACAACATGGCTGAGGAATCAACAATGTCATGAATAAACATCTATGGTTAAATTGAAAAATCCACAAGCACCCAAACCGAGCTATGACCTCTATTGGTGATTGGTAGACCCAAGATATACTTCACATAGAGTGAAACATGCTTCATAAGCAACTAATGTGATGAATATGCATGCCGCTCCAAATCAGCCTTTCCTAAACACTAGGGCCCATAACACCTAGTGTGCATGCATTTAGCAAAAAACAAATCCAAACCTATATATCCACATCTTTGCCAATACTTATGGCAAATGTGATGCTCCTAGCACACATGAAAGAGGAATGTAAATAGGTCTGAAAAGATACCAAATAATTTCTGTTGCAATCATAATAGAAGGTGAAACATTAATCACTTCTAAGGACAACAATGAAACCTTTTCGTAAAAAAAGTATAGCCTTGCTATATGCATAAACAAACATCCGTGAATGTTGTTTAGTAGCTCTTGTACGTTTAACAAGTCATTCTAAATATCCGACAATTTTTGGCCACTGAAATTGTTCCTGATACAATGTGGTGAGAACGGTCTAGAAAACGGATTCGACCAACACCTAGGGACTTGCCGTGACACAGAATTGAAATAGGGGGCGCCAATGTCAGTCCCAAAGACTCATATTCTCCACATGTGGAATATGTCTCATGTAAGGATGTCTAAAAAAAGAACATCCTTCAAGTACGCGATGTACTTGTGCGTGGAGATAACTGCAAACAGTCTACGATGGGAGTGAGAGGGATCCTCATTAGCCTTGCTCCACACTGGTTAAACCGAAATCCTTGAGTTCCTAGACCATGTTGCATCCCATGTGACAACATGTGCCAAACAAAAACCCTACAAGTGGATGAATACCTGTTGTGGCTCTTAAATGACCTTCTCATCTCTCTTAAGAGAAAAAATGGATGACCGTAGAGTTTATGCATCCTACATGGAAAAGAAAACAAAAAGAAACAAAACAAAATCCGATGTGTACCTGGAGGTTGATCATAGTGTTTACTTATGCGTAGTGAAAGTCCCTTACCTAAATTTCCCACGTGGAAAGGCCTGAAAGTATATAATGAGTTGCAAGTAGGACTGCATGAGATGGGTCTTACCCCAAAACTGTATTCGTATAGACACTCTTAGTGCTATAGATAAAATTAAAAGATCCACTCAAGTTCGAATCGTATTCACCACTTGGTCTTCTCTAGACCCAAAAATCCATAATCTTGGGTTTTTGTGAACAGTTGTGCTATCGGAAATGCTTGCTCCATCTATACACCGTAGTAGAGAGAAGCCTTTACGAGTTTAAGTCTTTCAAAAATTCAATGTGATCTTTACATTGAAGATATAGAGTGGGAAAATAATACCCAAAAAATCAGTAATGGCAAGACTCTTTACTTGTCCATGAAAATCAATGGGTACTAAACTGAAGAGACTTGGTCGATCTAGAATGCAATCACTGAGGGATTACAAAAAGATGGTGCTTAGCCATTCCAAAATAAGTGGCAATAGAGGACTCTTACCCCTTAATATTATCGTATTGACATAGAAAGATGTCAATGAAGGCACACCTAGCTAGTTTCATTTCACCTTTCCCACAAAGAAGTTGGAAAGAGAGAGAGAGAGAGAGAGAGAGAGAGAGAGAGAGAGAGAGAGAGAGATGGATGGATAGAGGAAAAACCCTTTATGCGAATGTGGTGTATGCCCCTTGCATATGATCTCGTGTAGACCATGTATGTGTCTTAGCTTATCCTATAAGCATACAACTACACGCCCTTGTAGAGAAAGGCTTTAGCTTATCCTATAACCGTACAAGTGTGTACTTGTACCACGCCCTTGTATAGAGAGGTACCATAAATCACATCTTGACTCATTTACCGTATATGTGATCGTGACTGTATCATGGTGTATATGTAGGCATGGTGCCAAGAAATAAACATAAACAATAAATGTTTTAAAATATCTACAGTTGACCTCATACTTGACAGAGTAGTTAGTGTGATAGCGGAAGCTGAAATAAGAATGAGATAGGATTATGTCAATCTTGGTGGCATGCAATGCACGTAGAGGTGTAAGCCCTTGGCGACATTGATGGTCTCTACCAATTGAGTCGATAGGTAAAGTGCCTTGCACTATTGGGCATGGATACATCAGAATTTTCCATTGTACGTAATGGCTCGAGTTAGAAGCCTTGTTTTCTCGCAAATTGTGTCAAAGCATTGTGTTTGGTACAATAGGCAAGCATTGGTAACGTAAACAAAAACTTAAAAGTATGTATCCTGGTTGCCTAGCCGTGACAAGTTGTATTGAGTTTGGCAAAACAAAACTCGCTACAAGATGGCTCAAAGCCATATATGTTATGGAAGAGAATGTTTTTGCATGCACCATATACCGTCACTTGTGATGTAAAAACCTACTATTAACATATTCTAAACCTTTGCAAAACAATTATCCCAAACATAACTTTTGCAATTTGGCCACCTGAAAGTCTACTATGGAAAGTCTCCTCTTTGCCACCTTGGTGGAGACCGGTTCGACAACTACCACCGCTGTAGATAGTTTGTGGGATGCACGAGAGGATCAACTCCGTAAGGTGATCCACTTGTGGAGTAAGCAATTGGATGTGAACCGCCAATTTGCAAAACCGATCTCCAAACGTTTGAAAGTCATGTCTTGTGATGTATTCTTTATCATCCGGTAAATTACTAGTGTCTCAGGAAGGAAGTTAAAAGTTAAAAATATGATTCTCAGAATGTTCCGTATTTAGAAAATCAAACGATTCATCCATGATAGATGTGTGTGGTGCTAGCAAAGAAAGGGAAGAATAGCAGAAGAATGTCTTGATTCCCAAAAGTATCACAACATTAGTATGCACCATTAAAGATTATATTTAGCCTTGCTAATTATATTTGTAATCTTAATCGAAGACAAAATTTCCTTCAATAGCAAGTCGTGCTTGAATTGGGAAAGAATTGAGCTCGAATCCCTTGGATCCATGGTTGTCCCTCTAGTAGTAGGTCATTACAATCGGGATGTGTTTCGACAAGCTTTTCATATAACCCTTCCCAAGAAGCTTCCTTTAAACAAAATTGATGTTCAATCCTTAAATATTACCACTCAAATGAGTGTGCAATTTCAAAGTTCTGCAACTTCAATGATTGGTGGCGTGTCGAAGGATGTGCCTAGATGCGCCACCTTGTCGGGGTCAGGTTTCAAGCTTGCTTCAAAGAATACCAAAGAAATTTAACAGCAGGCCAGGGGTGGTCACACACCCTTGAGAAGGTCAAGGGTCAAAAAAGTTGAAATTTTTTAGGCCGCCAAAGTGTGCAGAGGCTGCAACCTCAGCGATTGCGGCTGCTCAAACACCCCACAGGAAGGCAAACCCGCGAGAGGTCTCGCTGTGATGTCGTCTCGGTTGCGGCCCTATGATGTGAACGTCATGGCTCAACCTCGCACTCCATTCAAGACTACCCTTGCGGCGCTTGGTGGTGGTCGAGAACACACCTCCCCTTGCCTCAAGAGGCTCTGCACACAAAAATTGACCCTCCTTCATCTTCATGCCCGCCTAGCAAAAAGTGAATTCCACGGCTCCCTTACATGTACATGCAAAAAGTAGAAGACCATGCCCTTGCCTGGCTAACCTCATTGAGTAGTTCGTCTATGTCAAACTCAGTATTTTTAGGCGCACGAGATGGGCCTAGAGGCCCTTACTATGAAGCACTGGCTTGATATGGCAGTGGACCGTAGAGTTATGCGTACTGTTGCAGCTTGGCTTGGGTGTCTGATAGCTCTATCTCAAGCTCAAGGATTTTTCCGTGCAAAATATGAGGTGTCTCTCCTTGACTTGCAAGATCTTGCCCTTGGCTTGCCAATGTAAGGAGTGTGTCTGATTCTTCGGAAAGTAGAACTATGGTACATTTGCGGGGAGGCATTGGATTATTGGCATGACTTGCAGCCACTTTCTCTGCAATTCAACCATACCCAACGCCAAAGTTCTTGGGGCGGTCTGACCAATCCACGCGTCTCCCAAGGATGTCGTGAACATAATATTGTTTTTTAAAGTAGAGTGCCATTTGATTGTTGTTTGTCTTAACTCTCTCTCGATGTATGAATCTTGGTAGGAACACTCATGCGAGTCCTTTGTGCTGCAAATTTGATAGATTTACAGGAACTGATTCCTTGGCATTGCCGTTGATTCAAAATAAATGTTGACGTACAAAGTGGCTTGGACATAGTTTCTTGCACTCCTTAAGGGTGAGAGGTTCGCCTTGCAACAAGGACTCAATCTCTTCGATCCGTGCAATAGGTTCGAGATCTTCTCTTGACCATCACTCTCTCTCTCCTCTTTGTAGATGGCCTGTGCTTTTCCGTGGTTAAGTTCTTCTTCCATATCTGTAAATCAAGCGAACATGTCATCACGAGGAATATTTTTTGTAACGTTAACATGTTATCACTTTCAAATCTTCAAAGAAATAGATAGGATATCTTAATCTTGCATCAATAAAGAGATATAATATTTATCATCATGTCGTTAGAAAGAGATAAGATAATTTGATCAATTATATAATTTAGAAGCGCAACTAGAAAGACCATAAACAATTCACCACTTCAATGATCACTTGGTTGTAGACCAGAAATTGTTACAATGTCATAGCCCACTCTATGGGCATCGTTTAGACATAGGAAAGATCAAAAGCGTTAGATCGAGCTAAGGGATTAGTTGCTTTCCACTCTCAAGGTGAGTAAGTACATTGCCTAAAAAATCCCTTTTGTTTTTCTCTTGTGGCACTTCCATGCACTTCAAGAGCCGTTTACAAGTATGGCACATGGAGTACATATCCATGGATTTATTCTAGGGAGGGGGATTAGTAGATATGCATTCTAGGGTAGCCCATGGAAAATCTCTCTCACTCTGATTTCTAGTTTCTATTGGCAAGTTGCGGAGAGGAGAAAAGCATGCCGTTTTGGGGGTCTTTGTACATGACCCCCAATCCACAATGCCTGCATAGACCCCCTTCTGTCCAAAGTGAAGCATTCGCGGGAGTGAAGATCATTGTGAAGATACTCGTGCGCATGTAGATACTTTAAGGTTTGAAGAAGAGAGTTTAAGGTTTAGGGTTTAACTTGTAGATTTTGGATTAAGGGTTTAACTTTGTGTTTGTGTGTGCGTTTTTGCAGGTTCCAGGACATTTACAACTTCTTTTATTGCTCAAATAGGATGAATGTGAGTGCTGGAACCTCTAAATGCATATTAAATTTATTTAAATTAATTTGTATATTAATAAAAGAAAATTTCATGCTTTAAACTTTCAATGCTTTAAAAGAAATTATGGTTTGTGATGTGAAATTTCATTTTGAATTATGAAAAAAATTTGTTTTGGTTTATGAAAAAATCTTGTTTTGAAGAAATTTCATTTACATTGTAGGTTAAGTTTAGGTAAGGTTAGGTTAGGTTATCTTATACATTAGGTTAGGTTAAGTTAAGCTACAATAGGTTAGGTTATACATTAGGTTAGGTTATCTTATACGTTAGGTTAGGTTAAATTAAGCTACGTTAGGTTAGGTTAGGTAAGGTTAGGTTATCTTATATGTTAGGTGAGGTTAAGTTAAGCTACGTAAGGTTAAGCTACGTTAGGTTATGTTAGGTTAGATCAGGTTAAGCTACGTTCGGCAATACGGCAAGCCATAGAGCTTACCCACAGTGCATATTAAAAACAAAACAATGGTGATCCATTCGTCAATACGGAATCCATAATTCTTGCCCACAACGCATATGCATTGTGGGCAAGCTCTATGGCTTTTTGTATTGCCAACAACTCGCCTTTGTGTTGTTTATATGTCTGCGAGCGGTTTTTAAGTCCTCAAATAGCTAAGTGGCCCAGAAAATAACACAATGGTGAGACGTTTGGCAATACGGCAAGCCATAGAGCTTGCCCCCACAATGCATATGCATTGTGGGCAAGCTCTATGGCTTGACGTATTACCAAACGGCTCCCCATTGTGTTCTCTATATGTCTGTAAGCGCTTTTCAAATCCTAAAATAGCTAAGCGGCCCTAAAAACAACACAATGGCAAGCCTTTTGGCAATACGGCAAGCCATAGATCTTGCTTATAATGCATATGCATTGTGGGAAATCTTTATGGCTTGCCCTATTGCCAATCTCCATTGTGTTGTCTATATGTATGCGAGCAATTTTCAAGAGCTAAAATTTCCTCGTGTCCCTCAAAACAACACAATGGCGATCCGTTTTGGCAATACGACAAGCCATAAAGCTTGCCCACAAGGCATATGCATTGAGGGCAAGATCTATGGCTGGCCATATTACCAACAACTTGCCATTGTGTTGTTTTTATTTCCGCAAGCGGTTTTCAAGCAATAGACCGAGGTCCTAATCTCCCTGCACCTCTAGACTGAGGTGTGCGGTGATCGGGCCTAGCTAGAGAATGTGAGGTTGTTAGAGCTAGCAGCAAATAGTAAAAAAAACGCAATCGGAATTTAAAACTGTACATAGACTTCAAGAATGATAAGATATAGTCATTGACCAATAAAGACGAGATTATTACCCTGTGGTCCTAATCTTCGTGTACCTCTAGACCGAGGTGTATAGGGATCGGGCCTGGCTAGAGAATGTGAGGTTGTTAGAGCTAGTAGCAAATAGTTGAAAAAATGCAATCGGACTTCAAAAGTGCACGTAGACTTCAAGAACTTAATATTTATTCATTGACCAATGAAGTCGAGATTATTACCCTGTGGTCCTAATCTCCGTGCACCTCTAGACCGAGGTGTGCGGGGATCGGGCCTGGCTAGAGAATGTGAGGTTGTCATGTATTGTCATGTACTTAGTAGTGTGTATTTATAAAAACTAGAGTGTTTTAATTATTTGTTGCATCATTGATAGATAAAGTGTGGATGATAGGATGGTGTGTCGTTGTGCGCATTGAAAGCATCAGATGTTTCAAAAATGAAACATCTACGACTAGCACATATGCAATCACGGTCTCTTTCCGATATAGCAACTACAAGACCTGCGTTATTGATCTCATGGTCTCCCGGGGAGGTCACCTAGTAAAAATGTAACCTATCACGTGAGTTCAACAAAAGGGTATTTAAGTTTCTCGAAACTTACAGAAATATATACACAGAAGGGCATTATTTTCTCAAATTTGAAAGAACTTATAGATTTTAAAAGAAAAGGGTACATTATATTCCTAACAAAATTCACAGGTAAGGGGTTCTACAAACATGTCTTGAACGCACATGATATGGTAGTTTTACACATAGTGAACCCCCGAGCATGGTCTAGAGATTGAAGGTCAAACTACGCAAGTAGATATTGCTCCAACTTCATCCTAGAGAAGAGGATTCGCAAACAAGCAGCCATCAACTAAGTCCTCCCAACTAATACCTAATGCGGAATTTCAAGAAGTAGAGATGGAGCATATGTTATTCCTTGACATGGATTCCAACATAGAAGGGGACAACATTGAACGTAGTACTGTGGACCAACCTCAACCATCCCATTCATATCGATGACATGATAGAAACAATAAAGAGGGCGAGATGATGCAAAGTCTTGCATGCATGCCACTCTACACTGGTGCAAAAATCTCAGTTCTCCGTACCGCGTTGGCAATGCTTAATTTGTAGTCTACGGTTGGTTTCACGCCTCAATCAGACCACATAGCTTTTTAGGTAAATACATTGTATCCTAAGCATGATAAAGTGCAAATTACAGTTCATATAAAGTGATCAAAGGGCTCACTTGTTCATGTAACGACAGGTTGCTCAATGAGCAAATCTTGCTAGAAGGGAATCACATGCCCCCTACCCGTCTAGCCGCTAAAACGCTTTTTACTAATTTGGGCTTGGATTATCACAAAATACATGCATGTCCTAATGATTGTATACTTTTTTGCAATGAGTATGAAAACTTGGGACAGTGTCCCAATGGTGGATTGAACAGGTATAGGGAGGACACACAAGGAAAATGTATCCCTGCAAAGGTCCTTTGACACTTTCCTATCGTTCCAAGAATAAAGAGCATGTTCAGGTGCAAGTCCATAGCCACTTTTATGACATGGCACTCAAATACTAGATCGACAAATGATGTGATGTGGGTACCTGCTGACTCTCGTGCATGGAAGCACATAGAGGAAAGTTAGCCTACATTTAAGAACGAGCCTTGATGTATCCACTTTGGTATGGCAATGGACGTATCGGATCTTTGGTGCATCAAATCTCATAGAGGATGAAAGATTAACTAATGATTTTTTCTAGGAACTCTTTTGTAAAACTCTTTTATTAGTCTATATTACACTTTAGATTCATTCATTTGTGTGGCAGCTTCGTTGATTTTTTATTTGTATTGATTAAGAATTTCTTCTGTAAACTAACGTATTTTGTGGGTGTTGTTCATGTATGATTAGCCATGGCCGATGAGGATAAGCCATACTCTCCTAGTTTTAGTTTTCTTGCACTCCGGCCGGCATGTCACCTGAGCAGATGGGCTCGTTTTTGTCTCAGTTCACACCATAGCAGATCGTGATGGCAAAGTACCTTTGGGCAGCAGGTCCCTCTAGACCTACTATGTCCAACCCTACGTCCAAGACTACTATGGTCCCTACACCGAGAGGCCCCACACCTCAGTCTAGTGTGCCCGCTACGCTTAGGACTCGTGTGCCCCCTACACCGATGGGTGGTTCATCCTCAAGATGAGGTAGACTTCGTTCTGGAGGCGGTGGTTGCTGTGGTAGCGGTTCTATCCATGCGTCCACACCACTAAGAGAGCATCCACCACTCTCTTTAGTACATAGTTCACCGATTGGCACACCACGTACACCTTGGGGATCACACGAGCATGATGTTGGAGCTATATATGGCTCACTCTAGTGAACTTGGTCTCACCTATATATTTGTATCTTGTCCTCAATATGAATCAGCCTTTGGGAGCGTACATGGTGTGTCTCTTGTCTCGTCTCTCTCTCTTTCTCTCTACATCTCAACATGGTATCAGAGCAGTAACGATCACGCGCCGATTCAATTCATGGTGACACAACAGTATGTGTATGCGATTCGCATGTAAGATTCAAAATTGCTACAAATTTTATTTTTGAGCATTGATTCTTGTTAACTATGGTTGTTTTGTGTTAAGAAGAATATGATTAGTTTTATGTGGCATTTATTTCTAATCAATCTAATCGTTGATTATGTTTTCTTGTTGATAACACCCTGAACTTAATCTCAATTTTTCTTGTTGTTCTGCTCAAAATTTGGAGAAATGGGAAAAGCGTGATGGAGCATAGCGCAATGGCACTTTCCATCTAAAACTTTTTCGTCTCCTCGAGCTCTTAGATTTGAGTTCTAGGTTTGCGTCAATCGGAGTTCGCAGCAGAAAGTTATGCTGTTTTTACTGCAATTGAGCTTGACACAGCTTTCTTCGTCCTACTTTTTCGTGAAGCATCCGCGATCGTTTTTCTTATTTTGGCATTAAATTTTTTGAGAAGATTTAGCTTTTTGCTATTCGTATTGTGGCCGTCAATCTTGCTTCTCACGCCACTCTATTTTGAGGACTCGTTTATTATTAACGTCTCCTTTACCCTGCCTTTTTTGGGTGATGTGTCTCACATCTTTGGACGTTCCTTGAGCATCCTTCTTACATTTATCGTTGAAAGAACGCAGTACTCATATCTCTCTCATCCTCAATTGTGGCCTTCACCATATATGGTGTGCAAATTCTGCGATCTTATCTTGTACGTCTTCTCGCAACAAGATATGGCTATGAATATTCTCGTCAACGGCTTTCCTTCTAGCCAACGTTCTGTTCCTCCTTTCCAAGGTCAAGGATTTCTAGGCTGGAAAGCAAAGATGTTGTTAATTCTTGAAGGCGATGAACTCTCCAATGTTGTTCTTGGAAATCGTGTTTTTCCGCCTCAACCTGTTGATACGGATAATGATAACGTGCTTATCACTGAAGGACCTATATTTGAATATTGGAATGTTGCCTATACAGATTGGCAACGACGTGATAAAGCAGCTCGCTGTCGGTGATCTTGTTCCACAAAAGTAACTGATTACACTTCTCCTTGATATGGTGAAGGACTCTTCTTATGATAACATTGTTACTATTCTCTCTAATAAAGATGGTCTTGATTTCGACCAAGCTTGCACTCTCAACGTCAAGAATGTCGGAATGCTGGTCACGATACAGCTATGATTTCACAAGAGGAGACTGAGTCACAACAGATGGAACGTGCTTTTTATGCTCGAAGGAGTCCATTTCAACGAGGAAACCACAGAGGTGACCATCGCGGTAATATTTTCTCTCGTCTCAAATTTCCTAATAAGCAATGTTCTTACTGCAATAGAAATGGCCATACTGAAGATGATTGTTGGGCACGTGAATATGATGAAGAACAAAATATTACCACAAAACAACCACGTTTATCTAGAGACTCTTCTTCTTCTTGTTGTGAATATTGTGGACCATCTAATCATCCCACTCATATGTGCTATAAGTGTCGATTCGACACAGATCAGAATAGAGCATATGCTACTGAACATCAAAACAACACTGTACCAGAAACAAGCTACGTCCTATGTTCAGTTGCTCCAAACAGAATAATTCATGTACGTGATGGATCACTTTTTATTGTCGATTCTGGTGCTACAGGAAATATGACATATCAGTCTAAGTGGCTCCATAACTATCATCCACCGCCAGTTCAACATGTTGTTTATCTTGCTGATGATACTACTTGTCAAGTAAAGGGTATTGGAGACTTATATCTTGGTACCTTATCTTCTTCCACTCGAATTTTACGAGGAGTATTACATATACCAGATCTTCAACGTAATCTTCTTTCAGTTGCTAGACTTGTTGATCTTTGTCTCTTTGTTGGATTTGATCATACCAAATGCCGAATTGAGAAAGATGGACAGACTATAGCCACTGCTCCTCAAAACGGTAATTTGTTTGAACTCTCTCTCAACGATGTTGTAGCGAATATCGTCACTGCTCCAGGTGATCATGATTGCAAAGTATGGCATCACCGTTTTGTTCATGCTGATGTTTCAAAACTCCTTGATTTTCAACGTCATGATCTTGTTCATGGCATGGATCTTAAAGCCCATCCCCATATGGGAATTTGTGAATTTTGTGCTCTTGGGAAACACAATCGTAAACCCTTTCCTCTTTCAAATACTACTCATTCTCATGACATATTGGATCTTGTTCATACTGATATATGTGGACCTCTACCTTCTTCGAGATCACAATATCGCTACTTCAATACTTTCATTGATGATTTCTCAAGGTATACGACTGTATTTCTACTTAGACAAAAATCTGAAGCCTTATCTGTTTTCAAACAATTCCACAAGGCTGCGGAACTTCAAACTGGTCGTCGCCTTAAGAAGCTTCATAGTGACAATGGAGGAGAATATGTTTCTCGAGAGTTTGTGAGTTACTGTGCTGACAGTGGAATTCATCATGAACACACTATTCCATATTCGCCTCAACAGACTGATGTTGCTGAACGAAAGAATCACACTATTCCCAATGCTGTAAGATGTATGCTGATTCATTCTGGCTTATCTCATGTTTTCTGGGCTGAAGCTACTTTGACAGCAACATTTATTCAGAATCATCTTCCTACTACTGCACCCTCTCGTAAGATACCCATCACAGCATGGACAAGTGACATTCCTTCTGTATCTCATTTTCGAACCTTTGGGTGTATTGCTTATATTCATGTTCCCAAAGAAAAACGAAAAAAGCTTGCTGCTCCTGGTCTTAAAGTTATTTTTATTGGATATGCTGACACTTCCAAAGGCTACAAATTCTATGACCCTTCCTCCAAGAAAGTAATTGTGAATCGTGATGCTACTTTTAATGAACAGCTTATGGTAGGCTCATGGTCCATGGATGATTCTGATGATACTAAATCATTGCTTCAGGATTTTCCATTTCTTTCAGAAGATGAAACTCTTCCTATAGAGAAACTTTCCTCTTCACAAACATCCATTCCAAATGTTGCCAATGATGATATTTATATTTTTTTGATCTGCCTATTGATTTTGAACATGGCTCATGTCATGTTTATGATGACGATATTGCTGATAATGCTTTTTCTACTTCTGAAGATCCGTTACTTATGATGAAGCTATCTCTTCACCACAAAAGGAGCAATGGCAAGAGGCTATGGAAGCAGAGTACGATTCTCTTATCTCTAAAGGTACATGGATACTAACTAAATTACCTCCTAGGCGTACAGCTATTAAATGTAAGTGGGTGTATAAAACAAAAGTAAAGTCCGATGGATCTTTTGACAAGTTCAAGGCGCGTTTAGTTGCAAAAGGTTACTCCGAGGTAGCTGGTGTTGCTTATCAAGAGACGTTTTCACCACTTGTTCGCATTACAAGTGTTTGAGTTTTATTGGCATTTGCTGTTCAATTTGATTTAGAAGCTCATCAAATGGATGTGCGAACTGCTTTTCTTAATGGTGACTTGGAAGAGGAAATTTATATGGAACAACCAGAAGTGTTTGTTATTCCAGGTAAAGAAGACCTTGTTGCTCAACTCCATAAAGCACTATATGGTCTCAAACAAGCTTCGCGAGCCTGGTATACAAAATTTGATCTTTTTCTCACCTCTAAAGGATTCATCTCTTGCTCGTCAGACCCCAACTTATACATAAAACGCCAAGGTAGTGGTTTTGTGATTCTTGCTCTTTATGTGGATGATACCATCCTTGTTTCCAATGATTTGGGATTTCTTCAGCAAGTGAAAAAGTTATTGTCTTCTTCATTTGATATGGTGGATCTTGGAGAGATTCACTCTTGTCTTGGCATTCAAATCCAACGGAACCGTACAAAAGGTATTTTATTCCTTCGACAGTCAAAGTTTATTGCAGATACTATTAAAAAATTTGGTATGGAATCTGCACATTCAGCCAACACACCTTGTCTTGCGAGCTCTACGAAGAACACTTCTGACAATGCCGGTCAACTTGTCACAAATCAACCTTATGCTCACTTGATTGGATGTCTTCAGTTTGTTGGCATGAACACTCGTCCTGATATTCTGTTTGCTGCTAATTATCTTGGACAACATCTTGCATGTCCTTCTCTTAAGCATTGGTCTGCTGCAAAGCGTGTATTGAAATACTTGAAAGGCACTACAGATTTTGGTTTAGTCTATCGACGACAACTCACATCGGATTCTATGCAATTTCTCTCTCTTTTGGGTTACATAGATGCAAACTGGGCAAGCTCACATTTATCTATGCGATCTACTAGTGGAAATTGCTTCTTTATAAATGGTTGTCTTGTTTCTTGGACCAACAAGAAACAACGTTGTGTCGCAGTTTCTACGACTGAGTCAGAATATGTTGCGGCATCACTTGTAGCTCGTGAGTTGATTTGTCTTCGACAAATGCTGGTTGATATTGGTCACTCTCCTCTATCTAGCACACCCTTGCGGTGTGACAACCAAAGTGCTATTAGTCTTGCAAAAGACTATGTTCAACATAATAAGTCAAAGCACATTGTTGTCCATTATCATTATGTCAGGTATGAAGTACGCAAAGGAACCATTATGGTTGAACACTGTCCAAGTGACTAGATGATTGCAGACATTTTGACCAAAGGCCTCAATGAGTCACGTTTCATCCTCTTGCCCTGGGAGCTTGGAGTTGCTTCGGCCTCACTCTTTCTAGATTAGCTTCTTTGGTATTGTAATAGCTTTGTACATATGACATTGTAATCTTTTAGGTACCATGTACTATGCACACTCCACATTTGCACATTGTGATATCTAAGTCACTTGAAGATTTGTACATAGATGCACAATTCACTTTCACATCATCACCGCTGGTTCATATTTTCACATTGTATAGGGGCTTGGGTTTTTCCCTTGAACTCCCCAAGGGTTTTTTCATCCAAAGCTGGAGACCTTTGTTTGAGTGGGGGTGTTGGAGCTATATATGGCTCACTCTACTGAACTTGGTCTCACCTATATATTTGTATCTTGTCCTCAATATGAATCAATCTTTGGGAGAGTATATGGTGTGTCTCTTGTCTCGTCTCTCTCTCTTTCTCTCTACATCTCAACACATGATCTAGCAAGGTGTACAAGAGCAAGGATGGGGCTGTTGTGGCCGATAGGGTCAAAAAAGCCATGCGATAGAGGATTCGACAGCTCTATATGATTCAATTTTCTCACTCTATGTTGGAGGTTTGGCATAAACTCAATGTTGAAATAAAGAATTACATCGTCGAGGCTATTCACAAAGAGTACAGGCCGGCACAGGGGTACGATCTAGTCTCGGACCCCTGGATTTTAAGTGTGGAGAAGTCTACAATGTCACACCCTCGGTCAGAGGCGAGAGACGGCATTCCCAAGCCGGTATGGTTGGATGCAGAGGAGTGGGCAGGGTTTTCAAGAGAGACACAAGCAATCCTCATAGATTTCAGCAGGAGAGAGATGCAACCAGAGCATGTTTAGAGTCTGCTGAAGCATCACATCTTGGGAGTGGAGGCTACGATACGCTTCGACATGAGTTTGTAAGTATTATTCGTATGTTTTAAATTATGGAATATATATATATTATTTGAAGATTTATTTAATGATTAAACCATAATTTTGCAAGAAGTTACCCTAAAGCGTCTTCCGACACGCCAAGTGGAGAAGTATGGGCTTGTGGCCCTTTTGACCTAGCTACAGGAGGAGGGACATGACGTCGACTGGGAGGCATTACCATGAGGGTCTTCTCACTCAGTGATTGTTTGCATATGTACAGTTTTGCAGTGCTTATGTTTGTCATTTATGGTTATGTTTATGGTATGGCAATCATGTGATGGTTATGGTTGTGCAATGACGGTATGGTTGTTATGGTTATGGTACGACAACCAAGTTATGGTAATGGTTATGGTATGGAAAACAGGTTATGTTTATGGTTTTGCAGTTTTCGACTCATGTTTTAATTATGGTTATAAAATATTTATGCCTTTATGCCATGATCAAGCTTTTGATTTTGTGGTTATGTTTTCCTTACAAATTTGCTAATTTCCATACACTTGCTCTTTAGCGTCAGCTTGTAGGTGGAGTGCGGTTGCTTATGCACTCTTTGTTTGGGCAGAGAGGGTTGTTTTCTTTTGGTGTAGTACATGGAGGATCAGTTCCCAGTCGTCTCTGCCCAAAAAAATTTACAGGTTTGGTCGTCGGTACAGAGTACGGTAGAAGCGTCGGTATAGACCTCGGTAGAAGCACCGGAATATGCAATAGTATTATCGATGGTTATTTCATTGCGTATTTCGACACTCATTTCATCGTTTATTCTAACGCTTAATATAACGGTACTTATACCGACGTTACGATACCGACGTCTCTTCCAAGCCTATTTCAACGCTTTTTAGTTTTAAAAATAACTTTATTTTGTCGGTATTTGCATCGATTTTTGTGCACCGTGTTGTAGTGAAACTATGGCAATCTGAAGCTTTGTCTGTCTCAACAATCTCCTGAAGCTCTAGAACTGCTTTCAATCGAAACCGACGAAGATTTCTTATATAAGATATTTTTCAATCGAAAGATTTTTTGATTAAAAGCTTTTTCAATCGAAAAAAAATAAAACATCAATATGATGATTGTACGAGATTTCAGCATATAATGTCATTTTATACATATAATTATTTCGGTACAAGCGTATAAATTCAATGCAACGATACCAGTGAAATGCCCCTGGTTGGTGGACTGCCCCTGGAATGAGCCTCCCAACCTCCCTTTAAATAGCCCCCTGGGCCTCATTCCGTATCCACAGTTGCAACCCGCCCCTTGGGCCTGGTCCTTGACCACCGGGCATTGCCCTTGGCATGGCACGCTTTCCATTCAACATCCACTTTTTGAACAATCTGTTGTTTAAGTGCATCTTCTTTATCTTTAGAGAGCTAGAACATTGGCACTTGTTCCTCATCTCTGATTGGCACATGGAATTGAAAACTTTATGTTTGTCCTTCAGTTGGTTGTGTTTCTATTTTTGCAAAGGAGATTGATGGTATCTCTAGATTCAGCTGCTTAGATGTACCTGCCTCCTCCTGAGTTTCCACATTCCCTTCTCTCAGCATCTGATTGGCTTTTTAAAATTCTTCTATCTCTTTAAGCAACTGCAATTCCCTTTGCATGCGCATTAGGGTGAGGTCCCTTCTTTGTTCTTGTTCTAGCTTCAGCTCAAGTTCCAATTCTTTGTTTTTTCTTTCTAAAGTTTTGTAAACTTCATCAGTCCCCTTGAGTGAAGCTACTGTTGGACTTTCCCTTATTTGCTTTAGAAATGCCGCTTGGTCTTTGATTCTCGGCTTTCAATATTACAAAGAAGCATTTGCTACATTCAACTGTACATGGAGCTTTTGTACTGACTAAGTAGTGCCCATAAGTTCATTTGTCACTTCAATGAGCTGTTGCTCCTTACTTTTATAGGAATCCGATAACTGTGTGAGGAGTTTGCCTAGCTCTTCCATCTCCTTTTCTTACTTTTCCTTGACGTTTTCGTGTTCTTCTGCTTTGTTCTTGAGCTCTTTGATTTGTCCTTGAAGATTTTCAATGATCTTCATTCTGTCTTCAAGCTCGCATCAATCACTTGCTCAAGCTCTTGAGCTTTAGCACTGTGGCTAAGAGCTGCTGTTCACATTTTCTTAGTCATCAGGTGCATCTGCTTTGCATATTCATTGACTTGAGTGATAAATTTATCCGTTGATTCCCACTCTTCAAATTCTGCTTGAGGCTCTTTGGAAGGTCCAACCTCATCTTTGGTTGTTTCTGGTGGTTGTTCTTGATCGACTTCCTTCTCTTTCTTTAACCCATCTCCTTTTACTTCCCTAATTTCATCTAATTGGTTAGTTGATGAAGAGCTTGGACTAGGAAGCAGCTGATCCCCTTGTTCGGTATTGGGTTGAGGATAGTCTTGGAGACATCACCTCCCGTTCATGCTGTGTTTCAGTTGGTTTCCCAACTTCTGCTTGCTGTGGTTGTTGAGTAGTTGACACTTCTCTCGCTTTTCTTTGAGCTTCAACTAATACCTCTTATATCTTCAGGGCTTCAACTTTCGCATACATCCTTTCTAGCATGTCTTTAGGATCTTCTTGGATCTTCTTTGGTTCTAGGACCCTTAACTTCCCTTGGATTCCATAGATCTGAAGTCTCTCCTGCAGATTGTCGACTTCGTTCATAAGATTCCTTTTCTCTTTCAAACCTTCCTTTTTTTGTTGAGGTTCTTCTTGATGGGCGGCTACTGCCTTTCTTTGTATTTCTTCCCTTACTGCCCTTTTTTCTTCATTATCAAAACTTTCTTCACTCCTATGGGCTTCAGGTGAGCTTTCAGCCGACTCTTCATCGGACTCATAATTCCCTTTCTTGTTTGATCTTATGGCTCCTGGAGAGGGATGAGCATTCTCTAAGATTATCCATGTGTTCTTATCTTGGGCTGTCTTCTACATCACTATATAGTTGTATGGAGAGCGAGGTGTCATAGGGTTTTTGAGGGTCACCTAGAGCCACCGTCGATGACTGTTTGGGCTATTTGGACGTAGGAGTTGACTATTTGGGATATTTGGCAGTAGGAGTTGACTATTTGGGCTATTTGGTAGGAGTTGATTGTGAGGGCTGGTTGCTACGACAATGAAGGAGAAAGCACAAAAGATGAGGGAGGAGGGAGATGAAGAAATTGCAAGGAAGTTGTAAGATGAACTAGAGCATCAACACAAGGATTCCCAAGGTGTACAATAATGAGCAAAGCTACAGTGGGCCTTTGAGTGAGAGAGAGAGATAATCTGATGTGTCCAGATATGGAGAAGAGAAAGAAGATGTGACATGATCGTCAGTAGCCATGGGAACAAAAATCCTGGCCACCTTCCCCTCCTTCAACAAAGAGGAAGTAGAGGTTTATGCTATGGGACTTGTGCTCTTCATGAGATATGCAAATATAGGAAGAACACCAATCCCATGATCCTAAAGGCACCCTGCTCTTGTGAAGTCCACGAGATAATAGGCTAGGTTGCAAAAACTACCACACAAGTGGTGTTGGAGCTATATAGAGAGTCCACACTTATGCTATATAGAGCAAGGAGTCCCCATTATATCTGTGTAATCAGTGTGTGCTCTATACACACTTTGGGGTTTGCAGTTATGGAGTTCTCTCTCTCTTCTCCTTCGTCTCTGTTTGTCTACCTACGCTCTCTCCCTCCGTATCAACATGGTATCAGAGCAGGCCGATAAATTTATCTATTTATTTACAAGAGCTAAGTATCGATCCTCTTTTGATTTGATTTATTATACGCTTTATAATTGTATTGATTATAATATCTATGACTGGCTTTCTGTCTTCACTGTACGCAAGCTTTTTAAAGTCTACAGCTTGATGTGAGAAGAAGAACATGATTGATATTTACATCAACAGTCCGTGTCCGCTTGATATGTGTAAATGTTATACCAGCGCTATATAGTGCTTTCGGGAGTTTTCAGTAGCAAGCATAATAAACAAGACATTGTAGAAGCAGCTAGTAGAACCAGGCCGTGATGACCATAAACGCTAAAGCAGATAACAAAGAAGTAGTGCTATTTTGTTTTCCTTTGAAACATTGCGTGTAATAAACTTGAAGAGGCGAGATGCTGAGAGCAGGCAGCAGCGAGCGTATGCCTGAGGCCGGAGCATGCAGCTTTTAAATATGTTTTCTTATCTTTAACTCGGTTTGTTTGGTCTGCCTGAGGGAGGCAGAAAAGCTCTACGAGCTTGGAATTCAGAGTAAGCCTTGATTGGTAATCCCTCATGCGTGTTTGTGCAGAGAAAAGCCAGCCGGAGCTGTAGGTAGATCTCGTGCAAGATTGGTTTTCCCTAAGATCAGGGTCAGCAAAGGCTATAAGGCCTTGATTGGTAAGGCAGCCTCCTGGTGTTGTCTGATTTTGTCCATGCACTCTAGTGAATGATTCAACATCTCGTTATTTTGAGTAATGCCGACCAATGATAAAAATAACCAGCGCCGCTTTTTGGATGTATCGACTGCCGAAGCTGGCGCATCACCTGTCTTTGTGTCGAGCTTACTTTTAAAGTTAGAGTAACAATAAATCTTGCTATTATTATCAATAATAAAAGAATTGCGTACAGATACGGTAGATACAAACGACTTGAGTTGCATGCCTGCTGACATAAAAGGCTTTTCTTGCGTCTATGTAGCTGTAAATTGTGCAAAGAATCTTCCTTGGCTATCAATGTTGTGGCAGGGTTGAAGAACACGGAAGCATGTCGCTTCTGCGAGCGAGTCTCCCAACATAATTTTTCCTTCCTCATCACTAGGGCCTTGTAGCCACCTCGACCTTGCCATATTGAGATTGTATGCTTGGACATCAGAACTTCTAATTTGTTGCTATAAAACTCGTTGCAATATTTTGTCATAAATAGTTCACGTAATTTTATGATTGTCTTATGGGATCGTATACTAACGTGTGTGATGGTTTTCATCTGAATCATTGATGTAGAGATGACACGATTTACCAAGCCATTATCTATTGACTAATCATTGTCTTGAGGTTTTGTAGATTTTGCACAAAACTAGCGTCTCTGATGCCATGGCACGTAAAGCCATGATGATTGCTATTTCAAAGTTATTCTGAGCATCTCCAATGCCATGGTGAATATTGTAATGCCATGGTATGTAAAGCCATGATGATGAAAACTGTCAGCTGTTGAGAGCTTGGGGGCCCCAATCATGGTATATAAAGCCATGATGATGAATACTATTTTCCAGTCTTTATTTGATTTGAAGAAAAACATCTCTGTTGCCATGGTATGTAAAGCCATGATGATTGCTATTTCGAAGTTTTTCTCAATGTCTCTAATGCCGTGGTGAATACCGTGAAGCCATGGTACGTAAAGCCATGATGATGTTTACTATTTTACAGCTTTTATTTGATTTGAACAAAACGTCTTTGATGTAATGGTACATAAAACCATGATTGCTATTTCAAAGCTTTTCTGAGCGTCTCTTATGCCATGGTAAATACTGTGATGCCATGGTACGTAAAGCCATGATGATGCCATGGTGAATATCGTGATGCCATGGTATGTAAAGCCATGATGATATTCTCGGTGATACCATGATATTGTTTCGTTGATACCATGGTTATTCTCGGTGATGCCATGATGATGTTTCGTTGATACCATGGTTATTCTCGGTGATGCCATGATGTTGTTTCGTTGATACAATGATTATTCTCGGTGATATCATGATGCTTTTCGTTGATACCATGATCATTTATTCATTTTTATTGATATAATGATGATATTTTGTTAATACTTTGATGGTATTCATTGATCACTACATTGATAAATGTTGTTTTATGTAGTATATACACATATCATTTGTATCACGTAATCACACATTTTGTACTTTTACGTTTATACTTTATGTACCATATGTTGTCGTGCGTATATATGTCGTCAAAAGAGTGGCATCGCGAACCATCTCTTATGGCATTGTGAACGTAATTATTTCATTAACGATGCTAATAATTTTCATGACATGTTTTTTTTTGGAGTCTATGATCTATGTAGGATTGATCAAAGATTTGATTTTATGAAGACAAACTTGGTGACAATAAAAGATTTCTGAAGATATTTTTGGTGATGCCATATTGATGACAACATGAAGACATGTTTGGTGATGCGATATTGATGACAAGCTACACAGCAGATTCACGGAGACACTTTTGATTACAAGCTAATCGATAGCTTTTACACCTCTTTATTGAACCTTTGTATTCATTATTGTATTGATAGGATAGGAGTAATGTAACTCCTCATAAAACATTCATTGTAAAAGGAGTGATGTAGCTCCTCGTAAACATTTGTATATTCAATGATTTTTATAATATAACGGTGGGTGTATATAGAGCTGTGGGTTTTTCCCTTGATCCCCCAAGGGTTTTTTCATCCACAGTTAGGGACCCTTATTTGAGCGGGGGTGTTGAGCTTATATGTGAAGCTACTCAATATATGGCTTCTCTATATATGGCACCCAGGTCCCCTCTATATATACATCATCTCATGTGTGTATTCTATACACTTTGGGGTTCTACTTCTGTGCTCTCTCCTTCTCTCTCAACAATTTTTGCACTACTAGACACCCCAATTTTCTTGCTCGCAAAGCCTTTTCAAATCACCCGTGACTCCTAACAAGGCAAAATGCACACAATTTGTATCATACACAGGAAATTGTATTTCTAAATTTTTCTACTTTGTGCACCCAACCAACGAAGCGACTGATAGTATCTTCATGCAAGATACAAAACATAAATGACAATCATAATTACTTTGAACTTACAAGAATGAAGATAAGAATAAAATTTCACAGTATTAAGACAATAAGGCAGAAGTTTCTCATCAAATTTTGATTACATATTACTAAGGAGGTCATGAATGGCCTCTCTCTTGGTATCAATAAGTACATTGTTGTCTCTGAATCCACTATGGCTATGGGTTCTTCTACACCTGTAGATAGAGATAGGATGTCAGTCAACAACATGTAATCCTCAAATTTTCAAGTGAAAGTGCATAGTTCGGCTTCGTGGCTAACTAGGATACACTTGTTGGCATTTAGGATGAGGGGGTCATCGCACCGGTTTGCACTTAGTTCCTTGCATTCTTGTTGGCATTTAGGGTGAGGGGGTTACAGGCTAGCACTTAGTGCCTTGCACACTGCAAGCTGCAATTTGTGCCATGATAAATAGTGGCTCATCCTCCCTTAGGCCTATTCTCTTTCAGACGTCATAAAAAAACAAGTACTCGCACCCATCGACTACCACTAGAAGGAGCAGTCGTACATCAAACTTGGAAACGCTCTGAAGGACTTCATCTACTTCAAGTGTTTCTTCAGCTTTTTTTGGTGTGGGAGAGCAAACACGCAAGAAAAATGACTTAAAAGTGATTTTTATACTTTAAGCCCATCATAAATCAGTGAAAAAAAAACCTCCTTTTCTAGAATTTCACAACCAATTTAATATTTGATTTAGAACCACTAAGCTAAGATTTTAAGACTAAGTACCAAAATACAAAAGTCAACATTTATATTACCAAAGATGGTTACATTGTAAAGGGTTAAGGCAAATCAACCCCTCGCTCATATTGTGAGGCATCTCCTCAGTGTGCAGAATGTGCTGGTAAGAATTGCATATGTCATAAGACTAAGCAACTGTCACTACCAAGGAAAGATTGTGATAATGGATGAGATTATAGCGACCGTGATCAACACTTTTTGCATGCTCAATGCAAAATGCATGGAGAAGTGGGTGGACATATGGATGGAGGCAAAGAAAGAGAGGGAGAGGGAAAGAGAGGTATATAGAGACAAGAGCATGGGGGAAGTTGAGCATTGACATTCCCTCATGAAGTAGCTAGTTTTTCCCATCTCATTCGGCAAAAAGTGGATACATGCTCGTATGCTTAAGGCCAAGGAAAATAGCCAAGAAATATCAATAAGAGAATGGGAATATGCAAGGGAATTTCTCCCCAAGGTATATACCTCCATCCATATCTTTGCTTATGTTATGTAATATGTTCAAGGTATACGTCTTTTGTTAAGTTCACTCTTTTTCAAATGATATGTTTAAACATATTTTGTTTGAATATATGTATATATAGTGTCTTTCATTCAGGGCACTCATCGCTCGACGCTCGATGGGTAAAATCTTCACTATCAATCTTGCCGACGGATGAACTAAGTGTGAACAAGGGGGGGGGGGGGGGGGGGGGGGGGGGGGGAGTTAACTAGGAGTGAACTAGGGTTAAACTAAGGAGGGGTGTGAACGAGGTTTATCTACGTAGAGTGCACCCCCCATGGCATGATGTGCATGACAGTACGATGGTAAACCCTTTTCCATGCCACATGGGGATCATTGGTTCGATTCCCTCCCAAGGGGTGGACGGTGTACTGCACACTTGTTCCCCCGCCCCTAGTTTATCCCTAGTTCACCACTCTATGTGGTCCCATGGCTATCATTTCCAAATAGAAGGATGGGATGAGCATCAAAAAACTATGGATTGTGGCATCATGGTGGGAAACTTTGATACAACGACCAGTGAGGCATAGTACTATTAGACCATTGAGATGATTCTCAAGATGTATTTTTTTCCTTTACAAATGTATCTATTCAAATATATATGGTTCTAGAATGTCTCCATAAGATATGCACATGGGCTTTACATGGTAGAGTCGGAATTCTACCATAAGGGGAAGTATGATAACTTAGTACTTCCAAAACATTGTAAGTACTAGGTATGTTTCCTATCTGACTCAGCAGTATGGGAAAGTCATAATTATGTCGGGGCATCATGGTGCGGCATAGTCTAGTCACGGTTTCACTAGTGCAGGGATACTAGCCATTTAATCAATTTTTACTATAAAAATTGAATGGTAAGTGGGAGATTTGACTACCAAAAGCTGTGCCATGTTTTTAGAAAAGACTGGAGTCTTTTCCAAAAATTTTATAGCTAATCCCACCTGAGAGGGGGTGCTCGTAGCTTGCCTTGGGCATCAGTATGGCTTGTTGTAGTGCCTATACATTGGTAGGGAGTGCTCAGTTTTCAATGATGTGTGTTGCGTCTACTACCGCAAGGAAATACATACCTACTATACAGAGTGGTGCAAGCTTTTCATCACGATATTCATAAGATCTTCTCTCTCGTTTACGGGAAGAAGAAGAAGAATAAGGATACTCTCTCTCTCTACTTGCTTACTATCTCCTCTCTCTCTCTCTCTCTCTCTCTCTCTCTCTCTCTCTCTCTCTCTCTCTATCTATCTCTCTCTCTCTCTATCTCTCGTTCAACTTGTTCTGCTGCGCTCCATCCCAACCATGGCCCCTCAATGGCTACATCCTCCCTAGCCCTGTTCCTAGCACATGGTATGAGAGCTTCGATGCTCCTTCGGCGCTGTTCTCGAGACGCCCACATGCGGTGCCTCTACAACTACTAGTTTCATATCCAAACGCAGTTGCAAGAAGGTTTGCAGACGCAGAGAATCGGAAGCGACAGGAGCATGTGCCTGCAGGCCTCTCAAGACTCTCCCGGTTTGGTACGCAGGCACAGCACAGCGTCTCAAAACGTAGGAGCTCCTAGGTGTGGTTCCTTGGCAGCTGCCTTTCAAAACGCTGCCTTTTGTTGCACTGTCTAGAGCAGAGCCCGGTTGTGGCTGCAATGGCGAGCTTGCATATCAAAATGCCATCGCGCTGTTCTACCGATTTGACTGCTACAGTGTTTGTTTTTTTTTTAATTTGCTACCTTCTTTGGTAATAAGCCTCAAATTAAGAGGTCATTCACACCCATGGTGCTCAGCAGTGATAATCAGATAGTGATAATCGGCAAAGAGGTGGTCTTTAGTGCAAATCAAAACACCTACTACTACAACATGGATGATTTTCTAAGGGATGAGCATCATGCAGCGTTCGATACATCTGAAAAGAAACCGTCTAATGATGATGGTAAGAATATTGATGTTGAATTGGATCAATCGGTGAATAACTTGGCTTTGGATAGTGATGCCAAAGAAGAGCAAGTAGGTAAATCCAAATTCATAGTTTATGTGATAAGAAATCCCCCAATGACTTTTTCAACACTTTGTTTTGAGTTTTTGGTACGTCAACAAATGCTACACCATAAAGATCTCCTTCGAGGTCGCAATACAAATTTTCACAACTTAGTTTACCAATTCTGTGTTATACTCTTGTTTTGTCATGAACTTTCCAGTCAAAGCTTTTTCTTTTACATTGTTAGTTATTGTCATGCTTGTCAGCTTTCATCATATCAAAATTTGTACGGGATATAGACACTGCTATCCATAAATGGTAAGACCTCCCATTTTTTCAGTTCTCAGCCTGTTGTTATCACTTTTCATGAGGTTATTGGGTACACCTTAAACCCAAGGTTTGGCATTGAACCAAAAACTCCATCTACTGGTAGCTAACTTTTTGACCTACACCCTATCTGTTCAAGGGGGGGTTTTACTATAATAGCACCAGGTTATGGATACACCAGAAATCCTTGGTTGTGAGAGAACCTAAAACTCACGGTTGCTGAGTATACCAAAAACTCGAGGTATCATGAGAGGGTTTTTCTATTTCGGGCTTGAGGGGGGGATTGTTGGGTTCAAGCCCTTGTCGGTCATCTACTCGTGGGAAACTCCCTTAGAGCATGCAGAGGAGAGTTCAGTTACGAGTTGAGTTGTTTTTGCATGGCTACCTAAAAGCCTCTTACATATGTAAAGTTTCACATAAGTAAATATAGAGCGTTATTTTTCTACTGTCTCTCTCTCTCTCTCTCTCTCTCTCTCTCTCTCTCTCGTTCAACTTGTTCTGTTGCGCTCCCTCCAAACCATGGCCCCTCATTGGCTACATCCTCCCTAGCCCTATTCCTAATAGCCATCATCATCTCTCTCTCTTTATGTCGTTTTTCTAAGTAGACACCCTCTCGGTGATTGTTTTTCATATACGAGTGTATGTATGGATTTTTTGAGTGCATATGAAGTTGCCCCATAATTATTTTATCATGTTTAATACATTGATTTATGCACACAATGTGTTTATGATCACGTACGTGCATAAAAAGTGCTTTTAGTTTCACGTCATAGAAGTGGTAGGAACACTATTTTGGTCATAACTCACAAACCATTATGAATCAACCCAAACCCTTTAAACCAAAGATAAACCACATCATTTAGAAGAGTTTATCTCTTGGTGTCACGTGAAAATCACGCACAAACTAAGAGATATGGTAAAAAATCAGCTTGTTGCTGCCCACTGCACGGTCAAATTTTTGGACCCTAGGCTCCTTGGAGAACCATTATATAGATTCACCGAATGGGAAAACCCACTCAGCCAATTGAAAATCTTGATTAAAATTGATGATCAATGTATTTAGGTCTTCGTTATCACCTTGGGCATGCGAGTTATTAGTCCTTCCATAACCGGGTTTACCTACGCGTGTCAGGGTGCTACGAAGGGGGAGTACCATATGACCTCGTGAGTTAACCGAGCCGTTCATGTATGATTTATGGTTTATTTTGGTGATTTGATTTCAAGTATGAGATGTCCATAAACTCATGTGAGGGTATATGGTTAGTCAACACGAACCACATAGGCATATATGAATAAAGGGGCTTTCTTTTTGTGCTACCATTTGTTGTGTGAGTGTCTAATTGGCAAAGTGCTCTGATAGAGTGTTAGTCTATATTATGGAGTTGAGATTTATGCATTCGTTTGAGGTCAAACACTTTCATTTTCATCTTATGTATGCTCTTGAAAATGGTTAAAGTTGTTTTTTGCATACGTGTGAAGTTATGGTTTATGGTCGACCTATGGGTCGGAGCAGTTTTAAAAAATGAACCCTTACGTTGACCATGAACCATAACTTCACACATATGCAAAAAATAATTCAATTTCTGGGTGGGGAGAGAGAGAGAGAGAGAGAGAGAGAGAGAGAGAGAGAGAGAGAGAGAGAGAGAGAGAGTTAAGCCCTTCATAGGTGAGAAAGAGATAGAGAGAGATGATGAGATTGGTGAGCTTGCCAAGTAACAATGTTTTGGCACCAAGGTGTGTTTGTTACCATATACATGTGGTAGTGATGTGTATGAACACACTTAGGACCGTTGGGGAATTTTTTTCCCTCACTAGCAGGTTTTTCCTCCCGTGCATTGTATATATGCCTTCCACTTCCTTCGTCTTCTCCAAGCTGTGCTCGTTTCCCTGTAACCCTCATTCCAATAATTGTTTGGTATCAGAGCAAGTTGCGTCCTCTCAAAATTAAGATACACATGCTCATGCTTTGATTGCGTTGTCTGTGAAGTGCACTATTACTCCTCATATTTGTTCAACAAAATATGCAAGACAGACATGGGATATTCTGATTGGTCTTTATGCAAGTCGCAATGAGGCAAAAACTGCATTGTTGTGTAAAGAGTTGGAGTCAAAGATCATGCATGAGGAAGATGACATGGACACCTTTTCTTGATGGTGTCAAGGATGTAAACGAGCAACTTATTTGTGCTGGTGAATGTAATTTCTGACAGTTCCCTTCTGCAGATTGTTCTTGATGCTTTGCCAGATTCTTACCAGACTTTTGCTAGTACTTGGAGACTTATGATCCAAGGAAATCCTGAATTTTTCAAGTTTGATACATTATGCACATTGTTGTTGCAAGAGTCACTTTCCAAAAACAGCGTGCAATTGAATAGTCTTTTATTGATGCTCAAAGAAAATGTGGTAACAAAAATCTAACCACTTCTCATGGTTCTTCTGTGAGTGGAAAATATTTTGTTCCTAGTGCTTCTCCTGGCAGCACTTCGTCTGGGGATTTTGGTGATAAGGGCAAAAAGAAGATGCGTTGCCATTATTGTAAAGCTAATGATCACTTGATCAAGCAATGTATGAAACTGAAGGCAAAGACGCTAAGAAGAAAGAGGTTGGATCAACTACAAGGTCCAATACAAGTGCAGCTATTGTAGAGTCCTATGTGAAAGGAGATTGTGATGCTGATGTAGATGTGGAGTGGGCTTTTAGTGGACTTATTATCCTTATGTCCATGATGGATGCATGTCAATTGATACAGATTCACATGTGTGATATTTTGACACTCGTGCTACAAAGCACATTACCTCACATTGTGATTTGTTTACCTCTCTCAAGTCTGTCCCTCATGGGAATTCTGTCACTTGTGCCAACAATGCCTCTTATCCAATTCAAGTAGTTGGAAAGATTGACTGCAAATGGCATCTCTTTCGCACGTGTTGATGCATTGTATGTACCTGGGATCAAGAATAATCTTTTGTCTATATCTTCACTTGCTAGACTTCGACTTGTAGTCAAATTTGTGGATGACAGATGTACATTACATGATCTCAGTCTCAGTGATGAAATTGTTGCATCTGGCATTTTATGCCATGGGCTGCATAAGCTCATTTTGTATGCACATTTGGGCATCTGAATTTTTCCATTTTGCCGCGTTTATAAAAATCTGATATAATTGCTTCTTTGCCGCCTCTTGAAGCACCTATCAAATATGTTTGTGAAGGTTGTATTTGGGTAAGATGTAGCGTTCGAAGCTTCCAAAGGATGGTTCAGTTAGGGCCACATGCAGGTTGCAGCTTGTGCATAGTGATGTTTTGTGGGCCCATGCAAACTCCATCCTTGGGCAATTACCTTTACTTCGTAACTTCCATTGAAGATTACTCTAGGCATGCATGGGTGTATCCACTTAAGGTGAAGCCCGAAGTGTTTTTGTGCTTCAAGCAATTTCTGGCTATGGCTGAAAATGTCTTGAGATGTACTATGGGCGCCCTTCGTTCCAATCGAGGGGGGGGGGGGGGTAAATGTCTCATGAAATAAATGCATTTCTGGCTAGTCATGGAATAAAATACCAATGTACAATTCGGTATACACCTCAGCAAAATGGTGTTGTTGAGAGAAAAAATAGATCACTACAAAAATGGCATGATGTATGGTCAAAAGGCAAGCTTTACCACATTCATTTTGGGTTGAGGCTATTATGTGTGCCACTTATGTACTTTATAGGTGTCGTGCAAAGCTTTCTAGTCTATGACTCTATATGAAGCATGGCATGATAGAAAGTTTTCTATTGAGCACATGCATGTTTTTAGCTATTTGGCATATGCATTGGTGCCACAAACACAACACAAAAAATTTGATGATAAGGATATCAAATGTAATTTTGTTGGTTATAGTGTTGAAAGAAAACGTTACAGTTTGTATCATCCAAACACAATGTGTATCTTGGTTTCACAGGATGTTGTGTTTGTGGAAAATTCTGTTCAGCCTTTGCTGTCATGTACTAGAGACAGTAACGTAAGCTCATAGGACATTTATGGCACTTTGTTGCCTCTTTTCAGTGGTGAAAGTTTGAATGTAAATTCGAATGAGACAAATGTACAACCTATGGGGATTTCTGAAAATGTTACAGATCAGCCTAGTGCTGATGTAGATGTACATGATGTACTTGATGAGGAAAGGGTTGAGAATGAGCAGGCTAGAGGTATGCCAAAATTGCTGGTGCATACGTTGTGTGACAGTAAATTGGATGCACCTTTGTCTAGTCGTACTCATTTAGGTTCTTGCCATGCATCAGATTGTTATACTTTGGCTGTGTCTAGCTTATGTGATGTTGAGGAACCTCTGTCTTTTGATGAAGCACAGAATATTGGATGGATGCCATGTAATCTGAATATAATGCACTTATAGAAAATGACACTGCATGAACTTTATTTGATTTGCATCCTCGAAAAACGGCCATTGGTATGAAGTAGGTTTACAAGTTGAAATGCAAGCTGGATGGTGAGATTGATCGCTATAATGCTCGACTTGTTGCAAAGGGTTATGCACAACAAAAAGACATAGATTATGAAGATACCTTTGTGCCCACTTGTTGTATGACTACTGTGCATTTTGTATGTGCATTGGCAGCTCATTTTGATTGGGATTTACATCATTCAAACATTGTTACTGCTTTCTTTAATGGTGACATATTTGAGTAAGTTTATATAGCACAACCTCACAGTTTTGTCAAGAAATAACAAGAGGATAAAGTGTGCAAATGTAAGAAAGCTTTCTATGGGTTGAAGCAATCTCCTCGTGCTTGGTATGAGAAAGCTGATACTCATTTGGTCAAACGAGGCTTTTGTTAACAGTCCAACAAAAAGCTCTCATTGTCGTTCTCTATGTGGATGATTTGCTGATCACTGGACCAAGTGAAAGACATATTGCTGAACTTAAGGCTGATTATAATGCTACTTTTAAGATGAAAGATGTGGGGCTGTTGCATCATTACTTGGGCATACAGTTTCATCAATGTGATAGTGGTATTGCCGGTCGATCCTTACATAGTGTCCGATGCTCTGCTAGTTATTTTGTCATACTTTTTTTTGATATTATGGTATACCCAGATTTTTGTCATTGCATTAATATATGGTGGCCTGTTTCATTTAGATGGGGCATTTAAAGATTCTCTATTGTCATGCTCTCATGTCTCTGTGCACTCTATTTCACCCTCCACTATACTCTCTCTCTCTCTCTCTCTCTCTCTCTCTCTCTCTCTCTCTCTCTCTCTCTCTCTCTCTCTCTCTCTCTCTCTCTCTCTCTCTCTCTCTCTCTCTCGCAATGTTGTGTACACATATATTCACCCTCCATAATAATATATTTTTCCTTGAGTACTCTTTCATTCATAACACCCATTCAAGGCTAGCACTAGTTGCTAGGTGCCTCTGGATGCAGTTAGGCTCCCATGCTTGGTCGGTGCTGAGAACTCCTCCCTTATGAAAACTCCTTCCCTATGAAAACGCTTCCGCAACTCTGATGTATATTGAAAATTTTATAAAGATATAAATTGTATATTTTGTTCATAGACCCCTCGGGAGGGTATCTCTCACTTGGTATCAGATCCAATGCTTAAGGTTAAGGAAATAGCCTAAAGCCTAGTCAGGTTAGTTATGCATCATGCACGCATTCTTGAATGATGTTCGGGAAAGAATATTGTATTCATGATGCATCTATGAGTGACATTGATTGGTTTATTTACTTGACTTGTCTTCTTATATGGGATTATGTGGTCTCGAGTTATGATGAAGTGATTGAAGGTTTCAACACGTGTATCAAAAATTTCTTTGAATGCTTGTTTTAGTAATGACTCTTGAGGTGACTTCTAACGTCTCATAACTAGCTAGATCTTGTCATTCAATTGGGTATAAATGACTATCCATTCCTTAGAAAATTATGGTTGAAATTTTTTCCTCCCGCCCACCCTTTTTTACTTATAGTGCGGGAAGATTAATCTAATGTATTGTTAATAATGTTCTGGATTTGACATGATGCAGTAATAGATCATGCTTCCTAGAGGAAATGGAGTACCTGCGTACCTCAACCGAGTATCATTGATTGTGACATCGATGCTATGCTTGAAAAGTCACAACTTGGGAACTTTAGCGGAGAAGGCAAAGATGTAGGCAAGGTTCTTGAGGACTGGATTGAGCGCATGGATTATTACTTTGATTTAGCTCATTCATCCACGGAGAACAAGGCTATCATTTCTAAGTTTAGAATTGAAAAGATGGCCAAGCGTTGGTGGAGAGACCATTGTACTGAGAATAATGTCAACCCTAATGCAACAACTTGAGATTATAGCAAGACTCTACTAAAGAAGAATTATCAGAACAAAGTGTATCATTCAAACCGTATAAATGAGTTTCTTGATTGTACTCAGGGAACCAGAGATTTGGAATCATAGTATCAATATTTTGACCCTTGTCAAATATGCTCCAGTCGAAATGACTCAGGAAGTCAAAGTGGCACGATTCGTGTCAGGCCTCCATAATCCTTTGAAGACTAGACTTCAGACTTTATGCATTTTTCAGATGTTCTTGATGCGGGTAAACCGATTGAGCTCAAAATATCAAATGGTAATAAAAGACCTCGACCAGAGGATGAGTCTAGATGTTCATATTCTCATACTGGAGAAGCCATATTACGTAGGAGCGTAATAAGAGATCACCTTTGCTTCAATTGTTTTGAGTCTGACCATGCGTCTCGAGATTGTTCGCTTAATGATCCAGAAAATTATGAACTTGCAAGACAAAATGATGCTCAAAGTACGGATACTAACAAAAACCTTAGATATTCACAGTCTGGGTCTAATACAAACCAGAGACCACCACAAAACCAAGGGAATTTCAGACCTGGGAATCCAATCTTTACAAGAAATGGACAATTAAATTGACCAACTTGTTCACGAGGAGATCAACAACCTCAAGGAGGAACCCAAGCCAATAGAACTCAAAATGCTTGAGGTGGAGGAAATCCATCAAATGTTTGTACCCATGCAGCTACTACAGATGAAGCAGAAATTCAAGAACTTTCGGTGCCTTTTGGACTTCTTAATGCTCCAACATTATTCAATGTTGTGGCAGAAATCTCTCAGGACACGATCATAATTGAGAACTAAAACAGTCAATTTAGCCTATATTTTAGACTTACTCATTTGTTATTCATGTCGAGGTGAGGACACCTCAAAGTTTTCAAGTGTGGGAGGATGTAAGATCCCCAACTTTTGGGTCTCTTTTGAAAAATAAGAAAAATAGATTCTAATGTCCGTTTTGCCAAATTTTGATTTAAGATGCTTGATTGGCAGTATTCTAAGGTTCTAAAGTAAAAAGCAAGGTCATTTCCATGTTCTAGTAGGTGAGACGGACATTTGGTTCAGTTTTGAGAAAATTTGCTATTTGTCGCTTTTTTTGCTTCTTATGCTTTTAGGTGCTTTTTCGCAAAAAGCAGGGTCGGATCTTTAACCTACGTGTTTCAATGAAGCTATGGTTCAATTTTACAAAAATCTATTTTTTGAGTGCTTTTCACACTATTTTTAGCTTTTCATGATTTTTAGTACTTTTTAGTGAAAAGCGAGTCCGCTTTCTTAGTCCGCTTGCTTTTTCCTCCTTTTTACGCTATTTTTAGCTTTTTGTGCTTTTCGGTGTTTTTGAAAAACAATGTGCTTTTTAGAATGACCGAAGCATAAATATATTAATTTTAGTCTCCATCGAATTTAAAAATGACTAGTCTGAGAAAAAAAGGGATTAAATGAGATTTTTATGAGAATTATTTTTATAAAAAGCAGTACGATATCATATTGGGTTTGAATATATGTATATATAGTGTCTTTCATTCATGACACTCATCACTTGGCGCTCGACGGGTAAGATCTTCACTATGGATCTTGCCCAGACGGATGAACTAAGTGTGAAGAGTGGGGGGAGTTAACTAGGAGTGAACTAGGGATAAACTAAGGAGGGGTGTGAGCTAGGTTTATCTATGTAGAGTGCACCCCCCATGGCATGATGCGCATGATAGTATGACGGTAAACCCTTTTCCATGCCACATGCAGGTCATTGGTTAGATTCCCTCCCAAGGGGTGGATGGTGTACTGTACTGCACTTTTTCCCCCGCCCCTAGTTTACCTGTAGTTCACCACTCTATGTGGTCCCATGGCCATCATTTCCATATGGGAGGATGCGATGAGCATCAAACAACTATGGATTGTGGCATCATGGTGGGCAACTTTGATACAACCACAATTGAGGCATAGTATTGCGGGACCATTGAGATGATTCTCAAGATGGATTTTTGTTCTTTTCAAATGTATCTATTCAAATATATATGGTTCTAGAATGTCTCCATAAGATATAAACATTGCCTTTTTTCCCCCTAGTTTAAGACTCCTACTACTCTGTTGCATTTTCTTACCAATTCTCCTGAGTTGCCCCCCAATCTTAGGGTAGTCCACGTCAGGGCTAACAGTTTGTCATGAACCTCCACCCCTCTCCACTTTCCACCTTTTGAACCAAGTTGAGCTACTTCTATCATATCTTTCACTGGTTATAAGAACTCTTTGCAGTGACACTTAGCCATCTTGAGAAGCGGGCTAGTGAAGGCAATATAAGGAAGCATAAAGGCATTTATCACTTTTATCCGACTTGGGAATGGGAGAAGAGCATACTACCACCTACTCATTTTTGTTTTGATTTTGTCTAGCACCCACTCAAATCTTTGCTTGTGAGTTATGTCCACCCCCAAGGGGGCTCCTAGATGTCTGAAGATATTCCCTTTTGTGACAATCTCCCCCGACCAGTCGGAAGGGTCAAATGAGTCATTTTTTGATAGGGAGATTAGCCTTGACTTCTCTATATTACATTGGGACCCCGAAGCTACTGAGAATATTTGTACAATCTCCAGAGCTTTCCTTATGACCTGGGGGCGGGGGCACACCTTCAAGAAGAGGATAGAATCGTCTGCAACAAGTTTTGCTTTGATTTGGCTGTTTCCTGGCAACTCCAGGCCGTGCAACTCCCCTCGTTACGCACTAGCTTCGAGAACTCCATTTTGCATTGGTCCCCCTGGCTTTCCAAAGTTGTATATCCACCAGAAATTCCCTATTGGATAGAGACATCCAGGAAGGTGAATAGTAAGGGTCTGAATCGATTGGGGCACTTCTGGGATAGTGACAACAAGAGTTGGAAAACCATTGATCTCCTGGCTACCCAATTCAAACTGAATAGCTTGGAGGTCTTGCTGGTCCACAAGGTGAGGAAAGAGCTTGACAATATAGTGAAGCCTATCTATAATTCGGAGTTTGACTGGAACTCCTGGAAATATCCCGGAAGTAGTCTCTTAGGGAAACCCATATGAAAGACATTTACCATACAATGATGCAAAAGAAGATTTGGTCTAGCCCCCTCAACAAGATATGGAAAAAACAATGGTCGGAGGAAAGGTGGGAGCAAGTAATGGAGAACATCTGGAAGCCAAAGGTTCCGCAGCACGTGAAGGTATTTTTTTGGAAGGTAATTTGGGGTGCTCTACCGGCGGGGGTGAAGATTTAGGAAAGAGGGACTCGGTCAGATCGATGCTTGGGGTGCAGGTTGGCTAGTGAAGATCTGGCCCACTTCTTCATGGATTTCCCAACTATCAAACGGCTCACACGAAAAATATGTAAATGGGTCCAAAGAACATGGAAAATTGGTTTTTACAAGACTGATCTATTCCTTGGAGGTAAGAATTCAGGTGGTCCTGCCATCCTCATCAGCACTCAAATCGTCGAGTACTTCTTCTTGCATAATGTATGGCAGACAAGGAATTGCCGTGTGTTTGAAGGAGGCCTTTAGGTGGCAAGCTTCGCAGAAATTATAGAAGAAAGCAAGGTGCTAATTTGGACACTTGGGCGCAAGCAACACTCGGAGGATTGGTCTAGGACTAATTGTGCCTTGATGTCAGCAGAGGGTATGCCTAGGATGGGGGAAAATCTTGTCTATCGGTAATTAAAAGATCTCAGAAGAACATGATAATGGACCTTTTGTATCAAGGATAAGGGGGCGAGTTGGTTGGGATCGTTGCCGATGTAATTATGGTCCCTGGATGATGTCATGGCTCAACACGAGCATGACAAGACATTGTAATTTTTTGGGTTGAGTAATATAATTCACTCACAATTGTGTGTTTTGGAAAAAAAAACAAAAAGATATGCACATTGGCTTTACATGGTATAGTCCGAATTCTACCATAAGGGGAAGTATGATAACTTAGTACTTCCAAAAGATTGTCAGGAGGTATGTTTCCTATGTGACTCAAAAAGCATTAAAACTATAGGATAAGTAGCTATTATAATTATATCTAACATTTTGTTGCTCAATGTCCATAAATGTGGGTTATCTTCTGTTACCATATACATGTGGTAGTGATGTGTGTGAACACACTAGGACCGCTAGGGCATTTTTTCCCTCTTTAAGAGGTTTTTTTCCCTGTGCATTGTATATACGCCCATCACTCTAGGGCTATCTATTTTTCCATTGCACACTAAGTAACACACTCTCTATTGTGTGTCTTGAGCTTCCTTCGTCTTCTCCAAGCTGTGTGTTTCTCTGCAACCGTAATTCCAACAATTGGTATCAGAGCAGGTCACGTCCTCCCGGGCTTAGTCGCCAGCTACTCCAACACACACCTGCTCACTTTCTCTGATTTCAGTGAGCTTTGGCAATCATTCGTAGGTCGAAAAATATTTTGGGCCTTCGTTTCCACTACAGACAGTACTCCATAGGCTATTTCGTCATTTTGTGCATAATTTCTGTCAGGGCCATTTTCTGCATAACATGTGCCTTATAGTCTTCTACATTTTGTGCTATATAGCACGTGTTGTTCCCGCTCGATTTCTTCTATTTTCGAGCATTTTTCACATCAGGTGCAACATTTACCATGGATGACAACAACAACACAGATGTGTTCAAGATGTTTGCTGCTAAGGACAGGTTGGATGGGGACAACTACCCTATGTGGGCTTATATGATGCAACATGTTCTTGTGTAAAAGGGCGTCTGGAACATTGTGTAGGGCATTGATGTACGTCCTGGTTCTGAAGATGTAGGCGATGTTGAGGATGTTGCAAGTCTTGCTGCTGTTAGAGTTGTTTTGCCTACGGCAAAACAAGCTTGTTGGGATGTTAAGGAAAGTGCACCACAACAAAGTCAATCAGAATTGCATACCAAATAATTTCTTTGTCTAACATGTGCTTCAATAGTGTTGCTCTTCTTGCATGAATGTGGTGTTATAGGTCTATCTCCCAATCCCTCTCTTATGATAGACAATTGTACAAAGTGCCAAGCTATCCATGCACTAGATTTGCCTTTTCCCTCAAAAAGCTTCATGGAACAGAGATGAGAATCTCTTTAGATGATCATCTATCCAACTGCAGCGGAGAGGCAAGAAATACATGATGTAAGGTATGAGAATAGCCTATACTATCCTCAATTCGATGTGAATAGGCCATTTAGCAATGCCATCAAACAATCTTAACGCTTCCTCAGTAAAAACCCATTCAAATTTCTATGAATGACTTATCCGAACCTTGAGAGGGTAACCAAGTTGTTTGAAAATGTGGCCCTTGGGAAATGTCTTACCTCCCTAAACAAATCATGTCAAAGCCATCTGGAGTAATGTGCACTAGGTAAGATCTCTCCAAATTGAGATATAGTCATGTAGCCATGGAGTGTATGCCCAAGTAGGGAATTTGCGTTGTAATGTTGGTGTTGTCTACCTATAGGAAAACAACTCTATCATCTACAAATCCCAATCCTGCCACTTGATGCTACCCTAGTGTGGGACATGTGGTGTTGCCATTGCCTGCCTTGACTTGAAAAAGGGAAAATAGAGGATGAATAGCAATCGCAATCAAAAGTGGGCTAAGTGGGCATCTGAGCCTGACACTTCTAGCTATCCAATCTACATGCAATGACTTCTTATATCGGGTAGTCTTTGGTATTTGTCTTTAGGACCCTTTTGCACCTTTGAGACTTGATTCTAGGAAAACTTCCAAAATTTATCCCTAGCTTTAGGACTTCACTTAGGACCTTATCCTATACGACCCTTGTACTGACAGAGCGAGGCCTCTGGGCTCCCATTGTACATGAATCCATTGTGTGAGAGCTCCTACAAGGGATCTGAGTTCATGGAAAAAGACAATGGAAACTTTGTCATCAAGTGCATTCTGCCAACTATGGAAGGTGTCAATGTTGCCCATGACATCACCCCGAGGATGAACTTGAAGAGCTTGTATAAAGGAAGAGGCAATAGGATTAGGGGGACACTGATCAAACAACAAATAAGGATTGAAATCTATTTCCTTTGTATGAGTTTTCACCTTGAGAAGAAGCCCTTGAAAGGGGAATGCCAGTTCTTAATGGGATAGAGGGGTAGCCACTTAAGGGACATGCATAGGGCTCGTCGCAAAAGCCATGTAGGTAGAGGACCTGGATATAACCTATTGACGTATAGCCAAACATTCCCAAAGTGGAAGATGAGCAAGGAAGATGGACAACAACTTCACATAAATAGGAGAAACGGGACGTAATAGCACATGTTTTGAAAGTATCTAGGCTAACTCTTTTTCACATACCTTGACCACTAAGTAACACCTATATTTAATGCATGGGAGAGTAATGGGATCGATGCTCCGAGTTGGGGGGGCGGGATCTCGAGGCGCATTAAACCTGGCCAGCGTGAAAAACGAGGTGTGACGTCGAAAAAAAGAAGGGTACTAAACCTGGCCTGCGAGAAAAACGAGGCACGCCATCGAGATTTGAACACGTGACCTCGCAGTCCAAGTTTAGGGTCACATAAGCTAACCACCTCACCCATGCGCACATTGTGTATCCCAAACCGTTTTTACGATGTAATATAGTGAGTTGATATCCATTGCCCACATTGTCCAAATTTAGTGTGTCTCCAGGTTTAGTTTTTGAGAAGACACCTGCGGCTGCGATCTTTTCGGTCTTCGTGCGTGATCTTTTCCGCCCTTGATCCCCCTTGAATATAGGTGTCACTTAGTGTTGAGGCATACCATGCCCGGAGGCAACGTCGTGCTTAGCTTGGTCGTGCTTATGCCCTACAAGCTAGCATGCAAGGCATCTTTTCCTTGGTCAAGAATTATCCAAAACGTGGTTGGCACATTAGCATCGTGTGATGCCCGTCTAAAAGAACTGCGGCGCGATCTCCAGTCAAGAGTCAAAGGTCTCAGCACGTGCCCACTGCCTACAATCCCATTGCCATTAGATTGATGAGCAGTAGATTAATATTTTTTCGGTAAAAACGTTCCGTTAGGTAATAGATTATAGAACGTGCTTAATATAAATTCTTTTAGTACGTGAGTGACTGCCATCGAGCACTTGCATAAACATAGTAAGCCATGACGATTCGCGTCGGGGTCTGGCTGAATTGGTTAATGGCCAAAGCTCTGGACGACTTCCAGAAGTGTGCTCTCTCTCTCTCTCTCTCTCTCTCTCTCTCTCTCTCTCTCTCTCTGGTTGATATTGTATATACTGTGTTGAATTAGGGAAGAGAGGAAGGTGCTTAACGAGCCGCATATCGTCCGCCCCATAATCCGCCGCCGTCGTGATCTATCGCATCCAGCCTGTCTTTCGAGTGGAGACCGTGATCAGCACTGGCCACAACGCCAATGACGCTCTGTCACTTGGCACTCAGATGCTGTTTGAGACGCCCAACAGCAATAAGCTCACCACGTCGCCTGCTGCGATCTACCAGATTTTCTGTAATGTAGTCTACAACCAATTTTTTTCTTGAAAGTGATCAGTACAATATACGTCTGCCAATCCATTCTTCCTCTTCGCCCTCGAGGCTATGCTCGGCGGCGGCGACTGCGCGTGCAAGTTATGGATATAACTACGCGCTTGCAATGCACATCGATTGGGTCATGTATGTTCCTGCCTGGAGGCTATTTGAGCATCATTCGATTTGTTCTGGGCTCCATGGTATGGCTGATGTCTGATGTATCAAGCAGTGTTAGTAAAAAACCGGGGTCTAGAGTATTTTAACCGGCTGAAAATATAAAGTCCCGGTTAGATTTTGAGTTTGCCTTTAAGAAAACCGGCAAATTTACACAAGTTTTAGTGCTGGTGTGGTTGTTATGTCTGATGTGTCACCAAGGTCAGGTTTACATGTCAGTGGTCACCAAGCTCAGGACTAGTCACCAAGGTTATGTCTGATGTGTCAACAATGTCAAGTTACATGTCAGTGGTCACCAAGGTCAGGACTAGTACTCAGGAGTTGCTGCATAAATTAATTAAGAACAATGATATTAATTTGTTGCGGATATGTGTCATTTTGTCTATTACTTTGTGTATGTCTCAATGCTCATACGTCACTTCCAAGGAGTTACACTATTAGAAGAAGAAGAAGAAGAGAAGAAGAAGAAGAAGAGAGTTTTAACGTCGTAGGAGACTATCCCAAGAGACCTTAAAGATCTAGCCGACGAGGAGAGTTGAACTCAAGATCTGTTATTCAAGAGGGCAATGGCATAACCAATCCACCACACTTGGCTGATAAAAAGAAGAGAGGTGGTGTTCGCCGCAGGAGATCAGAAGTTTGTTTTTCTTTAAATTTTTTTCTATATTTATTGTGGGCGGTAATATAGATAGCCCCACCATTGTGTGTGCAGTAATATTAATACTTCTACTCAAGGTAATATCCAATTTATATATTATTTTATTTTAATTGACTAAACACAACGGGTCGTTTACAAATACATAAATATTATATTAAATACTTCTACTTAAGGTAGTATCTAATTAACATATCATTTTATTCTAATTGACTAGAGACAACGAGTCGCTTATAAATACACAAAATCTTAAAGTAGAACCAAATGTAGACAAATGCATACACAATCAATTTCATGTAAAATATAAAAAATAGATATAGATGAAATCGTAATTCATCATACGCGAGGTCATTATTACAAGCACCTTCATCTAGCTCTAGATCCATAGCACCCAAATCAACAAAAAGATCGAGTGATTCCTCTTTCGAGGCATCCCCAAGAGAGTCATCATCGACATCTCTCTCATAAACTACTGCTTTGTCATCATCGTTGTCATCATCATGTAGTTGAGAGGAAGAATGCGACACATCCATATCCATCTCTTGATCCTCATTCATAGCATCCACATTGATAGGTACCGAGGGGATGTAAACATGGATATACCTCTAGGAGTCACTTGAACAATGAAAGAAAACCATGGTTAAGAGATAAATGGGATGAAGATAGCCCACATTTATGGACATTGAGCAACAAAATGTTAGATATAATTATGATATCTACTTATCCTATAGTTTTAATGCTTTTTGAGTCACATAGGAAACATACCTACTGACAATGTTTTGGAAGCATCAAGTTATCATACTTCCCCTTATGGTAGAATTCGGACTCTACCATGTAAAGCCCATGTGCATATCTTATGGAGACATTCTAGAACCATATATATTTGAATAGATACTTTGAAAACAACGAAAATCCATCTTGAGAATCATCTCAATGGTCTCACTGGTGGTTGTATCAAAGTTGCCCACCATGATGCCACAATCCATAGTTGTTTGATGCTCATCCCATCCTCTTATATGGAAATGATGGCCATGGGACCACATAGAGTGGTGAACTAGGGGTAAAGTAGGGGCGGGGTAAAGTAGAGTACACCGTCCACACTTGGGTGGAATCGAGCCAATGATCCCCTTGTGACATGGAAAAGGGTTTACCATCATACTATCATGCGCACCATGCCATGGGGGTTGCACTCTACATAGATAAACCTAGTTCACACCCCTCCTTAGCTTATCCCTAGTTCACACCCCTCCTTAGCTTATCCCTAGTTCACTCCTAGTTAACTCCCCCCCTGTTCACACTTAGTTCATCCGTCTCGGCAAGATCGATAGTGAAGATCTTACCCGTCGAGCGTCGAGCGTCGAGTGATGAGTACCCTGAATGAAAGACACTATATATACGTATATTCAAACCAAATATGATACGGTACTGATTTTTATAAAAATAATTCTCATAAAAATCTAGTTTAGTCCCGTTTTTTCTCAGGCACTACAAGAGGTTGTGTGCTCTTGTGACGCTGTTAGCGACGGAAATACACTGGGTTTTTATAACCCCCTGCGTCGCTAAAACCGTCGCTAATAGGGTCGCTATATGCGACGCTATATAGAGACTCTCATAGCGACGGTCATAGCGACGGTTATAGAGATGTTTACATAGAAGTCTATAGCGACGCTCCAGAGCCATAAATAGCGATGGTTATAGCGACGCCCGAGAGAATTTTTTTTTGGTGACAGGGCATTGAATGCCCTGCCACCCATCAACCATGTTGTACTTGATTCACTTTTTAAAAAAAGTGCAAGGGTAGATAATAGACCCAAAATAATCACCCACAAGACGCATTGTTTGCAAAATTGACAAGCGTAAAATTGACAATTGTACACATCATAGGCAAAATGAATTGATTGGCAAATGTAATAATGACAATTGTACAACATCATAGGCATAAAGAATTGATTGGCAAAATGAACTGCGGTGACAAATGTAATAATATACATGGTTCAAAAAGACGTATAAAATCCGTCTCATGATACATAAGCTATGAGAAACCCTAAACTAATGCTATCTAGCTACGGCTAAACTGACGTCGTCTAGTCAGATGTCTCATCGCGTCCAAGCGGCGTATCTGTCGGATTCTGCAAAAAAAGACAATAAGACAGCTTTCAGTAAGTATAAACATATAACGACATTTATAAAACAATACAAAAAATAGAAAAGAGTAAACCCTAATACTAACCACGCCGCCGCGAGAACTGAGAATGTCCATCAGGGCGTTTAAGCCCTTCCTGCCTGCGTACTCGCGCTCGTACTGTGTGGGATCACGTCCTGTCATAGACCACTATCAAAACATACAAAGATTTCATTATGTTAGAATTAAAAAACCCATAAACCCTAAGCTATCGAACATAAAGAGCAATGCGAAAACACTTAAAAAATCAGCCTCAAATGATGCCCATCCACCGCTCCCCAAGTGGTGCGAGCTCCCTGCCTCTACTCGCGCTCTGGCTGCATCCTTTTGTTGCTTCCACTTGTCGGGATTCTCGCGCGCTACTTTCTTCGCATTCTTCCAATCTTCTTTGGCCAGCCAATCTGGCCTGTTCCACCCATGCTTGATTGCTTTTTGCACTTCGGAACGCTTGTGTTTGCAGTATTCGCGCATTCAAATCTTCATCAGGTCTTCATTGAAGAGTTGATCCCGTGTTGGAACGAGAAACTCATCATGAAGTATGCTGATGAGACTGGCTTTTAAATCACTTGGTACTTCACTCCATTTGTTTAGTATGTAGTGTCTAAACAGCTGAGAAGAAAGACCACGCATGCGCGAGATCACCTTCTTGCCATCATCATCCATGATGATGCCGCCGCTGAAGTCGACGGAGTAAGGCAAGCCCTCTGGCCGGTGACGCGTGAACCTGGGTGTCCCGGCAGGGGTCTCTAGCGGCGTGTCGATGGGGGTATGGACGTCAGGTGTCTCCACCGGCGTCTGGGCCTCGAAGCGAGGAGTGTCGAGTGGGGTGGCTCCTGGCGGAGTAGGTAGAGGTGTGTAGCTGCTAGGAACAGTCAGCCGCGCAAAACCTGGCGTAGATGGCGATGCTGTGGCTGGTGTGGGGGCGGGCAAAGAGGGGGAGGGTAAAGAGCCTCGTCGAACACGAGGCGGTGTGGAGGCATCGGCAACGGAATCCCCACAACAACCGCCACTGCCACCACTAGAGCGCCGGTGTCTAGACGAGTGTGAAGATCGGCTCGTCGACACCGAAGCTTCGGAGCGCGCCGAATGCTCCGAAAGAGAGGGAGATGCGGATGGAGTAGGAACGCGCGATGATGCGCCAGAGCGATGACGCTCCACGTACCACTGTCTCTACTGCGGTGACAAAGAAGAAAGAAACTCCTCATCATCCATACCTGCATTAAACACACGAATATTTAAACTTAATATTGAATGACTATAGTAGACAATGACGCAAAGACCATTAAATACAATGACGTAATGACGCATATAAATACAATGACGCAATGAATTGAGTGATAGAAGAGGCAAGTCGAAAACTCAGAATTTTTAATCAAAAGATGTCAGCGCGAGTAGAAAAGAGCGTTATACACCATGGAAGGTACTTAGAGAGCCAGAGCTTTTACAACACGGAGCAAAATTGTTCAAATACAATATTTGTGGCTTTAAGAGATCTCTCTCTCATCCTCGCATAACTCATCATAACTTCGTATATCTATATAGAGCTCTCCGTTTAAACACATATCCTCTATTTCCTTTTGTAGCTCCTCCGCATGCACCCCATATAGAGTAGTAGCATCTTGATGCTCGTCTGGCACCACCGCAGCGGCTTTTGATTGAACATCTTCTCTGATCTCCTCCATTGATGCCGTTGTGATTGGCACATGGTAGCCTTCACACGTCCTTGCACTACGAGGGGCTACCTCTATGACGTACCACCAGTTTGATGTAGACTTTGTAGGGTGAAATATTACCTGCCAGAGCCACATAACTTACATGAGAGCTTTGAAGCACATAACTTGTAAAAGGGGGATGCTAACTATTTACATACTTACTTGTTCACAATGCTCGGATAGTACGAAAGTGTCTCTTAGGTCAGTCCATTTCTTAGTAGAATCCACCTCAAGAAAACCAGACTCTCCTCTACGCACAGTAGCGTTGCGACCCTCCATGATTATCTTGAACCATTGCACGTCGAACAAGTCGACAAAAAATCCTCTGTAATCGATCCTCAAAATCTCTTGTAGCGTGCCGAAGTAAGTGAGTTCCGCCACCATAGGATCTGCATCAGAGGAATTTCGTCGACTAGATTGTTCAAATTTTGCCATGATTCCACAATCTTGAGTAAAACGCTTTTTGTCGATCGGTTCCACCCTAAAATGTCGACCTTTACACCATGCTGCTGTGTATGACTTATACTACAACGAACAAAGATTATGAGTGGCCGTTCAAACGTTTAGAAATAAAGTTACTAGCTAGTCGTACATTGCAAACTTACCTTGGTTGCGCAACCCCGAGAGTACTCCCACTCTTCCTCAGTCATGTCGTCACCGCATTGTTGTGCGCTTTTCAATTGGTTGTGCAACCATCTTAAGCTCATGAATGTTGGTAGGCTCTCCAGACCCGTCGGATAGTGCATCGGTGGTCGTCTTCCCCGTCTCCACTCGATTCGTGCCCTTTGTGGCTCTTGCTTTGCATCCTCATATTGTGAAATCCACTTTTGCATCACTGGATTGTGAAGCATGCAAAATCGGTTGATTTTAGCCTCTAGATCTTCCGTCATCTTCTTCTCAACACCGAGATTGCACAGGAAAATCCCAGATATGCGCTCATCATCTATGGTTCGCCATAGCGTGTCCCGGGCTTTATCAAATCCGTCTAGCCACTCTCCAATGTACAGTAGGGACTCTGATACCAACCAACCTTCTGCCATGCTACCCTCTGGACGTGCCTTTTGACGCACATATCCCTTAAGCGTTTTCATGAAACGTTCTAAGAAGAACATCCATCTGGAATGAACTGTGCCAGCTATTTCCACCTCATCAACTATGTGAACAAGAAGATGCACATGAATGGTTAGCATGGTAGTAAGATGGTCCCATAGTAGATTACCCACATTCTTGAATATGTGCATTGGATCGAGCAAGTGATTGATCATGAGTCGGGGCCAATATGGTAACTCGTACCATAGAGATAGTCTCTTCATCCCTGGAGGCAATCTGTCATCGCACATCTCCTTCTGCTCTAACCATGCTTGTGCAGACATCCTTGGTGGCTCTCTTCCCAAAAAGCCGTCGCGTAACACATGATTCTCTGGAAGATACGCTTGATGACCTTCGTAGATTTGCTTCTTCAGTGAGGGCGCCCTACGTGCATTCAGTCGAGGTCCACATGTGACACATGCTTTGTATCCGCTTGTTTGAAGCCCTGCATGTATACACATGATAATAGATCAACTATGGGAAAAAACAAGATTTACAGTGTCTGAGTGAGGAGTGTCAATAGATCACCTGAGCATTCTGTTAGCCCCGGATAGTCATGCATGGTCCACATTAGAATGCCTCTGATCAAAGCATTCCGTCGTCCTGTGTGTCGGCTCATATCCACCACCTCTATGCCAATCCACAATTGTTGTAGCTCTTCCAATAGTGGACGAAGATACACATCCATATTCTTTACTTTATATCGCCCTGGCACAATCAAGCTTAGCCATAGGTGCCCCTTCTTCGTAGTCAACCACGGGGGAATGTTGTAGTTGACGATGACAACGGGCCATACAGTATAAGATGTTGATCTTTGACCAAATGGATTTACGCCATCCATAGCCAGACCGAAGCGCAAATTTCGAGCTTCCTTGGCAGAATCTGACCATGTTCCATCTATATGTTTCTAGGCTGCGCAATCTGCAGGAATTTGTAGCACACCATCCGAAGATTTATTCTCCTCATGCCATGATGCTAGGGCGGCCATGGACTTACATTCGAAGAAATGCTTGATGCGAGGAAGCAGAGAAAAATGTCGCAAAACCTTTTGTGGAATTTTTGTCCCGTGGAGATCTACTCGATATCTTTCGGAATCACATTTCGAACACTTCTCCATGTCTATGTATTCCCCTCTGAAAAGAATGCAGACATTAGGACAAGCGTGGATAGAATTGTAATCCATCCCCAAGTTTCGCAAAATCTTTCTTGCTTCATCTTGAGAATCTGGCATCACATTGTCAGCTGGTAGTATGTGCTCTTTAAGCAATCTACACAACATAAAAATACGATACAGTCGTGTAAAAATCTATCAGATCATTATACATTTAGAGTTTTATTAAAGTAAACTAATTGTAATAGATCACCTGAAAAGCGCTGTGACGCTAGTGTCACTCCATCCAAACTTTGCCTGCATGTTGAGAAGAACAAGGAGTGCTTTCAATCTAGACATACGTGCTCCATTATACAATGGCGTATCGGCTTCACTTTTCATATCATCATAGATAAGCCTTTCTGAATCCATGATCGTCTCGATCATTTCATCAATCTCGGGCTCAAACATTGCCTCGTTGGAAATGTGCTCTGCATGATCATCCCCCGAGCTGTCAGAGGCTACATCTTGTGGCCTCACATATGCTGCTTGACCAAAGCACCTGCGAACACGTCTATTGGGTTGCAAGATTGCTGCTTGTTGGCCAGCGTCAGAGTCCGACGAGTTATAATTGGCAACAACTCGATCTATAATAGATGGATCGAACTCGCCAAATTTGCGAACGTGCTGCAAAGAAACACGTCTTGTCCGTCACACAGCATGCTTGCATTGATTACAAGGACATAAGACCCTCGTTGAGAGATAGGTGTTTCGGCTGGACGGTCCCACATCCTCGTCACTACTCATAATGAGGATAAAAATCTTATAACCTGGACAACAAATTTAATATTATATTGGCATTCTTCGTCTTATCTCTCTCTCTCTCTCTCTACCTCACATTCTCTAGTCATGTCCAATCCCCGCACCCCTCGGTCTAGAGGTGCACGGAGATCAGAATCAGCGGATTATAATCTCGTCTTTATTGGTCAATACCTATATTTGTGGGTACAAGAAATCTACAGACCCACGTCTACATGATACTGCATGTAGTGGAGAAACCCCCTTTGCCTCTTCTCTAGCTGTAGCACTTCACAGCATCTTAACACATTTTCATAGTAGATCTTTTCATTGTTCGTCTAACTCTAAACCCTAAACCGTAAGTAATTCTTGCGTGGACTCGATCTAACATAAATAAGCGTAAATCTAAATATATAAACATAAATCTAACTAAAAATAAACCTAAATCTAATTTAACGTAAGTCTACATCTAACCTAATCTTGTGTGTGTGTGTGTGTGTGTGGGTAAACCTAAATAAACCTAAGTCTTATCTAATATAACATAAATCTAAATCTAACGTAAATTATGTTATATTAAAAACAAAGAACTAAACTAACGGGGATTATAAGAATCTTAAAACTGATTTAACACATAATTTTTCACATAACTCGGCAAGAGTTGGCATTCTCATCACTAAAGATGTGAGACTTAACTTCCGGCAGTGACGCTGCCTCATCTCCATCCACATCTGACGACAGCAATTGGCCCTTTGGACTGTTCTTGCTCTTGTTACTAACTTTGAAGTTGCTGTTGAATGACTAGAGGTTGTCTAGATGGTCATTGTCAGGGATGTAGTGACTCTTGCCGCCATGAAGATCCACCTTCTTCCCTATCTTCTGAAGACATTTCACCAGTACTTTTGGATCGACGGAGCCCACCATGAGTGAAGGCAGCAATACCCTATATTCCATTGAGGGCTTTCTTCACCCGCTTCATGCAGGCATCGCAGTCTATGGAGACCTAAATCTAATCTAATATAACGTAAATCTAAATCTAGCGTAAATAAACGTAAATCTAACTAAAAATAAACCTAAATCTAATCTAATTTAACTGAAATAAGCCTAAATCTAAGTTAACGTAAGTCTACATCTAACCTAATCTTTAACATCTTTTGGGATAGTTTCCTACAACGTTATAACTCTCTTCTTCTTGTGTGTGTGCGTGTGTGTGTCAATAAAAAGAGATAAATGGTATAACCTTTCTATCACCCATGCCAAGTATGATAGATTGGTTATGCCATTTTCCTCTTGAATAACAGGTCTTGAGTTCAACTCCTCGTCGGCTAGATTTTTAGGTCTTTTAATTTTAATTAGTTTCCTACGACGTTAAATTAGTTTCTCTCTCAATGTGTGTGCGTTTTTTTGTTTATGCATGTTTTCTGTCTCTTTTCCTCTCTCAATGTGTGCGTTTTTTGTTTATGCATGCTCTCTCTCTCTTTTCCTCTCTCAATGTGTGTGTGCATTCTTTGTTTGTGTATGTGTGTGTGCGTTTTTGTTTATGTTTGTACTCTCTCTCTCTCTCTCTCTCTCTCAAAAACACTACGTGTGTGTGTGTGTGTGTGTGTGTGTGTGAGAGAGAGAGAGAGAGAGAGAGAGAGAGAGAGAGAAAGGGAGAGAGAAAGAGGGGAAGGGAACATGAGAGTGAGGAGAGGGAAGGAGCATACCTGGCTCTCCTTCCTCTCCTCGTGTGTGTGTGTGTGTGTGTGTGTGTGTGTATGGAGAAGAAAGAGAGAGAGAGAGAGAGAGGGAGAGCGTTACCTGCTCCTTGCTTGAGGGCGCCGAAAAGCTCAGATCTGAGATCTGAGTTTTTGGGCACTCTCTGTTATTTTTTTTATCCCAGTCGGCATCGCTATGAGCGTCGCAAATTTACTTGTAAATTTGCGACGTTGATAGCGACGTCGGGAATTTTTTTTTTGAGCGTCGCTGTGTGAGCGTCGCTAATATGAATAGCCTCTTGTAGTGAGGGTGGTCATTTTTAAATTCGACAGAGACTAAAATTAATATATTTATGCTTTGGTCATTCTAAAAAGCACGTTGTTTTTCAAAAACAACTAAAAATAGCGTTAAAAGAAAAAAAGAAAAACACTAAAATTGAACCACGGGTTCCCCTTGTTCAATTGAATAAGAAAGCGGATTCGCTTTTCACTAAAAATCACTAAAAATCATGAAAAGCTAAAAATAGCATGAAAAACACTCAAAAAAGCAGATTTTTGTAAAATTGAACCATAGCTTCATCAGAACACATAGGTTAAGGATCCGACCCTACTTTTTGCAAAAAGGCACCTAAAAGCATAAGAAGCATAAAAAAGTTGAAAATAACGGATCTTCTCAAAACTGAACTAAACGTCCGCCTGACCTACTAAAACATGGAAAGGACCTTGCTTTTTACTTTAGAACCTTAGAATATTGTCAATCAAGCATCTTGAATCAAAATTTGGCAAAACGGACATTAGAATCTATTTCTCTTATTTTCAAAAGAGACCCAAAATTTGGGGATCTTACATCCTCCCACACTTGAAAACTTTGAGGTATCCTTACCTCGACATGAATAACAAATGAGTAAGTCTAAAATATAGGCTAAATTGACTATTTTATTTCTCAATTATGATCATGTCCTAGAGAGATTTCGGTTGCCACAATATTAAATAACATTGGAGTATTGGCAAGTCCAAAAGGCACCGAAAGTTCTTCATTTTCTGCTTCATCTGTAGTAGCTCCATGGATACAAAAATTTGATGGATTTCTTCCACCTCACTAGGACCAATTTGGATGAAAAAAGGACTGTGTAAGGATCTAAAAAGGGGCAAGCTAAAAAAGACTATGAAGATCTTACCAAAACTATTCAACATGGGTACTCATTGGATAGAGCTCATCAAGCGCCACCCATGGACCATTTGAGCACTAAATTTGGAGTTCATATGCAAAAGTTGTGGCTAAAATAATGCAAAATATTCCAAAAGAAAGTGAAGGAGATCTTGACACGTGTATAAAAGTGCCATATTTTTGGAAATGTGGCTCCTCCTTGACCCTTAGATCAAGAATAGAGAAACCCTAAACAACCCTTATTTCATCCAATTGGCCCTAATGTCAAGCATTCTGAGTTCTATTGGCTTGGGTTTCTCCTTGAGGCTGTTGATTTCCTCCTGAAAGAGTTGGTTTATTTGATTGTCCATTTCGTGTAAAGATCGGATTCCCAGGTTTGAAATTCCCTTGGTTTTGTGGTGGTCTCTGGTTTGCATTAGGCCCACACTGTGAATATCTAAGGTTTGTGTTAGTATCCGTACTTCGAGCATCATTTTGTCTTGCAAGTTCATAATTCTCTAGATCATTAAGCGAATAATCTTGAGACACATGGTCAGACTCAAAACAATTGAAGCAAAGGCGATCTCTTATTGCCCTCCTACGTTATATGGCTTCTCAAGTCTAACAATATGAAGATCTAGACTCATCCTCTGGTCGAGGTCTTTTATTACCATTGATATTTCGAGCTCCATCGGTTTACCCGCATCAAGAACATCTAAAAATTTGTAAGGCATAAGCTCTGAAGTTTAGTCTTCAAAGGATTATGGAGGCCTCACACGAATCGTGCCAGTTTGACTTCCCGAGTCATTCCGACTGGAGCATATTTGACAAGGGTTAAGAAATACTAATAGTATGATTCTAGATCTCTGGTTCCCTGAGTACAATCAAGAAACTCATTCATACGGTCTGAATGATACACTTTGTTCTGATAATTCTTCTTTAGTAGAGTCTTGCGATAATCTCAAGTTGCAGCATTAGGGTTGACATTATTCTCAGTATAATGTTCTCTCCACCAACGCTTGGCCGTCTTTTCAATTCTAAACTCAGCAATGATAGCCTTGTTCTCTATGGATAAATGAGCTAAATCAAATAATAATCCATGTGCTCAATCCAGTCCTCAAGAACCTTGCCTACATGTTTGCCTTCTCCGCTAAAGTTCCCAAGTTGTGACTTTTGAAGCATAGCATCGATGTCACGATCAATGACAGTCGATTGAGGTGCAACAGGGACATTGGCATTAGCAGGCACTCCATTTCCTCTAGGAGGCATGATCTATTACTGCATCATGTCAAATCCAAAACATTATTAACAATATATTAGATTAATCTTCCCGCACTATAAGTCAAAAAGGGTGGGCGGGAGGAAAAACGTTTAACCATAATTCTCTAAGGAATGGGTAGTCATTTACACCCAATTGAAAAACAAGATCTAGTTACGAGAGGTTAGAAGTCACCTCAAGACTTATTACTAAAACAAACATTCAAAGAAATTCCTGATACACGTGTTGAAACCTTCAATCACTTCATCATAACTCGAAACCACATAATCCCCTATAAGAAGACAATTCAAGTAAATACCACCAATCAATGTCAGTCATAGATGCATCATGAATACAATATCGTTTCCCAAACATCATGCAAGAATGGATGCATGATGCATAACTAACCCGACTAGTATCAGGCTTTAGGCTATTTCCTTAACCTTAAGCATTGGCTCTCATACCAAGTGAGAGATACCCCTCACGAGGGGTCTATGACCAAAATATACAATTTACACCTTTATACAATTTTCTTTATACATCAGAGTTGCGGAAGTGTTTTCATAGAGGAGGAGTTCTCAGCGCCCAAGCATGGGAGCCAAACTGCATCTAGAGGCACCTAGCAACTAGTGCTAGCCCTGAATGGGTGTTAAGAATGAAAGGGTACTCAAGGAAAAATATATTATTATGGAGGGTGAATATATGTGTACACAACATTGTGGGAAGAGAGGGAGAGAGAGTATAGTGGAGGGTGAAATAGAGTGCATAGAGACAGCAGAGTATGACAATAGAGAATCTTTTAATGCCCCATCAAAATGAAATAGGAAACCATATATTAATGCAATGACCAAAATCTGGGTATACCATAACATCAAAAAAAAGTATAACAAAATAACTAGCAGAGTATCGGACTCTGTCTAGGGATCGATCGTTGCACCCATCCACTTTCGCTCTACTACAGATAGAGAGAATTTCACTTCGCCGTGAGCGATCCAAAACACCTCCAACCTACCTGAGCCACACTTAAGCTAAGGTCGCTTCGCCTCCCCCCATGCACGCGAGCTCTGGAAGGATCCCAAGTACCAATAGGTGGTAGGGTATCAACACCAACCATACCAGTTTAGGCGCCATGTCTCTTTGATGCCAGCATCGAGGGTTTAGGCAAAGCCAAGGCAAAATCCCCGACACCTTAGCGTTGTAGGTTGTTCAACCCCCGACGCACTAGCCCTGTAGATGAGCCTAACAAAAGAAGAAGACCTAGGCAACACTCCCGATCCAAGAAAGCCTTAGGTCAATGTTCCTTTTATCTAAGGCTAAGCAATGTAGGTTATCCTAGTTTTGTAGCGATGCTGCCATGAGAAACAGACCACGCGAGTCCAATCACAATAGCACCTTCCATATGCACATACAATCTTTTCCAAGCAGTTAAACTGTACAAGATCTCTACCCTTACACGTCTACCATAAATCATCCAAACCACTTCATGATCTAATTCCAAAGCAATAAACCATAATCCAATCACCTCAGACTTGTGAGCACTCCACCCGACTCGGGTGAGACACAACCAATCCTGCATAACCACTTTAGAACATAACAAGGCTACAAATTTTTCGGCAGCATAACCATATCCAAAATTAAAACCAAGAGCACACCGGCTTCCACCATAAAATCTCAACCATAATCCATGAGGGATATCAGCCCTTAGCCATAAATCATGTCCACACTGAAACAACTCCCACGCTTGGAGGTTGACATATCCATTGTAGTCAAGCGGAGTTCACACACATGACTCTTAAGACATGATCTTTTCATACATAAAATAAGTCCGACCATGCAAATTTGATGCATCATCTCTGCACTTCACCCCTCTAGCACATAGGGCTAGTTTTGACGTAGAAAGGTGGAAAGTAATCACACCCATGCACATGCGGCATCCACATCAACTGATAAGGTTCCATACATCATAGAATAACATTCCACCACCATAAACGTAATGCAAAACAACTCCGACCCTTAGGTCAACCATAAACCATAACTTCACACATATGCGAAAAACAACTTTTTACCATTTTTCGGAGCATACATAGAAGGCAAACGAAAGTGTTTTACCTCAAACCAATGCATCAAGATAAGATCCATAATATATAATAACACCCTATCACATCACTTTACCCATATGATACTCACACAACAAACGATAACCCAAAAAGAAAGCCACCTTATTCATATCTTCCTATGCAGTTCAGGTTCACTAACCATATACCCTCACATGAGTTTATGGACATCTAATAATTGAAATCAACTCACCATAATAATTAACCATAGATCACACATAAGCGGCTAAGTTAACTCACGCCGTCATATGGTACTCCCCCTAGGTAGCACCCCTACACGCGTAGGTAAAACCGGTCATGGAATGATTAATAACTCGCATACCCAAGGTGATAACGGAGACCTAAATACATTTATCATCAAGTTTAATCAATATTTACGATTGGGTACGTGGGTTTGCCCATCCAGTTAATCGATATAGTGGTTCTCCAAGGAGCCTGGGGTCCAGAATTTTGATAGTGCAGTGGGCAGCAAGCTGTTTTTTGACCATATCTCTTAGCTCATGCGTGATTTTCACATGACACCCAAGAGATAAAATGTTGTAAATGATTTGTTTTATCACTGGTTTAAAGGGTTTGGGATGATTGATAACGGTTTGTGAGTTCTGACCAAAAGAGTCTTCCTACTGGTTCTATGACGTGAAACGAAAAGTTCTTTTTATGCATGCATGTGATTCTAAACGCATAGTGTGCATGAATCAACATTTCAAACATGATGAAATATTCATGGGGCAACTTCATACGTACTCAAAAAATCCATACATACACTCGTTGAAAACACAATCACCGAGATGGTGTCTACTCAAAACGACATAGAGAGGGAGATGATGATGGCTATGGAGTTTAGAGTTTCTCACCTTGCTTTATAATTGATTAGGGGCTGTTGAAAGGCTTCTTGATTTTCCGCAAGAGAGCGGTGATGAGAGCTACATAGAAGAGCTTTCGGAGAGCGTGTACACCGTGAATCGAGAGAGGAGATAGTAAGCAAGTAGAGAGAGAGAGAGAATATCCTTATTCTTCTTCTTCTTCCTGTAAACGAGAGAGAAGATCTTATGGATATGGTGATGAAGATCTTGCACCACTCCTTATAATAGGTAAGTATTGCCTTGCAGTAGTAGACACAATAGACGACACTGAAAACTGAGCACTCGCTGCCAATTTATAGGCATTGCTGCAACCCAGAGTGATGCCCAAGGCAAGCTATTGAAACCCCCTCTCAGCTTGTATTAGCTGTAAAATTTTGGGAAAAGACTCCAGTTTTTTGAAAAACATGGCACATCTTTTGGCAGTGAACTCATACCATTTATTTTTTACTGTAAAAAATGACTAAGTGGCTAGTATCCCTGTATTAATGAAACCGTGACTACACTATGCTGCACCATGATGCCCCGACAAAATTAGGACTTTCCGTCGCGACGTATTCACAATACTGATTTTTATAAAAATAATCCTCGTAAAAATCTCATTTAGTCCCGTTTCTTCTCATGGTGATCATTTTTAAATCCAACGGAGACTAAATTTAATATTTTTATGCTTAGGTCATCCTAAAAAGCACATTGTTTTTGAAAAGTGCCAAAAAGCACAAAAAGCTAAAATGAGAGTAAAAAGCAAAATTAATAATTAATCGTAAGTTACGCACTTATGAGTTAAATTATCCTACACATGACTCGGAATTATTGGCCGTTGTGAATGCTCTTAAAGTATGGCGACAATATTATCTTCTTGGAAGGAGATTTGAACTACATACCGATCATAAAGGCCTGAAGTGAATCTACACCCTGTTGGAGCTATATATACCAACCCCTGTGCTACATATAGCTAGGAGTCCCCACTATATAAGTGTACTCAGTGTGTGCACTCCACACACTTTGGGGATTGCATATGATTTTGTCGTCTCTCTCTCCTCTCGTCTACATGCGCTCTCTCTCTCTCTCTCTCTCTTTCTCTCGCTCTCTCTCTCTCTCAACATGGTATCAGAGCCATCCTTCCAAGACAAGGTTTGTTTTGCAAGACATCTAAGGAGAGGCTGGATGTTCGATGATGTGGTGTGCAACACAGGGCTTCCAAGGTAGAATTTTGACCAAGGAAAGGGTCGATGACTGTGACGAAGCTTTGGGACACAGCAATCATCATGCAATCATCGCAACACAGATCATCAAAGATAAGTCATGCTTTTCTTATTCGTTCTAAAAGTTCTTTGCCGGTGAGTGTGACGAAGCTTTGCGACAAAACAAAGGCAGTTCTACGTCAATCTGCCTTGCTTTCAGATGCTCGTAATAGCTAGCTGGTGGTTATGCTTTCTTGTTTTTCTTAAAATAACGCGTTGTTTTTCTTAAATATGGGGCGGTCTGCTCGAGGCAGCTCTACGTCAATATTTTGCCCTGCTTTTAGATGCTCATAATGTTTTGGTAGACCTGCTGCAGAGGTTGACGTGGCTTACAAGTAGAAATCTTACGCAAGCATAGAGAATCAATCAGGTGCATAAAATTGCGACAGGGTTGACGTTTCAGTAGAGAGAGTAGAGAGAAAGAGAAACAACTTGAGTTGGAGCACGCAAGCTGAAGCACGCAAGCATGGATCAATTGAAGCGGTGGAGGTGTAAGACGGTAAAGCAGACCCGGATTTAGGCGGCTCTACACAAAACGAGCGTAAATTAGACACAGAGAGGATCTCTCTCTCTCTCTCTCTCCACACAAACAAACCAAGGTGGAGACGCAGATCGTTGCTGTGAGTGAAAAATCTTGTTACGCGTTTGACGATGGCTACCATGGGCACCAGCAACATGCATGCAGGAAAAACTATTAGCACTCTAGTGTCTGGGAAGCGTGATGATTACGTAGTGCAGTCTGTTATAATATCTATTGTAGGTCTAGCCTATGCTTGATGCTAGTTCATGGACACTTGAAGCAATTATATTAGGACTAATGCATAGCAATGGCAAAGACCACCTGATTTGTGTCTTGTGAAGCCCGTGCCTCACGACGGCGACAAGCCCCATGCGCCCCTATTTTTGACAGTTGGCAGTAACGAGCAAAGGTACGATGGTACACCGGCTAAGGAAGGTAATTAGAATGCTGCTATGCCATGTCGTGTCAGTAACGAGCAAAGGTACGACGGTACATCGGCTGAGGAAGGTAATTAGAGTGCTGCCATGTCATGTCGTGTATGCGTCCGGTTATTTTTTTTGCCATAATTTGAACGTACTAATCTGCCTACTATATTTAGGGCGATAAATAAGCTCGACGTCCAAAGCGAGCACTGTCATAGCAGTTCAAGAATAGCGTATTAGGTGTTTTTGCTCGCTTTCTTTATAAGCGCTTTGCCATGTTTAGCACTACCCTTCATGTTCGCCAAAGAAAAAGAATTTGTTTAGTAAGCTTCATTTATTTCATTGCTTTGGGATGCTCATATTAAATAAGAGGTCATACAGGGATGGTGGTCGTCTATTGCATGGCATCAAACGATGATAAGGTTTAAGAGCACAAAAGCATGTCGCTTTATGTTGGTATTCATCCATGCCTATCACAACTGACTATTACACGTTTTTATTTATTTATTATGATCATATATGGTGTAGTCATGGCGTGCCTGCTTGTCACCCCCTGCAGACCACCATAAAACAATTTCAAATTTACACTTGTTTTCATAAGTGATTGTACTGATTATTTTAGATGCAGGATGAAGTTACATGATGTGTCTTCATCCACGGTTCAAGAGATGACAAGATTTACCAAGCCATTATCGATCTATTGACTAGTCATTTTCTTGAGGTTTTGCAGATTTTGCACAAAACTAGCGTCTGTGATGCCATGGTACGTAAAGCCATGATGATTGCTATTTCGAAGTTTTTTCTGAGCGTCTCTAATACCATACTGAATACTGTGATTCCAAGGTACGCAAAGCTATGATGATGATTATATTACTATTTCAATATTTTTATTTGTTGAAAGCGTCTCTGATGCCATGGTATCTAAAGCCATGATGATTATTCTCATTTCAAATTTTTGTGAGCGTCTCTAATGCCATGGTCAGAATCGTGATGCCATGGTACATGAAGCCATGATGAAAAAAAAATAAAAAATAAATGTTCCACAAATTGTTAAAAGCGTCATTAATGCCATGGCAAGAACCATGATGCCATGGAACGTGAAGCCATGATGACCATAACTGTTCCACAATTTTTTATATATATATATTTTTTGGAAAACGTCTCTAATGTCATGGTACGTGAAGCCATGATGATGGTTGCTATTACATAAATTTTCTTAGATTCGTTGAAAGTGTCTCTACTGTCATGGTGAGGTACATGATGCCATCGTATGTGTCCCCATCATGTTTATTTTGTGTCAACATTGTTTATATGTGTGCACATATGATTACATCGACATTATGTTTGTTTATCTTTTGTCTCTAGAGCGGCGTCGCGAACTGTCTCTAAGGACAATGTGGAGTGATTATTTCTAACCTTCACATCTTGATATGTTTCTTGAGTTGATGTTGTTTACAGGATAAAAATCACATCAAGCAGCATGTACAGGCTCTCAAAGATATTGAAGTTTTTCAAAGATATTGAAGAATTTGCATCATCGAATTGTATATATAGGTTTATTAAACTTCCAAAGATGCTTAAATCACACATTGTATATTATGGAGTGATGTGGCTCTTGAAAAATGTATTTTGTAAACTTTGATAATTATTAATATAACAGTGCATGTATATGGTGCTGTGGGTTTTTCCCTTGTACCCCCAAGGGTTTTTTCATCCACAGTTAGGGACTCTTATTTGAGTGGGGGTGTTGGAGCTATATATACCAACCCCTGTGCTACATATAGCTAGGAGTCCCCACTATATAAGTGTACTCAGTGTGTGCACTCCACACACTTTGGGGATTGCATATGATGGTGTCGTCTCTCTCTCCTCTCGTTTACATTCGCTCTCTCTCTCTCTCTCTCTCTCTCTCTCTCTCTCTCTCTCTCTCTCAACACACCCAACCTAACTCTTATATGGGACAACGAAGATGGATGGAGTTGTTATGAGAATATGATTTTGGAATCGAATATAAACCTGGGAAGGAAAATCTTGTGGCCAATTCCTTAAGCAGGAAGAGTACTGTAGCGGCTGTCACAAACTCTACTACCTCCTTTATTGACCTTATTTGAGAAGGTATGTCTCAAGACCCATATTACATAAAAATCCAATGCTTGATGAGCTTAAATAATCGCACGGAGAAGCAAGAGAGGCAAATCAAAGGCTTCCACGTTAAAGGCAATGAACTTTACTTCAGTAATTGTCTTTGTATCCCAAATCAAGGTGGGATCAAACTTCAGATACTATAGGAAGCTCATGATATGCCTATAGCAAGACACCCAAGATACATTAAGACTTACTCTACGGTAAGGAAGGGTTTCTATTGGCCAGGACTAAAGCTTGATGTGTTCAACTATGTTACAAGGTGTTTAACATGTTAACGTATTAAAGCAGAACGAGTTCGATACCCCGGTAAGCTTCAACCTATTGATGCACCACAAATAAAATGGGAATGCATATCCATGGATTTTATTACAGTACTTCCTACATCTTTGGGATATAACTCTATTTTTGTGGTTGTTGATATGCTTACAAAAATGACCCATTTTGCACTTGGAGACTTATGACCCAAGGAAATCCTGAAGTTGTCAAGTTTGATGCATTATGCACATTGCTATTGCAAGAGTCACTTTCCAAAAAAAATAGGACTAGGTAGCGTGCAGTTGAATAGGCTTTTACTGCAGCTCAAAGAAAAGGTGGAAACATCAATGTAACCACTTCTTATGGTTCTACTGCGAGTGGCAAAACGTCTGTTCCTAATGCTTATGCTGACAACACTTCATCCAACAATTCTGGTGATAAGGGAAAAAAGAAGATGTGTTGCCCTTATTGTAAAGCTAATGATTACTTGATCAAGCAGTCTCTGAAATTGAAGGCAAAAGATAGAGGCTAAGAAGAAAGAGGTTGGATCCACTATAGGGTCCAATACAAGTGCCGCGATTGTAGAGTCTTCTGTCAAAGGAGATTGTGATGCTGATGTTGATGCAAAATGGGCATTTAGTGCAGAGTGCACTTATGATCCTATTGTCCATGATGCATTTATGTCAATTGTTGCAGATTCAAATGTGTGGTATTTTGATAGTGGTGCTACAAAGCAGATTACCTCACATCGTGATTTGTTTAACTCTATTGAGTCTGTCCCTCATGGGAATATGGTGACTTGTGTCAACAATGCCTCTTATCCTGTTCCAGGAGTTGAAAAGATTGTGCTTACTACTGCAAATCGTAGTTGTTTCACACTTGTTGATGCATTGTATGTACCTGGGATAAAGAGAACTTTTTGTCTGTATCTGCACTTGCTAGACTTGTTCTTGTAGTCAAACTTGTGGATGACAGATGTACAATTTATGATCTCGATCAGTTTTGGTGACGAAATTGTTGCATCTGGCCTTTTGTGCCATGGGCTGTATAAGCTCACTTTGTATGACAAGTGTGGACAAAATTTTGAGAATGCAGTTGCAGATTCAAAGGGTTGTTTCAGATGCAAACTTGTGGCATGCAAGTTTTGGGCATCTAAATTTTGCCAGTTTGCTACCTTTACAGAAATACGATATGGTTCCTTCTTTGCCACCTCTTGAAGCAACTATCAAACATGTCTGTGAACGCTATAATTTGGGTAAGATGTAGTGTTCTAGTTTCCGAAGGATGCTTCAGTTAGGTCCACATGCAGGTTGCAGCTTGTGCAAAGTGATGTTAGTGGGCCCATGCAAACTCTGTCCTTGGGTAATTACCTTTACTTCGTGACTGTCATTGATGATTACCCCAGACATGCATGGGTATTTCCGCTTAAATCAAAGTCTAAAGTGTTTATGTGCTTCAAACAATTTTTGGCTATGGCTGAAAATGTCTCAAAATGTACTATGGGCACCCTTTGTTCTGATCGAGGGAAGGGTTATATGTCTCATGAATCTAGTGCATTTTTGGCTAGTCGTGGGATAAAACACCAATGTACAGTGCCTTATACGTCTCAACAAAATGGTTATGCTAAGAGGAAAAAAAGGTCACCTACGAAAATGGCACGATGTGTGGTCAAAAGTCAAGATTCGCCGCATTCTTTTTGGCTTGAGGCCATCATGTGTGCCACTTATATCTTAAACAGGTGTCCTACAAAAGCTTTGCAGTCTATTACTCCATATGAAGCATGGAATGATAGAAGGCCTTCTATTGAGCACCTACGTGTTTTTGGCTGTTTGGTATATGCTTTGGTGCCACAAACACAACGCAAAAACTTGGATGATAAGGCTGTCAAATGTATTTTTTTTTGTTATAGTGCTGAAATAAAAGGTTACACTTTGTATCATCCACAAAAAAATCATATTCTGGTTTCACAGGAAGTTGTGTTTGTGGAAGATTATGTTTAGCCTTTGCTTTCATGTACTAGAGACAGTAATGTAAGCTCACAAGACATTTATGACAATTTGTTGCCCCTTTTAGTGGTAGAAGTACGAATGTAAATTCCAATGAGGAAAATGTACATCATATGGGGATTTTCTAAAATGTTACAAATCAGCCTATTACTGATGTATGTAGATGTGCATGATGTACTTGATGAGGAAAGGGCTGAAAATGAGCAGGCTAGAGGTATGCCAAAAGGGCTAGTGCTTACATTGCGTGATAGTAAATTGGATGCACCTTTGTCTAGTTGCACTCGTTCAAGCTCTTGCCATGCATCCTATGCATCACATTGTTCTGATTTGGTTGTGTCTAGCGTACATGATGTTTAGGAACCCTTGTCTTTCTGATGAAGCACAACATTCAAAAAATTGGATGGCTACCATGCAATCAAAATATGATGCACTTATAGAAAATGACACACAGACTTTATGCGATTTGCCTCTTGGAAAAAAGGCCGTTCGAAGTGGGTTACAAGTTGAAATGCAAGCCAGATGGTGAGATTGATTGCTATAAGGCTCGACTTGTTGTTGCAAAAGGTTATGCACAACAAAAAGGCATAGATTATGAAGAGACTTTTGCTCCCGCTTGTCGTATGACTAATGTGTGTTTTCTATGTGCATTGGCAGCTCATTTTGGTTGGTATGTACATCAATCAGACATTGTTACTATTTTCTTGAGTGGTGAAATATTTGTACGCAGCCTCGCGGTTTTGCCAAGTAAAAACAAGAGAATAAGGTGTGCAAATGTAACAAAGCTTTGTATGCGCTGAAGCATTCTCCTCGTGCTTGGTATGAAAAGGTTGACACTCATTTGGTCAAATGAGGCTTTCGTAACAGTCCAACAGAAAGCACTTTAGGACTGCTATGTAAGTTTGGACTTCAGGACTGCAAAGCTGTTGCCACTCCCATGGAAACAGGTTTGAAGTTGAGTCTACATGATGCTGGCGATCTTGCTGATGTCACTCTTTACCAAACTATTGTATGTATGCAACACGAGGCCGGATATTCGGTTTGCAGTCTCACAGGTCATAAGATTTATGCATAGCTCAGGGTCTAAGCATTGACAAACTGTCAAGAGGATTTTCAGCTACACTACAAGAGGTGACTTAAATTCCGGCGCCACATTACTGGCATCACTGGCGGGGGTCGGTATATGTGTGTGTATTTATGGAGGGAGCTAAAGTTCTTAAAAATTTTGATTTTTAAAATTTTGATGCATGTTTCAGCACCTGTTCCGACGTCAGCGCACATGTACTTTCGCACGCTTTCTCCCACAACTGTTTCGACTCCTAAGCCGGTTTTTTTACCGACGAGACCTGCAAAAAACGAAACCGCGGGCTTTCTCTACGCATTGTCTCTTGTTCTTCCACGTTTTCTCAAGATCTCTTCTTCCTCATCTCTCACAGATCTGGTGCGAAAGGAGCCATCAGAAGTGCTAATCTTCGTTGTGGGTTAGCGCATAACACTAAGGTGAGAATGTTTTCATGTTTACTTGTAGATTTAGGATTTAGGGTTTAACTTTCTGTTTGTGTGTGCGTTTTTGCAGGTTCCGGGACTTTTACAACAACTTTCATTGCTCAAATAGAACAAATGTGAGTGCTGAAACCTTTAAATGCATATTAAATTTAGTTAAATTACTTTGTATATTAATTTAAAAAAATCATGCTTTAAACTTTGAATTCTGTAAACTTTCAATGCTTAAAAAGAAATTCTGGTTCGTGATGTGAAATTTCACTTTAAATAATGAAAAAGTTTTGTTTTGGTTTATGAAAAAATCTTGTTTAGAATTATGTCGTTTTTGAAATTATACAATTGATGGGTTTTATGTTTTAGGTTAAGTTTAGGTTATTAGTTAATCTAGATTAGGTTAGGTTAGGTTATCTTATACGTTAGGTTACATTAAGTTAAGCTACGTTGTTAGGTTAGGTTAGGTTATGTTATACGTTAGGTTACGTTAAGTTAAGCTATGTTGTTAGTTTAGGCTAGGTTAGGTTTTGCTAGGTTAGGTTATCTTATACGTTAGGTTAGATTAAGTTAAGCTACGTTAGGTTAAGTTATATTAGGTTAGGTTAGGTTAAGCTACATTAAGTTAGGTTAGGTTCCGTTAGGTTATCTTATACGTTAGGTTCGGTTAAGTTAATCTACGTTAGGTTAAGCTACGTTAGGTTAGGCTAGATTAGGTTGGCTTAAGCTCTGCTAGGGTAGGTTAGGTTAAGGTACGTTCGACAATATGGCAAGCCATAGAGCTTACCCACAGCGCACATTAAAAACAGCACAATGGCAATCCGTTTGTCAATACGGCAAGCCATAAAGCTTACCAACAACGCATATGCATTGTGGGCAAGCTCTGTGGCTTTCCGTATTGCCAACGGCTCGCCATTTGTTGTTTATATGTCCGCGAGAGGTTTTCAAGTCCTAAAATAGCGAAGCAGCCCTAAAAATAACACCATGGCGAGCTGTTTGGCAATACGTCAAGCCGTAGAGCTTGCCCACAATGCATATGCATTGTGGGCAAGCTCTATGGCTTGAAGTATTACCAAAAGGCTTGCCATTGTGTTTTCTATATGTCTGCAAGCGGTTTTCAAATCCTAAAATAGCAAAGAGGTCCTAAAAACAACACAATGGCAAGCCTTTTGGCAATACGGCAAGCCATAGATCTTGCTTCCAATGAATATGCATTGTGGGAAAGCTTTATGACTTGCGGTATTGCCAAACGGCTCACCATGGTGTTGTGTTTATGTTTGCGAGCGATTTTCAGGTTCTAAAATTGCCTCGTGTCCCTAAAAACAACACAATGCCGATCTGTTTGGCAATAAGGCAAGCCATAAAGCTTACCCACAAGGCATATGCATTGAGGGCAAGCTCTATGGCTTTTCTTATTGCCAATAACTTGCCACTGTGTTGTTTTTATGTCCGCAAGTGGTTTTCAAGCCTTGAAATAGCTAAGCAATCCTAAAAACAACACAATGGCAAGCCTTTTGGCAATATGGCAAGCCATAGATCTTGCTTACAATGCATTTTCGTTGTGGGAAAGCTTTATGGTATGGCTTGTTGTATTGCCAAATGGCTCACCATGGTGTTATCTATATGTTTGCGAGCGATTTTCAAGAGCTAAAATTGCCCCGTGTCCCTAAAAACAACACAATGGCGATCCGTTTGGCAATACAGCAAGCCATAAATCTGCCCCACAAGGAATATGCATTGTGCGCAAGCTCTATGGCTTTTGATTATGCCAACGGCTTGCCATTGTGTTGTCTATATTTCTGCAAGCGGTTTTCAGGCCATAAAATCGCTTCGCAACCCTAGAAACAACACAATTGTGCGTTGTTGTTGGCTGCCTTATTTATGTATGGAACATGAGGTTGGATGTTTAGTTTGCAATCTAACAGGTCAAAAAATTCATGCATATCCCAAGGTCTAAGCATTGGCAGGCTATCAAGAGGATTTTTCTCTACTTGAGTGGCACTTTACATCTTGCAGGGTTGTTTTATCCCAAGGGGGGATCATTTCCGCCAAGCTTACATGATTTTTCAGACTCGGATCGGGCTGGTTGTTTTGACACATGAGTGTCCACCACAAGTGATTTTTATTTCATGCTTGACAGTTCATGCATATCATGATGGTTGAGCAAGAAGAAACCTACTCTGGACACTTCCAATTGCGAGGCTAAGTATAGGGAAGTCTTCACAGCTACGGTTGAGTGTGTATGGCTCAAACACCTTATGGAAAATTTGGGTGCTAGATAGGACACTGCCAACACTATCTACATTGACATTCAAAGTGCATTGCCAATTGTAAGAGGTGCATTACCACTATGTACAGGAGAGGCTCTCAGCAGGAGAGATCAACTTGGCTTATGTGCCAACACAGGACAACCTTGCAGATCTTTTCACAAAGGCATTATCTTGTGAGAAGTGAGAATCTTTTTGCAAAGATTTGGGCTTAATCCCCTTTGTGGATTGATCATGTCCTCATAGGGCATGGCACTTCCGTATACTCTATGTGCCAACTCTTGTTCACCACATCACTCCCAGGAGGGATTTGTTACCATATACATGTGGTAGTGATATGTGTGAACACACTTAGGACCACCGGGAATTGTTTCCCTCATTAGGAGGTTTTTTCCCATGTGAATTGTATACATGCCCATCACTCTAGGGCTATATTTCCATTGCACACTACGTAATACACTCTTTGTTGTATGCCTTGATCTTCCTTCATCTTCTCCAAACTGTCTGTGTTTTCTTGCAACCCTAATTCCAACACCAACTGCCCCCCTTGAGGAAAACCCTAAACTCTATGAGGTGCTGAACCAGCCTCCGATTCAACAACCTTGCAGGCCTTGACCCACGAGCTCCTCCTTCTTCACAGCGAAGATGGTCAAGAAGGCCATCCATTGACTACAGCACCACCCATCATCAGACCATATAGGTTTACAGAGGGAGCGCCTCATTTATGAATCCTCCACGATAGCCCCATTGATTACAAATTAATTCAACCAAGATATAGGAGAAGGCTTCCCAGAGAAGTGGACTAGGCACACCATTGTGCCTATCCACAAGAATGGAGACACTTGGACCCAGGGAATTACAGGACTATCATGATTGGCCATACAATGGCCAGGCTATATGGGGCAATTTTGAGGCTGATCTTAGTTCTTATGGGGAGGTTGAGGGCCTACGTGCTCTCCGCTAGACATGTTCTATGTGGCCCTTTACTACTATCAACAATATCTTTGTTCTGTGTTGCCTTATTGATGGGGCAAAGGTGCAAAAGAAGAGTCTTTACTATCGCAAATCGTTTGACATTGTCCCATGGGAGAGGCTCTTTCAACAAATCCAATGTTTTAGGATACCTTTGGAGATGATATGGGCCATCTACGCTCTCTATGAAAGAGTGACTAGGAGAGTTCGCTACCCATGCGGTATGTCAAAGTCTATTGCTAGCACTATTGGTGTAAAGCAAGGATGCCCCCTCTCCCCAAACCTCTTCAGACTATATATCGATGAGATCTCCAACTACATTCTACGAGCAAGAGGGGAAGGAGCGGACCTAGAAAGTACCACAATCCACATTATGCTATATGTTGATGACATTTTACTGATTTTAGAATCACCAGAGGGCCTACAAAGCCATCTGAGAGCTTTATATGAGCTTTTCACAGACAAGGGACTCAGAATGAATCTTGGGAAAACCAAGGTTATGTTCTTTCACACCTCTAGAGCAACCACATTCATAGCAACATGATGATTAGTAGAGGTGGTCACCTCTAACATTTACGTGGGAGTCACATTCACCAACAGACAAGGGCCCTTCTCCATGGCACAAGCCACCACTCACAGACTCACTAGAGGATATGCAACACTAGCCATGCTAGAGTGAAGATGCCATCAAGCACACTTTAGGGAGCCCCTCACAAAGGGTTGGCTATTCGACACATTATTCACTCCAATCTTGATGTATCGTGGGCACCTGGATTGACAGATAGCCAATGGGCGCGGAATGTGCTGCCGAAAATCATGAGGGATGATCTTGCCCCCCCCCCCCCCCCCCCCCCCCCCATGGTAGTGGAGGCACTCTTCCAGGCAGTCTACTTCATCTAGAGAGTGTGCGAGCTCCCGATCCAAAGACTCACACGACGAGCATTTGAGTTCTCTATATAGATATCATAGATCGGATACAACAGAGCATGGTACACACATGTTAGATCATGGTTTAGAGCACACGACCTTGACATGTAGAGTTTGTTACCTTTCCAGTTCGACCTTGACTCCCCTTAGCTTCATCTCTCACATAGTGAGAGAAACATAGTGATCCGACAAGATCTCTGGCATCTCTACATCAGATGGACTTGGATCACATCCCCCCTCTAGTGGAAGATGTCACACTACAAAGACCATTTTCTTACTATACTGGAGGATGACTTCATACAACCACCATGCTATATGGACACCTACATGCCACATAGCTCACGGGTGGCAATTGATCAAGTCAGAGTGTCATCACATAGACTAAAGATCAAGATGGGGCGAGCTCATGAAATTGCCATCAAGGAGAGAGTGCGTAGAGTATGTAGGGAGGAAGTGGAAAGAAAGGAGCATTTGTTTTACAGATGCAGAGCTTATGTGGATATCAAAGGCTGATACGAGCCCCTATTCACAGGGCACCCTACCTTTCGAGATATCATGCAGTCTCAAGATCAAAGACAGTTGGGACGCTACTTATAGAGGCACAGGGACACACTTCCATAGCCACCTATAGAGACTCCTGGGGGCCACACAGTCACAACTTAAAAATTTATTTCAGAGAGCTACACACGTTCCACCCCCGGACCCACCGAGGGGAGTGACCCTTTAGTAGGCTGAGGTGAGTTAGGCCCGATGATGCCCACGGGCTGCCAAAGGCTAGGTCCCACGACTACACCACAAACAGATAGAGGAGATCTAGACTCGAGCACATCGAGTTTTCAAGGAGAGATGAGCCCAAATGATGGGCGTTCATTAGGGACTCCCTTGCTACAGACCCTCCCCTGTACTACATTTTACACCCCCCCCCATTAGCACAGGATGGAGCTAGCTATATTGATGCATTTTCATGGTTGTACTACCCTCAACATATATACATGCATTCCCTAGCACTAGTGCCCCACCGGCCATCCCCATACATTTCATCACCCACTAGACTCACTTCTCTCTTTTATTTTGTACCAGTCTTAACTATTTTGTGTTTTTGGATAGACAAAAGACATACACATATGTATACTTGATTTGTCTCATAGGCCGACTTCGGCCTCACATAGGTGTTAAAAATCTCTCTCTCGCTCTCTCTCTCTCTCTCTCTCTCTCTTTAAAAAAATGGGCTTGTACCCTTTTTCATTACTTTGAAACTAACCAAAAGGTCAATACATGAGAGAATAAAAGGGGGTCCTAAAACCCGTGTAAGATATACAAGGGGAAAACCTCATGAGTATAGTGTCTAATCAAGATGATACAACAAGGAACTGTTGAATGGTAGAGAATGGGTGTGTCTACACCCTATATCCTTTGAGAGCATTGAATCGAATCTCTTATCCCCATAGAACATCAAATGGCATGGAACTATGAGCAGTACAAATCAAACAAGATAGTACAAAGTCAAACGATCAAGGTGGCTGATGTGATGCATGAAGTATCAATCACTCTCTCACAACATAGTGCAATGCCATGAAGTCCCTCGATAAATGAAAGAAAAGCGGAGACCACCCCCAAGTACAAAGAAAATCAAATCTTTGCATTTGTGCTACTCTAGAATCTCCTTGTGAAGCATCCTGCTGAATGCGGAGAGTATGCAGTAACTCTATCCAAATAATGCATAAGGTGTCCTTGTTACCATATACATGTGGTAGTGATGTGTGTGAACACACTAGGACCGCCGGGGCATTTTTTCCCTCTTTAGGAGGTTTTTTCCCCCGTGCATTGTATATACGCCCATCACTCTAGGGCTATCTATCTTTCCATTGCACACTAAGGAATACACTCTCTATTGTGTGCCTTGAGCTTCCTTCGTCTTCTCCAAGCTGTGTGTGTTTCACTGCAACCCTAATTCCAACAATTGGTATCAGAGCAGGTCACGTCCTCCCGGGCTTAGTCGCCAGCTGCTCCAGCACACGCCTGCTCACTTTCTCCGATTTCAGTGAGCTTTGGCAAGCGTTCGCAGGTCGACAAATATTTTGGGAAAGCTCGAAGAGCTTGGTCTGCTCAGAATTTTGATTTGGGCTCATTTCGGCCTCCGTTTCCACTACGGGCAGTACTGCACAGGCTATTTCGTCATTTTGTGCAGATTTTCTGTCAGTGCCGTTTTCTGCATAACAGGTGCCTTATAGTCTTCTACGGTTTGTGCTATATAGCACAAGTTGTTCCCGCTCCATTTCTCCTATTTTCGGGCAGTTTTCACATCAGGTGCAGCATTTACCATGGCTGACAACAACAACACAGATGTGTTCAAGATGTTTGCTGCTGAGGACAGGTTGGATGGGGACAACTACCCTATGTGGGCTTATATGATGCAACACGTTCTTGTGTCAAAAGGTGTCTGGAACATTGTGCAGGGCATTGATGTACGTCCTGGTTCTGAAGATGTAGGCGATATTGAGGATGTTGCAGGTCTTGCTGCAAGGATTGCAGCTGTTAGAGTTGTTTTGCCTACAGCAGAACAAGCTCGTTGGGATGTTAAGGATGCGCAGGCTCATGCATTGATTGCGTTGTCTGTGAAGCGCACCATTATTCCTCACATCCGTTCAGCAAAATCTGCAAAACAGGCTTGGGATATTCTAGCAGGTCTTTATGCAAGCCGCAATGAGGCTAAAATTGCTTTGCTGCGTAAAGAGCTAGAGTCGAAGATTATGCATGAGGAAGATGATATGGACACTTTCCTTGCTAGTGTCAAGGATATCAATGAGCAACTCATTTCTGCAGGTGAAGTCATTTCTGACAGTTCCCTTGTGCAGACTGTTCTTGATGCCTTACCAGATTCCTACCAGACTTTTGCTAGTACTTGGAGACTGATGACCCAAGGAAATCCTGAAGTTGTCAAGTTTGATGCATTATGCACATTGCTGTTGCAAGAGTCACTTTCTAGAAAAAACAGGACTAGGCAGCGTGCAGTTGAACAGGCTTTTATTGCTTCTCAAAGAAAGGGTGGTAACAGTAATGCAGCCACTTCTTATGGTTCTGCTGCGAGTGGCAAAAATTTTGTTCCTAATGCTTCTGCTGGCAGCACTTCGTCTGGCAATTCTGGTGATAAGGGCAAAAAGAAGATGCGTTGCCATTATTGTAAAGCCAATGATCACTTGATCAAGTCGTGTCCTAAGTTGAAGGCCAAAGAGGCTAAGAAGAAAGAGGGTGGTTCCACTGCAAATGCTGGTTCCACTACAAATGCAGCCATTGTTGAGTCTTCTGTGAAAGGAGATTGTGATGCTGATGTTGATGCAGAATGGGCTTTTAGCGCAGAGTGCACTTACAATCCTGCTGTCCATGATGCATGCTTGTCGGTTGCTGCAGATTCACATGTGTGGTATTTCGACAGTGGTGCTACAAAGCACATTACCTCACATCGTGAATTGTTTACCTCTCTCGAGTCTGTCCCTCATGGGAATTCAGTCACTTGTGCCAACAACGCCTCTTATCCAGTTCAGGGAGTTGGAAAGATTGTGCTCACTGCTGCTAATGGCAGTTCCTTCACACTTGTTGATGCACTTTATGTACCTGGGATCAAGAAGAATCTCTTGTCTGTATCCGCACTTGCTAGACTTGGACTTGTAGTCAAATTTGTGGATGACAGATGTACAGTTCATGATCTCAGTTTTGGTGATGAAATTGTTGCATCTGGGCTTTTGTGCCGTGGGCTGTATAAGCTCACTTTGTATGACAAGTGTGGACAAAATTTTGCAAATGCTGTTGCAGATTCAAGGGCTATTTCAGATGCAAAACTTTGGCATGCACGTTTTGGTCATCTGAATTTTGCCAGTTTGCTGCGTTTGCAGAAATCTGATATGGTTGCTTCTTTGCCGCCTCTTGAAGCACCTGTCAAACATGTTTGTGAAGGCTGTATTCTGGGTAAAATGCAGCGTTCTAAGTTTCCAAAGGATGGTTCAGTTAGGGCCACATGCAGGTTGCAGCTTGTGCATAGTGACGTTTGTGGGCCCATGCAAACTCCGGCCTTGGGCAATTACCTGTACTTCGTGACTTTCATTGATGATTACTCCAGGCATGCGTGGGTATTTCCGCTTAAAGCGAAGTCCGAAGTTTTTATGTGCTTCAAACAATTTTTGGCTATGGCTGAAAATGTCTCAAAATGTACTATGGGCACCCTCCGTTCCGATCGAGGGGGGGAGTATATGTCTCATGAATTTAATGCATTTCTGGCTAGTCGTGGGATAAAACACCAATGTACAGTGCCTTATACACCTCAGCAAAATGGTGTTGCTGAGAGGAAAAACAGGTCACTAACGGAAATGGCACGATGTATGGTCAAAAGTCAAGCTTTGCCGCATTCTTTTTGGCTTGAGGCCATCATGTGTGCCACTTATGTACTTAACAGGTGTCCTACGAAAGCTTTGCAGTCTATTACTCCATATGAAGCATGGCATGATAGAAAACCTTCTATTGAGCACATGCGTGTTTTTGGCTGTTTGGCATATGCTTTGGTGCCACAAGTGCAGCGCAGAAAATTGGATGATAAGGCTGTCAAATGTATTTTTGTTGGTTATAGTGCTGAAAGCAAAGGTTACAGGTTGTATCATCCGCAAACAAAACGTATTTTGGTTTCACGGGATGTAGTGTTTGTGGAAGATTCTGTTCAACCCTTGCTGTCATGTACTAGAGACAGTAATGTAAGCTCACAGGACATTTATGACACTTTGTTGCCTCTTTTCAGTGGTGGAAATACGATTGTAAGTTCCAATGAGGCAAATGTACAGCCTATGGGGGTTTCTGAAAATGTTTTAGAACAGCCTATTACTGATGCAGATGTACATGATGTACTTGATGAGGAAAGGGCTGAAAATGAGCAGGCTAGAGGTATGCCAAAATGGCTGGTGCACACTTTGCGTGACAGTAAATTGGATGCACCTTTATCTAGTCGTACTCGTTCAGGCTCTCGCCATGCATCTTATGCATCAGATTGTTATTCTTTGGCTGTGTCTAGTTTACATGATGTTGAGGAGCCTCTGTCTTTTGATGAAGCACAGAATTCAGAAAATTGGATTGCTGCCATGAAATCAGAATATGATGCACTTATAGAGAATGACACATGGACTTTATGTGATTTGCCTCCTGGCAAAAAGGCCATTGGTACGAAGTGGGTTTACAAGTTGAAACGCAAGCCGGATGGTGAGATCGATCGCCATAAGGCTCGACTTGTTGCAAAGGGTTATGCACAACAAAAAGGCATAGATTATGAAGAGACTTTTGCTCCCACTTGTCGTATGACTACTGTGCGTTTTCTATGTGCATTGGCAGCTCATTTTGGTTGGGATGTACATCAATCAGACATTGTTACTGCTTTCTTGAATGGTGACATATTTGAGGAAGTTTATGTAACGCAGCCTCGCGGTTTTGTCATAAAAGGACAAGAGGACAAAGTGTGCAAATGTAAGAAGGCTTTGTATGGGTTGAAGCAATCTCCTCGTGCTTGGTATGAGAAAGCTGACACTCATTTGGTTAAACGAGGCTTTCGTAACAGTCCAACAGAAAGCACATTGTATGTAAAGCGTGAGGATGATGTATTTCTCATTGTGGTTCTTTATGTTGATGATTTGCTGATCACTGGACCAAATGAGAGACATATTGCTGAATTTAAGGCTGATTTGAATGCTACTTTCAAGATGAAAGATTTGGGGCTGTTGCATCATTACTTGGGTATACAGTTTAAGCAGTGTGATGGTGGTATTGCCTTGTGTCAGAAAAGTTACATAGAGACATTGCTATGTAAGTTTGGACTTGAGGATTGCAAACCTATTGCCACTCCCATGGAAACAGGTTTGAAGTTGAGTCTACATGATGCTGGCGATCCTGCTGATGTCACTCTTTACCAAACTGCTGTTGGCTGCCTCATTTATGTATGCAACACGAGGCCAGATATTCAGTTTGCAGTCTCGCAGGTCAGCAGATTTATGCATAGCCCAGGGTCTAAGCATTGGCAGGCTGTCAAGAGGATTTTCCGCTACCTTAGTGGCACTTTACATCTTGGCTTGTTTTATCCCAAGGGGGGATCATTGCCGCCAGACTTACATGCTTTTTCGGACTCAGATTGGGCTGGTTGTTTTGACACGCGAGTGTCCACAAGTGGTTTTTGTTTCATGCTTGGCAGTTCATGTATATCATGGTTGAGCAAGAAGCAACCTACTGTGGCCACTTCGAGTTGTGAGGCTGAGTACAGGGCAGTCTTCACAGCTACGGTTGAGTGTGTATGGCTCAGACGCCTTATGGCTGACTTGGGTGTTGGACAGGACACTGCCAACACTATCTACACTGACAGTCAGAGCGCATTGGCAGTTGCGAGGAACCCAGTTTTTCATGCTCGCACAAAGCACATTGAGGTGCATTACCACTATGTCAGGGAGAGGCTCTCAGCAGGAGAGATCAGCTTGGCTTATGTGCCAACACAGGACAACCTTGCAGATCTTTTCACAAAGGCATTGTCTCGTGAGAAGCTTGAAGCTTTCCGCAAAGTTTTGGGCTTACTCCCCTTTGTGGACTGATCCTGTCCTCAGGGCATGGCACTTCCCTTTACTCATGTGCCAGCTCTCGTTCACCGCATCACTCCAGGGGGGATTTGTTACCATATACATGTGGTAGTGATGTGTGTGAACACACTAGGACCGCCGGGGCATTTTTTCCCTCTTTAGGAGGTTTTTTCCCCCGTGCATTGTATATACGCCCATCACTCTAGGGCTATCTATCTTTCCATTGCACACTAAGGAATACACTCTCTATTGTGTGCCTTGAGCTTCCTTCGTCTTCTCCAAGCTGTGTGTGTTTCACTGCAACCCTAATTCCAACAGTCCTTTGTAGAGGAAGTCTCAGAATTAAGAACGTGCAAGCATTGAGCCTTCAAATACACCACAGAAGAATAGAAGCAATAGTGGCAAAAAAATGCTCCCCAGCCTATTCTGCAACATCATGTACTGATGGGGGTATCATAGAAAGTGAAAACCCCCATAATGGGCAAGTAGATAAGCAGGGTCTGTAGGCTGCCCCTGGAAGAAAATGTGAGGGCGAGGGAACAGGAGAAGCAAGGAGACACCTAAAAAACTCCCACATGAGAGAGAAGTATGAAATTAGATCTCTAGATCGACTGTGAAGAGTGCATGTGCATAGATACGTGCGTGCGCGGTGCGATGTGCATGTGGGAAGGAGAGAATGAGAGAGTACACACTGTGTGGGTGGAGCAAGACTCTAGTATGATATGCCCCTTATTCTTTGTATATGTACACAAGAATAAGGTATAAGTGGGTGGGCGCCCATAGCTTGGGCAAGCGGGAAAGGCACAAACGCCTGTACCCCAACAACGCAATGGTGATGTCCATTTTTTAAAATTCTGATCATAATTATAGCAAGTGAAACTACAACAAGTTTATGTTGTGTTTTTGGACCAAAAACGGATTATTTTGGCATATCTCTCACATCTGGACTTGCATATATGTGATCCAAAGTCTATCCTAGGGTTTTGCACGATCCGGATGCGCTGGTTATATCAAAATTTTGAATTTTTTAGCATTAATGTTTTTGCAACAACCTGGTAATAATCTGGACACATCGAAGTTTTGCAATTTGATTCCTACATTGTAGAGAGTGATACGGTTTGTATCTTTGGCTATGTATGGCACAATGTAGAGCTACTTGAGAGAGAATTCACCTTGTTTTTGTGTATGCAAGTGATGCTTTGGGATGTGACTTTCAGATCTTTACACATCCAGATGTGGCTTTATGCACATTGTATGACTATGTGGGGCATTCGAGAGAGATTTTTAGCACAATTTCGTGCAGTTTCATGCTATGTATGCATTTTGTGGATACCACATGAGCTAGTTATAGCTCACAAGTAGCAGGTTTACACGTTTGTAGCGTTTTTAGAGAAGTTCACGTCCATAGAACCACTCGTTTAGGAGTAAGCTAGCTAGGTTGCCAGGCTTTGGCCAGTACATGTAGACCATTTGTGGGTCTGCTTACTAAGACACTAAGTGTCTCTTTTTCATGCAATTTGGTGATATTTTTTTCAGTTTTTACTGAATTTACATATGAAGTTCTGCCGGATTTTTCACTGATTTTCGTCATGGTTTATGCCTATCCTTGATTTGCTCTGATGGTTTAGTGGTCTAGTTTACTCCCACTCTGGCCATTATCTGTAATTTTTTGGCTTGCGGTTTGCGTTGAGCATATGCAAGCATCAGTTTTGATGCAATTGGTCATGGTTTTCATGATCATTTAGTGGTCGAGTGATCTCCCACTTTGTTGTCATTTTGGCATTCACTTATGGCATTAGACATGTTTGACGGTGAGAGATGGCGGTCTCATTTGTCGATACGTATGATGTTGGCGTTGTGGTGACACAGGATGCATTAGCCACCGTTGTTTTAGACTTATGCCAGTGACGGTGATGTCATGGTGCTTGCCTTGAGTATACCTCTTTCCAATATGTCTATGGATAGCACACTTTCTCCACAGTGGTTACTAGATAGCGATACTGCTTTCGACGGTGTAGGGGATATGTGCTTGAAATGTGAGCCGGAGCACCGGGATGCTAGCTATGGGAGAAACGTAGAAGAAAAGATGCACTACACCACAAAGTTATCAAGCAACCTCTTTGAAACAGGATCAAAGTGCTAATTAATTGATTTTTATGATGTCGGCAGCGAAGGCGGTGTCGTTAACAGCACCGTCAATTTAATTAACTCCAAATTAAGGAGTTTAAGCTCTGGTTTACAAAATCTAGGACAAATTACTTTAGCCTCCAATGAATCAAGATATTTGCCGGTGATCAGTGTCGATGAACATAAGAATAAACATGTTGATTTACCGCAAAAATTCCCTTGTCTAGCTAATGCTACTTCTTTCTTCTTATTATCTGAGTCATAAATGGCTTCCACTCCGTTAGAGAGAGAAGAATCGCTCTTTGCTACGCTCTAATCCGTTGGCTTCTGCCTTCGACTCCTTTCTCGTCTCTCCCCTTTGCCGAGGCTTTGCTTTGCTCTTGTGCAAGCTTGAGAGAGAACGCTCCTCGTCCTCCCTTGTGTGTGTGTGTGTGTGTGTGTGTGTGTGTGTGTGTGTGTGTGTGTGTGTGTGTGTGTGAGAGAGAGAGAGAGAGAGAGAGAGAGAGAGAGAGAGAGAGAGAGAAAGCTTCTTTGCCCCTTCCTCTTCTGCCCTCACACTCCTTGCTATGTTCTCTACGTTCCCCACAATAACAACCTTTGCATGCCCAATCTATTTTTAACCCCCCCCACGCCCTTAGAAACGACGGCGCCATTGTTGCATAGGGAGCATAAAACTGCCCCTACTCACGTGGCAGTCGAACTTTTTAGCAGCACCATTCGTGACGGTGCTTGTACCAAATAGTTGAACCATGCTGAGCCCCATGTTTTTCGTCTCTTGGTCGAGTTCATCCGAGCCTTTTGCAGGCTAGCGCGAGCATATTTTCATCTGCTTGCGTTTGTGCTTGTTGTCTGCAGCTCCACGCCATGTTTTAGCCTTGGCTTCACACCCCTTACGGTTTAATCGGACGGCCTTTTAGCTTATGGCTTTGGGCGGTCCTTTAACTTATGGCCTTGGGCGGCCCTTCAGATTATGTCCTTGGGTGGCCCTAGCCTTGGTTGCCTTTGGGCATCGGGCGGCCAAGCCTCTGCTTAAAGGGAAAAAAGAAACTCGAGTGGCCATTGGATTCTTTTGGGCGGGCGGCCCTTAAAGTGCACCCTATTTGGCATACATATCGACTAAAGCATTGCCACAAGCACATCAATTTTCTCTAGTAGCACTTGAGTAAATCCCGCAAATCACATGGTCTAGGTAATGACATTTGGACAAATAGCTCATCAAGAACTGTAAAGCCACCATTCCGAACTTGTGGCCAAAAGTCATCTGGTACCACATCATCGGTCGTTGCCACCTACTTCAAAAATTAATATGTTATGGCTTCGGACTCCGATTGGCAAACTGTAAATTCCTATAGACTTCTCAAGGTGCATAGAATGCATACAAACCTTGCTGAGGCTGTAAATTTCCTAGGTGGCACACCGATCAAGCTACCGGACTGTTACGGAATCGGCCCCGGTAAATCTTTAACGGCCAATATCTTGACAACCGGAACTCCGATCACTGATTTGAAAAGACCGATGCACTCAACAAAGTGATCACTTCAAGCCCATGCATTCATTTCAATTCTGTCCTTTCAGCTGCAGTTGCCTAATCCGGTACGGATCTGCAATCGACTCAAACTTTGAACTGCCATAACTTTTTCTCCATAGCTCCAATCGACGAGCCATAAAGACAGACCGGTAGAACCTTCAAACACTGCAGTTGTGGATCATAAACTCCTATCTATGGTCACTTTAAGCATACTTATTTTTGGCATCATTAAGACATCTGTTGGACCTTTTTGCCGCATCTGGCATACATTAATCATTAAACTTGGCCTGTTAACAATCCCTCATCATTGACCATTAATCAAGTAAGCTTCAAATAAGCTTTTACCTGCATTTTTATGGTGTCTTTCTTAGCATGGGAGCGGAGCTGCACGCGATCCACCCCGTCTGAACATGCACAATTTTTGATCTGTGCCAACTGCACTTAAGAAGCATCATCAGACTCATCGTCTAATGCATACATAAGACTATCTTCAAGAGGTTGATTTGTGTTGAAATCTTCAATATTAATCTCACCTTCTCATTGACAACTTAACTCTTTTTTTGCAATAGACACCTTGAGCTCATTGCCATCAATCTCACATAACTTATAAGTCGCATTATCATAAACACGAAGTACTACATATGGTCCAAACCCTCGTTGAACCATCTTTTGCATAGAAGTGTACTGGTTCTCTAGGCTACTGTCATATACAAGGACCCAATCCCCATATTTAATAGCATGAGGTCGTAGTCTGTGCTTGCCATCAAATGCTGCTTTATTCTTCAACCTTGCTTCTTTAAGCATTACTTGAGCCTATTCAATATCTTCTTGACACCTTTCAAGTTGGCAAATGTGCAAGGCAAGCAAGTCTTCTGTAGACATACCTTCTTCCCATGGCATTATGGTCCACGAAATAACCGCTTCCTCTATAGGAATAATGGGTTTTTGCCTGTACATTAGCTCAAATGGCATAAAACCTGTAACAAAACTATGTGTAGTTCGATCAGCCCATAAAGCAAATGGTAGGAGTTTAGGCCAATCACCAATATGTCCCTGACATGCCTTTTCTAAATCTTTAACAATAGGAGGATGCCCTCTTTCACTTCTACCATTACCCTCTGGATTGTATGTTGTAGTGAGGGAAAATCTAATGCCGAAACGAGCAAAGAATTCCCGAGCTTCATCTGCATCCTGCTCTCCTCTATCAACAGTAATTCTACCAACACATCCATACCTGGAAATAACATCCTCAAGCAAGAACTTTCATATAAAACTTGTAGCTTTGGTACACAAATCTCTGCCTTCCACCTGATTAGTAAGATCTTCTCTGGAAAGAACAATATACCGCATCTTCCAAACACCTACTCGCATGGTAATCAAGTCCACCACCCACTTGTAGTGCATAGCCAGTGGATAGGTGGGATGCAATCCATCTTGATGTCGCACATTAGAATATTGTTGGCATATTGAGCATGTCTCCACAAACTGAGCCACATCTTTATACATACCTTTCCACCAGTAACAATCCGTAATCTTGATAAAAGTTGCCCAGACCCCTCTGTGTCCAGCCCATAAACTTTCATAAAATTCTTTGATAACCTGATGTTGAGTTGCTTTATCACAAACAACCCATTGAGGTACCCCTCTAGACAGTTTTGGTTGCCTCCATAAATGTCCATCCTTCAAAAAATCACCGTAAGCTTTCTTTCTGATCTTTTTATACTCTTGATCCATCCACCCTTCATGCTTAGTAAGAGTGCTAAGGTAGCGACCGATCAAAATCCATTGTCCACCATAGAGCTGCTCAAAAAATAACTCAAAAATATGAGCAATATTATCATAATTTTCATATAGATATAGAACTTCAAGCCAACATCATCACTTGTGGTTAGCATCTCTTCTTCATCTTCAAAACTAGCTCTTGATAACATATCTGCATCACGATTATCTCTACCTACAATAGATAAAATTTAGGTTTAAGAGACTTAATATAGGCTATCCATTGCATCATAGCAATATCCGGAGTATAGAAATTTGGAATCATCCCTATCAGTGTGGCAAGGAGTCTGTCTCTACCATGACTGAAGCTCCAATAAATTATTCCTTATCAGACCTTAGAGAAGTAGCAACGCCCCAAAGTTATCTCTTAACCTATGGGTAGCCTTTTTGGCGAGCATTGAGCACTTTTGCTCCAAATAGAACCGCATACTTGTGCCCTTTTTCATCATCTTAACCTATAGCCCACCCAATACCTGTCGGGCTAGTGCCAACTGTTAAAATTACTAGCCTTCCACATTTGTAGTCGACTTTCCTCAAGGTGGTAGCCTCAAGAAGCATCTTCTTTAATTTCGTGATAGCGTGTGTGTGAACTTCTTCCCAAACAAATCTTTTACCTTTTCTCAATAGTTGATAAATCACTTCTGCAACTTGAGCAAAATGTGGCAACCAAATAAGATAGAATACACATGCACCCAAAAACCAACGAGCTTTAGTAACCAAAGAGCACGTTTCCTTCATCTTTTGGATAGCTTCAACTTTAGCTGGACTTGGGATTCTACCTTCTGGACTGCACATATGCCCCTTAGAACCTCTTTAGCACCAAAAGTTGATTTTTTTCCTAAAAGTGTTAAGTTAACTTCTTCAATCTCGGAGAAAATATAATCACAGTCAGCAATATGTTGAGCAATAAACTGCCAGCACCCCTTCTCATCTTTTACCTCATCTTTTGAGCCTTCCTCACAGCCTTTAATTGGTCGATCATCAATGAAAGGCATAGTAACATGGGGAATAAAGTCCCTTAATACCTTACTCATGCCGTTCATCATATGAGCTACAGAATTAGTAGCACCCTGTGGTAGAGTGCACATCCTTACCAACCGAAGAGGTGTACGCATCATAGTAAGATACCTCCTCTCGAAAGCTATTTGAAATTGATCATATCCAGAGTAAAGATCACCCATAGAGTAAATTGATCTACCTACAAAGGCTTTAGCAAATTGATCCACAATTGGGCCAGTACCCACATTGTGGATTGTTACCTTGTTAACCGCTTGCATATCCTGTATGAACCTTAAAGTACCATTTTTCTTTGGGACAGTGAACCATCAGTTAGAATATGGCGCACATGATGGCTCCAAAATTCCCATTTGTATCTTCTCATTAAGCAAATTAATAAGATTTGGCAAGTGAGCTTTAGGAAGTGGAATGGGATGTAAGCTCCATGGCATGTGATGAACATTGAATATGGTAAAACAACACTTGGATCCACACACCCAATCTCACTTGGCTCAAAAGAAAAAGCTTTACCGTGTTTTTTGAGCATACCTTGAAAGCACTTGATTTCCTCTTCGTTGAGAAAACCATCTTCTCCAACCTTCAGCGGCTACAATATCTCTTTAGTGAATTTATGCCCAATGTTCTTAGGATTCCTTAGCATAGGCTATCAAGATGCTTATTTAATCACCCCATCATTTCCTTCTGGTAGAGGTATAGCCAGTGGTCTCACTTTCTTTGCAACTGTCTTGTACTTCTCTCTACCAGTGCTTCAACGTCTTTACCCAAGTAATCATCAATATTCATAAGTGCCTCGTATATGTCCATCTCTTCGTACATGTCCATTGAGTCCACTTTTTAATCTGTTTTGCCTAATATCCTCAAGCTTTCACATAGTGTCATCATAAGAAATCTCTTCAAAGATTCCTGAAATCACATCATCTGGTTCCAACACATCACATCCCTACAATTCACTTTGAATGCTTGAAACATATTGTTTCTCCCACTTAGGTAAATCATTAAGTTTTCTATAAGATAGTGAACCCTCAGATGTCTTATTGCCCTCCTACGTAATATGGCTTCTCAAGTCTGACAATATAAGATGTAGACTCATCCTCTAGTCGAGGTCTTTTATTACCATTTGATATTTCGAGCTCAACCGGTTTACCCGCATCAAGAACATCTGAAAATTTGTAAGGCATAAGCTCTGAAGTCTAGTCTTCAAAGGATTATGGAGGCCTGACATGAATCGTGCCACTTTGACTTCCTGAGTCATTCCAAGTGGAGCATATTTCTTGACAAGGGTCAAGAAATACTAATAGTATGATTCCAGATCTTTGGTTCCCTGAGTACAATCAAGAAACTCATTCATACGGTTTGAATGATACACTTTGTTATGATGATTCTTCTTTAGTAGAGTCTTGCGCTAATCTCAAGTTGTTGCATTAGGGTTCACATTATTCTCAGTATAATGGTCTCTCCACCAACGCTTGGCCGTCTTTTTAATTCTAAACTCAGCAATGATAGCCTTGTTCTCTGTGGATGAATGAGCTAAATCATAGTAATAATCCATGCGCTCAATCTAGTCCTCAAGAACCTTGCCTACATGTTTGCCTTCTCCGCTACAGTTCCCAAGTTGTGACTTTTGAAGCAAAGCATCGATGTCACGATCAATGATAGTCGGTTGAGGTGCAATAGGGACATTGGCATTAGGAGGCACTCCATTTCCTCTAGGAGGCATGATCTATTATTGCATCATGTCAAATCCAAAACATTATTAACAATATATTAGATTAATCTTTCCGCACTATAAGTCAAAAAGGGTAGGCGGGAGGAAAAACTTTTAACCATAATTTTCTAAGGAATGGGTAGTCATTTACAGCCAATTGAAAGACAAGATCTAGTTACGAGAGGTTAGAAGTCACCTCAAGAGTCATTACTAAAACAAACATTCAAAGAAATTCTTGATACACGTGTTCAAACCTTCAATCACTTCATCATAACTCGAGACCACATAATCCCCTATAAGAAGACAAGTCAAGTAAATACCACCAATAAATGTCACTCATAGATGCATCATGAATACAATATCGTTTCCCAAACATCATGCAAGAATGCGTGCATGATGCATAACTAACCCGACTAGTATCATGCTTTTTGCTATTTCCTTAATCCTAAGCATTGGCTCATGTACCAAGTGAGAGGTACCCCTCACGAGGGGTCTATGCACAAAATATACAATTTACACCTTTATACAATTTTGTTTATACATCAAAGTTGCAGAAGCGTATTCATAGGGGAGGAGTTTTCATAGGAGAGGAGTTCTCAGCGCCCAAGCACGGGAGCCAAAATGCATCTAGAGGAACCTAGCAACTAGTGCTAGCCCTGAATGGGTGTAATGAATGAAAGGGTACTCAAGGACAAATATATTATTATGGAGGGTGAATATATGTATACACAACATTGTGGGAAGAGAGGGAGAGAGAGTATAGTGGACGGTGAAATAGAGTGCACAGAGACATGAGAGCATGACAATAGAGAATCTTTAAATGCCCCATCTAAATAAAACAGGAAACCATATATTAATGCAATGACAAAAATCTGAGTATACCATAACATCAAAAAAAGTATGACAAAATAACTAGCAGAGCATTGGACTATGTGTAGGGAACGATTGGTCCACCCATCCACTTTCGCTCTACTACAGATAGAGAGAATTTCACTTCGTCGTGAGGGATCCAGAACGCCTCCAACCTACCCGAGCCACACTTAATCTAAGGTCACTGCGCCTCCCTCCATGCACCCGAGCTCTGAAAGTATCCCAAGTACGAGTAGGTGGTAGGGTATCAACACCAACCATACCACTTTAGGCGCCATGTCTCTTTAATGCCAGCATCGGGTGTTTAGGCAAAGCCAAGGAAAAATCCCCGAGATGTTAGCCGTGTAGGTTGTTCAACCCCCGACGCACTAAACGTGTAGATGAGCCTAACAAAAGAATACCTAGGCAACACCGCGGATCTAGCAAAGCCCCAGGTCAATGGCCCTTTTATCTAAGGCTAAGCGATGCAGGTTATCCTAGTTTTGTAATGATGCTGCCATGAGAGACATAACACGTGAGTCCAATCACAATAGCACCTTACATATGCACAAACAATCTTTTCCAAGCAGTTAAACTGTACAGGATCTCTACCCTTACACGTCTACCATAAACCATCCAAACCACTTCATGATCTAATTCCAAGAAAATAAACCATAATCCAATCACCTCATACTTGTGAGAACTCCACCCAACTCGGGTGAGACACAACCAATCCTGTATAACCACTTTAGAGCATAACAAGGATACAAATTTTTTGGCAGCATAACCATATCCAAAAAAAAACAAAAAGCCATAATCCATGAGGGATATCAGCCCTTAACCATAAATCATATCCACACCGAAACAACTCCCACGCTTGGAGTTTGACATATCCATTGCAGTCAAGCGGAGTCCACACACATGACTCTTAAGACATTATCTTTTCATACATAAAATAAGTCCGACCAGCAACTATACATGATGTAAAAATCCAATTTCGACAACATCCAACCATGCAAAGTTGATGCATCATCTCTGCACTTCACCCCTCTAGCACATAGGACTACTTTTGACGTAGAAAGGTGGAAAATAGTCATATTCATGCACATGAGGCATCCACATCAACCCATAAGGTTCCATACATCATCCGATAACATTCCACTACCATAAACGTAATGCAAAACAACTCCGACCCTTAGGTCGACCATAAATCATAACTTCACACATATGCAAAAAAACAACTTTTTACCATTTTCAGGAGCATACATAGCAGGCAAACGAAAGTTTTTTACCTCAAACCAATGCATCAAGCTCAGATCCATAATATAGTCTAATATCACATCACTTTACCCATATGATACTCACACACCAAACGGTAACCCAAAAAGAAAGCCACCTTATTCATATCTTCCTATGCAGTTCAAGTTGACTAACCATATACCCTCACATGAGTTTATGGACATCTAATAACTGAAATCAACTCACCATAATAAACCATAAATCACACATAAGCGGCTAGGTTAACTCACGCCGTCATATGGTACTCCCCCTAGGTAGCACCCCTACACCCATAGGTAAAACCGGTCATGGAATGATTAATAACTCGCATAATGAAGGTGATAACGAAGACCTAAATACATCTATCATCAAGTTTAATCAATATTTACAATTTCCTACGTGGGTTTGCCCATCTAGTTAATCAATATAGTGGTTCTCCAAGGAGCCTGGGGTCAAGAATTTTGATAGTGTAGTGGGCAGCAAGCTGTTTTTTGACCATATCTCTTAGCTCGTGCGTGATTTTCAGATGAAACCCAAGAGATAAAATGTTCTAAATGATGTATTTTATCACTAGTTTAAAGGGTTTGGGCTGATTGATAACGATTTGTGAGTTATGACCAAAATAGTATTCCTACCGCTTCTATGACGTGAAACGAAAATTTCTTTTTATGCACGCAGGTGATTCTAAACGCATAGTGTGCATGAATCAACATGTCAAACATGATGAAATATTCATGGGGCAACTTCATACGTAATCAAAAAATCCATCCATACCCTCGTTGTTGAAAAAACAATCACCGAGACGGTGTCTACTCAGAAAAACGACATAGAGAGGGAGATGATGATGGAAATGGAGTTTAGAGTTTCTCACCGTGCTTTAGAATTGATTAGGGGCTGTTGAAAGGCTTCTTGCTTTGCCGCAAGAGAGCGGTGATGAGAGCTACATAGAAGAGCTTTCGGAGAGCGCGTACACCGTGAAACGAGAGAGGAGATAGTAAGCAAGTAGAGAGAGAGAGTATCATTCTTCTTCTTCTTATTCTTGTAAATGAGAGAGAAGATCTTCTGGATAATATGGTGATGAAGAGCTTGCACCACTCCGTATAATAGGTAAGTATTGCCTTGCAGTAATAGACACAATAGACGACACTGAAAACTGAGAATTGGCTGCCAATTTATAGGCATTGTTGCAAGCCAGAGTGATGCCCAAGGCAAGCCATTAGCACCCTCTCTCAGTTTGGGTTAGATGCAAACTTTTGAGAAAAGACTCCAATTTTTTCTAAAAACATGGCACATCTTTTTGCAGTGAACTCTCCCACTTACCATTCATTTTTTACTATAAAAAATTACTAACTGGCTAGTATCCCTGCATTAATGAAACCATGACTACACTATGCTGCACCATGGTGCCCCAACAAAATTAGGACTTTCCCGTACTGTCTCGATGTATTTACAATACTGCTTTTTATAAAAATAATTCTCGTAAAAATATCATTTAGTCTCGTTTCTTCTCATGGTGATCATTTTTAAATCCAACGGAGACTAAATTTGATATTTTTATGCTTAGGTCATCCTAAAAAGCACATTGTTTTTCAAAAGTGCCAAAAAGCACGAAAAGCTAAAATGAGCGTAAAAAGCAAAAAAATAATTAATCGTAAGTTACGCACATGAATTAAATTATCGTACACATGACTCGGAATTATTGGCCATTGTGAATGCCCTTAAAGTATGGCAACATTATCTTCTTGGAAGGAGATTTGAACTACATAGTAATCATAAAAGCCTGAAGTGAATCTACACCCAACCTGACCTTAATATGGGACAATGAAGATGGATGGAGTTGTTATGAGAATATGATTTTGGAATCAAATATAAACCTGGGAAGGAAAATCTTGTGGCCGATTCCTTAAGAAAGAAGAGTACTGTAGCGGCTGTCAAAAACTCTACTACCTCCTTAATTGACCTTATTCGAGAAGGTATGTCTCAAGACCCGTACTACATAAAAATCCAATGCTTGATGAACTTAAATAATCGCACGGAGAAGCAAGAGAGGCAAATCAAAGGATTCCACGTTAAAGGCGATGAACTTTACTTCAGTAATTGTCTTTGTATCCCACATCAAGGTGGGATCAAACTTCAGATACTAGAGGAAGATCATGATATACATATAGTAAGACACCCAAGATACATTAAGACTTACTCTACGGTAAGGACACTGCAAGAGGTTGTGTGCTCTTGTGACGCTGCTAGCGACGGAAATATACTGGGTTTTTATAACCCCTGGCGTCGCTAAAACCGTCACTACGAGCATCGCTACGAGAGCGTCACTATATGCGTCGCTATAAGCATCGCTATATGCGTCGCTATATGCGTCGCTATATAGAGACGCTCATAGCAACGCTTATAGCGACGTTTACACTGCAGACTATAGCGACGCTCATAGCGACGCTACAGAGCCATAAATAGCGACGATTATAGCGACGCCCGAGAGAATTTTTTTTTGGTGGCAGGGCATTGAATGCCTTGCCACCCATCAACCATATTGTACTTGATTCACTTTTTTAAAAAAGTGCAAGGGTAGATAATAGACCCAAAATAGTCTCCCACAAGACGCATTGTTTGCAAAATTGACAATTGTACACATCATAGGCAAAATGAATTGATTGGCAAATGTAATAATGACAATTGTACAACATCATAGGCATAAAGAATTGATTGGCAAAAGGAACTGCAGTGACAAATGTAATAATATACATGGTTCAAAAAGACGTATAAAATCCGTCTCATGATACATAAGCTATGAGAAACCCTAAACTAATGCTATCTAGCTACGGCTAAACTGACGTCGTCTAGTCAGACGTCTCATCGCGTCCAAGCGGCGTATCTGTCGGATTCTGCAAAAAAAGACAATAAGACAGCTTTCAGTAAGTATAAACATATAACGACATTTATAAAACAATACAAAAAATAAAAAAGAGTAAACCCTAATACTAACCATGCCGCCGCGAGAACTGAGAATGTCCATCAGGGCGTTTAAGCCCTTCCTGCCTGCGTACTCGCACTCGTACGGTGTGGGATCACGTCCTGTCATCGACCACTGTCAAAACATACAAAGATTTCATTATGTTAGAATTAAAAAACTCATAAACCCTAAACTATTGAACATAAAGAGCAATGTGAAAACACTTACAAAATCGGCCTCAAATGATGCCCATCCACCGCTCCCCAAGTGGTGCGAGCTCCCTGCCTCTACTCGCGCTCTGGCTGCATCCTTTTGTTGCTTCCACTTGTCGAGATTCTCGCGTGCTGCTTTCTTCGCATTTTTCCAATCTTCTTTGGCCAGCCAATCTGGCCTGTTCCACCCATTCTTGATTGCTTTTTGCACTTCGGAATGCTTGTGTTTGTAGTATTCGCGCATTCGAATCTTCATTACGTCTTCATTGAAGCACTGATCCCGTGTTGGAACGGGAAACTCATCATGAAGTATCCTGATGACTCTGTTTTTTAAATCACTTGGTACTTCACTCCATTTGTTTAGTATGTAGTGTCTAAACAGCTGAGAACAAAGACCACGCATGCGCGAGATCACCTTCTTGCCGTCATCATCCATGATGATGCCGCCGCTGAAGTCGATGGAGTAAGACAAGCCCTCTGGCCGGTGACGCGTGAACCTGGGTGTCCCGGTAGGGGTCTCTAGCGGCGTGTCGATGGGGGTACGGACGTCAGGTGTCTCCACCGGCGTCTGGGCCCCGAAGCGAGGAGTGTCGAGTGGGGTGGCTCCTGGCGGAGTAGGTAGAGGTGTGTAGCTTCTAGGAACAGTCAGCCGTGCAAAACCTGGCGTAGATGGCGATGCTGTGGCTGGTGTGGGGGCGGGCAAAGAAGGGGAGGGTAAAGAGCCTCGTCGAACATGAGGCGGTGTGGAGGCATCAGTGGCGGAATCCCCACAACAACCGCCACCGCCACCGTCACCACTATAGCGCCGGTGTCTAGACGAGTGTGAAGCTCGTCTCGTCGACGCCGAAGCTTCGGAGCGCGCCGAATGCTCCGAAAGAGAGGGAGATGCGGATGGAGTAGGAATGCGCGATGATGCGCTAGAGCGATGATGCTCCACGTACCACTATCTCTGCTGCGGTGACAAAGAAGAAAGAAACTCCTCATCATCCATACCTACATTAAACACATAAATATTTAAGCTTAATATTGAATGAATAGAGTAGACAATGACGCAAAGACCATTAAATACAATGACGTAATGATGCATATAAATACAATGACGCAATGAATTGAGTGATAGAAGAGGCAAGTCGAAAACTCAGAATTTTCAATCAAAAGATGTGAGCGCAAGTAGAAAAGAGCGTTATACACCATGGAAGGTACTGAGAGAGCCAAAGCTTTTACAACACGGAGCAAAATTGTTCAAATACAATATTTGTGGCTTTAAGAGATCTCTCTCTCATCCTCGCATAGCTCAGCATAACTTCCTATATCTATATAGAGCTCTCCGTTTAAACACATATCCTCTGTTTCATTTTGTAGCTCCTCTGCATGCAACCCATATAGAGTAGTAGCATCTTGATGCTCGTCTGGCACCACCGCAGTGGCTTCAGATTGAGCATCTTCTCTGATCTCCTCCATTGATGCCATTGTGATTGGCACATGGTAGCCTTCATACGTCCTTGCACTACGAGGGGCTACCTCTATGACGTACCACCAGTTTGATGTAGACTTTGTAGGATGAAATATTACCTGCCAGAGCCACATAACTTACATGAGATCTTTGAAGCACATAACTTGTAAAAGGGGGATGTTAACTATTTACATACTTACTTGTTCATAATGCTCGGGTAGTACGAAAGTGTCTCTTAGGTCAGTCCATTTCTTAGTAGAATCCACCTCAAGAAAACCAGACTCTCCTCTATGCACAGTAGCGTTGCGACCCTCCATGATTATCTTGAACCATTGCACGTCGAACAAGTCGACAAAAAATACTCTGTAATCGATCCTCAAAATCTCTTGCAGCGTGCCGAAGTAAGTGAGTTCCACCACCACAGGATCTGCATCAGAGGAACGTCGTCGACTAGACTGTTCAAATTTTGCCACGATTCCACAATCTTGAGTAAAACGCTTTTTGTCGATTCGTTCCACCCTAAAATGTCGACCTTTACACCATGCTGCTGTGTATGACTTATACTACAACAACAAAGATTATGAGTGGCCGTTCAAACGTTTATAAATAAAGTCACTTGCTAGTCGTACATTGCAAACTTACCTTGGTCGCGCAACCCCGAGAGTACTCCCACTCTTCCTCAGTCACTTCGTCACCGCATTGTTGTGCGCTTTTCAATTGGTTGTGCAACCATCTTAAGCTCATGAAGGTTGGTAGGCTCTCCAGAACCGCTGGATAGTGCATCGGTGGTTGTCTTCCCCGTCTCCGCTCGATTCGTGCCCTTTGTCGCTCTTGCTTTGCATCCTCATATTGTGAAATCCACTTTTGCATCACTGGATTGTGAAGCATGCAAAATCGGTTGATTTTAGCCTCTAGATCTTCCGTCATCTTCTTCTCAACACCGAGATTGCACATGATAATCCCAGATATGCGCTCATCATCTATGGTTCGCCATAGCGTGTCCTAGGATTTATCAAATCCATCTAGCCACTCTCCAATGTACACTAGGGACTCTGATACCAACCAACCTTCTGCCATGCTACCCTCCGGACGTGCCTTTTGACGCACATATCCCTTAAGCGTTTTCATGAAACGTTCTAAGAAGAACATCCATCTGGAATGAACTGTGCTAGCTATTTCCACCTCATCAACTATGTGAACAAGAAGATGCACCTGAATGGTTAGCATTGTAGTAGGAAAATGTTTCTCAAACATGCACACAAGCTCCGCAGCATTTAGTTTGGCGAATGGTATGGAGTCTACGTTGATCTCCTTTTGTGAGATCCATTGCACCAGCTTTGCAAGTTTGTAGATTGTGTTACGGATGTCGAGAGACAAACATCCCTCAATGGCAACCGGTAAAATAAACTGTAAAGTATGTGCAGCAATGATATTAAAGTCCACATTTTATGCAATGATATTAAAGTCCACTATGAACGTACCTGACACATTTTATGCCAATCGTGTGACTTCAAACCGGTAAGCTTTCCTTCTTTAGTAAAACACGTTCGGAGCGAGTGCATTACGCCAGTGGGGGTCCGCAAAGATCGAATGGTCTCTTTTACTTTGCGTTCTTGGGCTCCTGTGAAAATCCATGGTGCTTTAGGGAGTTTTATCGATCCATCAGACGCTGTTTGCGGCCAATATTGCTCCATACGATCCACATTTCTAAGGTCAACTCTGGCTCCCAAAGTATCTTTCTTGCCGGTCAGATGGTCCCATAGTAGATTACCCACATTCTTGAATATGTGCATTGGATCGAGCAAGTGATTGATCATGGATCGGGTCCAGTATGGTAACTCGTACCATAGAGATAGTCTCTTCATCCCTGGAGGCAATCTGTCATCGCACATCTCCTTCTGCTCTAATCATGCTTGTGCAGACATCCTTGGTGGCTCTCTTCCCAAAAAGCCATCGCGTAACACATGATTCTCTGGAAGATACGCTTGATGACCTTCGTAGATTTGCTTCTTCAGTGAGGGTGCCCTACGTGCATTCAGTCTAGGTCCACATGTGACACATGCTCTGTATCCGCTTGTTTGAAGCCCTGCATGTATACACATGATAATAGATCAACTATGGGAAAAAACAAGATTTACAGTGTCTGAGTGAGGAGTGTCAATAGATCACCTGAGCATTCTGTTAGCCCGGGATAGTCATGCATGGTGCACATTAGAATGCCTCTGATCAAATCATTCTATCGTTCTGTCTATGCCAATCCACAATTGTGGTAGCTCTTCCAATAGTGGACGAAGATACACATCCATATTCCCCACTTTATATCGCCCTGGCACAATCAAGCTTAGCCATACATGCCCCTTCTTCGTAGTCAACCATGGGCCATACACTGTAAGATGTTGATCTTTGACCAAATGGATTTACGCCATCCATAGCCAGGCCTAAGCGCAAATTTCGAGCTTCCCTGGCAAAATCCGACCATGTTCCATCTATATGTTTCCACGCTACGCAATCTGCAGGAATTCGTAGCACACCATCCGAAGATTTATTCTCCTTATGCCATGATGCTAGGGCGGCCATGGACTTACATTCGAAGAAATGCTTGATGCGAGGAAGCAGAGGGAAATGTCGCAAAACCTTTTGTGGAATTTTTGTCCCGTGGAGATCTACTCGATATCTTTCGGAATCACATTTCGGACACTTCTCCATGTCTATGTATTCCCCTCTGAAAAGAATGCAGTCATTAGGACAAGCGTGGATAGAATTGTAATCCATCCCCAAGTTTCGCAAAATCTTTCTTGCTTCATCTCGGGAATCTGGCATCACATTGTCAGCTGGTAGTATGTGCTCTTTCAGCAATCTACACAACATAAAAATATGATACAGTCGTGTAAAAATCTATCAGATCATTATACATTTAGAGTTTTATTAAAGTAAACTAATTGTAATAGATCACCTGAAAAGCGCTGTGACGCTAGTGTCACTCCATCCAAACTTTGCCTGCATGTTGAGAAGAACCAGGAGTGCTTTCAATCTAGACATACGTGCTCCATTATATAATGGCGTATCGGCTTCACTTTTCATATCATCATAGATAAGCCTTTCTGAATCCATGATCGTCTCGATCATTTCATCAATCTCGGGCTCAAACATTGCCTCGTTGGGAATGTGCTCTGCATGATCATCCCCCGAGCTGTCAGAGGCTACATCTTGTGGCCTCACATATGCTGCTTGACCAAAGCGCCTGCGAACACGTCTATTGGGTTGCAAGATTGCTGCTTGTTGGCCAGCGTCAGAGTCCGACGAGTTATAATTGGCAACAACTCGATCTATAATAGATGGATCGAACTCGCCAAATTAGCGAACATGCTGCAAAGAAACACGTCTTGTCCGTCGCACAGCATGCTTGCATTGATTACAAGGACATAAGACCCTCGTTGAGAGATAGGTGTTTCAGTTGGACGGTCCCACATCCTCATCACTACTCATAATGAGGATAAAAAACTTATAACCTGGACAACAAATTTAATATTCTATTGGCATTCTTCGTCTTATCTCTCTCTCTCTCTCTCTCTCTCTGTCTCTCTGTCTCTCTCTCTCTCTCTCTCTCTCGCTCTCTCTCTTTCTCTCTTTACCTCACATTCTCTAGTCATGTCCAATCCCCGCACACCTCGGTCTAGAGGTGCACGGAGATCAGAACCACCGGGTTATAATCTCGTCTTTATTGGTCAATACCTATATTTGTATGTACAAGAAATCTACACACCCACGTCTACATGATACTGCATGTAGTGGACAAAACCCCTTTGCCTCTTCTCTAGCTGTAGCACTTCATAGCATCTTAACATCTTTTCACAGTAGATCTTTTCACTGTTCGTCTAACTCTAAACCCTAAACCGTAAGTAATTCTTGCGTGGACTCGATCTAACATAAATAAGCGTAAATCTAAATAAACGTAAATCTAACTAAAAATAAACCTAAATCTAATTTAACGTAAGTCTACATCTAACCTCATCTTTAACGTCTTTTGGGATAGTTTCCTACGACGTTGAAACTCTCTTCTTCTTGTGTGTGTGTGTGTGTGTGTGTGGGTAAACCTAAATAAACCTAAGTCTAATCTAATATAACAAAGAACTAAACTAACAGGGATTATAAGAACCTTAAAACTGATTTAACACATAATTTTTCACCTAACTCGGCAAGAGTTGGCATTCTCATCACTAAAGATGTGAGAGTTAACTTCCGGCAGTGACGCTGCCTCATCTCCATCCACATCTGACGACAGCAATTGGCCCTTTAGACCGTTCTTGCTCTTGTTACTAACTTTGAAGTTGCTGTTGAATGACTAGAGGTTGTCTAGATGGTCATTGTGTCGGGGATGTAGTGACTCTTGCCACCCTGAAGATCCACCTTCTTCCCTATCTTCTGAAGACATTTCACCAGTACTTTTGGATCGACGGAGCCCACCATGAGTGAAGGCAGCAATACCCTATATTCCATTGAGGGATTTCTTCACCCGCTTCATGCAGGCATCGCAGTCTATGGAGACCTAAATCTAATCTAATATAACGTAAATCTAAATCTAGCGTAAATAAACGTAAATCTAGTTAAAAATAAACCTAAATCTAATTTAATGTAAGTCTACATATAACCTAATCTTTAACGTCTGTTAAGATAGTTTCCTACGACGTTATAACTCTCTACTTCTTGTGTGTGTGCGCGTGTGTGCATGTGTGTGCCAATAAAAAGAGATAAATGGTATAACCTTTCTATCACCCATGCCAAGTATGATAGATTGATTATGTTATTTCCCTCTTGAATAATAGGTCTTGAGTTCAACTCCTCGTCGGCTAGATCTTTAGGTCTTTTAATTTTAATTAGTCTCCTACGACGTTAAATTAGTTTCTCTCTCTTTCTCTCTCAATGTGTGTGCGTTTTTTTGGATCGTATGCATGTTTTCTCTCTCTTTTCCTCTCTCAATATGTGCGTTTTTTGTTTATGCGTGTTTTCTCTCTCTTTTCCTCTCTCAATGCGTGCGTTTTTTGTTTATGCATGCTCTCTCTCTCTTTTCCTCTCTCAATGTGTGTGTGCATTCTTTGTTTATGTATGTGTGTGTGCATTTTTGTTTTTGTTTGTACTCTCTCTCTCTCTCTCTCTCTCTCTCTCTCTCTCTCTCAAAAACACTATGTGTGTGTGTGAGAGAGAGAGAGAGGGAGAGAGAAAGAGGGGAAGGGAACATGAGAATGAGGAGAGGGAAGGAGCATACCTGGCTCTCCTTCCTCTCCTCGTGTGTGTGTGTGGGTGGAGAAGAAAAAGAGAGAGAGAGAGAGAGAGAGAGAGAGAGAGGGAGAGCGTTACCTGCTCCTTGCTTGACGGCGCCGAAAAACTCAGATCTGAGATTTGAGTTTTTGGGCGCGCTCGGTTATTTTTTTAGCCCAGCCGGCGTCGCTATGAGCATCGCAAATTTCTTTGTGAATTTGCGACGCTCATAGCGACGCCGGGATTTTTTTTTTTGAGCGTCGCTGTGTGAGCGTCGCTAATATGAATAGCCTCTTGTAGTGGGAAGGGTTTCTTTTGGCTAGGACTAAAGCGTGATGTATTGAACAATGTTACAAGGTGTTTAACATGTCAACGTATTAAAGCTGAACGAGTTCGATACCCCGGTAAGCTTCAACCTATTGATGCATCACAAATGAAATGGGAATGCATATCCATGGATTTTATTATAGTACTTCCTACATCTTTGGGATATAACTCTATTTTTGTGGTTGTTGATATGCTTACAAAAATGACCCATTTAGTACTTGGAGATTTATGACCCAAGGAAATCCCGAGGTTGTGAAGCTTGATGCATTATGCACATTGTTGTTGCAAGAGTCACATTGCAGAAAAAATAGGACTAGGAAGCGTGCAGTTGAACAGGCTTTTACTGCAGCTCAAAGAAAAGGTGGGAACATCAATGTAACCACGTCTTATGGTTCTGCTATGAGTGGCAAAACTTCTGTTCCTAATGCTTATGCTGACAACACTTCATCCGACAATTCTTGTGATAAGGGAAAAAAGAAGATGTGTTGCCCTTATTGTAAAGATAATGATCACTTGATCAAGCAGTCTTTGAAATTGAAGGCAAAAGAGGCTAAGAAGAAAGAGGTTGGATCCCCTATAGGGTCCAATACAATTGCAGCGATTGTAGAGTCTTCTGTCAAAGGAGATTGTAATGCTGATGTTGATGCAAAATGGGCATTTAGTGCAGAGTGCACTTATGATCCTATTGTCCATGATGCATTTATGTCATTTGCTGCAGATTCACATGTGTGGTATTTTGATAGTGGTGCTACAAAGCACATTACCTCACATCGTGATTTTTTAAACCCTATTGAGTGTGTCCCTCATGGGAATATGGTGACTTGTGTCAACAATGCCTCTTATCCTATTCCAAGAGTTTGAAAGATTGTGCTTACTACTGCAAATCGTAGTTGTTTCACACTTGTTGATGCATTGTATGTACCTGGGATAAAAAGAAATTTTCGTCTGTATCTGCACTTGCTAGACTTGTTCTTGTAGTCAAACTTGTGGATGACAGATGTACAATTTATGATCTCGGTTTTGGTGACGAAATTGTTGCATCTGGCCTTTTGTGCCATGGGCTGTATAAGCTCACTTTGTATGACAAGTGTGGACAAAATTTTGAGAATGCAGTTGTAGATTCAAAGGGTTGTTTCAGATGCAAAACTGTGGCATGCAAGTTTTGGGCATCCGAATTTTGCCAGTTTGCTACCTTTAGAGAAATACGATATGGTTCCTTTTTTGCCACCTCTTGAAGCACCTATCAAACATGTTTGTGAATGCTATAATTTGGGTAAGATGCAGTGTTCTAAGTTTCCGAAGGATGCTTCAGTTAGGGCCACATGTAGGTTGCAGCTTGTGCAAAGTGATGTTTGTGGGCCCATGCAAACTCTGTCCTTGGGTAATTGTTACCATATACATGTGGTCGTGATGTGTGTGAATACACTAGGACCGTCAGGGCATTTTTTACCTCTTTAGGAGGTTTTTCCCCCCATGCATTGTATATACGCCCATCACTCTAGGGCTATCCATATTTTCATTGCATACTAAGTAACACACACTCTATTGTGTGCCTCGAGCTTCCTTCATCTTCTCCAAGCTGTGTGCGTTTATCTACAACCCTAATTCCAACAATTGGTATCAGAGCAGGTTGCGTCCTCCCGGGCTTAGTTGCGAGCTGCTCCAACACACACCTGCTCAATTTCTCCGATTTCAGTGATCTTCGGCCAGCGTTCGTAGGTCGACAAATACTTTGGGAAAGCTCCTAGAGCTTGATCTGCTAATATTTTTTATTTGGGCTCATTTCGGCCTCTGTTTCCCACTACAGGAAATACTGCACAGGCTATTTCGTCATTTTGTGCAAAATTTATTTCAGTGCCGTTTTTTGCATAACATGTGCCTTATAGTCTTCTACAGTTTGTGCTATATAGCACGTGTTGTTCCCGCTTTGTTTCTCCTATTTTTGGGCAGTTTTCACATCAGGTGCAGCATTTACCATGGCTGACAACAACAACACAGATGTTTGCTGTTGAGAACAGGTTGGATGGGGACAACTACCCTATGTGGGCTTATATGATGCAACATGTCAAGTTTGATGCATTATGCATATTGCTGTTGCAAGAGTCACTTTCCAGAAAAAGCAGGACCAGGTAGCGTGCAGTTGAATAGGCTTTTATTGCTTCTCAAAGAAAGGGTGGTAACAGTAATGCAGCCACTTCGTATGGTTCTGTTGCACGTGGTAAAAATTCTGTTCCTAATGCTTCTGCTGCCAGCAATTCATTTGGAGATTCTGGTGACAAGGGCAAAACGAAGATGGGTTGCCATTATTGTAAAGCTAATGATCACTTGATCAAGTTGTGTCCTAAGTTGAAGGCCAAACAGGCTAAGAAGAAAGAGGGTGGTTCCACTGCAAATGCTGGTTCCACTACAAATGCAGCCATTGTTCAGTCTTCTGTAATGTTGATGTTGATGCAAAATGGGCTTTTACCACAGAGTGCACTTACAATCCTATTGTCCATGATGCATGCTTGTCAGTTGCTGCAGATTCACATGTGTGGTATTTCGACAGTGGTGCTACAAAGCACATTACCTCATATCGTGAATGGTTTATCTCTCTCGAGTCTGTCCCTCATGGGAATTCAGTCACTTGTGCCAACAACGCCTCTTATCCAGTTCAGGGAGTTGGAACGATTGTGCTCAGTGCTCCTTCACACTTGTTAATGCACTTTATGTACCTGGGATCAAGAAGAATCTCTTGTCGATATCCGCACTTGCTAGAATTGGACTTGTAGTCAAATTTGTGGATGACAGATGTAGAGTTTATGATCTCAATTTTGGTGATGAAATTGTTGCATTTGGGCTTTTGTGACGTGGGCTGTATAAGCTCACTTTGTATGACAAGTGTGGACAAAATTTTGCAAATGCTGTTGTAGATTCAAGGGCTATTTCAGATGCAAAACTTTGGCATGCACGTTTTGTTCATCTGAATTTTGCCAGTTTGCCACGTTTGCAGAAATCTAATATAGTTGCTTCTTTGCCGCCTCCTAAAGCACCTGTCAAACATGCTTGTGAAGGCTGTATTCTGGGTAAAATGCAACGTTCTAAGTTTCCAAAGGATGGTTCAGTTAGGGCCACATGCAGGTTGGAGCTTGTGCATAATGATGTTTGTGGGCCCATGCAAACTCCGTCCTTGGGCAATTACTTGTACTTCGTGACTTTCATTGATGATTACTCCAGGGATGCATGGGTATTTCCACTTAAAGAAAAGTCCAAAGTTTTTATGTGCTTCAAAAAATTTGTGGCTATGGCTGAAAATGTCTCGAAATGTACTATGGGCACCCTCCGTTCTGATCGAGGGGGGAGTATATGTCTCATGAGTTTAATGCATTTCTTGCTAGTCGTGAGATAAAATACCAATGTACAGTGCCTTATACACCTCAGCAAAATGGTGTTGCTGAGAGAAAAAGCAGGTCACTGACGAAAATAGCACGATGTATGGTCAAAAGTCAAGCTTTGCCGCATTCTTTTTGGCTTGAGGCCATCATGTGTGCCACTTATGTACTTAACAGGTGTCCTACGAAAGCTTTGCAGTCTATTACTCCATATGAAGCATTGCATGATAGAAAGCCTTCTATTGAGAACATGCGTGTCTTTGGTTGTTTGGCATATGCTTTGGTGCCACAAGTCCAGTGCAAAAAATTGGATGATAAGGCTGTCAAATGTATTTTTGTTGGTTATAGTGCTGAAGGCAAAGGTTACAAGTTGTATCATCCGCAAACAAAACGTATTCTAGTTTTACGGGATGTAGTGTCTGTGGAAGATTCTGCTCAGCCCTTGCTGTCATGTACTAGAGATAGTAATGTAAGCTCATAGGACATTTATGACACTTTGTTGCCTCTTTTCGGTGGTGGAAATACGAATGTAAGTTCCAATGAGGCAAATGTACAACGTATGGGGGTTTCTAAAAATGTTTTAGATCAGTTTATTACTGATGCACATGTACATGATGTACTTGATGAAGAAAGGGCTGAAAATCAGCAGGCTAGAGATATGCAAAAATGATTGGTGCACACTTTGCGTGACACTAAATTGGATGCACCTTTGTCTAGTCGTACTCGTTCTGGCTCTCACCATGCATCTTATACATTAGATTGTTACAGATTTTTATGCTTTGGCTGTGTCTAGCTTACATGATGTTGAGGACCCTTGGTCTTTTGATGAAGCACATAATTCAGGCTCTCATCATGCATCTTATACATCAGATTGTTATGCTTTGGCTGTGTCTAGCTTACATGATGTTGAGGAGCCTCTCTCTTTTGATGAAGCACAGAATTCAAAAAATTGGATGGCTGCCATGCAATCTGAATATGATGCACTCATAGAAAATGACACATGGACTTTATGTGATTTGCCTCCTGGCAAATAGGCCATTGGTATGAAGTGGGTTTACAAGTTGAAACGCAAGCCGGATGGTGAGATTGATCACCATAAGGCTCGACTTGTTGCAAAGAGATATGCACAGCAGAAAGGCATAGATTATGAAGAGACTTTTTCTCCCACTTGTCCTATGACTACTGTACGTTTTCTATGTGCATTGGCAGCTCATTTTGGTTGGGATGTACATCAATGAGACATTGTCACTACTTTCTTGAATGGTGAACTATTTGAGGAAGTTTACGTAATGCAGCCTCGCGGTTTTGTCATAAAAGGACAAGAGGACAAAGTGTGAAAATGTAACAAGGCTTTGTATGGGTTGAAGAAATCTCCTCGTGCTTGGTATGAGAAAGCTGACACTCATTTGGTCAAACAAGGATTTCGTAGCAGTCCAACAGAAAGACATTGTATGTAAAGCGTGAGGGTGATGTAGTTCTCATTGTGGTTCTTTATGTTGATGATTTGCTGATCACTGGACCAAATGAGAGACATATTGCTGAATTTAAGGCTGATTTGAATGCTACTTTCAAGACGAAAGATTTGGGACTGTTGCATCATTACTTGGGTATACAGTTTAATCACTATGATGGTGGTATTGCCTTGTGTCAGAAAAGTTACATAGAGACATTGCTATGTAAGTTTGGACTTGAGGATTGCAAACCTATTGCCATTCCCATGGAAACAAGTTTGAATTTGAGTCTACATGATGCTGGCGATCCTGCTGATGTCACTCTTTATCAAACTGATGTTGACTGCCTCATTTATGTATGCAACACGAGGCGGGATATTCAGTTTGCAGTCTCACAGGTCAGTACATTTATGCATAGCCCAGGGTCTAAGCATTCGAAGGCTGTCACGAGGATTTTTCGCTACCTTAGTGGCACTTTACATCTTGGCTTGTTTTATCCCAAGGGGGGATCATTGCCGCCAGACTTACATGCTTTTTTGGACGCAGATTGGGCTGGTTGTTTTGACACGAGAGTGTCCGCAAGTGGTTTTTGTTTCATGCTTGATAGTTCATGTATATCATGGTTGAGCAAGAAGCAACCTACTGCGGCCACTTCGAGTTGTGAGGCTGAGTACATGGCAATCTTCACAGCTACGGTTGAGTGTGTATGGCTCAGACGCCTTATGGCTGATTTGGGTGTTGGAAAGGACACTCCCAACACTATCTACACTAACAGTCAGAGCGCATTGGCAGTTGCGAGGAACCCAGTTTTTCATGCTCGCACAAAGCACATTGAGGTACATTACCACTATGTCAAGGAGAGGCTCTCAACAGGAGAGATCAGCTTGGCTTATGTGCCAACACAGGACAACCTTGCAGATCTTTTCACAAAGGCATTGTCTCCTGAGAATCTTGAAGCTTTCCGCAAATCTTTGGGCTTACTCCCCTTTGTGAACTGATCATGTCCTTAGGGCATGGCACTTCCCTTTACTCATGTGCCAACTCTCGTTCACCCCATCACTACAGTGGGGATTTGTTACCATATACATGTGGTTGTGATGTGTGTGAACACACTGCGACCACCAGGGCATTTTTTCCCTCTTTCGGAGGTTTTCTCCCCCGTGCATTGTATATACGCTCATCACTCTAGGGCTATCCATATTTCCATTGGATACTAAGTAACACACACTCTATTGTGTGCCTTGAGCTTCCTTCATCTTCACCAAGCTATGTGCGTTTCTCTGCAACCCTAATTCCAACAGTAATTACCTTTACTTCGTGACTGTCATTAATGATTACTCCAGACATGCATGGGTATTTTCACTTAAAGAAAAGTCTGAAGTGTTTATGTGCTTCAAATAGTTGTTGGCTCTGGCTAAAAATGTCTCAAAATGTACTATGGGCACCCTCCATTCCGATCAAGGGGAGGAGTATATGTCTCATGAGTTTAATGCATTTTTGTCTAGTCATGCGAAAAAACACCAATGTACAGTGCCTTATACACCTCAACAAAATGTTGTTGCTAAGAGGAAAAACAGGTCACTTACGGAAATGGCACGATGTACGGTCAAAAGTCAAGCTTTGCCGCATTCTTTTTGGCTTGAGGCCATCATGCGTGCCACTTATATCTTAAACAGGTGTCCTACAAAAGCTTTGCAGTCTATTACTCCATATGAATCATGGCATGATAGAAAGCCTTCTATTGAGCACATGCGTGTTTTTGGTTGTTTGGTATATGATTTGGTGCTACAAACACAACGCAAAAAATGGGATGATAAGGCTGTCAAATATATTGTTGTTGGTTATAGTGCTAAAAGAAAACTTTACAGGTTGTATCATCCACAAACAAAGCGTATTCTGGTTTCACCGGAAGTTGTGTTTGTGGAAGATTTTGTTTAGCCTTTGCTGTCATGTACAAGAGACGGTTTGTAAGCTCACAGACATTTATGACTCTTTGTTGCCCCTTTTCAGTGGTAGAAGCACGAATGTAAATTCCAATGAGGCAAATGTACATCATATGGGGGTTTTTGAAAATGTTACAGATCAGCCTGTTACTGATGTAAATGTGCATGATGTACTTGATGAGGAAAGGGCTGAAAATGAGCAGGCTAGAGGTATGCCCAAATGGCTAGTGCATACATTGCGTGATAGTAAATTGGATGCACCTTTGTCTAGTTGCACTCCTTCAGGCTCTTGCCATGCATCTTATGCATCAGATTGTTATGCTTTGACTGTGTCTAGCTTACATGATGTTTAGGAACCCTTGTCTTTCTGATGAAGCACAACATTCAAAAAATTGGATGGCTACAATGCAATCAAACTATGATGCACTTATAGAAAATGACACATGGACTTTATGCGATTTGCCTCCTGGAAAAAAGGCCATTGGTACAAAGTGGGTTACAAGTTGAAATGCAAGCCAGATGGTGAGATTGATTTCTATAAGGCTCAACTTGTTGTTGCAAAAGGTTATGCACAACAAAAAGGAATAGATTATGAAGAGACTTTTTCTCCCACTTGTCGTATGACTAATGTGTGTTTTATATGTGCATTGGAAGCTCATTTTGGTTGGTATGTACATCAATCAGACATTGTTACTATTTTGCCAAGAAAAAACAAGAGGATAAGGTGTGCAAATGTAACAAAGCTTTGTATGCACTGAAGCATTATCCTCATGCTTGGTATGAGAAGGCTGACACTCATTTGGTCAAATGAGGCTTTCGTAACATTCCAACAGAAATCACATTGTATGTCAAGCGTGAGGGCGATGTACTTCTCATTGTTGTTCTTTATGTGGATGATTTGTCAGCATTTAAGGCTGATTTGAATGCTATTTTCAAGATGAAAGATTTGGGGATGTTGCATCATTACTTGTGCATACATTTTAAGCAGTGTGATGGCGGTATTGCCTTGTGTCAGGAAAGTTACATAGAGACATTGCTATGTAAGTTTGGACTTCAGGACTGCGATCCTATTGCCACTCCCATGGAAACATGTTTGAAGTTGAGTCTACATGATGCTGGTGATCCTACTGATGTCACTCTTTACCAAACTATTGTATGTATGCAACACAAGGCCGTATATTCAGTTTGTAGTCTCACATGTCCGCAGATTTATGCATAGCTCAGGGTCTGAGCATTGACAAGCTGTCAAGAGGATTTTTCGCTACACTACAAGAGGTCACTTAAATTCCGGCGCCACATTACCGGCATCAATGGCGGGCGTCGGTATATGTGTGTGTGTGTATTGAGGGAGCTAAAGTTCTTTAAAAAATTTATTTTCAAATTTTTGATGCATGTTTTGGTACTTGTTCTGACGTCTGCGCGCATGTACTTTCGCACGCTTTCTCCGACAACTGTTTCGACTCCTAAGCCAATTTTTTTACCGACGGCACCTGCAAAAAACGAAACTGCGGGCTTTCTCTGCGCATTGTCTCTTGTTCTTGCACGTTTTCTCAAGCTCTCTTCTTCCTCATCTCTCACAGATCTGGTGCGAAAGAAGCCATCGAAAGTGCTAATATTCGTTGTGGGTTAGCGCATAACACTAAGGTGAGAATCTTTTCATGTTTACTTGTAGATTTAGGGTTCAGGGTTTAACTTTGTGTTTGTGTGGGCGTTTTTGCAGGTTCCAGGACTTTTACACCAAATTTCATTGCTCAAATAGGACGAATGTGAGTGCTCAAACCTTTAAATGCATATTAAATTTAGTTAAATTACTTTGTATATTAATAAAAAAAATCATGCTTTAAACTTTCAATGCTTTAAAAGAAATTCTGGTTCGTGATGTGAAATTTCATTTTAAATTATGAAAAAGTTTTATTTTGGTTTATGAAAAAAAATTATTTTGAAGAAATTTTGTTTGTAATTATGTCATATTTGAAATTATACAATTGATGGGGTTTATGTTTTAGGTTAAGTTTAGGTTATAAGTTAAGTTAGATTAGGTTAGGTTAGGTTAGGTTATTTGATACGTTAGGTTACGTTAAGTTAAGCTACGTTGTTAGGTTAGGTTATACGTTAGGTTTTTTAGGTTAGGTTATCTTATACGCTAGGTTAGATTAAGTTAAGCTATGTTAGGTTAAGTTATATCAGGTTAGGTTAGGTTAAGCTACATTAAGTTAGGTTAGGTTTGGTTAGGTTAAGCTACGTTAGGTTATGTTAGGTTAGGTTAAGGTACGTTCGACAATATGGCAAACCATAGAGCTTACCCACAGCCCATATTAAAAACAACACAATGGCGATCTCTTTGTCAATACGGCAAGCCATAAAGGTTACCGACAATGCATATGCATTGTGGGAAGCTCTATGGCTTCCGTATTGCCAACAACTCACCATTCTGTTGTTTATATGTCCGCGAGCGGTTTTCAAGTCCTAAAATAGCTAAGTGGCCTTGAAAATAACACCATGGCGAGCCGTTTGTCAATACGTCAATCCATAGAGTTTTCCCACAATGCATATGCATTGTGGGCAAGCTCAATGGCTTGATGTATTGCCAAACGGCTCGCCATTGTGTTTTCTATATGTTTGCAAGCGATTTTCAAATCCTAAAATAGCTAAGCGGTCCTAAAAACAACACAATGGCAAGCCTTTTGGCAATACAGCAAGCCATAGATCTTGATTCCAATATTGTGGGAAAGCTTTATGGCTTGTCGTATTGTCAAACGGCTCGCCATGGTGTTGTATTTATGTTTACGAGCGACTTTCAAGTGCTAAAATTGCCTCGTGTCCCTAAAAACAACACAATGGCGACCTATTTGGCAATAAGGCAACCCATAAAGCTTACCCACAAGACATATGCATTGAGGGCAACCTCTATGGATTTTCGTATTGCCAATAACTTGCCATTGTGTTGTTTTTATGCGCGCAAGCGGTTTTCAAGCCCTAAAATAGCTAAGCCGCCCTAAAAACAACACAATGGCAAGCCTATTGGCAATACGGCAAGCCATAGATCTTGCTTACAATGAATGTGCATTGTGGGCAAGCTTTATGGTATCGCTTGTCGTATTGCCAAACGACTTGCCATGGTGTTGTCTATATGTTTGCGAGCGATTTTCAAGGGCTAAAATTTCCTCGTGTCCCTAAAACAACACAATGGCGATCCATTTGGCAATACGGCAAGCCATAAAGCTTCCCCACAAGGCATATGCATTGTGGGCAAGCTCTATGGATTTCCGTTTTGCCAACGTCTTTCCATTGTGTTGTCTATATTTTTGCAAGCGGTTTTCAGGCAATAAAATCGCTCCGCAACCCTAAAAACAACACAACTGTGCGTTGTTGTTGGCTGCATTATTTATGTATGGAAGACGAGGTTGGATGTTTAGTTTGCAATCTCACAGGTCAACAAATTCATGCACAGCCCTAGGTCTAAGCATTGGCAGGATCTCAAGAGTATTTTTCTCTACTTGAGTGGCACTTTACATCTTGGGTTGTTTTATCCCAAGGGGGGATCATTTCCGCCAAGCTTATATTATTTTTCAGACTCAGATTGGGCTGGCTGTTTTGACACATGAGGGTCCACCACAAGTGATTTTTGTTTCATACTTGATAGTTCATGCATATCATGATGGTTGAGTAAGAAGAAACCTACTGTGGACACTTCCAATTGTGAGGCTGAGTATAGGGCAGTCTTCACAGCTACGGTTGAGTGTGTATGGCTCACACACCATATGGAGAATTTGGATGCTAGACAAGACACTACCAACACTATCTACACTGACATTCAAAGCGCATTGGTAGTTGTAAGAGGTGCATTACCACTATGTGAGGGAGAGGCCCTCAGCGGGAGAGATCAAATTGGATTATGTGCCAACATAGGACAACCTTCCAGATATTTTCACAAAGGCATTATCTTGTGAGAAGTGAGAAGCTTTCCGCAAAGCTTTGGGCTTACTTCCCTTTGTGGATTGATCATGTCCTCAAAGGGCATGGCACTTCCGTGTACTCTATGTGCCAGATCTTGTTCACCACATCACTCCCAGGAGGTATTTGTTACCATATACATGTGGTAGTGATGTGTGTGAACACACTTAGGACCACCGGGGAATTGTTTCCCTCATTAGGAGGTTTTTTCCCATGTGCATTGTATACACGCCCATCACGCTAGGGATATCTTTCCATTGCACATTAAGTAATACACTCTTTGTTGTGTGCCTTGATCTTCCTTCATCTTCTCCAAGCTGTCTATGTTTTCTTGCAGCCCTAATTCCAACACGGACTTCCCCCATTGAGGATCCACATGTATGTCACAACTATGCAAAGAAAATCTATGAGGTGTTGAACCAGCCTCCGATTCAACAACCTTGCAGGCCTTGACCCATGAGCTCCTCCTTCTTCACAGCGAAGATGGTCAAGAAGGCCATCCCTTGACTACAGCACCACCCATCATCAGAGCATATAGGTTTACAAAGGGAGCGCCTCATTTATGCAGCATTGATTGCAAATTCATTCAACCAAGCTATAGGAGAAGGATTCCCAGAGAAGTGGACTAGGCACACCATTGTGCCTATCCACAAGAATGGACACACCTGGACCGAGGGAATTACAGGACTATCACCATTAGCCATATAATGGCCAGGCTATATGGGGCAGTTTTTGAGGCTGATCTTAGTTCTTATAAGGAGGTTGAGGGCCTACATGCTCTCCGCTAGACATGTTCTATGTGGCCCTTCACTACTATCAACAATATATTGGTTCTGTGTTGCCTTATTGATGGGGCAAAGGTGCAAAAGAAGAGTCTTTATTGTCGCAAAGCGGTTGACATTGTCCATGGGGAGAGGCTCTTTCAACAAATCCAAAGCAAGGATGCCCGCTCTCCCCAAACCTCTTCAGACTCTATATCGATGAGATCTCCGACTACATCCTACGAGCAGGAGGGGAAGGAGCAGACCTAGAAAGTACCACAATCCACATTATGTTATATGTTGATGACATTTTAATGATTTTAGAGTCACCAAAGGGCCTACAGAGCCATATGAGAGCTTTAGATGATCTTCTCACAGACAAGGGACTCACAATGGATCTTGGGAAAACCAAGGTCATAACACCTATTTAGGAAAATAGGGAAAACTTCACACATTTGGGATGATTCTTTGTGTCTCATGGACTTGAGGTAAGGTTGTATTGTACTAGGTTGTTGCACATATGAAAATTGAGATACAATGTTTAGTGGATGCTTATGAGTCTGCAAGATCCAATATGGTCCGTTTTCAACAACCATACTATACACTAGAGTGTTTTTGCACATGTTAGTTTACAAATACACACACACACACACAAACACACTCAGGCGCACTTGCACACACACACACACACACACACACACACACACATTCTCATGCACCCAAATTTTTCTTCCCACACATGCTTCATTTGATAAAACAATTAAAATGTAAGTTGCAAGAAAAACTTGGGTGAGTAATGTGAAAAAAAACACCATTCATATTGAATAAGATTTCTTGAAGATTACAAAGGTGGGATGCCATTATCAATTTTGATAATGACCATAGCTATGGGTGGACTAATTGGACCCATTGCTAGAAGATTACAAAGTTGAAAGGCGAATGCTAAGAGATCATTCCTCTTCATTTGCATTGACATTTGATGGTGCCTCATGTTCATCAAGTTTCAACTGACTCTCTTTGGCCTCGAGGATTATTGCCTTTGGAATCTTGATTTTTTTAGGGAATTCGTCCACCCTTGGGCTTCCATGCCCAAATGATGCAGCTAATGTCTTCCCAACGTTGAGGATCATTGATGTTCTCTCTCCAATACTTGTTCCAACAATCCTTGTAAATCTCCACATCACTTGCATTCTTCTTCTTTGAAATTGGTGCCCAGTATTGTATCTTCACTTGAAGATAGGTTGTCGAGTCATTGTTCTGATCAATATCTGTTGCTGCCACTCCTAACCAAATTGGATAATTTTCATCACAAGGTTGCACAAGTACAAAGTCTCCCTTTGCCACATCAACAGGTTTGTTGCGCATTGGACCACAATAGTGGCCCTCTATTATGTCAAGTGCTTCATCTAGACCATCTTCCAATGGAACTTCAAGAGGATGATCTTGTTCACGCATACTCCTTGGCCAAAAGTCATCAAATAAAGTGTTTTCACTTTGTCCAGGGTTTTGCATAGCTTGCATGAGATTCTCCCAGTACATAAGAACTGGGTTGATCCACCTAGCATACTCACTTTTATCTCCTTTCTCTTGCAAGTGATCTTTCCACCAACTACTAACATACTTCTTTATTCCTTCCATAACTTTCCCACTATCTTTAACATACTCAAAGGGTGGTAATACTTTTGGAACACCTTTAGGAAGCTTGGCTCCTCCTTGGTCATTTCTCTTCCATAACTCTATACCATTTTCGGGTAACCAATCCACATTTTTAGGGTGCACTTTGTACTGCATCAAAGGTATTCCATCACTCATATAGAACCTAAATTGCAATGGCTTTGAATGACCTACTAAGCTATCTGCTCCATCATATAAGAACCCCTTTACAAATCCTTTAAAGTCTGCCACCTTTTGTATGAGAAAAGGTGTTGGATGCATGCTAACACACTCACTGAAGATCTTCATCAAATGTGGAAATGTAAAAATGGCTTGTTTTCTAAGCTTCTCCGAAAAGCGATTGAACAATGCATCAATGTCTTCATGAGTGTGACCAACCATAAGAAATCCAAGTTGTACAGTGTCAAAGACTCCTCGTGAAACCAACAATGATAGGTATGCAAACACATATCGATTCTTATTTTCTGAACCACAATTGTCAAGTTGCAACAACAATGTTCTTGGAAACCTCTTGAACCCAAATACATTGCCATCCTCCTGTACTTGTGCATTAGTACCAAAGATTGATTGCATCCTTGGACAATCATTTCCCTGTCTAGAAGCAAAATTCTCAGTGTCCACATTCACATTTGTGATTAGATCAGTCTCTGCCTCTTCATTCTGAGCACTCTACTCCTTGCAGTACTGGTTTTTCTCCTTAAGCACTTTCATATGGTGATAGAGAGAAGCTGTAGACAAAACACAATCAATAAGATTTGTTCGTGGTTCGACACCTGAGTTTTATAAGCTCAAGTCACCAAACATATGTTTATCTCTTCTTTCTAACTTTCTTAGACATTTTGAGACAGATTCAATTGTGAAGTTGGGATCACTCGGCCATAACCCCAATGCAAAGTGACCATAAGATGTTTGTCCATGTCCATGAGTGAGCATTCCTGCCAAGGATACTGGAAGCCTCTCAACTCCATTGAGAGATTTTGGAACTGGTTTAATTTGTGGTATAGCAGTCTTACTCTAGTCCATCTTGTCATGTATAATGCACAAGAACTTGGTTGGATTCATTTCTGAAGAGCTCCTCCAAGCATAGTACATATTTCTACAGCTCATTTCTTGCAACATGTGTGATCTCCTCTGTACCATGTATCTAGCACGCTCCACCTGATTTTTTGTAGACTCCAGCTTGACCTTTATGGATGTGCAAATGTCACATTTAGAGAATGTGCTTGATTTTGATAAAGTGATTGTCTTGAAGACTGTGTTCCACAACCTTGAGAATGTTGGTTGTGACAACGTTTTGTATTCCATTGTGACAAGTGTGTCGTTTACTTCTCGCAAAATGTCCACTTGTTTGTACATTGTCGGTAGAACACGTTGAGTTTCCCGAGTGCCATGCATGGCTGTCCTTGACTTACGTGGCATTTGATCTGCATTATTATCTATGAAGCCTTGTATGAGTGCTTTTGCCATCTCAACATGTGTCAAGCTCTTCCTTATTATTCCAGTGTTTCCATGATTGCCATTGCATGCTCCATCCAAGAATTTTTTACACAGCCTGTAAAATGTTGACTTTCCTATTCCATGCATTACATACCATGCTTTACTACATACCTTCTTTCCATCAAAAGCAAACTCAAAGCATTCCTCTTCTTGATCTTTTCTATGAGCCATGCTCATACAATCCAATACAAATGTGCATCGACTAGTGTAGCTTTGTCCCCAAAAGTCTGCCCTCGCTTGCATGATTTTGGATCTGTTTCCAATCTAGCAGCATCGCATCTCACAACAATCAATTGTTGCAACTTTGTGAATGTTTGCAACATCACATTGTTTGTTGAAAGCATGAGCATTACCTTTTTTTTTTCTAGGACTAACTCTATGTACATAACTCCTTTTCTTACCTGTCCCATCTCTTATATCATAGTCACCGGCAATGGCATCCCCATCTCTATCATTTTGAGTATGAAGAAGAATACCTAGTTCTATACTGGTGGTACCTTCTTCAAAACTAGTTTCAGTGTTGTTATCTATGCCATCATCCTCATAGTCATCACTAGAAGCAAATAAACTGTCAAGGGAATATCCCGTTTCTTCCATGAGGAAATCTTGAATACCCTCAATGGCAGAAGAGGATCTAGTGTCTTTGATCAAGGGCTCACCATACTCAAATGTGAGCTACCTAATACTCCAGCTTACCAAATTCAAACTTGAAATATCACTTTGATGTGGATGCATCGACCCTTCCACAATGACACCCAAGCTACTCTCACCTAGTTCAGTACAGTTTATAGCCTCATATGGGTGGACCAGCAATACCACTCCATTACCAAGTTTTGTAGATCTATTGTCAGCCCAAAGGATGACTATTTTCACTTTCCAACTCGATCTATCTATCAAGCCATCTTCTTGACCAATAAGAAAATCCTCATCTATTGTGTGAGATTTTCCTTTGTCCCTAACAATATTATGCAATGGCCATTTGATGATGCTTCCAACTGCTTGAGACATGGTTCTTGCATCCATTGTGACGAATGGAATCAAGAAGGTGTCATCAAAACTTTCTAGTACATGTATCGCCACACATGTTGTGCCAATCAATTCAAAACCACAACATTGAGATGCATCAGTGGAATGAATAACCCCACGAGCTTTCCTTGTGGAACCATCAACAAGAAACACTGAATCACCTTGTTTTGGACCCTGCAATTTTTGAGAAAATCAAGAGATATCAGTAAAATTGTATGTATGAACATATAACTCAAAATTTAATGCATTCCCAAGATACACTCACAATTTTGGCAAAATCTTGCATCCCATTCAATTAAGAAAATCTACATTGAGTAAATCCATGGAGGATGGTAGGAGGCTCGAGCTCAAGTTTGAGCCTATATGTACATCCAAGTGCTATAAATATAAATCTGACAAGAGTTGCAAGATTGGGACTATGTTACATTGCAGAGGCACCCATGGAATTTGATAGGAGGATGGATCCTTTATGCACATCCAAGTTCTAGAAATATATAGCTCACAAGAGTTACAAGATGGATCTCGAGTTATACTAAATCAACCCATTGGGGATGGTGGGAGGCTCGAGCTCAAGTTTGAGCCTAAATGTACATCTAAGTGCTAGAAATCTAAAGCTGAAAATAGGTCCAATATGGTGCCTAAGTTACAATGCCGGAGCATAGATGAAGCCTAAATGTAGGTCTAAGTGCTAGAAATCTTTAGCTTAAAATAGTTGCAAGATGGATCTCAAGCTATAAGTCAACCCATGCACGACGGTAGGAGGCTCACGCTCAAGTTTGATCCTAGATGTACATCTAAGTGCTATAAATACCTAGATAAAAAGAGTTTCACAAAGCCAAAGTTTCATAGAGGCAAGCATGGAATTTTGTAGGTGGCTCGATCTCAAGTTTGAGCCTAAATGTACATCCAAGTGTTAGAAATCTATACTTGTCACACGGGTTGCAAGATGTAGTCCAAGTTACATGGAGGCACCCATGGAATTTGGTAGAAGGCTCAAACTCAAGTTTGAGCATAGATGCACATTCAAGTGTTAGAAATCTATGAGAAACAACAGGTGTGAGAGAAAACCCAAGCTATGTTGAAGTAGCCTTGAATTTGGAAGGAGACTCAAATTGAACTTCGAGCTATATTATACATTTAAAGAGTTGTAAGGTGGAGCCAAGGTAATGATGAGATTTACATCAAACCTAAGTTTCCTTGAATGACCTATCAAAAGAGTCAGAGCTTACAAGAAGGTGAGGCTTCAAAGTAGTTGCATGAGTGGCTCAAACTTAAGTTCGAGCCTAGTTAGTGATATAGTTTTCTTTTAGGATAGGACATTAGTTCGAGTATAGGTGGGCTTGGAGATTATGCTATGACAATTGAGCGTTGATGGACATTCAAAATACAATGAGTTTTTTTTCACAATTGTTTATGTGTAAATCGATTCTTGGTGATTATATTCCTGGTGTTTTACGTGTTGTATCAAGACAATTTTACATGCAAAAAGGTGCAATGAAATCGGTTAAGGAAGAGGGTTGGTGGAGGTGGGTCCCTCACTCATTAATCCTAAGAGGTTTTAGCCAAGGGAACTCAAAACTATGTCCAACTTGTGAGTATTATTTTTCCAAAACTCTCAAAAAACTAGTTCTAGACACCCCTAACTTCGTCGAATTTTTTGACCCCTTAAACGTAGTTTTTTTGAAAACTGTTCATAATAAACAGGTTTTTTGAACAGGGTTTGTTCAGAAAAGCGTATAGCCGCTCTCAAGCTACAGGCTCATAAAAAACGTTTTGCAATCGGACTCCGTATGTGAAAGTTATGCTGATTTTCGTGAAGAGTTTTTTTTTCACTTCTTTTAACCATCATGAAAACCATTAGTTTTGGTCCACGCATGTGAGTTTTCTAATCTAACCTTGGTAGGGTTGGTGGGAAAAGCTATTAAAGGTTTTTTAATGCTTTTAAAACCTTCTATATTATAATAGGTTTGGATTGTTCTACAGACTGTGCCGAATTCGACGACGGCGCGACAGGTGAGATTCTTTACTCCCGCATCTCCTTGCCCTCTGCAAATCTGCTCGCGGCCCCACAAGGCTCTTTTTCACAACTCTAGATTAATTCTCTATCCTCTCTCTCTCCCTCTCTCTCTTCTACATTAAAAGAAGGTTTCGATTTTTGTGCAAACAGTGAAAAAACTGACGATGACGTGACAGGTATGGCTCTTTACTTTCCCATCTCCCTCTCCTCCATGAATCTATTTGCAGTCCCAAAACGATCTACATTAACTCTGTGTGTGTGTGTGTGTGTATGTGTGTGTGCATATCTTTCTCTTTTTGATTGCAGGTGAAGATCTGATTGCAGTTTAGATTTGAAATTTGAATTTCAAATTCGAAAGGCTTATGCAGGTGCACTTCTTTGTCCCTCTCTCATGCGTGTGTGTGTGTGTGTGTGTGTGTGTGTGATATCTTCTTCTAATCTTTCTGTGTAATTACCATCAACTCCTCTTAATCCCTCCCTAATCTCTCTGTGTAATCTCCCTTGCCTCCTCTTAATCACTCCCTAATCTCTTCTAATCTCTCTATGTAATCTCCTTTGCCTCCTCTTAATCACTCCCTAATCTCTTCTAATCTCTCTATGTAATCTCCCTTGCCTCCTCTTAATCACTCCTTAATCTCTTCTAATCTCTCTATGTAATCTCCCTTGCCTCCTCTTAATCACTCCCTTCCTTCCTCCTAAACCTGCATCTCAAAAGTTTAGTCTTCAATATCATTCTATTAGTTTCTAATCTCTATTTAATCTACTTCTAATGACTGCTTATACACATTATTTTTTGCTACCGTCTCCTTGATACACCTTTTAAACTCTATCATTAAGTTAATCAAACTACAACTACGTCTAAAATCACACTATATAAGTTGAAAGTAAGTGGCTATTCTTTAATTAGAGTACTTAATCAATAAGTACTTGAATTAACTTTTTTTAAAACTATAATTAAATAATTAATCTACTTAAAGAAAAAGATAGATAACAACAGTTACTTGGTTGGGTACTGAGTGTACATTTCCACTTGACGTAGATTCTTTGCTTTTGATATTTAGCTCGTTTTTGGTGCCTTGTTTCCTTGTTGAGAAACTAGAACAATGAGCTGATGTACCTTAAACCTCACCTTCTAATTCTCTCAAAGCACTACCATATTCCACTCTATTGTGACCTCATGAGCTTATTGTGGATATTTTAGCATGATAGTGTTGTCTCATGCAAGTGCTTGAGACTTAACTAGAGCTAGAGCATAATAGTTCTAGGGAAAGCGGCTCAAATTTAAGTTCGAACCTCGCTTACATATGCTATTGTAGCAAGTCTGGCTTAATGGCATCCTTGTGGCTACTTAGGGAAAGAGGCTCGAGCTTAAGTTCGAACCTTGCCTACATATGCTAATATAGCAAGTCTGCCTTGAACTTAAGTTTGAGCCTCAACTGTATATGTTACTTTAGCACTAGGGTGTAAGGTTAGCCTCATCACATCTGTGTGGCTACCAATGCCAGTAGGCTCAAACTTAATTTCGATCCTCACTTGCATATGGTAGAGTAGCACCATCATGTAGGGCTTGTTGCTACACGGGGCATAGAAGAACACCTTTAGGCTCGATCTTAAGTTCGAGCCTCAAGTGCATATTCTTTAGAACTAGGATGCAAGGCTTGCCTCCTAACATCCTTGTAGCTACCAATGGAAAGAGCCTTGCTTGCTGTGTAGCCCTACTATGCAAGGGCACAGCCTCATGACATCCTTGTGGCTATCAAGGACATGGAAAAATATCTTTAGACTCAAGCTAAAGTGTGAGTATTTCATACTATAGCGCTAGGGGGAAAGGCTAGCCTTGTGAAATCCTTATAGCTACTAAGTTTATAGAATAGAATCCTTGTGGCAAACAATGGTAAAAAGGTTTCACTTAAGTGTAGACCTTGCCTACAAATGTCACTATAGCACTACGATGCATGTATAGCTTCATGACATCCATGTAGATACCAAAGGAAAAGAAAAACACTTTGAGGCTCGAGCTTAAGTTCGAGCCTCAATTGTATAAGCTATTGTAGCACTAGGGAGTATGTCTAGACTCATCCTTTAGAGATACTAATTCCAAGAGGCTCGAACTTAAGTTTGATCCTCACTTGCATAGGCTAGTGTAGCACTAGAATGCAAGCCTAATGCCATCCTTGTGGCTACCATGGGTATAGAATAGCACCGTAAGTTCAAGCCTCATTTTCATATGCTATTGTAGCACTAGGATGCAAAGATTTCATCATGACATCCTTGTGTCTACTAAGGTCAAGAGGCTCGAACTTAAGTTTGAGCCTTGCGTATATATGCTAGTATAGCACTAGCATGAAAGTCTCGCTGCATGACATCCTTGTGGATACCAAGGGAACAGAACAACACCTTTAGGTTCAAACTTAAGTTTAAGACTCAATTTCATATGATATTGTAGCACCAATGTGTAAGGCTAGCCGACGGATATCCTTGTGGCTACTTAGGGAAAGAGGCTCGAACTTAAGTTTGAACCTCGCCTACATATGCTAGTATAGCAAGTCTAACCTAATGACATCCTTGTGAATACTTAGGGAAAGCGGCTCAAATTTAAGTTCGAACCTTGCCTGCATATGCTATTGTAGGCTATCTTAATGACATCCTTGTGGCTACTTAGGGAAAGAGGCTCAATCTCAAGTTTGAACCTTGGCTACTTATGCTAACATAGCAAGTCTAACTTAATGTCATCCTTGTGTCCACTTAGGGAAAGAGGCTCAAATTTAAGTTCAAACCTTGCCTACATATGCTATTGTAGCAAGTTTGGCGTAATGACATCCTTGTGGCTACTTAGGGAAAGAGGCTCAAGCTTAAGTTCGAACCTTCCCTACATATGCTAATATAGCAAGTCTGCCTTGAACTTAAGTTTGAGCATCAACTGTATATGTTACTTTAGCACTAGGGTGTAAGGTTAGCCTCATGACATCTATGTGGCTACCAATGCCAGTAGGCTCAAACTTAAGTTCGATCCTCACTTGCATATACTAGAGTAGCACCAGCATGTAGGGCTTGTTGCTACCAGGGCATAGAAGAACACCTTTAGGCTCGATCTTAAGTTCAAGCCTCAAGTGCATATTCTTTAGCACTAGGATGCAAGGCTTGCCTCATGACATCCTTGTGGCTAGCCTTATTCGCATATGCTATTGTAGCAGTAGGTAAGGCTAGACGAGGGACATCCTTGTGGCTACCAGAGGCAAGAGGCTCGAGCTTAAGTTCGAGCCTCACCTAGATATGTTAGTATAGAACTATTATGAAAATCTAGATTCACTAAGTCCTTTTAGGATTCATGCAAGAATGGAAAAACACTTAGGATTGAACTTAAGTCTAGCCTCATGGAATCCTTTTGGTTACCAATGACAAGAGGCTCAAACTTAAGTTTGATCTCCACTTGCATATTTGAGTGTAGCACTAGCATGGAAGGCTAGCTTGATGACATATTTGTGGCTATCAAGGGCATAGAATAGCACCTTTAGGCTCGAACTCAAGTGCATCAGGGAATAAAAAATCACTTTTAGGCTCAAACTTAAGTTTGAGCTTCCTCCCCATATGCCTAGCCTCATGACATCCTTCTAGCTAGAAAAATAATAGAGCTTCACTTTTAGGCTAAAATTTAATGTAGCACTAACTTGCAAGACTACTCTCATGACATCCTTGTGGCTAGCAAGGGTACAAAACAACATCTTTTGGCTCAAACTTAAGTTCGAGCCTTGCCTACACATGCTAGTGTTTGTTTTTAAATATACTATTTAACTTAAACATATGCTCCTTGTTTAGGTTCTAACATTGTTCTTTTTGGTTGTTTCAGGAATGGAGGCTTCCAATGTACCAAGTATACCAGAGCAGGGTGCACAAGTCTTCACACTCGATGTTCTTGGAATGTCCACTCACGCCAAAACTACTTCTCCAAGAATAAAGGTTGACAAGACCTTTGAGTTAACAAAAGAAGAAGGAGTGAAGTGGTTTGTGGATACCTACAATACAGATGCAAACTACAAAGGTGACATCCATCTATATTTGTCACAGGGTGATATTAAATATGGAGACATGGGGATTGTTGTGGGTGTCAAAGATGATGTGGATGCAACAGCAATGCCATGATTTGCATGTAATGTGCTACCTATTGAAGAGACCACAAAGGCAAACAAGTTTTGCTTATCATTGGGCACTTTTCATTTAGCAGACATGAATGGTAGAAAACTAGGAAAATAAAATTCTATTGTAAAATTAGGATTCAAGATCTCTAGCTTCACTAATCAAGACGACTCGGGTGTGGACTGTGTGGAAGACCTAGTGAAGGCAGTGAAACATGCAAATCAATTCTTGAGCTTACGAAAGAAGATTGTACCTGCAAAGAAACCAATAGGGGCACTACCTAAGAAAGTTGTGGAGAAGACAGGGCAAGCCATAGTTAGGAGTGCACTTGCAGCATCAAGAGGTGCCCATGCAAGCGCTTCAACACATGTAGAGAAGATCACTGCCACCATTAATTTAGAGGAGCAAGAAGGTTCACAAGGGCAAAATGCACAAGGACTCAGAAGAAAAAGAAAGGCAAAGGATGATTCTACTCTTGACGAAGATCGACAAAAACTAGCAAAAAGGAAGATGAAAAAGAGTGAAGAAGAAAAAGAGATTTCTGAAGAGGAGTTGATGGACATGGAAACTCCATCCGAAGATAACAAGGCACTGACCTCTTTAGAAATCAAGAAGGGATTCTATGCTTTTGGGATCAATGAAGTCTTTAGCGTTTATGTGATAAGGTGTTTTCCTACTCCATCAAACTATGTGCATAGAAGATTAAATCTAGATTGGGTCACGATTTTGACTTTAGACTTCATTCAAGAACCAAAGCAAGAGGAGATACTAGAAATTTTGATGCCTTGTGATCCTTCCAAAAAACATCCTCTTGACAAACTTGCCAAAGAGGATGTTCGCAATGTTGATTACTGGATCATCTCTGGACAACACTCCATTAGTGCTGCAAAACATTTGCAAGGTGCAAACGTTGCAAAGGTTACCCCTCAATTGCATCAACAATTCAAATATAGACGATCAAAGATAATTCTCAATTTCCCACCAAAGATCTCTCGTGAAATCTCCAAAGATGCGAATCTATCTGTTGCAATGTCAATGCAAAAGAAGCCATTTCTTGACAAACTTATGCAAGAAGACCATATTAGGTAAAGTGGGAAAATCCCAATTCCCAGGTTGGACAACTTTCAATATATCATGTATAAAATATAGAGATTTTGTCAAAAATTTGAGTTTTCTTAAGGTCTCATTCCACTTTATGCACATACAATACACAATGAAAACAACTAAAATATCATGGTTTCAATCAATTGGATTATTAGGAGAGGAGTATATTGCATCCATTATCGTTGTCTATGTTCTAATGTCCTACCTACAACTTATCTCAACATGGAGAGCTTGGTTTCTAGGTCCACCACTTGTCCAAGTTAATGTAAAAGTGACTCAAGGTTCACAACTTGTGAAAGCAAGGATCCATTGAGGAATACAATCCACTTGGCTATTTTTCCTTAATTTATTGCATGTGACATTTAAGCAAGGTCCACTTCTAATCTATAACTTCTTAATTTGAGGCATGGGGCATACATAAAATATGTAGCATATGCTCTATTGCCTCATAGGAAGGTTGGTTTCAAGGTGCACTTATCCATGCTAGCCTATCTTGGAGAAATGATGGAGCTTGCTTCTCTCCTTGTTTCAATGGAGACTAGCTTGGACAAGTGGTGGACCTTTGCTTCTCTCTATGTTTCAATAGAGTTAGCTTGGACAAGTGGTGATCTTGGAACAAAACCCCCATGTAAAACATATCATGGGTATTCCAAATGATTAGAAAGATTACCATTTAAGATATAACCTTATAGGTTGGACAACTAGATCTTGGCTTGGAGAAATGGTGGACCTTTGATTCTCTCCATGTTTCAATGGAGTCTATCTTGGAGAAATGGTGGAGCTTGCTTCTGTCCATGTTTCAATGGAGCCTAGCTTGAACAGTTGGTGGACCTTTGCTTCTCTCTATGTTTCAATAGAGTTAGCTTAGACACGTGGTGGATCTTCAAAATAAACCAACTACTATCAATGTTGCCTAGCTTGGACAAGTGGTGGAGTGTTTCTCTACTCCATGTTTCAATGGATCTTAGCTTGGACAAGTGTTGGACCTTAAAACAAAAACCCCATGTACAACATAGAATGGATTTTCTAGATTTCAATGGAGTCTAGCTTTAACAAATGGTGGAGCTTGTCTTCATCCATGTTTCAATGAAACTAGCTTGGACAAGTGGTGGACCTTGTAACAAACCCTCCCATGTACAACATATCATTGGTTTTCTAAGTGATGGGAAGGAATACCATTCAAGATATAAACTTATAGCTTGGATAAGTAGTTGACTTTAAAACCAAATTCATCATAATACAATGAAATACAGGTCAGCCAATTCCTAAATCTTGAGACCAAACCTCCCATGCTATTAGAGATAATATATTGGATAAGTGGTGGACCTTCTATTATTTTCCCATGCCTAGTTTAGACAACCGGTACACTTCGCAGCTATAAAGGTTGGACGAGTTGTGGAGCCTTGTTTCTATCCATGTTTTAATGGATCCTAGCTTGGACAAGTGGTGGACCTTGGAAAAAAGCTTCCATGTACAACATATATGAGGTTTTCCATGTTTTAATGGAACCTATCTTGGACAAATGGTGAAGCTTTCTTCTCTCCATGTTGATTTTGGAACTACCTTAGACAAGTGGTGGAGCTTTTCTTTTCTACTCTTCATAATACAATGAAGTATATGTTGGTTACATGGTGAATCTTAAGGCCAAACCTCCCATTTTACTAGAGATGATAGGTTGGACAAGTGGATCAACCTTCTATCATTTCTCCATGACTATATTGGACAATTAGTAGACATAACATCTCTCTATGTTGTCTAGAGATGAGCTTGGACAAGTGATGGACCCTGCTTCTCTCTCCCCTTGGTTTACTAGTTTGAAGACTCAGTATATATACTTTCTTAGATCTAGCTTGAACAAGTGGTGGACCTTGCATCCACAATCTTAATTCAGTATAAAAAAGTATATGAAAAAATAACATAGGAATCTTGGTTTGAAGGTCAAGCAATTAGGTTCCAAATGCACATAATAATATATTTTCCACCCATATTAAAAGAAAGTTAAATATGCACATAATAATATATTTTCCAAATGCACATAATAATATATTTTCCACCCATATTAAAAGAAAGTTAAATATGTTATTACCAAATTGACAAAGGTAACGTCCAAGAATTATATCTTTCCATCTTGTCAGATCTAAATCTTCATCAAGGCGACATGCATGTATACATTAACTTTCAAGCCATTCAAGAATACATGCACTTAGATTCCATAGTTTTGTTTTCAAAGTCTTTTAGGTTCTAAAACTCTTTCACATAAAGTATGTAATGACAAAATTCTTGAAGCAAACATTTGTGCCCAAGAAAAAGATCCCTCTCACATATTTAAAGTCCATGAATTCTCTGATCCACACTTACAAGTTTTATTTTGACATCAAACATCAATTCTTTCATAGTTCCAAATAAATGCAACCTCGATATGAATTGACAAAAAATGAATTTCTTTTACTATATGACCCAACATAGGCCCCAATCAAATAAAAAATGAGTCCCCAAAAATTTGGGTGCACTCTAGCAATACATCAGAGTCCCCTTACAATAGGATGCACTCCAATAGTACATTGAAGTCCCCTTAGAGTAGGGTGCACTCCATTCAAGTGTTCATAAAATTGACACACCTTTTATAAAAAAAAAAAAGACTATATCAAATTATACAAATGTTGAAAGATACACACTAGAATAAAAAAAGCATCTTATAGCCATATTTATTCAATGCTTTCGTGTTGACAAGTACACACCAAGGACATAATTTGTCTCAGAATCACTATATTGATTTACAATTGTGTTATATGTATAGACTCTCTTATCTCTTGCATACAACCATCCTACCAACCATGGAATTATGGTTCTCTGCAAGAAGTTTTGAAGTTGCTCGGAAGTTTGCCTCCACATCTTTGGAAATATAAGATATGTCCCTGGCATGTTCCACATCACCCTATATGGAGTGTCATCAAAAATTAAGGTATTGTTTGCATCCAAATCCTCAAATATCTTCCAAATATCACTCAGATTTTTGTGATAAACCCTTGTAAATCCTAACATGATATTTGGATTTTGGCAATTTTTGTTACTCATAAACACCTTGAACTTGGTATACTGCTCAGGAAAACACTTTTGTGTGATGCGTTGCACCCTTGTTAAGTTATAGCAACTCCATATCCATAGCTCAAAGTATTCAGCACAAAAATCCAAAAAACTTTGTGCGTCTGGTCGCACCACATGATAAACTTCATCTTTGTCCTCCACAAGCCGCATGTGTTGAGCCCAAGATGGCATAGAATCTCCATGTTTCATTTCAACTGTCTTGAGAAGTAACCCCTCTAGATCCAAGATAAGTACTCTTTTGATGTCCTTGAAAGCAAGTGGTAGGTGATAAGGAGGTGATTCATTCCTTGGACAAGGTCTTGGAGGAGGTTGGATGGGTAATTCAATAGTTTTCTTCAATTTATGCCAGCATATAGCCAATCCATTTTTCTGTAATGGTTCTGAAATTAAAGAGCAAGAACACTTAATGTAAACACAACAATAGACATGATTTTTACATTGTCTACCCTAAGGTTTTATTTGATACCAAAATCCATCTATGATCTACTCATTAATAGAAAGAAAGTCAAATTAAAATCCTGACTCTTTTTTATGCTACACTCTCTCTTAGTCTCAATACCATGGAGTTCAACTAGACTTAAGTCAACTAATAACTACTACTTGTTGTTAAAGGTATGCTTGAAGTGTATAAGGCTTAACCAATGCTCTAGTGTAGAATGGGTATTTAGGTCTCAAGGTCTACCACTTATCCAAGCAAAGATCCATTTAGATATGGAAACCCAATTTTTCTTAATATAATGATATAGAGTGGACAAGTGGTGAATCCTGAGACCAAGCCACTCATGCTACTAGGGATAATAGGTTGGACAAGTGGTGGACCTTGAATGTAAACCCCCCATGTACAAAGTATCAGGGGTTTTGGGTATTTCAATGGACTCTAGCATCTTGGAAACATGGTGGAGCTTACTTCTCTCCATGTTTCAATGGAGTCTATCTTGGATAAATGGTGGAGCATCATTATCTCCATGTTTCAATGGAGCCTACCTTGGACAAGTGGTGCATGTTTGTTTCTCTCTATGTTTGAACAGATCTAGCTTGGACAAGTGGTGGACCTTGGAACAAAATCCCCATGTAAAACATATCATGGACATTACAAGTGGTGAGAAAAAATACCATTCAATATATAACCTTATAGGTTGGAAAAGTGGTGGACCTTAACACCCAATTATTATTAATATAATGACATAGAGTGGACAAGTGGTGAATCTTGCGACCAAACCTACTAGGAAAAGTACGTTGGACAAGTGGTGGACCTTGAATGCAAACCCCCCATGTACAAAATATTACTCATGCTACTAGGAATAATTTGGTATTAAGGTCCATGTTTCAATGGAGCCTAGCTTGGAAAAGTGGTGGACCTTTGTTTCTCTCTATGTTTCAATAGAATTTTCTTGGACAAGTGGTGAACCTTGGAACAAAACCCCCATGTAAAGCATGTCATGGGCATTACAAGTGGTGAGAAAAAATACCATTCAAGGTATAACCTTATAGGCTGGACAAGTGGTGGACCTTAGCACCCAATTCCTCTTATTATAATGACATATAGTGGAAAAGTGGTGAATTGTGAGACCAAACCTACTAGGGATAATAGGTTGGAGAAATGGTTGACCTTGAATGTAAATCACCCATGTACAAAATATCATGGGTTTTGTGTATTTCAATGGAGCCTAGCATCTTGGAGACATGGTGGAACTTACTTCTCTCCATGTTTTAATGGAGCCTATCTAGGAGAAATGGTGGAGGTTCCTTCTCTCCATGTTTCAATGGAGCCTAGCTTGGACAAGTCGTGGACCTTTGTTTCTCTCTATGTTTGAATATGGTTAGCTTGGACAAGTGGTGGATCTTGGAATGAAACTCCCATGTAAAACATATCATGGGCATTTCAAGTGGTGAGAAAGGATACCATTTAAGATATAACCTTATAGGTTGGACAAGTGGTGGACTTTAACACAATATAATGACATAGAGTGTACAAGTGGTGAATCTTGAAACCAAACCACTCATGCTACTAGGGATAATAGGTTAAACAAGTGGTGGGCCTTGAAATAAAACCCCCTAGAGTGTTTCAATGGATCCTAGCTTGGAAACATGGTAAAGCTTGCTTCTCTCCATGTTTCAATGCAGCCTATCTTGGATAAATGGTGCAGCATCATTCTCTCCATGTTTCAATGGAGCCTAGCTTGGACAAGTGGTGGACCTTTGTTTCTCTCTATGTTTAAATAGAGTTATCTTGGAAAAGTGGTGGACCTTGGAACAAAAACCCCATGTAAAACATATCATGGGCATTACAAGTGGTGAGAAAAAATACCATTCAATATATAACCTTATAGGTTGGACAAGTGGTGGACCTTAACACCCAATTATTCTTAATATAATGACATAGAGTGGATAAGTGGTGAAATTGGGACCAAACCTACTAGGGAAATAGGTTGGACAAGTGGTGGACCTTGAATGTAAACGCCCCATGTACAAAATATCACTCATGCTACTAGAAATAATTTGGTATTAAGGTCCATGTTTCAATGCAGCCTAGCTTGGAAAAGTGGTGGACCTTTGTTTCTCTCTATGTTTCAATAGATTTATCTTGGATAAGTGGTGTACCTTGGAACAAAACCCCCATGTAAATCATGTCATGGGCATTACAAGTGGTGAGAAAAAATACCATTCAAGCTATAACATTATAGGTTGGACAAGTGGTGGACCTTAACACCTAATTCCTCTTAATATAATGACATAGAGTGGACAAGTGGTGAATCATGAGACCAAACCTACTAGGGATAATAGGTTGGACAAGTGGTGAACCTTGAATGTAAACCCCCCATGTACAAAAAATTATGGGTATTGGGTATTTCAATGGAGCCTAGCAACTTGGAGACATGGTGGAGCTTATTTCTCTCCATGTTTCAATGGAGCCTATCTAGGAGAAACAGTGGAGGTTCCTTCTCTCCATGTTTCAATGAGCCTAGCTTGGACAAGTGGTGGACCTTTCTTTCTCTATATGTTTTAATAGAGTTAGCTTGGACAAGTGGTGGACCTTGGAATGAAACCCCCATGTAAAACATATCATGGGCATTTCAAGTGGTGAGAAAGGATACTATTTAAAATATAACCTTATAGGCTGGACAAGTGGTGGACTTTAACACATATTTCTTCTTAATATAATGACATAGAGTGTACAAGTGGTGAATCTTGAGACCAAACCACTCTTGCTACTAGGGATAATAGGTTGGACAAGTGGTGGACCTTGAATGTAAACCCCTCATGTACAAAATTATGGGTTTAGGGTATTTCAATGGAGCCTAGCTTGGAGACATGGTGGAGATTGCTTCTCTCAATGTTTCAATGGAACCTATCTTGGAGAAATGGTGGATCATCCTTCTCTCCATGTTTCAATGGAGCCTATCTTGGACAAGTGGTGGATGGAGTTAGCTTGGACAAGTGGTGGGTCTTGGAACAAAACCCCTTTGTAAAACATAGCATGGACATTACAAGTGATGAGGAAAAATATCATTCAAGATATAACCTTATAGGTTGGAAAAGTGGTGATGGACCTTGATAAGTGGTGAAGGATACCATTTAAGATATACCCTTATAGGTTGGACAAGTGGTGGACCTTAACACCCAGTTATTCTTAATATAATGACATAGAGTGGATAAGTGGTGAATCTTAAGACCAAATCACTCATGCTACTAGGTATAATACGTTAGAGAAGTGGTAGACCTTGAATGCAAACACCCCATGTACAAAATATCATGGTTTTAGGGTGTTTCAATGGAGCCTAGAATCTCGGAGACATGGTAGATCTTGATTCTTTCCATGTTTGAATGGCACCTATCTTGGAAAAATGATGGAGGTTACTTCTCTCCATACTTCAACGGAGCCTAGCTTTGACAAGTGGTGAACCTTTGCTTCTCTCTATGTTTGAATAGAGTTAGCTTGGACAAGTGGTGGACCTTTGCTTCTCTCTATGTTTGAATAGAGTTAGCTTGGACAAGTGGTGGACCTTGGAATGAAACCCCCGTGTAAAACATATCATGGGCATTTCAAGTGGTGAGAAAGGATACCATTTAAGATATAACCTTATAGGTTGGACAAGTGGTGGACCTTAATACATAGTTCTTCTTAATATAATGACATAGAGTGTACAAGTGGTGTATCTTGAGACCAAACCACTCGTGCTACTAGGGATCCTAGCTTGGACAAGTGGTGGACCTTGGAAAAAAGTCCCCCTGTACAACATAGATGAGTTTTTTCATGTTTTAATGGAAGAGAGATTCGACAAATGGTGGAGCTTGCTTATCTCCATGTGGATTTTAGAACTAGCTTGGACAAGTGGTGGAGCTTTGCTTTTTTACTCTTCATAATACAATGATGTATAGGTTGGTTACATGGTGAATCTTAAGGCCAAACCTCCCATCTTACTAGAGATGATAGGTTGGACAAGTGGTCAACCTTCTATCATTTCTCCATGCCTATAATTAGACAATTAGTAGAACTAGCATCTTTCTATGTTGTCTAGAGCTGAGCTTGGACAAGTAGTGGACCTTGCTACTCTCTTCCCTTGGATTATTAGTTTGAAGACTCATTATATATACTTGCTTAGATCTATATAATTACTCATTAGTTAGGTTACAAGTGGGTATGTAATTTGTTAGCCTCAAGGGACTTTGAATATTGAATAGTAAGACCAAGTGCTGGTTTGAAGATCTTTTGCTTATCTAAACTAGACTCTAACTCAATAATAAGTTTCATAAGTTCCACGAATTGTCCTATCTAGGCTCCAAAAGAGTCTTAATTGGTTTGTGCTAGATTATAACTTCCTTGATGGGGTAGAATCCTAGAAAAATGAGGCACTATAAGTTTTACCTTAGCTCAAATGGATTTTTCACTTAAACTCGACTGCAATTTGGCTATCTAGTCTTTGTCTCGATGGAGTTTAACACTAGATACATAGTAGTGATATTTAAGCTTCATGTCTCTTCACTTGATCGAGATATGAGACCATACTTTCAAGGTCACCACTTGTCTTACCTAAAGACCAATGTGAGACATGGGAGCAAGAAAGCCATCCGATATTGTTTTAAGGACTATTACATAGGCAATCAATAACTTAAGTAAAGAAAAAAAACTTGGATCTTTCACAATTAATAACTTAAGTAAAGCCAAAAAGACTTGGATCTTTGACAGTTTTTTTCAAACTAAAAAAGCACAATCTCATGCTAACAAAACTATAAATCACAATTGAAAGGTTTGAACAAGAAAAAGATCAACAATCTTAATAAGAAGGATACTTTTCATTTCATTTGATGATTACAAACTAAAATAAAGTCTCTCAAGAAATTGATAAACAAAAAATGTAGGTGACTGCTTCATTATTTTGAGCAAAAATATCAAAATCTCTATTGATTGAGCTCCATCTAGTAGTATCCTTTGTAAGATCCTGCAAGAAGGAATAAAAAGAAAGATTTGTTAGATACCATGCACATGAGTGTTCAAGCATGTGTATCAAGAATATATGACATGTCACTAGTACCTTAGGGTTGCTTTCTATCCAGCCTTAGAAGATTGTTCTCAGCTTTCACCTTATTTATATAAGCCTTTGCTGTGGTTGCCTTCAAAACTCCTTTTGTGTTACAACCCAATTGCCTAGCTAAAGTGGTCAATTGTGACGCCTTCATGCTTTCAATGGGTGTACGCTCCTTTGCCAAGATCTCTTGTATTTGGGCTCTTCTCATTTCATTGCGGTGGCTTGTGTCACTTGCATCTTCAATGATAGTTTCATCTCTGTCACCTTTTGCAGGTGGTATTCTTCTTGTAAAGAACACCTTAGCTGACCAAACATCATTTTTCTGCTTCCAATACTCCATGATTTGTTTGTATTCACTATCATTTGTCACTATAGGTTGTCCATAACGATTAGAAGCAATTAAATCACGCACATCCCTTCTCTCATCAAGCTGAATCAAGTATGGCAGTAGCTCCTCCAAGAGCATATTGTCAACCATCTTCTCAGCATCAAATTGTGGTGGAAAAATGCAATTGTTTGCTGGTGAAATACATCCCTTGTAAGGAGAGTCATCAATAAGCACTGTTCTTTGTGGATCACATTCAAACCCCATGGCAATTTTGGCTAGAGGCTTGAACATTGCCTCAACGTTTGGATTGTCGGGTCTAAACAATTTTTGAGTTTGAGCGGTGTAGCAAACATCTTGCGACCAAATTGCAAAGAAAGGCAATGTATCCTCAGCTAAGTTGTTTAGTGCTGCAAGGATTTGATACACATTATTCCTAGTAGCTGTCGACCAAATTGCAACATTAAACCTTTGTAAAATAGTCTTCAAGAATTGGATGCAACCTGGCCTGAGTATAATATATCTTTTTGAATCCATTTGCACTGAGTTGTGGTGTGAGGATGGTTGAGGGGAACGTTTCAACAATAGACCATTTAAATCCAATATAATTGTAAGCATGGATTTCTCAACATCTACGCTACATGACGTAGTACCAATTGGCAATAGCTCGTGAGTGGACTTTTCAGTCTCTTTTGATGTATGTTGCATTTTTGAAGCATCGATTTCTTGGTTCTCATTATTGGAAGCTTGCTCAAGTTGCACAACACTAGACTCTAGTATAGAAATATCATCCATCTTGGGCACTTTAGAAACCATAGAATCTATGGATTCTATAGTTGTTGACTGAACCATAGGAGCGTTATCCATCCCAGTTTGTGAATCTAAGAAAACACACACACAAATGGTATCTCAAAACCACTAGAATTTTATTCACCATATTTATATGTAGAACTCCTAGTAAGAAATTTATTTAAGGTAAAGTCGTTGTTAGAATCCTTGCAACCATTTTCAGCATTCGTACACCAAACACCACTTGTCTAAAATACAATCTACTAACTCAACATTTTCCATCCTACACTTTATTAAAGATGAGTACTTAAAGTGAAAACTAAAAGCCACCCTTGTTGAGGAAACATGGATACAAGGTCCACCAAATGTCCAACCTAGACTACAAGAAAATAATTAGAGATTTGGCTTAGATTTGGATTCAAAGGCCACCACTTATTCAAGTAAGATAACTCCACTTGTTTAAGACAGTAATGTTTGAAGCCCCACCACTTGTCCAACCTAGACATTGATTAAATTTTGGTAAGATTTATCACAAATCTAGAGTAGAATCAAGATTCTATGGCCAAGGTAGTCAAATATGTTAGACAACACACAAAGCATAAGAGCACTCTAGATTCTCGTTGAGCATAAACTAAACAATAATCAAATGTTATATTCACTTGAGATTTCATCCATGAAAAATGAAAATGATGCATGTACTTGAGATTTCCATCCATGTACAATACTTTACAATGTCAAGTAAAGTTATAGTCAGCAAACAACTCTTCTCCTGCTTCAACTTGACAAATAGTCTCAATGCATACATGGCCATATTCTTCTGACTTGATGTGTGAAGAGGTGCATTTATGCCAAGGTGGCAAATTTGGATCAAATGTATAGCGTACGTTGGGACAGACATTTGTACTGTGAGAACTATTTATATAGCCCGACACGTTTCCTTCTTCTACACAACCAATAATGTATGATTGATCTTCCTCTTCTTCTATGTTTGGATCCTCTAGAAGAGAATATTTATAAGCTCTTGGAAATATTTTGCATATCTTTTTCCAGTCTTGAAATCTATACTTATGCCCTCCATAGTTTAGAATAGTCAAACCACTTTCCAGGGTAGTATGCACAAATAGCCCATAACCAGCTCCTTCAATACATGAAAGTCGCACTTCAAAATCCACACCGTTAATATGGAAAATTACATCTTTGGGAATAGGAAAAGTTGGTGTCCCAAAAGGATCTTCATGCCAATCATAGTGTGAAATACATCTAGATTTTATATCACTTAACTCCTTTGTGTCTGCAAAAAGAAGAAAATATTATGCATAAAATAATGACAATATCAAAGAAAGATATCATTATTTTATAGTCCAATAGGTCCATTGTATGGAAGACTTAGAGTGCCTCTTACATGGTGCCTCCAAGGTTTCCAAAAAATAAAATCATTGGAAAAAAAAGGCCACTGTGTCTCCAATCTATTGCCCATTTGAAGCATAGAGAGAACCAAGGTCCACCACTTGTCCAAGCTAGACATGGAGCATTGACACAAGATCCAACACTTATCCAAGAACCCTATAGTATATGTGGTAACATGGGATGCATTGATGCAACAAAAGTAGTCTAGCCTCCTCATCCATCTCTTTTTTCTTGTAGCCTAGAGGGATTAGTTTCAAGGTCTATCACTAGTCAAAAACTACACATAGAACATTGATACAAGGTTCCACCACATGTGAAACCTATCATCTCTAGTAGCATGGATGGTTTGATATCAAGGTTCATCGCGTGTCCTACCTATACTCTATTGTAGCATATAGATTCTGGTTTGGTGGTACTACACTTGTCCAAACTTGGCTTGTTGTTGATATCTGGAGGTAATCAAGGGTCCTCCACTTGTCCAAGTTAGGCATATAAAACAATTGCAAGGTCCACCATGTGTACAACATATGATTGATTATAGCATGCATGGTCTTATTTCATGGGCAACCATCTTCTCTCCAACATGTGTCCAACCTCGGCTCCATTGAAGCATGGAGAGAAGCAAGGTCCACCACTTATCAAAGCTATTATTTTCTCCCAGTGCTTTCAAAACCCATAATACGTTGTACATGGGGGGGGGGGGGATTCTTGTTTCAAGGTCCACCCCTTGGCTAAGATTGGATCCATTGAAACATAAAGAGAAGCAAGCTCTACCATTTGTCCAAGCTAGGAGCCATTGAAACATGAAAACCCCATAATATGTTGTATACGAGGGGTTTTTTCAAGGTCTACCACTTGTCTAAGCTATGGTCCATTGGAACATGGAGAGAAGCAAAGCTCCACCACTTTTCTAAGCTAGGATCCATTGAAACATGGAGAGAAGCAAGCTCCATTGTTTGTCTAAGCTAGGCTCCATTGGAACAAGGAGAAAACAAGCTCCACCACTTGCCTATTATTGCATAGAGATTCTGGTTTGAAGGTCCACCACTTGTCCAACCTTGCCTTCATGTATGGAGATAATCAAGAGTGCAATGCTTCTCTAAGCTAGGGACATAAAAGAGTTTCAAGGTCCACTACATATACGATCTATGATGGGTTGTAGCATGGGAGGTTTCATTTTAAGGTTGACCACTTCTCCAGCTCCGCTTGTCCAACCTCAGATCCATTGAAGAATGGAGAATAAAGGTGTACCAACTCTCCAAAATAGGCAGGACAATCTCTATAAAACCCATGAATTGTTAATATATGCTATGCTGTGGAGTTTTGTTTGAAGTTCCACTCCTTATCCAAGCTACAATCCATTGAAGCATGGAACTAAGTAAGATATATCTCTAGTCCAAGATAGGATCCATTGAAACATAGAGAGAATCAAGGTCCACCACTTGTCCAAGCTATGCATGGGTAATTGATATAAGGACCACTACGTTTTCACCTATACTATGCTCTATCATGGATGGTTTCATATCCCACCAATTTTCCAACCTATTTAGTAGGTTGTATTATGGGGGTTTGGTTTCAAGGTACTTCACTTGTCTGAGGTGGGTTCCATTGAACCATGGAGAGAAACTATGTCTACCACTTGTCCGAAATATGCTCCTTTAAAACATAAAAACAAGGTCCACCACTTGTCCAAGCTAAAGTTTCTCTCCATTGAAGCATGGAGAGAAACAAGGTCTACCACCTGTCCAAAATATGCTCCATTGAAACATAAAAGCAAGGTCCACCACTTGTCCAAGCTAATATAACAAATGGGTGTTGGTTACAAGGTGTACCACACTTGTCTAAACTAGTCTTCATGCAAGGTCTACCACATGTCCAAGCTATATGAGCTTGTTTTGAAGGTCTACCACACCTCTTGAAATTAGGATCCATGTAAGGTCCACCTTTTGTCAAGCTATGCATTTAATGAGTACTAAAACTAAGTAAATTGCAGTACTTAAATACCTTTCCAAGCTCATTAAGATTTTGGTCTCTAAGGCCGGCCACCACCACATGTCTAATCTATGCTCTAATTGATTACTTATGCTATTTCTCTCAAAGTCCAAACATAAGCTCCCTTCTAGCAAGGTTAGTTTAAATTTAGGCTCCAGCACCTGTCTAAGCTAGGTTCAATTTATGAAGCATCACCATTTAACCATGCTACGATCTAATGTATCATATCAAGGGGGTATTGATAAAAGGTCCAAAACTTATTGAGTTCAAGCTCTTAAGTAATTAAGTCTTTGTGAGTATTAAATGTTTTAGTTTTAGTCTACAGATCCACCATTCAAAAACTCAAGTAATTTACTATTTACATTCAAACCTTGAATGCTTGAGATAAAAAATACAAGCTCAATCAATACTATATAAAGCAAAATCTAACATTAAGAGTATCAAATCAGTAACAAGAAACACTAACATGCACAAGAAACTCAAAACATACGTGTCTCCATTTCCAAAAAGTCCTCCATTGACAGAGGATGGTGTTGTTGTTGTTCTTCTTCTCTTTGTGGAGAGCACTCCTCTGTAACAGGCACAATGTCGCCTGATTGCGAAGTGGATTGTTGAAGTCCAGCCCATTTTTCTATATCTTCATGAGACTTAACAAAGTCTAGCAGCATGGTCTCCATGCTTTTTGCCTCCTCCACACTATCAATTAAGCAGATGACTTCTTTTTTCTGTTGTATTCCTTCTTGTGCAACCAAGGAGCCATCACCAAAAACATCAACAAGCTTGCGGTCTTCAAAACAATATGTACGAATGTAGTGCTTGACCAAAGCTCTTTTTTTGGCCTCCAAATATTGCAAATCTGACATATCGTTATCTGCTACTTGAAGAAGAGAACAATCAATTGGCATGGGATGTTCCTCTGATCTTCTTCTCAGGTCTTCAAATGCATTGCCTTGTCCCAAGAAGGCAATAACTGTTAGGAATTGAATTGCTCCTTTGCAAGGAGCTGATGGAAAGTGATGCAATGCACCACAACAATGGTAGCTCAGATTATCTCCCATGGCGTGAAAGGCACATTGCAATTTTGTGAAGTTAGTGAAATCCACAAATGCAAGAAAGACAAATCCAGGATCTGTTGACCCTCCAGCAATAGCCAAGATCCCATCCAAAGCATTGTTAAATGTCTCCTCACTCCACTTCAAATTGCCTCCAACGTTTTTTGTCATATCTAAAACACATAAGCCAATAGGCACTTTATTATTGAAGTGGCGCATCAAGTAGAGATTGCCTTCCATTTGTAGGCTCACCACATAGATTGACCATGGCAAATCTCTAGGCTCAGTTTTCTCCTTTTGAAGGTGAATTGCCCATTGCATGTATTTTATTGCTCCATCTGGAAAAGCCATTTTCTTTGTTCCACGCGTCAAACTAGATCTGATCCATTCCTCGCATAGCATTAAAATTGTTTTATAAACAACATCATTGATGTTATACATTTTGACCACCTCCTCCCAGTCTTTACATGGTGAAGACTCATTCAAATTGTTGAAGCCTTCAAGAAGTGCATCTTGAATCAATTTGTCTTGCTTCAACTGCTTGATTCGATCATACATGTCAGTTGCATCACCATCCTTTGCACTCTTTGACAGTAAAATCTTCTCATCTCTAATCTCTTCTTGAATAGTCTTTACCTCTGATTCCTCAAGGCCACAAAGGTATCTAAATACAGTTGTTGGGGTTTCTTATTCTCCTCTTCTAGATTTTCAATGATTTCTATCCAGCAATCATAAACTAAATCAGAGTAGGTGACCATGTGTGCCTGTTTAGCAATCCAACTTGCTGCTGCACTCATTCTTGCCAATCGAAGAAAACCCTGAAAAGAAATAGAGAAATAATTAAACTATTGAGCAAGATTTGTTAATTAAACACTATCAAAAAGACAAAGAAAATAACTTACATCCCATCCGGCACGAGATGCATGTCCCTCTGCAATTCCACTTGCTGCCTTTGGTGGTCGTCCTGAGAAGATCCATTGACTCCGTAAATGTCTCAATATTTGGCTGTAAGGTTGCTTGACATACAATGCCTGAGCCTCCTCATTTGCAATGGCAGATATAGCAGTTGCAACAAATGGAGGAGCATTCACAACAATGCGAGCCTTTCTAAATTTATACACGCTAATCAGTCTTTCAAAGATCTCTTTGTTGTTTTGTTCATTGTGAAGCAAAACTTTTGCAGCATAGATTGAATGCTGCCCATCAAGAATCCAATAATGATAATCTTTAATTTTTTGCTCCTCTACCTCTTCTACTGCCAAAGGAGTCCCCTTCTTTGATTTTGCATTTCGAACAGGCATCAAATATGCACATGCTGCAGGCTTGGTCGTACTCCGTGAAAATCCAAATAACACACTTTCAGCGTGTTTTTTATCCATAATACGTGCATTATAGTGATCAGGAGCAAGCCAACAATTTTGAATAGGGATATCAAATTCCCTATATTGGAAAGGAAAATAATTTATGTACTTATTCATTCCACCTGTATCTTTTTCTTGTCCTTTCATGGCCTCAGCTTCTAAAACATCTGGATCCACAATTCTCATCTTTGACATTGAACCCTCTGTTGATGAGGATGCCAAAGATGCCTTGTCTACATCCAAAATGGAGCTAGTTCGCTTAGCTTCTACTTTCTGCACTTTTGCTTGCTTCTTTGTGGATGGTGGTCGTGAAGCTTTCACCTTTTTTCGTTGTAGTGTGGCAATGATGGAGCTTTGAAGTTGATCTGCTGTGATATTTGGATTTGATTCTGCAAACTTCCATCCTCGAGAAAACATTGTCTCTTCTTTGTTTCTAGACATGCGCTCCAATGCATATGCTCCTGGAGATAGTTGAAATTCTAGATTCATTGGAACTAGAATGTCAATGCATTCCACCTCTGGATGACTATCAACTACAGAGACAGATGCTTCCACAACTTGTCCAACATCTTCAAACAAGCTGTCATTATCCTTTTTGGCAATAAATAGATGCACCTTATGAAATTGTGCACCCTCTATACCATGTATGTCCAAATACCATTTCCTAAGATCATTGCAAGTATAGTCAACTGAGACAGCAACCCTTGCAACCTGTTTTTTTGGAGCCATCTTTCCTGAAACAAAAAAAACCAAATGTTATTTTAACATATACTTTTTTGTAATGGATTAAGTTTGTGTGAATACAAGTTCCACCACTTGTTCAAGCTAGATCTAAGCAAGTATACATAGTGATCATTTAAGCTAGTAAACTAAGGGAAGGGAGAAGTAAGGTCCACCACTTGTCCAAGCTTAGCTCTAGACAACATGGAGAGATGGAGGTCTACTAATTGTCTAATATAGGCTAACTATATTGAAACATAGAGAGAAGCAAAGGTCCACCACTTGTCCAATCTAGGGTCCATTGAAACATGGAGAGAAGGATGCTCCACCATTTGTCCAAAATAGGCTCCATTGAAACATGAAGAGAAGCAAGATGCACCATGTCTTTGAGATGCTAGGCTCCATTGAAATACCTTAAACCCATGATATTTTGTATATGTGGGGTTTAAATTCAAGGTCCACCACTTGTCCAACCTATTATCCCTAGTAGCATGAGTGGTTTGGTCTCAAGATTCACCACTTTTCCACTCTATGTCATTATATTAAGAAGATCTGGGTGTTAAGGTCACCACTTGTCCAACCTATAAGGCTATATCTTAAATGGTATTATTTACCACCACTTGGAATGCACATGATGGGTTTTACATAGGGGTACGGTTCCAAGGTCCACCACTTGTCCAAGCTAACTCTATTGAAACATAGAGAGAATCAAAGGTCCACCACTTGTCCAAGCTAGGCTCCATTGAAACATGGAGAGAAGGATGCTCCACCATTTGTCCAAGCCAGGTTTGATTGAAACATGAAGAGAAGCAAGCTGCACCATGTCTCCAAAATGCTAGGCTCCATTGAAATATCTTAAACCCATGATATTTCGTACATGGGGGTTTACATTCAAGGTCCACCACTTGTCCAACCTATTATCACTAGTAGCATGAGTGGTTTGATGTCAAGATTCACCACTTTTCTACTCTATGTCATTATATTAAGAAGATCTGGGTGTTAAGGTCCACCACTTGTCCAACCTATAAGGCTATATCTTAAGGGTATTCTTTCTCACCACTTGGAATGACCGATAGGTTTTACATGGGGGTTTGGTTCCAAGTTCCACCACTTGTCCAAGCTAACTCTATTGAAACATAGAGAGAAGCAAAGGTCCACCACTTGTCTAAGCTAGGGTCCATTGAAACATGGAGAGAAGGATGCTCCACCATTTGTCCAAGATAGGCTCCATTGAAACATGAAGAGAAGCAAGCTGCACCATGTCTCCAAGATGCTAAGATCCATTGAAATACCTTAAACCCATGATATTTTGTACATGGGGAGTTTACATTCAAGGTCCACCACTTGTCCAACCTATTATCTCTAGTAGCATGAGTGGTTTGGTCTGAAGATTCACCACTTTTCCACTCTATGTCATTACGTTAAGAAGATCTGGGTGTTAAGGTCAACCACTTGTCCAACCTATAGGGTATATCTTAAAGGGTATTCTTTCTCACCACTTGAAATGTCCATGATATGTTTTACATGGGGGTTTGGCTCCAAGGTCCACCACTTGTCCAAGCTAACTCTATTGAAACATAGAGAGAAACAAAGGTCCACCACTTGTCCAAGCTAGGCTCCATTGAAACATGGAGAGAAGGATCCTCTACCATTTGTCGAAGCTAACTCTATTGAAACATGGGGGGTTTACATTCAAGGTCCACCACTTGTCCAACCTATTAACGCTAGTAGCATGAGTGGTTTGGTCTCAAGATTCACCACTTTTCACTCTATGTCATTATATTAAGAATATTTGGGTGTTAAGGTCCACCACTTGTCCAACCTATAAGGCTATATCTTAAGGGTTATTCTTTCTCACCACTTGGAGTGACCAGCATAGGTTTTACATGGGGGTTTTGTTTCAAGGTCCACCACTTGTCCAAGCTAACTCTATTGAAACATAGAGAGAATCAAAGGTCCACCACTTGTCCAAGCTAGGGTCCATTGAAACATGGAGAGAAGGATGCTCCACCATTTGTCCAAGATACGCTCCATTGAAACATGAAGAGAAGCAAGCTACACCATGTCTCCAAGATGCTAGGCTCCATTGAAATACCTCAAACCCATGATATTTTGTACATGGGGGGTTTACATTCAAGGTCCACCACTTGTCCAACCTATTATCTCTTAGCATGAGTGGTTTGGTCTCAAGATTCACCATTTTTCCACTCTATGTCATTCTATTAAGAATATATGGGTGCTAAGGTCCACCACTTGTCCAACCTATAAGGCCATATCTTAAACTTTATTCTTTCTCACCACTTGGAGTTACCAAGATAGGTTTTACATGGGAGTTTGGTTCCAAGGCCCACCACTTGTCCAAGCTAACTCTATTGAAACATAGAGAGAAGCAAAGGTCCACCACTTGTCCAAGCTAGGGTCCATTGAAACATGGAGAGAAGGATGCTCACCATTTGTCCAAGATAGGACCATTGAAACATGAAGGGAAGCAATCTGCACCATGTCTAAGATTCTAGGATCCATTGAAATACCTTAAACCCACGATATTGTTTACATGTGGTTTAACGTCAAGGTCAGTCACTTTTCCAAGCTATTATCCCTAGTAGCATGAGTGGTTGGGTCTCAAGATTTACCACTTTTTCACTCTATGTCGTTATATTATGAAGATCTAGGTTCTAAGTCGACCACTTGTCCAACCTATAAGGCTAGATCTTAAAGGGTATTATTTCTCACCACTTGGAATGACCATGATATGTTTTACATGGGGGTTTGGTTTCAAGGTCCACCACTTGTCCAAGCTAACTCTATGGAAACATAGAGAGAAGCAAAGGTCCACCACTTGTCCAAGCTAGGCTCCACTGAGACATTTAGAGAAGGATGATCCCCCATTGGTGGAAGATAGGCTTCATTGAAACATGAAAAGAAGCAAGTTGCACATGTCTCCAAGATTTAGGATCCATTGAAATACCTTAAACCCACGATATTGTTTACATGGGGGTTTAACGTCAAGGTCAGTCATTTTCCAAGCTATTATCCCTAGTAGCATGAGTGGTTTGGTCTCAAGATTCACCACTTTCCACTCTATGTCATTATATAAAGAAGATCTAGGTGTTAAGGTCGACCATGTCCAAACTATAAGCGTATATCTTAAAGGGTATTCTTTCTCACACTTGAAATGTCCATGATATGTTTTACATAGGGGTTTGGTTCCAAGGTCCACCACTTATCCAAGCACTTTTTCTTCTCATAGAGAGAAGCAAAAGGTCCACCACTTGTCCAAGCTAGGCTCCATTGAAACATGGAGAGAAGGATGTTCTCACCATTTGTCGAAGCTAACTCTATTGAAACATGGAAGGTTTACATTCAAGGTCCACCAGTTGTCCAACCTATTAACGCTAGTAGCATGAGGGGTTTGGTCTCAAGATTCACCACTTTTCACTCTGTGTGTTATTATATAAGAATATTTGGGTATTAAGGTCCACCACTTGTCCAACCTATAAGACTATATCTTAATGGTTATTCTTTCTGACCACTTGGAGTGACCATGAAAGGTTTTACATGGGGGTTTGGTTCCAAGGTCCACCACTTGTCCAAGCTAACTCTATTCAAACATAGAGAGAAGCAAAGGTCCACCACTTGTCTAAGCTAGGGTCTATTGAAACATGGAGAGAAGGATGCTCCACCATTTGTCCAAGATAGACTCCATTGAAACATGAAGAGAAGCAAGCTGCACCATATCTCCAAGATTCTAGACTCCATCGAAATACCTTAAACCCACGTTATTTTGTACATGGGGAGTTTACATTCAAGATCAACAATTTGTCCAACCTATTATCGCTAGTAGCATGAGTGGTTTGCTCTCAAGATTCACCACTTTTCCACTCTCTATCATTATATTAAGAATATTTGGGTGTTAAGGTCCACCACTTGTCCAACCTATAAGACTATATCTTAATGGTTATTCTTTCTCACCCCTTGAAAGACTATATCTAAAATGGTTATCCCTAGCTATTATTGCTAGTAGCGTGAGTGGTTTGGTCTCAAGATTCACCATTTTTATTAAGAATATGTGGGTGTTAAGGTCCACCACTTGTCCAACCTATAAGGCTACATCTTAAAGGTTATTCTTTCTTACTACTTGGAGTGACCATGATAGGTTTTACATGGGGGTTTGGTTCCAAGGTCCACCACTTGTCCAAGCTAACTCTTTGAAACATAGAGAGAAGCAAAGGTCCACCCCTTGTCTGACTAGGTCCATTGAAACATGGAAGAAGGATGCTCCACCTTTTGTCCCAGGTAGGCTCCATTGAAACATGAGGAGAATCAAGGTGCACCATGACTCCAAGATGTAGGCCTCAATCATGAAAAACATTAAACCATGATATTGTCGTAGATGGGGGGTTTACATTCAAGGTCCACCACTTGTCCAAGCTATTATTGGTAGTAGCCTGAGTGGTTTGGTCTCAAGATTCACCACTTTTCCACTCTATGTCATTATATTAAGAATATGCGCGTGTTAAGGTCCACCACTTGTCCAACCTATAAGGCTACATCTTAAAGGTTATTCTTTATTACCACTTGGAGTGACCATGATAGGTTTTACATGGGGGTTTGGTTCCAAGGTCCACCACTTGTCCAAGCTAGGGTCCATTGAAACATGGAGAGAAGGATGCTCCACCATTTGTCCAAGATAGGCTCCATTGAAACATGACGAGCAGCAAGCTGCACCATGTCTCCAAGATGCTAGGCTCCATCAAAATACATTAAACCCACGATATTTCGTAGATGAGGGGTTTACATTCAAGGTCCACCACTTGTCCAAGCTATTATTGCTAGTAGCCTGAGTGGTTTGGTCTCAAGATTCACCACTTTTATTAAGAATATGTGGGTGTTAAGGTCCACCACTTGTCCAACCTATAAGGCTACATCTTAAAGGTTATTCTTTCTTACTACTTGGAGTGACCATGATAGGTTTTACATGGGGGTTTGGTTCCAAGGTCCACCACTTGTCCAAGCTAACTCTATTGAAACATAGAGAGAAGCAAAGGTCCACCCCTTGTCTAAGCTAGGGTCCATTGAAACATGGAGAGAAGGATGCTCCACCATTTGTCCAAGGTAGGCTCCATTGAAACATGAGGAGAAGCAAGGTGCACCATGTCTCCAAGATGCTAGGCTCCATCGAAAAACATTAAACCCACGATATGTCGTAGATGAGGGGTTTACATTCAAGGTCCACACTTGTCCAAGCTATTATTGCTAGTAGCCTGAGTGGTATGGTCTCAAGATTCACCACTTTTTCACTCTATGTCATTATATTAAGAATATGCGCGTGTTAAGGTCCACCACTTGTCCAACCTATAAGGCTACATCTTAAAGGTTATTCTTTATTACCACTTGGAGTGACCATGATAGGTTTTACATGGGGGTTTGGTTCCAAGGTCCACCACTTGTCCAAGCTAACTCTATTGAAACATAGAGAGAAACAAAGGTCCACCACTTGTCCAAGCTAGGGTCCATTGAAACATGGAGAGAAGGATGCTCCACCATTTGTCCAAGATAGGATCCATTGAAACATGACGAGAAGCAAGCTGCACCATGTCTCCAAGATGCTAGGCTCCATCGAAATACATTAAACCCACGATATTTCGTAGATGAGGGGTTTACATTCAAGGTCCACCACTTGTCCAAGCTATTATTGCTAGTAGCCTGAGTGGTTTGGTCTCAAGATTCACCACTTTTATTAAGAATATGTGGGTGTTAAGGTCCACCACTTGTCCAACCTATAAGGCTACATCTTAAAGGTTATTATTTCTTACTACTTGGAGTGACCATGATAGGTTTTACATGGGGGTTTGGTTCCAAGGTCCACCACTTGTCCAAGCTAACTCTATTGAAACATAGAGAGAAGCAAAGGTCCACCCCTTGTCTAAGCTAGGGTCCATTGAAACATGGAGAGAAGGATGCTCCACCATTTGTCCAAGGTAGGCTCCATTGAAACATGAGGAGAAGCAAGGTGCACCATGTCTCCAAGATGCTAAGCTCCATTGAAAAACATTAAACCCACGATATGTCGTAGATGAGGGGTGTACATTCAAGGTCCACCACTTGTCCAAGCTATTATTGCTAGTAGCCTGAGTGGTTTGGTCTCAAGAGTCACCACTTTTCCACTCTATGTCATTATATTAAGAATATGCGCGTGTTAAGGTCCACCACTTGTCCAACCTATAAGGCTACATCTTAAAGGTTATTCTTTATTACCACTTGGAGTGACCATGATAGGTTTTACATGGGGGTTTGGTTCCAAGGTCCACCACTTGTCCAAGCTAACTCTATTGAAACATAGAGAGAAACAAAGGTCCACCACTTGTCCAAGCTAGGGTCCATTGAAACATGGAGAGAAGGATGCTCCACCATTTGTCCAAGATAGGCTCCATTGAAACATGACGAGAAGCAAGCTGCACCATGTCTCCAAGATGCTAGGCTCCATCGAAATACATTAAACCCACGATATTGCGTAGATGAGGGGTTTACATTCAAGGTCCACCACTTGTCCAAGCTATTATTGCTAGTAGCCTGAGTGGTTTGGTCTCAAGATTCACCACTTTTATTAAGAATATGTGGGTGTTAAGGTCCACCACTTGTCCAACCTATAAGGCTACATCTTAAAGGTTATTCTTTCTTACTACTTGGAGTGACCATGATAGGTTTTACATGGGGGTTTGGTTCCAAGGTCCACCACTTGTCCAAGCTAACTCTATTGAAACATAGAGAGAAGCAAAGGTCCACCCCTTGTCTAAGCTAGGGTACATTGAAACATGGAGAGAAGGATGCTCCACCATTTGTGCAAGGTAGGCTCCATTGAAACATGAGGAGAATCAAGGTGCACCATGTCTCCAAGATGCTAGGCTCCATCGAAAAACATTAAACCCACGATATGTCGTAGATGAGGGGTTTACAGTCAAGGTCCACCACTTGTCCAAGCTATTATTGCTAGTAGCCTGAGTGGTTTGGTCTCAAGATTCACCACTTTTCCACTCTATGTCATTAAATTAAGAATATGCGCGTGTTAAGGTCCACCACTTGTCCAACCTATAAGGCTACATCTTAAAGGTTATTCTTTATTACCACTTAGAGTGACCATGATAGGTTTTACATGGGGGTTTGGTTCCAAGGTCCACCACTTGTCCAAGCTAACTCTATTGAAACATAGAGAGAAACAAAGTTCCACCACTTGTCCAAGCTAGGGTCCATTGAAACATGGAGAGAAGGATGCTCCACCATTTGTCGAAGCTAACTCTATTGAAACATGGGGGGTTTACATTCAAGGTCCACCACTTGTCCAAGCTATTAGTGCTAGTAGCATGAGTGGTTTTGTCTCAAGATTCACCACTTTTTCACTCTATGTCATTATATTAAGAATATTAGGGTGTTAAGGTCCACCACTTGTCCAACCTATAAGGCTATATCTTAAAGGTTATTCTTTCTCACCACTTGGAGTGACCATGATAGGTTTTAAATGGGGGTTTGGTTCCAAGGTCCACCACTTGTCCAAGCTAACTCTATTGAATAATAGAGAGAAGTAAAGGTCCACCACTTGTCCAAGCTAGGGTCCATTGAAACATGGAGAGAAGGATGCTCCACCATTTGTCCAAGATAGGCTCCATTGAAACATGAAGAGAAGCAAGATGCACGATGTCTCCAAGATGCTAGGCTCCATCGAAATACCTTAAACCCACGATATTTCGTAGATGGGGGGTTTACTTTCAAGGTCCACCACTTGTCCAAGCTATTATCGCTAGTAGCATGGTTTGGTCTCAAGATTCACCAGTTTTCCACTCTATGTCATTATATGAAGAATATCTGGGTGTTAAGGTTCACCACTTGTCCAACCTATAAGGCTATATTCTAAATGATATTTTTTTTGACCACTTGGAATGTGCATGATATGTTTTACATGGGGTTTTATTCCAAGGTTCACCACTTGTCCAAGCTAGATCTATTACATATATATTATACATACAATATTCAACTAGATTCCCTACCTATCATGTCCAGTAGCATGGATGCTCTAGCTTGAAGGTCCACCACTTGTCCAACCTATACTCTCTTATGTAAGGGAGATCTCGCTATAAATTCAAAACCTTCCCGCCTAAATTGAAAATATCCCTCCCAAATCTTAAATATCCCGCCTAAATTTTAAACTATCCCGCCCAAATTTTAAAATTCAAACTTTTTTATAAAAAATTAAATTTTACTACTTAAATTTAAAATATTCCACGCAAAATTGATTTTAAATTCAAGTTTACCACAAAAAGATATCATTATACCACCTAAATTCAAATATGCAAACCTCAAATCATTATATTGTACATAAATTCAAACAAATTCAAATTAACAAGCCTAAACTGATATTAGTTTGCATAGATATGAATTTATCACACCTAAATTATGTCACCATGTTAGAGAGAGTGGTTAGAGAATTTGAACAAGGTCCACCACTTGTCCAACCTAGATACCAAGAAGGATTGAGTGTACAAGGTATTGTTTGGAGGTCCTTATAGTCCATTGGTCTCAAGGTCCACCACTTGTGGTAAGGGTCACCAAAAAGTGTATATATTCATCCAAAGAAATACACGTATTTTTGGTCTACATGTCCTAGTTTAAACCATTTATTTCCATTAGGTGTATCACTAAACAACACTACTATTTTTGAGAAACAGAAGTTACAATCATATCTACAAATGGATTAGAGGAAAATCAGCTCAGCATACATCCAGAACTCGCTACAAGAATCGACTTTAACAGATCACGCAAGTAAGTCTTCCATTCAATTTTACTAGTATTACAATGTGTTAGTTATTTGTGATATTTATGTATGTATATATACTATGTGTGCATATCGTAATTAAGTGTAATTGTGTATCTGCATTATGTATGAGTATTACAATGAAATAACACAAATATACATACATACACATAGATAACACAGACGCACACATACATGAGCATGTATTTTCAAGAGAGAGATAGCAAATACAGAGATAGATAGAGAGAGAGAGAGAGAGAGAGAGAGATAAATAACTGTTTTTTAGAGAGAGGAGAGAGAAAGATAACAGATTTCACTGTGTTTATGTATGTGGAAGAGAGGAAGACAATGTATGGGAATATGTGCACGTATTTTCAAGAGAGAGACAACAAGATAACAGATTTCATTGTGGTTATGTATGTGGAAGTGAGGAAGACGATGTGTGGGAATATGTGCATGTATTTTCAAGAGAGAGACAGCAAGATAACAGATTTCACTATGGTTATGTATGTGGAAGAGAGGAAGACGATGTGTGGGAATATGTGTATGTGTGCGGGGATACTTTTAAACTATGTATCTCTGTCTTTTGACGAGAGAGTGTGTGTGCAAGAAGAGTTACAGAGAACCATCTTCTCTATATGGAGAAAGACAGAGAGTGAGAGAGAGAGAAATACCTGTTTTTTCTCTATTCGTGAGGTGTGCAATGTCTCCTGAGAAGACTGCCCGATCCTGCCCTTCTGGAAAGCGTTGTGTACGCTGCTGTTTCTTTGTCTTGTGCGCGAACTTTCAATCCTGTGCACTCCACCTGTGTGTTGTGTACGATGCCGAGCTTGCTCCTCTACGCGCGCGTATACTCCAACTGTGTGCGATCCGTGTGCGCTTTCTGTGTTTTTGCTGCTCGCCTGCTTTCTCTGTGTGCGTTTCTCGTGCGCTCTCTGTGTGTCTAATCTTGATAGGTTTTATTAGAATGCCACGTATGCTACAAGTCCATGTTTTATCATAGGATTAAAAAAAACAAAAGCAATATAAAAAATTAACCAATTCACACGGCCAAAATTAAAGAAATCATGGTTGAGAATATGAAAAACATGCATAACTCTATACTAGGAATTCACTTAACCCCGCCCCTTGACCCCGCCCAGAACAATATCCCAAAATCAACCTCCCAAGCCCCGCCATCGAGAGCGCTATATTCCACATCCCCATCAAGAGCGCTACCCCCAAACCTCACGTGGAAGCGCTGCCTTGTCACCCCATTGTGGCATTTCCCTAAGACCCCGCATCTGGAGTGCTAAATGGGAACATTCTTCATTAGTGAAATTTTGAACATAAATTATATTAGCATATACTTAAATATAATACAAATATTAACATATTAGCTATACTACTAATTTACTATAGCAGTTCTAGATTATGTCCCATACTATATTTAAGGTGCCAAAGGTTTGGCCTTATGGTCCTAGATTTAGCCAAGTGGTCAACACATATAGGACCAAGTGCACACTGTGCCACAAAACTTGACCACCACTTCACTTGCCAAAGTTTAGGCCACATGGTCAATCCTAACTTTCCAATGTTCTTATTATGTCACCTTTTGCCTCGTGGAAAACCTAGGCTTGTTTTCACATACTCAGGCACTTCAAGCCACAATAAATTGTCATTACTTTTCGACAACCCTTTTGTTCAAGTCTTTGAAAAAACATTGTTTAAGGCCACCCTAAACCATTTTCATTTAGGGGTGTCTAAAACTAGCTTTTTGGCAATTCGAGAAGAAAATGGTCAAAGTTTTATACTTAGTTTTAACCACTTGACCAATTCAAATATTGGAAAGCAAGGTCTTGTAATACTTTTCTTTGGACATCACACATTAAAACTAGGTCCCTCACTTGTCCAAGCTATGCTCTAATACAATAAAGGGCTTTTGGTTTCAAGATGCACCACTTTCTCAACCTTGATTCCATTAAAGAAGCTAGCTCTACTTAGACATTTAATAGCAAGGTCTTGCAGCAATTCAGATTGAACATTTTCCATGGCAGCTAGGTCCACCACTTATCTAAGCTATGCTCTAATAGAGTAAGGGGGTTTTGGTTTCAAGATCCACCACTTGTCCAAACTTGATTTGGGAAGCAAGGTCCTATAATAGTTTGCTTTGGACATTCACCATTACAACTAAGTCCACCACTTCTCCAAGCTATGTTCTAATACACTAAGGAGGTTTTGGTTTCAAGGAGAACCACTTGTACGACTCTGTTTTTGGAAGTAAGGTCTTTACATAGTTCACCTTGGACCTTGGACATTGGATACTACAACTAAGCCCACCACTTGTCCAAGATATCCTCTATATATAGCCAAAGGGTTTGGGTTTCAAGATTCACCACTTTTCCAACCTTTCTTCCATTAAAGAAAGGAGGGGCTTTGTAACTAGGTCCACCACTTGTCCAAGCTATGCTCTGATATGGAAAGGGGATTTTGGTTTCAAGGTCCACCACGTGTTCAACCTTGCAAGACTCAAGGGATACTTGGACATTGGAAAGCATAGTCCTATAGTAGTTGATAGGTGGTAGTGGGTATTACAACTAGGTCCAACCTATGCTCTCATATAGCAAAGAGGCTTTGCTTTCAAGGTCCACCACTTGTCCAACCTTGCTTCCATTAAAGAAATGAGGGGCTACGTAAACATTGGCAAGCAAGGTAGCAAGGTTCTAAGGTGTTTCACCTTGGATATTGGGCATTATAACTAGGTCCACCACTTGTCCAAGCTATGCTCTGATAAAGAAAGGGGATTTTCGTTTAAAGGTCCACCATGTGTTCAACCTTTCTAATATAGAAAGGGGATTTTTGTTTCAAGGTCCACCACGTGTTCAACCTTGAAAGACTCAAGGGATACTTGGACATTGGAAAGCATAGTCTTATAGCAGTTGATAGGTGGCAGTGGGTATTAAAACTAGGTCCAACCTATGCTCTTATATAGCAAAGAGGCTTTGGTTTCAAGGTCCACCACTTGTCCAACCTTACTTCCATTAAAGAAATGAGGGGCTACGTAAACATTGGCAAGCAAGGTAGCAAAGTCCTAAGGTATTTCACCTTGGATATTGGGCATTATAACTAGGTCCACCACTTGTCCAAGCTATGCTCTAATAAAGAAAGGGGATTTTTGTTTCAAGGTCGACCATGTGTTCAACCTTTCTAATATAGAAATGGGATTTTTGTTTCAAGGTCCACCACGTGTTCAACCTTGAAAGACTCAAGGGATACTTGGACATTGGAAAGCATAGTCTTATAGTAGTTGATAGGTGGCAGTGGGTATTAAAACTAGGTCCAACCTATGCTCTTATATAGCAAAGAGGCTTTGGTTTCAAGGTCCACCACTTGTCCAACCTTACTTCCATTAAAGAAATGAGGGGCTACGTAAACATTGGCAAGCAAGGTAGCAAAGTCCTAAGGTATTTCACCTTGGATATTGGGCATTATAACTAGGTCCACCACTTGTCCAAGCTATGCTCTGATATAGAAAGGGGATTTTTGTTTCAAGGTCCACCACGTGTTCAACCTTGAAAGACTCAAGGAATACTTGGACATTGGAAAGCATAGTCCTATAGTAGTTGATAGGTGGCAGTGGGTATTACAACTAGGTCCACCACTTGTCCAACCTATGCTCTCATATAGCAAAGAGGCTTTGGTTTCAAGGTCCACCACTTGTCCAACCTTGCTTCCATTAATATAGCAAGGAGGATTTGGTCTCAAGGTTCACCACTTGTCCAACCTATGCAAACCTTTTTCATTTTGTAGCATGATTTTTGGTTTGAAGAGTATTTTTCTATAACTATGGATTTAACAATGTAATCTTTTTACTTACAGGATGGACTTCGAATCTGGGGAGAAAGTACATATGATACTTGACAATGAAATCGTTGGTATTGGTTGTGTGTGTAGAACAGATCCAGATTCCACTTGTGGTGGTACAAAGATAGGGCTGGGAAATGTCTCCATACTAGTGGAGGAATGCTTGAAGGATGTGGTCCTACCTTTTCCTACAATGGATACTTCATCTCTCCAAGGCTCATTATGGAGTGTTGTTCGATGGTCAAAGCTTCTTTTGCAATCTTTTGTATTAAATGGGAACTTAATTGATCCACACGAAAGCTACAATGGTGATGAAGAACATGATCATTCTGATCCTCTAGTTACAGATGCAATACCTATGACAAGCCCAGAATTTGAAGCAATGATTCGAGAGTCTTGGAGAAATCAGAGGGTCCTTTTAAAAGATGACACAATGATGCAAACCATGAATGAAGGGACCATCTTATATGTATTTCCACATGATTATGTCAACTTTCAGGAACTTGGTCCTGATTGTGTGGGTGTGGGTATTGAAAGAGAAAATGCAAGCATTCATGATGTGGTTGAAGTGGGTAGCATCACTTTGCTAAAGTGGCCCATCAAGCAGACAACAATGTTGAATGGGAGCCCATTACAACGCTTTGTTCCTGTTGATGGCATGCATGCTACATATGAGGATGTATCCAACGATGGCAATGTTGGAAAAAAACTTGATGGGAGTAATGTTGTCCAGTTGTCAAGGAAGAGACGATACACTTTCATGAACAGGACTCAAAAATCAAAAGCAGCACCAGCTTCGACTTTTTACCTTTCAAACAAATCAATTCAAAGGGTATCATGCATTGATTGTTGTGCACAAAAATGCTGCCAATTTGCAGATCGTGATATGGTGACAAGGTTATGACAACAATTTTGGGGAGAGTCTCAAAAATCACGCACTAATTATGTTTATGATGTTCTTTCTATATGTTATCAGAAAGATGAGAAGTCACGATACCAATTCAGGCTAAATGGCTCTATTGTTTGTTGTAGAGCATGGTATGAGCTACATGGAATACCAAAGACATCATTTTATCGATACAAGGAGAACTTTGAAAATGGTGTGCGCCAATATGTACATGGGAACACATGTACATTGAGAAGGGGACTTCAACATACTAGTTTAGCAAGAGCACTACTAAACGAGTTTGTGGAAAATAACTCTGAGAAGATGCCACATAGAAGTAGAACACTGCTAGATGGCTCAAGAGAGACTCAATTGGTGATTCCATCAACATACAAACAAGTGGATATTTTATGTGAAATCAACACGACACTTGACCAAATGGGCTATGAGAAGAAGCTATCCCAATCTTCTTTTGGTAGAATTTGGAACAAAGAGTACCCACATGTCACTTTAACAAAGACGAGTGAGTTCTCTAAGTGCAATATTTGTAGCTCAATCAAGGCAAGGTTAGAAGCTAAACCTTCTCTTGAAGAGAGAGCTCTTCTCTTGAGGGAGAGAGAAGTTCACATGGCACAACAAAAGAGTTGCAGAAGCCTATATTATGCATGGCGCACGTATTCAGAAACTCAACCACAAAAATATGTATGCATAATCCATGATAAGATGGATCAAAAGAAGACTGCCATTCCTAGATTACGCATTGTTCCCAAGGGTGTGGATTCAGGATATAATCTGCAGGTGGCATTGATTGGCATGATCACTCATGGACATGGAGAAGGTCATTACGGACACTTTGTCTTGAATGGTTTGTGGCCAGCTGATCCAAATCTTACAATTGGCTCAATTGCTAATTGTTTACATAACCTCGAGAGGATAGATAAGCATCCTCTTGGTGATCTAGTAACAAATGGACTTCCAAGGAGCAATATTTCACTACTACATGCTTTGAACTCAAGGGATGCTTTGGACTACCATAACTTGAGTGATGGAAAAGAGCCCATTGTGCAGTCGTCAGAAATTGCAGAAGAGGAATTGGGGTCAACATTTCGCAGATTGCCAGAGAACTTGTTGCTACAATTGGATAATTGTGCAGGGGAAAACAAAAATCGATACTTATTTGCCTATTTGTCAATGCTTGTTGCAAGGGGTGTTTTCAAAACCATCCAGCTGGGATTTTTAATGGTTGGGCATACACATGAGGACATAGACGCCATGTTTAGTAGGTTTTCAGAGAAGTTGAGAGTTACACAAACCTATACTTTGCCACATTTGATGGATACATTACGAAACAGCTCATCTTCATCTCCAGCTCCATTTTTTCTCACAAAGATCTCTGATTTCAAGCAATATTGTGATGGCTATCTTTGTGATGGACAAGACATACTTGTTGGACATTCCAAACCGCTTCAGTTCAGGTTCTTTATGCAGGATGAGACACCAATGATGCAATATAAGGCACATGTAGGTGTATCAAGTTGGAGTGGAAGTATTCGCCTTTGGAAAACAGACACAGAAGGCAAGCCAATGTTACCACATGGAGATCCACCTCTAGTACAAATGGCGGAGTATGTCAAGGCCCACGAAGAAGTCATTTTGGGGCTAAAGAACTATATAAAATTTTGGAAAAATTTAGGGAATGGTTCAAGTATTCCGCGATATTATAGACCCGTGATAGATTATTGGAGTAAGGTAATTGAAGAGATTGGAAAAGCAATCATATCAGAGGGAGTCTTGTATGAAATGTTTTGGCCAAAAACTCAAGAATATTCTCATCTACAAAGCACTACAATGAATTTGCAACAAGGAGCAGAAAGATTCCTAGGCCTTGAAGAGTTGAACGATCATTTTTGTGGGCCTCAACGAGATAGGCCAAGGGAAGAGTTTGACCCTATGTCTGATGTGCACCAAGGTGACTTTCTTATGCTTGTTCCGAGTGACACAGAAATCTATCCAGTGTGGCTTGCAATGGCTTTATCTGACATTGATAATGAGCCTACATCACCAAACTACAGAAAACTCTTGATTCAATATTGGGCACCTTGCGCAAGAAAAAGTGGGATGACAGATACTCAAGCTTACAGTAATTGTTGGAAGGGTTATTGGGCTGTCAACTATAAGGACCCACAAGTGTGGGAAACTATAGATGCAATTGTTTGGTCCTGGAGACCCAACAAAGAAGGACCATTTTCTAGAATAAAGATTCCAGAAAGACATGCTCTAAAAGCCAAAGAAGGCCTCACTCGTGCACATCAGCCACACTTGGATCAAAGTTCAGATATGGTATCAAATGTGGAGTAGAATTATGTGGAGCTTCTATTGTGACTATACTAGTCAATTTGTAAACAAAATCTTTTTTGTATCTTCCTTTGTTTTATGTAATTTATAGTTATTATTCAAATCCATGTGTTGTACATCCTCTTGACTTTTGGTGTTTATCAACACCACAATCCTATGAGATTTTCACTTTATTTACTAGCCACACACCTCAATTTTTCCCACTTTAAGTGGAAAATTCCCAAATTACATGAATTCGGTCGATTTGGAGATTCCCATAATGTGAGATTTTTACCAAAATACCTAATATGGTCTTCAAGTACGAGCACAATGGCATGCAAATGGTTGTCCTTCTAAGCCACCACCTGGTGTCAACCAAACCAAGAAGGACTTTGAGGCTTGGAAGGTACTTGTTTGATTCTTTGAAAACATGGATGTGATTCTTTTTAATCAATATCTATTTGTAAACTAGAGTCTATCATAGGCTCAAGCAAGACCTCCATGTGCTCATTTAGAACTTAAATTCAGGTTTTAACTTAAGATTTAGTGTCACTTGCATATGAGGCTAAGCGAGGCTCGAACTTAAGTTTGAGCCCCACTTACATATACCCATGCATTTTGGACTCTGCATAGATGTATGTGAGCCTATAAAGAAACAATTCAATCTAGCTAGGCTTGAACTTATTGAGTATACATCTCAATCCCACAAGTTAGAGCCTTGTCAATATTGATGTTGGAATTTTCAATTTTGCAAACCTTTGTTGAGACAACAGAGCACACACTTCAAAAGGGATTTGTCAAGACCGACTTGCATTTGCCTCTATGTGATGAGAAGATATGGAAGAATTGGGTCAAGATCATGAGACAATATGCTCGAGGCTTGCTACCAAATACAAAGGGAGAAACAATTGACGAAGGTTCCAACGAAAATCCTAAATTTCTAACTATGAAGGCTGGTCAGATTTGACATGCACCTGGCACACCAACACTGGCACCTACATTGTTTAGGTGCATTTTAGGCCTCGAGAATAAAGAAGTTCTTGAGCTACAAAATTCAATCATGGACAAAACCATCTTGCTAAAGAAAAGCAAGCATACCCCTCATAGAATGGACATGGATGAGATGGCTTGGAAGCTAAAAATAGATCGAGTGTTGAAAGAAGCAATAATATCATTCTTCTTTGATTTGACAAGGGAAAATTTATCTTGGGAGCAAGTTTGTGAGAAGTACAAGCTAGGAGAGCATGAGTACAATCAAATGAGGAGCTATAGCCAGTACTATGTCAAGGACTCCCTCAACAGAGAAAAGAAGACTCCACCCTCACTTCCAAAAAGTGTAATAACTCTCCTCAATCATCTTTATAGAGCTAATATGGGCATAATATCTCAAGATGAGTCTATTCCATGGAGAATCAAGGGGGTGGGCTTTGATATGGGGAAGATCAAAGACTTTTGCAATACAGAGCACGTACCATTTCAATTGGTTGTCTTGGATCTTCATGGTACTAAAGAAAAGCTCTCTATAGATTTTTTTTCAAATTTGGCACTCAATCTAAACACATTGAATGCACAATACGAATATGTGCTAGTGTGTTTCATTGATTTCATCAATATCGGAATGCTTGTTGAAGGGGTTTCTAGCCAGTCAACTAAGTTCCATATTGAATATGGAAATATCCAAGCAACAAGAGATGACTCATGGATAGATGGAACTGTGGACTCTGCAATGGTTGCTCTTTTTGTTAGCAAGGTTGATAGATTTGAGGCTATTGACAAAGATCATACAAAAAGAGTCTTTTTCTCAGGCTCTTGTGGCAAGAATCATGAATTTATTGATAGAAACTTCATTTATGGCCTTCATGGTTTTGTCCTGAGCAAAGCTATGTGTTGGAAATTTTTTACGGTGGAGTTGTGTTGGAGCAAAGCTTGTCGAAGAAGAGAAGGGCAATTTCTCTATGTAAAGACGATTTTGAAGCAATGGAGTTAGAATCTCAATGCTCTAGTCTTTTGGAGAGCAATCCGTCCTTGCAGGAGTGGTGTGGTGCAAGTCAAGAATCACTTGCGAGACAAACAGTGGAGCTGGATGATAAAGAAAAAGAATACCTTAACAATCTTGACATCGATGAGAAACAAAGCAGTGGAGAGGATGTTGATGGAAATGAATACAATGATAATGTAGACAACACGGATGATAGTGAAGTTCAAGAAGCTATGAATTTTGATCATCAAGGGGGGGCAGACAATGTGGGAGAAATGAGTCCAGTTGTGGATGTTGAGTGTGCAAAAGAAAATGATGAAGATAATGAGGATGATGATGCAGGCAATGAGGATGCACAAGAGGATGATAGAGTCCCTCAAGACATTGTAGTAGCTGATGAAAAAGGTGCGAATGCTTCTTAGAGTATTTTTGATAGTAGGTTTAATGATGCATGCCATTATCATGTACCAGCAGACTCCTAAAGTATAAAAAGGCAGGATAGTGTATTGAATTGATCAATTGTGATACTTTAGGTCCTTCAAACACTATTTTCTTAATACTATCTTGTGTCTTTATCTAAAAGTATGTCATTTTAATTAGATTTAATTTTTGTTGTTTAAAAAAATGATGGGGGGGATCAAACTTGAGTTTGAGCCATCACAAAGCACATGTCTTTATTTAAAGTGTCAATTCACAAAGCATAGCTAACATACATATGTGTTTTAAGATTAAGAAATTTTGGTTTTGGTGAGACAATAATGAAGCATTACCAAACACTAATGAGGCTCAAACTTAAGTTCAAGCCTAACAAGGAGAGATAGTGAAGCACTTGTGTATGAACTTCAATCAAAAAAGTCATGGTTGAGTTGTTCTAAGTGACAGTTGAACTTCCTTATCCTAGTGTAGCACTTGCATATGTTATGTGAAACTCATAATGTCTTTGTGCCTAACAAGGCATTGAAATTTAGTTTGTAGGCTTGAACTTAAGTTTGAACCTTGCCTCCACATGTTACTGTAGCACTACCATGTGAGGCCGAGCTCATGAGCACTACCATGTTATGAAAATCTCAAGAGCATTGTAGTAATATAATCTTCCGAATAGCAATACTTACGGATCATGAAGTAAAAAGGATCATACCTTGAAAAATTCATAGTTAAGAGGTTTTTTGAACAGGCCCTAGATGTGCACAATATAGTAATTTTATACATAGTGAATGCCTTGCGACTAGACATGGCTTGAGATTTAAGCCTTACACTTGAAACATAAGCTTAAGGTTAAGACTTAAGCCTCAGGCATGAACTTAAGTTTGAGCCTCAAAAGCCCTTGTCATAGAATCCTACCTCAACAACAAAAGTCCTTGTCATAGAATCCTACCTCAGTCCTTCCAAGTGAAGCTCACAATTTCATATCCTATTGTAGCGATTACATATGTTAAGAAAGAGAAAGAGTCATAATATATAGCAAGAAACTGAAATTTATTTTTTAGGATCGAACTTAAGTTCGAGCCTTGCCTTTGTATGTTAGTATAGCACTACCATATGAGTCCAGTCTCATGAGCATTGTAGCAAAAAAATGTTACAAATAACAAAATAATTATAGATTATGAAGAAAATTGCATGATACCTTGAAAAATTCATAGATAAGGAGTTTTATAAATAGGTATTCAGTGCACATAGTATAAAAGGTTTTCACATAGTGAATGATGAGGACTAAAAAGGGCTTAGGACTTCCATTTTAAACTTCAAACATAAGCATTAATTTTGAGACTTAAGTTTTAGGCTTGAAACAGAAGCCTAAACTTTGAGACTTAAGCCTTAGGCTCGAGCTTAATATTAAGCCTCTCTTTCAAATGTGATTTAGATATCATTCTAGGTTAGCATTTTTGTGTTAATGTGCTAAATGGAGCCTTTCTAGCACAAAACATCTATGTTAGATGATGGAAATGAAATGGATTCTATGGTTATTGAAAATCCACTAGACTATTTTCTAAATAGGTAAACATTTGGCTTTTTTCATCTTTCAGATGAAGACAACAAAATAGAAGACGGACATAACATATCTCAAGCAGCACAAGTGCTACCCACCATTGTTCGAGAGACCGAGTTTCATAAAGGTGATCTTGTAGAGCACAAAAGTGATCTTGTAGAACAAACCTCGCAAAAAAATTCAAATGACATGACTAAAGAGAGCTAGAACATGCTACCTAAAATTGGAGAGACCCAAATTCATGAAAGTGACATTAGGAATAGTGAAGAGGAGATGGTGGTGGTAGAGCATCAAAGTGATTTTGTTGTGCAAAATTCTCCAAAACCTTCACACGACACTAACAACATGCCTCAAAGAGATGAGGATGCAAAGGGTAGTGAGAAGAAGGGTGAAGCCAATGAAGAGCTCCAAGGGACTCTTGCAACCAAGGACATACAAGAAAAAACTGACAAAGGGACAGGAAAAGCGACACCAAATACAAACAAAGTCCAAAGCATTCAAGAAAGGGAGCAAGGGATTGAAGTTGGTGAGAAAAACAAAGGTACTTATTTGTCCAATGTGATTAGTATAGATATGGCCCTTTTTGGAAGATAATACAAAATTCTATTATGTTTTCTTTGCAGGTGAAATTGACATTCAAAATCAAGGATCCAGTGTGCCACAAGTAGACATCAACGTTGAGGAGCTACGTCCTGATGCACGAAAATGTAGGCCACTTGGAAGCTTATATTCTTTTGAGAGAGATGGAGATAAACTAGTCTTTCAATCTTCCCACATCAATAGAGAAATGCAATCACTTTTAGGAGACATCATTATAGATGAGTATGGGAGTATGAGACGTAAATAAACGTGTACAATTTATAATTGTGTGCTGCAAATATATGGTCCCTTCTTTTGAGATTTATAAGTACAAAAACTTAAATTGTTATCATTATTTTGTATCGTATGCAAAAAATATTGCTCATGCAATCAGCATGAAGAAACATGCACTCATTCTTGATCTTAATGGAGTTTTACTCAGCAAAGAAGACAAGAGGCATCCATGTACAGATTGTGTCAAAATTAACCTTGGTCACACCACAATTGTTGTTCGCCTGGGTTGTTTTGAATTTTTGGATGAGATATGTCAGTACTTTCATGTTGGTATTTGGTCCACCATGCTACAAAAGAATTTTTGCACTTATGTGAACACTCTTGAAAAGCATGCACATAAAAAATATCATTTCTTTATGGTATGGGGACAAGAAGATTGCTACATCCATAATCTTCGAAAAGTGTATAGACCGGATAAGCCTAATGTTGAGGCTATGTTTAAGCCTTTGTTGAGGGTTTGGTATCAGTGCAGGAATTTATGCAGTACAAAGAATACATTGCTCATTGATGATAGCCCTTTCAAGGGATGTATTAACCCAAATAATAACTGCTTATATCCTGAAAGTTTTCAAGGGAGGCCTGACTATCTTCTTTGCAATGAGCTTCTACCATACCTTTTAAATCTAAATAATACAGATGACATTCGATCTGTTATTTCACTCAATCGGCTAGGACAATCTCCAATCACGGAGGTTCATGACCTATTTACAAAGTTTCAAGACATTATGGAAGAATGGGGCATGTTCAATGTCCAAGTTCTAAGGGAAGAACTTGACAACAAAGTGGAAAGCTCATCTTGTGCATCTTCACAGCTACCATTGTGCAATAACAAGTTAAGTTATGTTCAAGAAAGTAGAGTCAAGAAAGTAGTAAACTCCTTAAGCAAGGATCCAGCTATGTTGGCATCCAAGTTTGGTGTGCCAATATTATCTTCAAACCAGCTGAACTTGTTAAAATTGTCTCACAAAACAAAAAATTTGAGTGATCAACATGCTATTGCTTATGCTACTAGCTTGGGGTATGGTCGTGGTCATTTCATTAGAAGAGTTGCAACAAAAGCATATATATCAAAGCTACAAAAGGCCTACTTAAGCTTATGGGTAGGACTCACTTTAGATTTATCAAAAAATATAAAAAATAAAATCAAATTTTATCTAATCTAGCATATTTGTTATTGCAGGTGGAAGAAAACAACTAGTGAGGGCTTGGCGTGGGCGTTGACTCAATTACCTGGAATGTTCACATACATCTAGAGTGGTGGAAATGTGTTAAGAAGATTTTGACCAAAACAATGTGTTGGGCTCTAGTATTCCGGCCAAAACAATGTGTTGGGTCCAATTATTTGAACATGAACCAAATATGTACAATTTAATATTTCATCAACTAGATGTTATTCAGTCTTGGAAAAGAAGTCTCTCTTTTATCTTTGTGGTTGGAGCTCTTTGTACAAGATTTCTTATGTGTATTGAAGAAAAATATTTTCTTTTGTTGTCTTCTCTAGGTTTAAGTCTATATATATCATGGATAAAATAAATAATGTTGGTGCACAGTGTGTTAATTGAAAATAATATCTTTTCCATTGACCATCATGTCTTTTTTTGGAACAGGATATTCTGAAGCATATAAATTTGATTTCAAATGTACAAAGCATTTACTATTGAGGTGGCACATGTCATTGAGGACTCATAGGCCTAGAAGGAAATTGATTCCACCACCCTCAAGATGCTATACGGAAACAAAGAAGAGTATTGATCCTTGAACTCAATGGTGTTTTACTTAAGACCATTGAAATGCAACATGGTGATGTATGCCCAGATTGGGGAAAACATATGCATCTCGTTGAAGAGAGTACAATGTGTGGCATTTTATTCGCAAAGATGCATTCACTTTCCGTGATTTTTGCATGCAATGGTTTGAGGTGTGGATTTGGAGCACTAATAGATTGCAAAGGACTCGTCGTATTCTTGAGTTATGCTTTCCACAACACCATCAAAAATGTAATGTCATAGCAGGATAGGCAGCATGCCAAAAGACATATCTTCTAATTAGATATCGATTTGTATACCACAAGAACTTGGATGTAGCATGGAGAATTTTTCATGATCTGGATGGAAATAATACCTTAATTTTTTACGAGGCCCTTTACAGTGTAATGTGGAATATGCCCGGAACCTACTTGATTTTTCCAAAAATGTGGAATCAATCAAATGAAGAGCTTGAAAGGTTTTTGGAGAGAACAATCACTGCATGGTTACTTGGCTGGATCTATGCAAGGGAAAAATGAGAGTATACTTGCAATATGTTGGTAAATGAAGCAGCTTGTGATAGAGAAACCTTATACGTATTGGAGCAATACATGAGAAAACGCAAAGTTTAATGATGTATTTATAGTCATTGAGCCTCTTGACATAGTATCATTTCCTCAGATGAGTTGTACAATACTTGGATCCATGTAAACATGTGAATTGGATTTTATTTTTTATCTTGGTGTTTCTAAACACCACACTATTTTGAGGTCCCTTCAATTCTAAAATTTGTTTTGATAATTGTAGATTCTTTTTACGAGTGTTGATATAGCCAATTCTTTAACGTTAATGTCTCAAATCTAAGCTACTGATTCAAAGAAATTTTTCTACATGAATAATGTAGTATAATGCAAATTGAGTTAGTTCCATGCTTCCTTCATTCTTTTGATGTCATTGTAGTTGATGCATATAAGTATGTACATAAATATACATATCCCTAAAGATATGTGCTAAGGGGTATATGAAACATAGAGTGTAACCGCTGTGAGCAGGATGAAAACACACACAGCACCTCTATATCAACCCGACACACACTCTTGGGAAGATACACACACACACACTATGGGGTACCACTCGGCTTACACAACACACCTCGCCGAGACAGGGAACACACCTCTGGAGTGAGAGGAGAGAGACTATCCACTTGCCCACTCCACACAGACACACACACACACACACACCCAAAAACCTCAGCTCAAAAGAGGAGAATTTCTGATGTTTAGATACAATTGAGCTTGGGCCAACACCAATGGGGCAAATAGCTCACACAATATGGGTAAAATAAGCCAGATACAATCACATACTAGAGCAGAAACTTCGCTCATAGGAGAAACTTACACAGAAAAACAGCACAAAAAGAGTGAGAAATTTGGCAAAATGGACAGCACCATCACATCCGGAACAGCCCAAAACCCCAGTCTACAATGTCAAAGTGCTCAAATCTGACCGCGGATGAGTAGTTTACGGCCAAAACAGGCTCCAAAAACCCCAAAAACACACCTGTAGCTGTTCCTCCTCTCTTCTTCACGTTTTTTCTGGTCTTCTCTCTATTTTTACAGTTCCCACACTTAATAGTTTTTAGTTGGGCACCCTTGGCCTTTTAGATGACCTCAAATGGACCCCGAACAGGCCAAAAACTGACCTCGCAGTGCATAGTTGTCACCCTGCTGCATCCATGCGCACACCTGGCACTCATTTCTTTTCAATAATGCATCTCGCAACCACCTGAAGTGGCCCCAAAAAGTGGTCCTAATGATGACCTTTCTGCATAACTCTCACAAGAAAACACCACTTTGTGTCCGTATTCATCCACGTGCAAATATTGACCCCGTTCGGCCTCCTGACGCCATTCGATGCCATCTGACGCACCTGCTTACCTCATGTCGTCGGCCCGCAGATAGATTTCTCGAGAAGTTTTACGTGCTACCAAATCCTCCTTATTGTAGAAAAAACACAGTGGTATTGGTAATAGTGAAAATCGATGCACTATGTACACCCTGTCCTACCTGTACACATGTGGGCCCCACGTAACCACCTGGCTCTGCAAAATGGGCAATTCTTTATTTGATGCACCATGCATGTATATGTACATATGCGCAATCCCTTGCTCCAAAAAACTCCTTACATAATTTGCCCATCCCCTAGCCTGCTACATTATTCATGATCAACAGCGGCAAAGAGAGATATGAGACTCACCGCATCATAGGTCTCCTCATCCCTCACCAACACTGCTTGATCCATAGACAGCTCATCTTGCTCCACCATCATCAATCTAGCATGATACAATTTAAGATGCAATCCATTTACCCTTGACTTATGTAGAACACCATCCAGGTTAGCCAGCTGATATGTGCCATTTGGAAAACACTCCACTACCTTGAAAGGGCCTTCCCACTTAATTTGAAACTTCTTTTGGAAGGTGTTGTCCAGCTTACTATTGTAGCGCAAAACCAAGTCATGTTTCTTCATACCCTTACTTTTGACCTTTTCATTTATCTTTGCCAAAGCCTTATCCTTCATCTGCCCATAATGCTCTAATGTGCTCATCCTATCCAACTGGACCTCTTGTAACTGCAAGAGCCTTTCTTTGAATGCATCACTAGGCGGCCCAAGCAACTTATCTAACATCTTGACCGCAGGCAACTCTACCTCCACAGGCAATAGTGCTTCCTTTCCATACACCAAATGAAATGGAGTAAACCCTGTACCTGTTTTCACCGAAGTACGGTAAGCCCATAATGCATTAGGCCATTCCAAATCCCAATTCTTTCCTTGGTGCTCTGTCACTTTTGAAAGGATTTGTACCAACTCACCATTGAATCTTTCATTTAAGCCATTACACTGCGGGTAATAAGGAGTGGTATGCTGGTGCGTAATCTTCATCTTTGTGCATAAGAAGTCTAGCAGTTTAGCTCTAAATCCTGGCCCCTTATCTGAAAGTAGCTCTAATGGAACCCCAAACTTGCAACATATTTCATCATACACAAATTTTGCCACATCCTTTGTAGTGATCTGTTTTACTGCTATACCCATCTAGAGAGATAGTCCACTGCCGTCAAGATATAGCTTTTGCCCCTGCTTGTCATAGGTAACGGGCCTATTGCATCAATCCCCCACTTTTCAAACACATCAAACGCCATAATGGTTTTTCGTACCTCTGGTTTCGACACTCTCTTCCCAAATGCTTGACACCTATTGCAAGACCTACACCAATGGTGAACATCCTTGTGCAAACTAGGCCATACATATCCCTCTTGCAAAATCTTATGCAAGGTGATCTTTAGAGCAAAATGGCCACCACATGCGCCTTCATGATTCTCTTCCAACACTCTGTAAAGCTCCTCCCGGCAAGGTACACGTCTCAACACGAGATCAGCCCCTTTCATGTATAATACATCACCAATCAATTTGTACATGTATGCTCTATGCACAAAGCCATACTTCTTAGACTTCTGAATCTCCTTTGGAATGATTACGGTTAGCAAAAACTCCTCTTCTTGATCCAAACTTTCCCGGCCATGATAAAGAGGTAAAGTGGTCCTCAACACAAATAGCTCCCCAATAATGCCTTGAGCTGCTTCATGTGCCTCTCCATTTAGAGCACGTTCAATGTGTCTGATGCTCCATGCTTCAAAATTTTTTAACAGGCCTTTAATTCTGAAGCACATTTCCTTCAATGAGGTGTTCTTGCTCTTCCACACACCCAGCACTTGCTTCACCACTAGCAAGGCATCACCTTTTATGATCAACCTTCGAACCCCATGCTTCAAACAAATGTGTAATCCGGCTTCCAGAGTAGCATATTCAGCCTCATTGTTACTATGAGCATCCAATTTGAACCCTCTCTTACATACTAGCTTCCCCTTTGGGTCATAAAGTGCTATACCCCCTGAAGCTGCATCATGGCTTTTTCTGTATGAACCATCAAAGAACAACACATGTGCATTGATGGTATGTGGCACTTCTTCAACTACCTTTCTCACCACCTCTTCCTTAACAATAAGGGGATTCTCCTTGTAGGTCAACAAATCAGCTAGGGTAGCCCTTGTACTATCTTCCACTAGAAAAGAGAACTCAAACTCTTGCAACTCAATTACCCATTTCTTCACCACATTTGACATGTTAGTACCATTAATTAACTGTGGCAAAAAGGCATAATTCGTCAAGAAAACAAAAGGCCGTGGTAGCAAGTAATGACGAAATCGTCGACAAGCAAATATTACACTGGCCATCACTAGCTCTACTTCCGAGAACTTTCTCTCTGCTACCAACTTCACTCGGCTTGCACAATACACTGGCATCATATAATGGCTGCCCTTCCCCTTTTGCAATAGCATGGCTCCAATGGCATCATCCCCTACTGATGGATTTACATAAAACACTTTCTCCAAATCAGGAGCCTACATGGCTGACAACCCCCCTAACACCTCTTTCACCTCTTGAAACACTTCTTCAAAGTTTTCATCCCATTGCAATGGATCATGCTTTGCCACTTGTTGTAATGGATAAATAATCTGAGAAGACAATGGAATAAACCTTGCCATGTACTTCACTTTGTGTATAAAGGTTGCCAATTGCTTCGTACTCGTAGGTGATGGAAGAAGAATAATAGACTTAACCTTATCTGGATCAGCCTCAATGCCATTTTCTGACACCATATGGCCCAATAACTTCACCCTTGGCTGTGCTAGATGACATTTCTTTGGGTTTAGTTGTCCTCCACATTCATCATATCGAGCTAATACCATCTGCAACTTCTCATGGTGTTTAGCCCTACTGCTATAAACACAGAAGTCATCCATAAAAGCTTTAACACAACTACCAATGAATGGTTACAACACCCAATTTGCTCTCTCTTGATAGAAGGAAGGTCCATTTGACAACCCAAATGGTAATACTGTGTAGCAATAGCAGCCCCATGGCGTAATGAAAGTTGTCTTTGTGCGGTCTTTAAGAGCAATCTTCAATTGAAAATAGCCTGAAAAACCATCACACACACTATACCTCTCATAACCTGCCACTGAATCCAAGATCTTATCAGTGAATGGAAGAGGATATGGGTTCTTCTTAGTGGCTGCATTTAAGGGTTTAAAATCTACACAAATTCTCCAATTCCCATCCTTCTTTGGACTGACTACAACTGGACTCACCCATTCTGTGGTCTCCACAGGGACTATGAACCCTGCCTTCAATAACTTGTCCACCTCTTCTCGCAAGGCTTCCATTTTCTCTTGACCCATCCTTCTTAGCCTTTGCTGCACTGGCTTAGCACCTTCTTTCAGCTCTATATGCATCTCTTCGCCCTTGAACCCTCTGATCTCTTCATATGAAGTAATGAAAAAATCAGGAAAACTAGCTAGCATGTGCAAGTATATATCCTTCTCCATAGTTGAGAGGTCTCCACTGATCATTTGTGTCATCAATTCCTACTTCTTTGACAATTCAACCTTGGTTTGCATCATCCCTTCAATCACTTCATAAGGCCCTTCACTTTCATCTCCAACCTCATTCGCGAATGCATCTAAACCAAACTCCTGGATTTCTTTGTCCATCAAAAGAAATGCAACATCAGCATCCTCATCACTGCTGGTAGTGCTATCACTGTCCTCATCTGTCACCCTGGAAGAGTCTTCATCACTAAACTCGTCCTCATCTTCATAAAGCTCCTCTAATCCTTTCCTTGTGTCCATATTATAAAGCTTCTTGGTACCTATCTTTCCATAGAGGCTAATCGTACCATGTCGCCAATCTTGAACAGCTCCCACTGCACGTAACCATGGTCTACCCAGTATAATAGGATATGCTCCCAACCCTGCTGGCATCACATGAAAATCAACCACTGTCTTTGCATCATATGCCTCCACTTATAAGCTCTTTACAACACCCAAGCATTTTACTTTTTGATGGTTTGCCAATCTGATCCGAAACCCTGACACCCCAGCCACTGTGAGACCCATCTTCTCAACGCATGAGTGTGTTATGACGCATATTTGGGCTCCGCCATCCACATAACCTTGTCCCAAATTTTTCCTTCCATGCCACACATCTACTATTGGACAAATGTCTGGTAGCTCATCCATTGCCAACACCTTTACTGAACCTCTCTCTGGCTCTTTCTCCACTGGGTTAACCATCCTCTTCCACTGTCGCTTTAGCTTAGGCACCATCTCTATAAGCTGCCCAAAAGTAACATCTACCTTCCTGCTCGTCAGATCCTCCTTCAAGTCATAGCTTAATTGCCCATCCCCTAGTGGAAAATTTGAAACATTAAACTTTCGACGAGCTCTCCTTTTCCTCTTAGCCTTGACATCCTCGCCTTCATGGCTCTTTCCTTTCTTCTTACTAGGACCTGGGGCACTTCTTCCTTCCTTATCCTCTGTGGTCCTCTTCCCAATAGGCATCACTAATGTATCCTCTAGCTTTGATTCCTTCTCCAAGGTGACTACACTTAGCACTTTTGTCTTTCCCTTTTCCTCCTGGGTCAGTCCACTGGTTCCTTCATCTCCCTTAATTTCGATGCCATAATCATTTGACCTAGTTAACACCTGTCTTCGCAATGGATACATGTCTCCCCCCATCCTTGGTGTCTTATCACATTGCGGGCTGATGTGACCCAAGTCTCCACAATTGTAACAGGTGGGCGTCTGCCTCCAAAACCTACCATTGCTTTGTCCAACACCATTCCTAGGTCTTTCTTCACCTCCTGGCTGATTTGCATACCTCCATCGACCTCGATTATTTCCCACTTGACCTAGCATGTTTAGGCTGAGATTATTCATCAAATCTACCATTTGCCTCATGTCTTGCCTTAGCCCATCATCTTGCACTACTGTAGTGACCACTGCTGGCATAACTTGAGTAGTAACAGGAACCACTGGTTCGTGATGAACCCATGACATGCGACCTTGTAAAGATTCTATAGGCTGAAATTCAGACCTCATTGGCAAAGACTCCACCCCTAACTGGCTTATTTTCCTCAACTTCCACTCTTTGTTCCTTGCTACCTCTAGTGCATCTTCATATGTCCTAGGCTTCTTTAGCTCCACTCTCCAACGTATATTCTCCCAAAGACCGGCCAAGAACCTGTCCTTCTTCATCATGTCAGGCGGGGGTACCTGTGGTGCTAAGGCCTTGCACATTCGCTCCCATGCCAATGAAAACTTACGTATGTACGCATCTACTGGATCACCTTCCTTCTGCACCAAACCTTGTACTTCTTGCCACACTTTGTCAGGATCTTCTATCTTCACAAACTCCACTTCCAATCCATGCCTTAGATTATCCCAACTCAATCTTACAGGTGGATCCACTGCACGCAACTCCTCTTCAAATGCCTTGGACCAAACTTGTACATCACTCTTCAAACAAATTTGGAGAAGGCGTAACATTTGCGTAGGGTCATGAATTTGGTTGCTAATGCAGGCAACCTCCATGTTTTCCAAAAATTCTTCCACATCTTCATCACTTCTTCCATGAAAATCCAGATAAGAGAAAGCCAAGGCTACCCAAGTTTCAATGCTTTGAGAACCCCTTTGAACACACGTGCAAGAACCCAAAACTTTTGACTACCCAATCCCCAGAAACTTCAATGGAGCTCAACTTTAGATAAGGACAAACACATGCACATCAAATGAGTTTTCATAGTTGATCATCGGAATTACAACAGGCAAAGGACATTCCAAGATCTCTCGTAATCTTCTTGGCCCAAACATTGATAGCCGTTTTTCGGCTCTCCATAATTGCCATAGTAAGTTACTCCACCCTACCAAACTCACCCAAACGCTATGGCTATCCCTACCATTTCACTGTACATAGGTGTGTGTGAGTTAGGGGGCTTTTCCCATATCTTCTTAAAAACCCTCAGCTAGCTAGTCACTGGGCTAGTTGAGCCAAAAAATAATTTAAAAAAATAAATAAAAGTATATTATGGCCTCTTTGTGTGTAAATATTTCATTGTATATATGGCCTAAATATAGGGATTTTTTATAATTATTTTGGTATTTTATTTAAATATTTCTACTTAGGTGTGTGTTTTATTAAACCTATGTACACCTTCTTTCATCCTCTTACACCATAATTATATTTTTTGCCAATATGTACATACTCTAACCTCATATTTTTCCTTTATACAAATCACTCCCACATTTTCACTTTCACCCTCGTGAAAACAAAAAATTGATTTCTACTCATTGGTTATGTTTATTATATTATTTACTTGCATACCTTTTCCTCTTTCACCCAAAATAATTCAAAGAGGGACCATATCATATGATTCAATTATCTTTCCATATCCATAACTCCTCCATATTTTTATTATTGTTTTTACTCATTATTCTAACACCATGTGCTCATTGAGCTAAAGGCCATGAATAGTCCATACACTAGTCCCACCATGTATATATTTCTTTATTCACCAATAATCCTCCTCCATGCATGGGTCAAGGGCAACGTGGATGCATTGTATTATAATATGACAAAGGAGGGGCTCACTCTTGGATGCATTGTACAAATTCAACAAAGGAGGGGGGCACTAAAAGACTTTTGTAGGCATAAAAACCAGGCTTTTTGGTGAGAATTTTGGCACCTATCTCCACTCCGAATTTGGAGCAGTGGTCCAAAGAGAAAATGTAGCCCACGCTCTGAATAATCACCTCAAATTTTTTCATGGTTTTTGGAGCTACCAGCGGTGAGCTATGATTTTTTGAGTGGACCCCAGTTTGCCCACTTTCTCACAAGTAGCCCTTAGTCTTCTCTCACCCTTCCACACACCTACTCACTCTTACACATCCCTCCCTCTCCTTCCCTCACTCAAACCTACAATTTCCATGGCTTCTCCCACCCTCTTCACCATTACCCGTCTCTCTCATCCCTATAGTTTTTTTATGAACCTCTACATACATACACCCTCTCCATGTCTGTCTCTATTGCTTCTATGTTACAATTTCATTTACCTCTCCTAAAAATATCTAAAATTCAGCATCTTAACCATGATAAATTTTGCAAATTGAGGATTTCTCATCGACAAATCCTCTTTTCATCGTGGTGGTCAACCATGGCGGCGGCATAAAGAAGCGAAGAAGAAGAAGACCAACGGTCATTTTTTCCACAATCTACACAAGGGTGAGTTCAAGCTTCTTCAAAGCTTCACCATCTCAATAATTCTCTTTTAATTCACCCCTCTTCCTTCATCGCATCAACTCATCCTACCCATTTTAAATGTATCACTAACAATTCTAGTGATTATTACCACTAACAACTAACTTCTCTTGTAAAAATGCACCCACACTATCAACATATGGAGTAGGCAACCGCACAAGTAAACCAAATTCACTCACTCCCATGGAAGTTTCTCTCATTTCACCACATCAATAATTCTCTTACTTGAGCCCACATCCATGTGACTCAAGAGAAAAGAGAGACCCCATTCTCATTTGAAATTCATAAAAATTCATAATCTTTGATCTTTCCTAATAAAATTGATTAGGCTTAATCCTAATCAAGGCTTCTAAAACCTATAAATAGAACCCATTCCTCCTTGTAAAAGGCATCACTATACCATTGCACACTAGATTGAGCGTACCACATGCCAGTTCTATCTTGGTTGTAAAGAGAGAGTAAGCTTTCTATACACCATCACCTTGGTGCATAGAAAAGCTTGAGCTAGTTTAAGTGAGTGCGAGTAGAAGATATTCTTCCTACCATTGTTGTATCTACCCCAACATCAATGAATTGGTAGTTTTGGGTGCAATTCATGTCCAAAGGCTCACGCTTCTCCTCCAATTTGGCTTGGCAAACTCATTCAGCTTCATAAGGTGACTTGTTTCATTGAAGGTTGTTGTTTTGTTGCTTGTGATTCATTGGCTATTGTTTGGCTACCATTGTAAGAGGATGGATGGTGAGATGGCTCCCATAACCCTAAGACAATGTTCTAGTGATGGTATAACCAAATCTTGTCACTTGATTCCGCAAGCTCTAAGTTCTTTTTTGTGCCAAATATAAAGTTGAAGCTAAGTTGTACACCATCTCTCTCTCTCTCTCTCTCTCTCTCTCTCTCATGTTTTAGTGTGTGAGAGTGTTCCATTAGTGTTAGGGTTAGTGTAAATTCATTGCTTGTTTGTGGGTTGCCATAACGATTCTCCTCTTTTACGTCCTAGTTCGCTCTTAAACTAGGTGGTGCTCCTTGTGTAGTTGGGATTTGGCTGTGGGTTTGTTGTTTTGGTTTGTGTTGTGTTGTGCCCCAGCCCCATTGAGCAACACGGGAGCCTTGAAGGGTGTCTAGAGGTTTCTCTTCTTGTTGCCCGCCTCGGACCGCCTCAACATAAAGACTATGCGCTGCTGGAAAAAAAACTTCCTGGACACATGAACATTTATCTGGATTCTTTGAGTTAAATGAAATGGAGTGAATTGAGGGCCATTTTGATCATCCATTAAAGCCAACCATGAAGCTCCCAAGAAGGCACACCTGACTTAACCTCTGATTTTGCCAAAATTTCAGCAGCATAACAGCATAAATGGCTCAAAAGACCAAAAAATAAGCCATCATAACTTGGAAAAATTTTGGCAGAGTTTCCCTAGAAATAGAGCAGTACGAACCCAAAATATAGACTGTATATGTATGCATAAACTGTCAACAATAGAACCCGAGCATCAAGTAGGACTCACTAGTACATAGCCTATGGCGAGGTCACAAAAAGGGTGCTCCAGCTACCTGTATCACCGAAAGGATCTCTACATTTGAGAATCCCCCAGCTCAATAAAAACCTCACGCTATTGACCCTCACACGAAGGCTAATGCAAATCGCGTATAGTCAAGTCTCAGAAATGACTATCTTCCAAACCAAGTCTCAGAAATGGTTGGGACTGCCAAATACAACCAAGTATGGCTCCACAAATGCGTACAATGGCAGTTTCCACAAGTAACGTACAATCCAGCAGACAATGCGCTCAAACAGGCGCCAAGTGATGCATACCCACAACAACTACAAGTGACATCACTGCTAGTATATCACTGTACTCCAGCTACCTCTACCTGTGTGAATCACCTGCACCTGTACCTATCCCTGTCCCTGTAACCTGTAACCTGTAACCTGTAATCTGCAACCTGCAACCTGTAATCTCGAAGCTCCAAGCTCGAAGCTCGAAGCAGAAGGTACTCGAAGAAGATCCTCCGTGGGGGCACCAAAAGAATGTGAGCGGGATGAAAACACACACAGCGTCTCTATATTGACCCGACACACACTCTTGGGAAGATACACACACACACTATGGGGCACCACTCGGCTTACACAACACACCTAGCCGAGACAGGGAACACACCTCTGGAGTGAGAGGAGAGAGACTATCCACTTGCCCACTCCACACAGTCACACACACACACACACCCAAAAAAATCAGCTCAAAAGAGGAGAATTTTTGATGTTTATATACAATTGAGATTGGGCTAACACCAATGGGACAAATAGCTCACACAATATGGGTAAAATAACCCAGATACTATCACAAACTAGAGCAGAAACTTCGCTCATAGGAGAAACTTACACAGAAAAACAGCAAGAAAAGAGTGAGGAATTTGGCAAAATGAACAGCACCATCGCGTCCGTAACGGCCCAAAACCCAGTCTACAATGTCAAAGTGCTCAAATCCAACCTCGGATAAGTAGTTTACGGCCAAAACAGGCTCCAAAAACCCCAAAAACACACCTGCGGCTGTTCCTCCTCTCTTCTCCACGTTTTTTCTGGTCTTCTCTCTGTTTTTTCAGTTTCCACACTTATCTTTTTTAGTTGGGAACCCTTGGCCTTTTAGATGACCTCAAACGGACCCCGAACAGGCCAAAAACTGACCTCACAGTGCATAGTTGTCACCCTGCTGCATCCATGCGCACACCTGGCACTCATTTCTTTTCAATAATGCGTCTCGCAACCACGTGAAGTGGCCCCAAAAAGTGGTCCTGATAATGACCTTTTTGCATAACTCTCACAAGAAAACACCACTTTGTGTCCGTATTCATCCACGTGCAAATATTGACCCCGTTCGGCCTCCTTACGCCACTCGATCCATCTGACGCACCTGCTTACCTCATGTCGTCGGCCCGCAGATAGCTTCCTTGAGAAGTTTTACGCGCTACCAACTCCTCCTTATTGTAGAAAAAAAACAGTGGTACTGGTAATAGTGAAAATCGATGCACTATGTACACCTTGTCCTACCTGTACACATGTGGGCCCCACGTAACCACCTGGCTCTGAAAAATGGGCAATTCTTTATTTGATGCACCATGCATGTATATGTACATATGCGCAATCCCTTGCTCCAAAAAACTCCTGACACCGTGAATAGATGATAGCTCAAACTACACAAAAATACTAAGTTTTTTAATAGCGTTATAAGAAATGGGACTTGAATAATTCTCAAAATTCCTAAATAGGTCTTTCATGATCTTTCACACCTCCAGAGAAACCACATTCATAGCAAGGGGAAGATTAGTAGAGGTGGTCAGCTCTTACATCTACCTGGGAGTCACATTCACCAATAGACAAGGGCCCTTCTCCATGGCACAAGCCGCTACTCACAGACTCACTAGAGGATATGCAACACTAGCCATGCTAGAGTAAAGATTCCATCAAGCACACTTTTAGGAGACCCTCACAAAGGTTTGTCTATTCCACACATTATTCACTCCAATCTTGATGTATCGTGGGCACCTGGATTGACAGATTGCCAATGGGCACGGAGTGAGAGACTACATATCTATATGATCTCTCGTCTTTTTTTAGGAAAGCACACAGTGCTGCCGGACATCATGAGGGATGATCTTGCCCACCCCACCCCACCCCCCCCCCCCATTGTACTGGAGGCACTCTTCTAGGTGGTCTTCTCCATCTAGAGAGTGTGCGAGCTCCCGATCGAAAGACTCACACGACGAGCATTTGAGTTCTCTATATAGATATCATAGATCGGATACGACAGAGCATGGTACACACATGTTAGAGCATGGTTTGGAGCACAGGACCTTGACGTGGAGAGTTTGCCACCTTTCCGGTTTGACCTTGACTTAGATAGACTTGGATCACATCCCCCCTCTAGTGGAAGAAGTCACACTACAAAGACCATTTTCTTACTATACTGGAGGATGAGTTCATACAACCACCATGCTTTATAGACACCTACATGCCACACAGCTCACGTGTGGCAATTGATCAAGTCAGAGTGTCATCACATAGACTAGAGATCGAGATGGGGCGAGCTCATGAAATTCCCATGAAGGAGAGAGTGCGTATAGTATGTAGGGAGGAAGTGGAAAGCAAGGAGAATTTGTTTTACAGATGTAGAGCTTATGCTGATATCAAAGGCTGATACGAGCCCCTATTGAAAGGGCACCCTACCTTTCGAGGTATCATGCAGTCTCGAGATCAAAGACAGATGGGACGCTACTTATAGAGTCATAGGGACACACTTCCATAGCCATCTATAGAGACTCCAGGGGGCGAGACAGTCACAACTTACAAATTTCTTTCAGAGAGCTACACATGTTCCACCCCCGGACCCATCGAGGGGAGTGACCCTTTAGTAGGCTGAGGTGAGTGAGGCCCGATGATTCCAAAGGGCTGCCAAGGGCTAGGTCCCAAGACTACACCACAAACAAATAGAGGAGATCCAGAATTGAGCACATGGAGTTGTCGAGGAGAGAGGAGCCCAAATGATGGACGTTCATTAGGGCCTCCCTTGCTACAGACCCTCCCATGTACTACATTTTACACCCCCCCCCCCCCCCCCCTCCCCCCCATTAGCACAGGATGGAGCTAGCTATATTGATGCATTTGCATGGTTGTACTACCCTCAACATATATACATGCATATATCCCTGGTACTAGTGCCCCACCCATCCCCATACATTTCATCACCCACTAGACACACTTATCTCTTTTATTTTGTACCAGCCTTAACTATTTTGTGTTTTTCGATAGGCAAAATACATACACACATTTATACTTGATTTGTCTCATAGGCTGACTTCAGCCTCACATAGATGTTAAAAAGCTCTCTCTCTCTCTAAAAAAAAGGGCTTGTACCCTTTTTCATTACTTTGAAAATGACCAAAAGTTCAATACATGAGAGAATAAAAGGGGGTCCTAAAACCCATGTAAGATATACAAGGGGAAAACCTCATGAGTATAATCAAGATGATACAACAAGGAACCGTTGAATGGTAGAGAATGGGTGTGTCTACACCTTGTATCCTGTGAAAGCATTCACTCGAATCTCCTATCCCCATAGACCATCAAATGGCATGGCACTATGAGAAGTACAAATCAAACAAGACAGTACAAAGTCAAACGATCAAGGTGGCTGATGTGATGCATGAAGTATCAATCACTCTCGCACAACAGAATGCAATACCATGAAGTCCCTCGATAAATGAAAGAAAAGCGGAGACCACTCCCAAGTACAAAGAAAATTAAATCTTTGCGTTTGTGCTACTCTAGAATCTCCTTGTGCTACTCTATCCAAATAATGCATAAGGTGTCCTCTTTAGAGGAAGTCTCATCACTAACAACATGCAAGCATCGAGCCTTCCAATACACCACTGAATAATAGAAGCAATAGTGGCAAAAAAGGCTCCCTAGCCTAGTCTGCAACATCATGTACTAATGGGGGTATCATAGAAAGTGAAACCCTCATAATGGGCAAGTAGATAAGCATGGTCTGTAGGCTCCCCTTGGAAGAAAATGTGAGGGCCAGGGAACTAGAGAAGCGAGGAGACACCTAAAAAACTCCCACATGAGAGAGAAGTATGCAATTAGATCTCTAGATCGATTGTAACGAGTGCATGTGCACAGATACGTGCGTGCATGGTGCGACGTGCATGTGGGAAGGAGAGAAGGAGAGAGTACACAGTGTGTGGGTGGAGCAAGACTCTAGTATGATCTATCCCTTATTGTTTCTATATGTACACAAGAATAAGGTATAAGTGGGTGGGCGCCCATATCTTGGGCAAGCGGGCAAGGCACAAGCGCCTGTACCCCAACAACACAATGGTGATGTCCATTTTTTAAAATTCTAATCATAATTATAGCAGGTGCAACTACAACAAGTTTATGTTGTGTTTTTGGACCGAAAACGGATTCTTTTGGCATATCTCTCACACTACGACTCGCATATATGTGATCGAAAGTCCACCCTAGGGTTTTGCACATTCCAGACGTGCTGGTTATATCAAAATTTTGAATTTTTGAGCATTGAATTTTTTGTAGCAGCCTGGCAAAAATCTGGACACGTCGAAGTTTTGCAGTTTCATTCCTACATTGTAGAGAGTGATACGGTTTGTATCTTTGGCTATCTATGGAAAAATGTAGAGCTACTTGAGAGAGAATTCACCTTGTTTTTGTGTATGCAAGTGATGCTTTGGGATGTGACTTTCGGATCTTTACTCATCCAGATGCGGCTTTATGCACATTGTATGATTGTGTGGGGCATTCCAGAGAGATTTTACCATAATTGCGTGCCATTTTATGCTATGTATGCATTTTGTGGGCACCACTTGAGCTAGGTATAGCTCACAAGTAGCAGGTTTACACGTTTGTAGCGTTTTTAGGGAAGTACACATGCATAGAACCACTCGTTCAGGAGTAAGTCAGTTTGGTAGGCTTTGCCCAGTATATGTACACCATTTGTGGATTTGCTTAGTAAGACACTAAGTGTCTCTTTTTCATGCAATGTGGTGATATTTTTTTGAGTTTTTACTCAATTTACAGGTGAAATTCTGCAGATTTTTCACTCATTCTCGCCATGGTTTATGCATATCCTTGATTTTCTTTGATGGTTTACTGGTCGAGTTTACTCTCACTCTAGCCATTATCTGCAAGAAAGAGTGAGAACAACCTCTTGGAAAAATTCAAAAAATGACTGGATGCGAATTTTTCCTTGACTAGTTCACAGGAGGTGAAAGGTAGAACCTAGTGGTAAAGGGAAGGGAAAATATGTAAATGTGAAAAGAAAAGATATGATCTGTTTGTGGAGCCATGCACCCATGATACAAGGGTCATGAGGGGTTCATATCATCATGGATTCGGAGCCATATAATGATTCAAATAGATGAGACCCAGGTGGAAGACTTGGTGAAGGAAGGAAACAAACACATGATTTTGTTGGTTTTTTAAAAAATACGTCCACTCCGATCCAAGAAAAGTTGTCTTCATCAAAGTTGTAGCTTATGAGCTGGAGATTCTGACCATATTTGTTTTATAATTTGTGCAGCTACGGTCTAGGAAATATATCGAAAATGGTGGACACCAGTTTTTCCAACTGTGGTGGAGACCACTCCCTTTACCTTTACACACACACCCTTCCTTTTCCACATTGAGTCCTTCTCTAAAAATCAGCCATTAGTCTCCTCACCCTCCCCTCCTTTCTCCTCTCTCTCAAGCTCATAAAACCATCACAAGTTCCTCTTCTAATCACCTCTCAAATCATGCTTAATCTTTTTGTAATTCATAAGTTGTCATTCAACCCCTTCCTATTATTACCATATATGCATTGATTTTATGTAGATTCTTTACATTTTAAAATAAGGAAGCTCTTGGACTCAAGCTATGGAGGAAGGAATTAAGACAACACAAGTGATGATGGAGACAATTAGTTGCAAATTGGTCAACAAATCACTTGGAAGGAGCTTCTTCATTGGTGGAATGTCACTAATCAAGCTTCATTTGTACAAATTGCACTTGGATCTTAACCTCACTCATAATCACTCTCTTGCATATTTTAAGAGGCCCCCCCCTTTGTAATTTCAAGTCTCCCTCAGCCTCATTGAGTCTTTGTATCACTCATCATGAGCCCATAAAGCTCATTCATTCACTCTATTCTTGCACATTCTAGAGTGCAAATTGTTTTATGCTAGAAACCCCCCCTCCTCTCACTTATGTTAATTAAGAGAGATCTTTTATGTGTGTGTGAGAGTGTTTGATGTGATTTTGGCTAAATCTTGAGTTGTTGTTTAGTAATCTACATGCTATTTGTGTTGGGAGTGTTTGAAGTTATCCATTCCTTGTACACACATTGAGGTTAATGCTTCATGCATAGTGATAGCTCTCTCTCTCTCTCTCTCTCTCTCTCTCTCTCTCTCTCTCTCTCTCTCTCTCTCTCTCTCTTTGCGTAGCGGTCCTAGTCCACGCTTCCAAGACTAGGTGGTGCCCTCATCTCATTTCCCTTTGTGGTGCAATGGAGTTTGTTTTGGTGTAGAGGCCGCCATTCCAAATTCCCTTCGTCAACTGGAACGAGCTAGGCCTATGCGAATGGAAATATATATATTGTACATTTTATTATTCAAGTGTTCTTTTATGAGCTTTGGCCATTTACGACCGGCCGGCCAGTTTGTAACCAATTTGACCATTCAAGAAATCTATAAAACAAATACGTGCAAGAGGGAAATGGTCACTCTTGGACGGGGGGAGATTGCATCGAGTGCCTATGTACTTTCCTCTCTCTTCTCCTATTTTCTCTCTCGTGGTGTCGGTGTAGCACTCCGCTCTAGGAGGTGCGCCTGTACGCTTTCTTTCTCTCTCTCCCGCTCTTTGTCTCTCTCTCTTATCGCGTACAGCTTGGAGTATGTGCAAAGATGGTTGCCAGGTATACAGTTTTGTTTGTGGTTTGTAGTGTACTATTTTTGGGTATTTTGCAGGGCTCTCCGCTATTCAGTTTGTAGCAGTGGTATGAGAGCTTTAGGCTACGGTTTGGATAACAAACAGCCGGGCATCCCGAATAGAACTCCTCCAACAAATCATGGATCATTACAATCTTTTTTCTCTTCAGCTAAGTTACATCACCTCTTCTACGCTATTAATTTTTATTTTATTTTTTTTGTTCTTTTTTTCCTCTTTGTGCTTCTACTGCAATATTCAAAGACCTGAACATTAGTATTTCATCATTTTAAGCGCATTGATGTAATCATACTAATTATATATAATAAGAATCTGTATTATACTATATTATAAGAATGATTTAGGCAATTAAGTGGGATATATGGGACGAGTAATCAACATAATAATCATAATAGTATAGAATAGTCGCGACTCCTTTCTGCATACTTGGGTATGCTTTGTGTTACCAGCTTGAGAAGAAGAAGATTGTTACGTTACTACTAGGTACGCAAATCCGGTGGGAGAAGTAGCCGAACACTATCAATCAGATGTGGCAGAATCACGGATCAAGGTCGTGACGAGAACCCTTGTAGAGACGAGAACCCTTGCCACAGTCCGGCACCATCAAACTTGATATGAGAACGACAAAGCCACTGTACGTTGCATGTGTGCATGCGTGTACGCACACACACACACACACACCCCTACAGGATTTTCATCTCCCTCCACTCTCTCTCTTACGGGAGTTCTCCTTGTTTCACTGGATGCCGTCACTTGTTCTCTCTCTAGCCAGTCACAACTGCCCTCTCTATTAGTTTCATCGTGAACCACTTCTACTCCAGTGCATGGATGGTTACATTGGACCAGAGCGTGCATGCGTGTACGAGAAAGCCACTGTGTGCATGTGTGCACGCACACACACACACACCCCTACAGGATTTGCATCTCCCTCCACTCTCTCTCTTACGGGAGTTATCCTTGTTTCACTAGACGCCGTCAGTCGTTCTCTCTCTGTGGCCAGTCACAACTGCCCTCTCTATTAGTTTCATCGTGAACCACTTCTACTCCAGTGCATGGATGGTTACATTGTACCAGAGCGTGCATGCTCGACCCACCATAGAATTCCCCGTCAACCTCCATGCAACTTCACACTAGCTTTGGCGGCACCCTCCCTCTCAACCTCTCGGTCACAAGCTACCCGCACTCATCAACCACCAGACACGTGCATTCTGTATCTCTCACTCTCTTTGTCTATCCCACAATATCCCTATCCTTATTTCTCTCGTCTTTTGTAGACGTGGCCACCAATCTCTCTCTCTCCCTCCAGTCGGTAACCTCCTGACTCTCTCTCTCTCTGGCTACCATGCTGAGGCTGTAGTTCACTACACGTAAGCACACAGTTGTGTGGGCGCCGCCTTTTATTTAATCCCATGCCACACACACAGAGAGACATCAGCGGCCAACACGCGATCTACAATGCAACAGACAAACCCACACTCCTTTTTTTCTCGCACACACTCTCTCTCTCTATTACTTCTTTACTATGCCATGCACACTGCAATTCACTCCAGCCTACCCGTTGTTCCCTTCATGCAGGTACCCTGATCCACACACACCCTTGCACACACATCTACTCTAGCCGCCACCTTTCCCAACCACTGCATAGCAGCCACCACACACAGTAGTTGCACATCTCTCTCTCTCTCTCTCTCTCTCTCTCTCTCTCTCTCTCTCTCTCTCTCTCTCTCTCTCTCTCTCTCTCTCTCTCTCTCTCTCTCTCTCTCTTTTTCCCTTGCACTAGCATCCCAAAGTTTCTCCCGACCTGCCATAAAACCCCCACTTATGGTAGTTCAAAGTCGTCTACTCTATCCCTCTCGCCCCCACTTTATCTCTCTCCCCTACCCCAATCCGACTACCTATAGAGGCGGTACTTGACGTAGCTCTTCGGCAACTTGTGTAGCTACCGACTTGTGTAGCACCATCGGGCATTCATGATAATGGTGATGATGATTTTAGCATGCATATTTTAGGCTTTTGCCTTAGATGCACACTTCATTTTATACCTACATATTGTAATTAGCTCCATTGAGATTGTATCATATGTAATTTTGGCCTTTCAATGCGTTCAATGTAACAATTTATTTCATTTCATTTCTCACTCTCCCCCTCATCTACTGCATCTGACCCCTCCACAACAGTAACCACCCCCCCCCCCCCCGCCCCGAGACTACTTACAAAAGCGGAGATCTACACAAAATCTTCGGTGACCAATGCAATACTTTTTGCAACGAAGTCCAATGCCGGGCATCCACAGAACTTGACAACGACAAAGCTGATTTTAGTCTATTTTTGTACCCAGACATTGTATTAGATCCGTAAGGAATGTCTCACTTTGTTTTCGTAGGTTATTTTTGCATTTTTAGGACGGGCACTATAACATTTCATTTCATTTCTCTCTTTCTTTTCACAACCTCCCCGCCACCCCCTACTGTTATGGTAATTGAAGTCAATCATATTATATTTTCACAATTCGAGTCACAATTATGCAATGTATAATAATCCACTAATTGCATTAAATATATATATGTATATATATAAATTTATTAATAAAAAAAAACATTAGAGAACACACATCTACCTGGTACTTGAACAATACAACACGCAGGGCTCATATATAATTTGGACGCTAGTGTCATACACTAACCACCCTCAGAATTGCAGCTTATCGCAAGGGTTCTAGTCGAACATGGTCACTGAGTTGAAAGTAATTTTTTGATGAAGAATTTCAACAAAAATTAAGTGCTTCAGAACTGTTTGAGCACAAGTTGCCCTGCAACTACTCATACACTCGATAAGTTCTTGCTATTTCTATTAAAATGTTCATAATTGTGTTCTATATTCATTTAGCCTTCTTTTCAAATGAGTCTACCTAAATTTTAAATTACACACACTCTTTGTGCACTATTTTTCCACTCTTCACGCCAATAGTAAGCAGATATATCACACATTCATGTCGACTTCTCACTGTTAACATGGCATGACCCCTATATGTCTATCACTATGATTGTTTCCATTTTGTACAAATTCTCTCCTGAATTATCAATTTTACAATCAGTCGACTCCAGATATTCCGGCTTTTGGCCACATAAATTCAGTGTATGATTAGATTGTTGTTGAATTTAATGCAAGGTTGTTTTGAGTGCTTTGTTTTTTTTGAGAAAAGTTTTGCAGATAAATCTACATACAATGTTCTCATATCAAGCCCCACTTATGACATTGCTTAATGAATTCTGATAATACCCCTCTTGAAACATCATTACAATTATCCTTGATAAGTAAAGTTTCTCTATGCATCTTTAGACCTAAAAATAAGATTAATTAATTCACCACAAGTGCTTATCCCATCTATTCTCTTATCTTGGCCCTTCCAAATTTCCCCACCCTCCACCACATCTCCGTATGCGCGAATCGTCTAGTTTAATAGTGGTTTGATAACTTAATCTTTATTATATTTGATTTCTTTTAAGTGAGTCTTTTTGCAGATATTCTCATACCCCTATAGATATCTACAACGTGCAAGAATTTTTTTCAAATGCTCCTCTACTTGTTTACATCATGTTGCACAGTCCATTGTTTCTAATGTCATGGGTTCTACTTTCTTTAATTGGACTCTTACTGAGACGACTTGTCATATCACTACTTACATGAGCTCAGTTGGTGTGCAATGATCGCTAAGATTTGATACAGGCTTTCACATTCCAGTCTATTCCAATTTCATGTCAAATAGGTCATTTATTTTTCACTTTTTAGTCCATTGGTCACAGGCACACAAATTCGCCGATTTAGGCAGTGTGTCGATGCTCATCTAGTGCAGATTCACTGATTTAGGCAGCACAACAACAAACTACAGATTCACGCTTTTTGAACTTATATCAAATGCAGATTCACCGATTTAGGCAGCATTAGTGCAGATTTGCCGATTTAGGCAGCACGTCGGGTGTAGATTCGCTAGTTTAGGCAACACCGATTACAAAATCATGCTGGAGTGGCAGGCCACCATTTCAACTGGTATGATTTCGTTACTTGGGGATTTCCGATTTGGGTATTTCAATTTTGGATTTGAAATGGATATATATTGGCAGATATTTGCACTTGGATTTTTGGTGGGTTGTCTCAACACTATTTATGAAATTGGATTTGAGATTGATGAGAATTGATCATGATGATGATGAGTGTGACCAATGATATCCTGATTCATCAGGATATGACATCTGTAGCTTATTCTAGTGGTATGGGAAACTAGAATAGGTAGTATGTGGATGATGGCAAGCATAAGCAATGTTGTCTAATTTTATATATTTTTCTTTTACTATATGACAGTTTCGATACAGATTTCTAATCATTGTTTTTGACAAATACTATTTGCAGATTTATTATCTTCGCAACAACTGAGGACAGTTGCTTTCCAACGGAGAGGTATGTTATGGGATTGATATTTTACTATTTATTGCACCTTACAGGTGGAAAAGACTGGAACGAGCTAGGCCTATGGGAATGTAAATATATATATTGTACATTTTATTATTCAAGTGCTCTTTTATGAGCTTTGGCCATTTATGACCGGCCGGCCAGTTTGTAACCAATTTGACCATTCAAGAAATCTATAAAACAAATACATGCAAGAGGGAAATGGTCACTCTTGGATGGGGGGAGATTGCATCCAGTGCTTGTGTATTTTCCTCTCTCTTCTTCTCTTTTCTCTCTCGCGGTGTCGGTGTAGCACTCCGCTCTAGGAGGTGCGCCTGCACGCTTTCTTTCTCTCTCTCCCACTCTTTGTCTCTCTCTTATCGCCTACGGCTTGCAGTATGTGCAAAGATGGTTGCCAGGTATACAGTTTTGTTTGTGGTTTGAAGTGTACTATTTTTGGGTATTTTGCAGGGCTCTCCGCTCTTCCGTTTGTAGCACAGAGAGAGAGAGAGAGAGAGAGAGAGAGAGAGAGAGAGAGAGAGAGAGAGAGAGAGAGAGAGGGAGAGAGAATGCTGGAGTGAGGAAAAACCCTTTATGCGAATGTGGTATATGCTCCTTGCATATGATCCCGTGCACACCATGTCTGTGTCTTAGCTTATCATATAAGCATACAACTACATGCCCTCGTAGAGAGAGGCTTTAGCTTATCCTATAACCGTACAAGTGTGTACTTGTACCACGCCCTTGTAGAGAGAGGTACCATGAATCACATCTGGACTCATTTACCGTATATGTGATCATGATTGTATCTTAGTTTATATGTAGGATTTCCGCTCGAAAATATACAAAAACAATAAATATTTTTAAATATCTATAAGTGATCGTCCTTGACAGAGTAGCTAGTGTGATAGCAGAAGCTGAAATAAGAATGAGATAGGATTATGTCAATCTTGGTGGCATGCCATGCATGTAGAGGTGTAATTATTTGGCGACATTGATGGTCTCTACCTGTTGAGTCGATAGGTAAAGTGCCTTGCACTATTGGGCATGGATACATCACAATTCACCATTGTACGTAATGGATCGAGTTAGAAGCCTTGCTTCTCGCAAATTGTGTCAAAGCACTGTGCTTGGTACAATAGGCAAGCATTGGTAATGTAAACGAAAACTTAAAAGTGTGTATCCTAGTTGCCTAGCTGTGACAACTTACAAGTTGTATTGATTTTGGCAAAACAAAATTCGTTGCAAGATGGCTCATAGCCATATTTGTTACGGAAGAGAATGTTGTTGCATGCACCATATACCGTCACTTGTGACTTAAAAACCTCTTATTAGCATATTCTAAACCTTTGCAAAAAACTTATGCCAAATGTCTAAAAGGAAGCCGTGCTTCACATCAATGCTCATGGAGTGCTTGTGCTCATAGCTAATAAATGCTCCCGTTGACACACATGTGTCTAACTGGAGAGCAATCGACCCTGTAGAAATTTCTGAAAGTAAGAAAGCATTATGTATTATATCTTGACTGAACACGCTATACTAAGAAAGTTATTATATCGTATACAACTAACGAAAAATGGTTATGTGAAAGGGAAGATAACCAATAAAGAGCATGCAAGAAATTTGATTGGCTACTTATTGACTATGTAGCATCATGATCCATCAAAAAGACCTAGGAATTCAGTACATGGGAACAACATTGATGCTGTCCCATACAATTGAAACATAAATTTTACAATTTGGACATCTGAATGTCTATTGTGGAAAGTCTCCTCTTTGCCACCTTGGTGAAGATTGGTTCGACAACTGCCACCGTTGTAAATAGCTTGTGGGATGCATGAGAGGACCAGCTCCGTAAGGTCAAACCGCCAATTTGTAAAACCATTCTCCAAAATTTTGAAAGTCACGTGTTGTGACGTATTCTTTGTCATCAGGTAAATTACTAGTGTCTTCCAAAATGGCAAGCACACTCTCAGGAGGAGGAGTAGATGCTCAAGAAGGAAGTTCAAAGTTAAAAATATGATTCTCAGAATGTTTCGTATCTGGAAAATCAAACGAGTCATCCATGATAGATGTGTGTGGTGCTAGCAAAGAAAGGGAAGAATAGCAAAAGAATACCTTGATTCGCAGAAGTATCGCAACCTTAGTATGCACCATTAAAGATGATAATTAGCCGTCCTAATTAGATTTGTAATCTTAATCAAAGATAAAATTTCCTTCAATAGCAAGTCGTGCTTGAATTGGGAAAGAATTGAGCTTGAATCCATTAGATCCATGGTTGTCCCATTAGTAGCAGGTCATTACAATCGGGATGTGTTCAGACAAGATTCTCGTATAACCCTTCCCAAGTAGCTTCCTTTAAACAAAATTGATGTTCAATCCTTAAATATTACCGCTCAAATGAGTGTGCAAGTTCAAATTTCTGCAACTTCAGTGATTGGTGGGGTGTCGAAGGATGTGCCTAGATGGGCCACCTTGCTTGGGTCAGGTTCCAAGCTTGCTTCAAATAATACCAAAGAAATTTGACAGCAGGCCGGGGGTGGGCACACACCCTTGAGAAGGTCAAGGGTAAAAAAAGTTGAAATTTTTCAGGCCGCCAAAGTGTGTAGAGGCTGCAACCTTAGTGATGGCGACTACTCAAACACCCCGCAGGAAGGCAAACCCGCGAGAGGTCTCGTTGTGATGTCGTCTGGGTTGCGGCCCTATGATGTGAACCTCATGGCTAGGCCTCGCGCTCCGTTCAAGACTGCCCTCGCGGCGTTTGGTGGTAGTCATGAACCCGCCTCCTCTCGCCTCAAGAGGCTCTGCACACAGAAATTGACCCTCCTTCCTCTTCGTGCCTGCCTAGCAAGTCTTGAATAATTCCACGGCTCCCTTACATGTACATGCAAAAAGTAGAAGACCATGCGATTGCCTAGCTAAGCTCATTGAGTAGTTCATCTATGTCAAACTCAATATTTTCAGGCGTAGGAGATGAGGCTAGAGGCCCTTACTGCGAAGCACTGGCTTGATCTAGTAGTGGACCGTAGAGTTCTGCATACTGTTGCAACTTGGCTTGGGTCTCTGATAGCTCTATCTCAAGCTCAAGGATTTTGTCGTGCAAAATATCAGGTGTCTCTCCTTGAATTGCAAGATCTTGCCCTTGGCTTACCAATGTAGCGAGTGTGTCTTATTCTTCGGGAAGTAGAACTATGGTACATTTGCATGGAGGCATTGGATTATTGGCATGACATGCAACCACTTTCTCTGCAATCCAACCATGCCCAACGCCAAAGTTCTTGGGGCGGTCTTACCAATCCACGCGTCTCCCAAGGATGTCGTGAACATAACATTTTTGTATAAATTAGAGTTCCATTTGACTGTTGTTTGGATTAACTCTCTCTCGATGTATGGATCTTCATAGGAACACTCATGCGAGTCCTTTGTGCTGCAAATGTGATAGCTTTTTAGGCGCTCATTCCTTGGAATTTCCGCTGATTCAAAATAAATTTTGAAGTACAAAGTGGCTTGGACATAGTTTCTTGCACTCCTTAAGGTTGATAGGTTCGCCTTGCAACAAGGACTCAATCTCTTAGATCCATGCAATAGGTTCGAGATCTTTCTCTTGACCATAACGCTCTCTCTCTTGTTTGTAGATGGCCTGTGCTTTCGCGTTCTTAAGTTCTTCTTCCATATTTGTCAATCAAGCGAACATGTCATCATCAGGAATATTTTTCATAAATTTAACATGTTATCACTTTCAAATCTTCAGAGAAATAGATAGGATATCTTAATCTTGCAGTAATAAAGAGATATAATATTTATCACCATGTCGTTAGAAAGAGACAAGATAATTTGATCAATTATATAATTCACAAGCGCAACTAAAAAGGACCATAAACATTTCACCACTTCAATCATCACTTGGTTGTAGACCAAAAATCGTTACAATGTCATAGCCCACTCTATGGGCACCATTTAGACATAGGAAAGATGAAAAGTGTTAGATCGAGCTAAGGGATTATTTTACTTGCCACTCTCAAGGTGGGTAAGTACATTGCCTAAAAAATCCCTTTTGTTTTGCTCTTGTGGCACTTCCACGCACTTCAAGAGCCGTTTACAAGTATGGCACATGGAGTACATATCCATGGCTTTATTCGAGGGAGGGGGATTAGTAGATATGCACTCTGATTTCTATTTTCTATTGGCAAGTTGCGGAGAGGAGAAAAGCATGCCGTTGTGGGGGTCTTTGTACTTGACCCCCAATCCACAATGCCTGCATAGACCCCCTTCTTCCCAAAGTGAAGCATCGCAGGAGCTAGGATCATTGTGAAGATAGTCGTGCGCATGTAGATACTTCAAGGTTTGAAGAAGAACGTTTATTATCTGTAAAATGTTATTTTGGAGCAACTCTACTGTTCCTTCAGTGGTTACATAATTCCAAATAACAGGTTGACCACCATCTGCAGTGCACTCTCTTATCCACTTCACTACATGGCCGCCATTCCAAAAAAGTGAAATGAGCATTGGATGCTCTATATGGCAGACCATGGAAAGTGGATAAATGATGCCACGATGAGTGATGTTCAAAGTTGGGCTTCGTCCTTGACCTGCTGATCCACTGTGGGTCCGTGCAAGTGGACTTTGAAGATTTTCGCCACATATATTGGCTCTTTAAAGGCAGGTTGTGTGACACCTACACGCTTCACATTTGGACATCTCCCTTCTCCCAGCTGCGTAGCTTGTATGTTGAAGACTGCAGTTTCTTGCAAAAGATATAACACAGGGGGGAGCTGAGACCGATCGAGTGCGAGAGTGGCACTAGCAGGAGTCTCTACTCTTACCGTAGTCTTTGGCTCTGTAGTAGTATCGGAAGAGCTGACTTCCACTCTCATGCGCTTTGCTTCTCTTTCCAGCTTTTCCTTGCTCTTGAACTCAGTATACAAATGTTGCACAAGTTGTATGCGAGTAGCTACTCCGGGCAAAGTAATTATTTCAGGGTTTTTTAGATCTTGAAAAATCTTCGCAATCTGCCCAATAGACTGCTTGACCATGTTAGATAATGAACCTAAGGTCATTAAAGATATGTCAAATGCATTCTAGGGTGTAAATGCGTGGTGAAGGTGCTCAAAGACAGACTTTGATAAAGCCTCTGTGAACTGGTAATACTGTTTTGGAGCTGAGGGATTTAGGCAACGACGAAGATCAGGCTTTGACATGCGATGAAAGTGACATATTATCACTTTGAAGACAAATGTTTGGTGATGTTGCGCTAGCTTAATATCCGCCATATCTGCAAGATATAGTTTTATAGCATAAATGTTTTCAGAGAAGAGTAGAAATTATCAAATTTGTGTCATGTTTGTTTATCTAGATTTCATACACAATTTGACTTAATTCATAGCAAGCTATGATATATTATGATTGCAATACATACATTGTACAATAGAGAAGAGAATACACAAAGAGAAAAGGAGAGAGATGAACATGCCAGGAGTGTGAGGTACGCTCATCACAAGAACTCGACCCTGTTATGTGTGCTACATAATACACATAGGTATGTATGGAGGGAGTTAAAGTTTTTTAAAATTTTAATTTTCAAATTTTCGATGTCTGTTCCGGTGCCTATTCCGACGTTAGCACGCATGCACTTTCCGACGCCTATACCAATTTTTGTACCAACAATACCTACAAAAAACAAAACTACGGGATTTGTCTATGCGTTTCTCTTCTTCTTGCACCTTTTCTCAAGCTCTCTCCTTCCTCACCTCTAGCAGATCTGGTGCAAAACAAGCTGTCGAAAGTGCTAATCTTGCTTGTGGGTTAGCCCATAACACTAAGGTTAGATTGTTTTTACTAGATATAGGGTCTACGGTTTAACTTTGTGTTTGTGTGAGCGTTTTTATAGGTTCCAGGACATTTACATATTCTTTTATTGCTCAAATAGGACGAATGTGAGTGCTCGCATCTCTAAATGCATATTCGATTTATTTATAAATTTCATGCTTTAAGCTTTGAATGCTTTAAAAGAAATTATGGTTTGTGATATGAAATTTCATTTTGAATTATGAAAAAAATTTGTTTTGGTTTATGAAAAAATTTCGTTTATGTTTTAGGTTAAGTTTAATTTATAAGTTAAGTTAGGCTAGGTTAGGTTAGGTTATCTTATACGCTAGGTTAGGTTAAGTTAAGCTACATTAGGTTAGGTAATCTTATACATTAAGTTAGGATAAGTTAAGAGGGCGTTAGGTTAGGTTAGGTTAAGCTACGTTAGGTTAGGTTATCTTATATGTTAGGTTCTGCAATACGGCAAGCCATAGAGCTTACCCACAGCGCATATTAAAAGAAACACAATGGGGATCCATTCGTCAATACGGAAAGCGATAAATCTTGCCCACAATGCATATACATTGTGGGCAAGCTCTATGGCTTTCTGTATTGCCAACAGCTCGCCATTGTGTTGTTTATTTGTCTGCGAGCGGTTTTCAAGTCCTAAAATAGCTAAGTGGCCCTAAGAACAACACAATGGCGAGCCGTTTGGCAATACGGAAATCCATAGAGGTTTCCCACAATGCATATGCGTTGTGGGCAAGCTCTATGGCTTGACGTATTACCAAACGGCTCGCCATTGTGTTTTCTATATGTCTGCAAGCGCTTTTGAAATCCTAAAATAGCTAAGCGGCCCTAAAAATAACATAATGTCAAGCCTTTTGGCAATACGGCAAGCCATAGATCTTGATTACAATGCATATGCATTGTGGCAAGCTGTATGGATTTCCGTATTGCCAATCTCCATTGTGTTGTCTATATGTTTGCGAGCAATTTTCAAGCACTAAAATTGCCTTGTGTCCCTAAAAACAACACAATGGCGATCCGCTTGGCAATATGAAAAGCCATAAAGCTTGCCCACAAGGCATAGATCGAGGTCCTAATCTCCGTGCACCTCTAGACCGAGGTGTGCGGTGATCGAGCCTGGCTAGAGAATGTGAGGTTGTTAGATCTAGCAGCAAATACTAGAAAAAATGCAATCGGACTTCAAAACTGCACACAGACTTCAAGAACAGTAATATATATTCATTGACCAATAAAGACGAGATTATTACCCTGTGGTCCTAATCTCCATGGACCTCTAGACGAAGGTGTGCGGGGATCGGGCTTGGCTAGAGAATGTGAGGTTGTTAGAGCTAGCAGCAAATAGTTGAAAAAACGCAATCGAACTTCAAAAGTGCACACAAACTTCAAGAACTTTAATATATAGTCATTGAATAATAAAGACGAGATTATTACCCTGTGGTCCTAATCTCCATGCACCTCTAGACCGAGGTGTACAGGGATCGGGCCTGGCTAGAGAATGTGAGGTTGTCATGTATTGTCATGTACTTAGTAGTGTGTAGTTATAACAACTAGAGTGTTTTAATTATTTGTTGCATCATTGGAGAGAAAGTATCGACGATAGGATGGTGTTTCCTTGTGCGCATTGCAAGCATCAAATCTTTCAAAAATGAAAAATCTGCCACCAACACATATACAATCATGGTCTCTTTCTGATAGAGCAACTACAAGACCTGCGTTATTGATCTCATGGTCTAGAGATTGAAGGTCAAATTATGCAAGTAGATATTGCTCCAACTTCATTCCAGAGAAGACAATTTTCAAACGAGCAGCCATCAACTGAGTCCTCCCAACTAATACCTAATGCGACATTTCAAGAAGTAGAGATGGAGCAGATGGTTGGACGTGTTCTTTGACATGGATTCCAACATAGAAGGTGACAACATTGAACGTAGTACTATGAACCAACCTCAACCATCCCGTTCATATCGACGGCATGATAACAACGATAAAGTGGGCGAGATTATGCAAAGTCTTGCACGCATGCCGCTCTAGACTGGTGCAAAAATCTCAGTTCTCCGTACTGCGTTGGCAAATGCTTAATTTGTAGTCTACGGTTGGTCTGTTTCCTGAGTCAGAGAGCTTTTCAGGTAAATACATTGTATCCTAAGCATGATAACGTGCAAATTACAGTTCATATAAAGTGATCAAAGGGCTGACTTGTTCATGTAACGACAGGTTGCTCAATGAGAAAATGTTTCCAAAAGGGAATCACATCTCCCCTACCCGTCCAACCGCTAAAAAGCTTCTTACTAATTTGGGCTTGGATTATCACAAAATACATGCATGTCCTAATGATTGTATACTTTTTTCGCAATGAGTACGCAAACTTGGAAGAGTGTCCCAATTATGGATCAAATAGATACAGGGAGGATACCACGGACACCTTGGGGATCACACGAGCATGATCCTAGCAAGGTGTACTAATGCCACGAGCATCGAAGATCAACAGAAAATGATCTGTAATGTTATCCATGGCATTATTCAATCAGAAAGGCAAAACTGAGGGGTAAATATACTCTCAACTGGCCCCATGAGATTTCTGGATACGAGCAAGGCTCAACAGCCTACTCTATCACAAATGGAGACTCCTCTAATGAGCCCCATGGACCCATCTTACGTCATTTCACCTGGGGTCTCTATGCAATCTGAGCCTCCGAGCGAAAACTTTAGCTTCCCTAACTTGGCTCAACCCTCTATTAAGGAAAACCCGGTGCTCACTCCAGGGATAAGCCTGACAGAGAATGTACCGATGACATCTACGGTTAGCACAGTGCCACTACCTAGTGTCGTAGTACCTAATATGGGGCCTCGACCGTATGTGCCTCTAGTCCCTTATGCACACATGGCCCCCACACCTCCAATTGTACCACTTGCTTATGCTCCTCGAGTGCCGCTCCCTAGCTCTTATCCGAGTGGACCTATGCCCGGTTATGTTCCATATCCTGCATCATCTATACATATGCCAAGACCGGTACCCGTTCCTCTCCCACATATGATTCCAAGAGTACCTCCACCGGCCCTGCCTCCTCACATAGGTGACTTGGCAGCGTTTGCTCAAACCATAGGTCGATCTATCGCAGAAAATATGCGTCACGCATCTGATAGAGAGCCTAGAAGTAAGGCAGTACAAATTGCCAAACTCACGCAAAAATTCAATGGGGACGAAGATGCTAGAAAACACATTGAAGTGTTTGAACAAGTATGTGATTCCTTAGGGGAACGCAACGAACTACATAAGTGCAATGCCTTAAGCTTGACATTAAGTGGGAAGGCTGGAGATTGGTATAGGACCCTAAGGGTGGACGAGAAAACAATCTACCCTACCCTTCAAAGGTTGTTTCTAAAGGAGTACATACGAGAAGGTGTGCTTTGGGGTGTAGCATCTCAGCTACAGAAGGCCGAACGTAAGGAAGGAGAGTCAGTTAGGGACTTCATTAGTCGTCTAAAGCACTTAAACTCTCGTTGCCCTGTAAATGAGAGCTTCAACAATAACCAACTTCTTGATCAATTCATTCGAGGGTTGAGGAATGAAGGAATCTATAATGGACTAGTGATTAGAGGTATCACAACCTGGGAAGATGTCACTGCCAATGCAATCCAATTAGAGGACAACTTGATGATAGCAGGCATGAGGGTGTCTACTGACACGAGATCCACTAGCTCACAAGCCATTGAGTATGAACCCATGAGTGCAAAGCCCATTGCCAATGAGCCAAAGGTATTTGAGACATTCTTGACAGACCTCACCAAGGCAATCCAAGAGTCTCTTAACGATAATCGACCCCCTCAAAATAGTCACATGTATCCAAGAAGGGAGCAACAATGGTGTTCCATTTGCTTAGGTCCACATAGCACTAGTGAGTGCCCTACGTTTAGAGTAAAATTTAATGGAACTTGCAACGCATGTGGTAGGTATGGTCACCAAGCTAAGGATTGTTTAATGATCAAACGTATGATGGAAAATAGACCACCTGTAGCCTGGACGGATGCGCCTCGAGCTCCTGTATTGATGCCTACTCCACCTGTTGAGCAACTACCGCAACACATGGTCCCTAGATCTCAAAATGTTGTACAAGCTACACCGTTACCACCTCCTGTGCTAGGACCGCAGCCCCCGCATCCAAGAGTCGCCCCTATGAACCAAGTGGGTTGCGAGCCATCAAATGCTTATCCAGATGGCTGTGAGGAGGAAATAGACACTAGTATTGCCTACGGACTTGATACATTGGAAGAGTGTCCTATTTACTACATGGAAGATTGTTGGGGACAAGTCAAGCCGGTTTATCAAGCTGCTGCTCTCGCATCCAGAGGTCAAAATATCAACACCCAGGCTAGGAGGCCACCTCTTCAATGCTACGAGTGTGGTGGACCACATCGAGTAGCAGAGTGCCCTATTAGGCTGCAAAAGAATGCTGCACAAATGCAAGTGAATCAAGGGAGCACGTCTGCAATGCCAATACTCACATGTAATCGTTGTGGCATAGATCACTTGATTGCCCAATGCCCCTATAACCCAAATGCGCCTAAAATCACACCCCTGAACTTGGTCGAAATTGCTAGTGTGACGTCGCCAATACCACCCGTCGCACCCGCTTATGCGATTACACGGTCCATGCTTCAAGGGTCAGGCCATATCCTCGAAGAGAGAGATACCGCGTCAGTTATCCAAGCAAAGAAAAAGAAGACACGAAGGAAGAAGTCGCAGAATACGGAAAATTCAAAGCCAAGTTCCAAAACAAACATAGGAACAGGAGATGACCCCGTGTATATGAATGACCTCGAGGATGATTCAGATTCAGTCGAGACAATGGAGACTAGAACCAATACCACAAAGGGAAAGACCGACAAAGAAAACCGTAACATGGGACCAAATGAAAACCGAATGAGAGAAAACCATAAAGAGCCTCTGAAAACACCACAAGTGTTTCCAAATCCAATCCAAGACCCCCAAGATAAACCGCAGGGGCAAAAAGGGAATAATCGTAAAAAGAAGATTGGGACGTACCCAAACCCTGTAGACGAGATTAAGCAGGTGAAACATCTAAGAGGTTTAGTGGAGAAGACTCAAAGGAAACTAGAACTAGAACCCATGCAGGTCAAAATTCATGACCCAGTGTTTCCCACGCAAGTTCATCCACCCCACATGAACCATAGACCGTTAGCCATATCTAGTATCATCCAAGAAGGGAGTGAGGACGGGACATCAGAAAGTGAGCATACACCCTTCTTGTTGGGAAGGATGTTTAACGAAGGAATACCTGATCCCATGAGGAATATGAGATTCCATCCTCACCAGTTCCTAGTCAAGGACCTACACCCTGCAAAACACCAATGAATGTTGCCAAACTAGTGGACTTCATGTCTTCTGAGGTCCGAACCACGATCATAGCAAAGCTGTATGGAGATCCTGAGTTATTCCTTGCACTTCGAGCATTCCTTAACGGAGAGCTACGAACGGGATTACCGCAGTTTGCGCAACCAAATAGGCCTGACTCGATTATGATTGATGAGGAAAATCATGTGCAATCACTTGACTTAGATGGACACGAGTCTGTGATCGAGGTACCCATTAACGAATTAGGGCAGTATTTTGAAGGCGACGAGTCTCATGCGACCCTACCCATCACTACCAAGGGATTAACTATAAAGGGAATTCTTGATGGTGGTGCGGGAGTTAGCATCGTTACAAAAGATTGTTGGGAATCCATGGGAAAACCCCGCCTCAGTGTTACTAACATTGTGGTAAAGATGGCAAATGGTACCATAGCCAAACCTATGGGGATGCTCAAGGATCTTAAGATCAAAGTTCTAGGACACAAGGTACGACATACGTTCATTGTAATGGATTTCTCTAAACACCTTATGTCATATGAAATGATTTTAGGACGACCATTCATGAGGGAAGCACAAATGGTTCACGATTGGTCTAAAAATCATGTCTATTTGCAATTCCAAGACTCTGTCCTTAGAGTGGATTTGGTGACTGGTAAGGTACACCCCTTAGGGAGTAAAACCATTATTGATCATCGCTCTGACACCACAGTTCACTCGGCCCCACTACAATATTGTTACACTTGTAAGAAGGATACAGACATTGGCCAAAATTCTCCTTACATGGATGTGTTACCGGGTATGACGGAATCAGACAATGTGGATTGGGTCCACCTAGCATCAACCATAGACACTTGGGGAAATAGGGGGACGACCTGGGTAACACCTAAGGGGGATGAAATTCCTATACCCTTAAATATGCTACAAGCAATGCATATCGCTTCCGACAAGACTCATCCTAATGTAACGAAGAAAACATACAAGTGGGTCCCTAAAGCTTCTTTAGTGACCATAGCTAGTGCTAAAAAACAGAAGCCTTGTAAGAAACGTACTACTCGCTCCAAGAAAAGTAAGAAAATGTTGCGATGGATCCCTAAACGACTATTGGAAGCCCAAGGCTACTATCAAGGAAATGATCAAATCTGGGTGCCAAAACGTAGATTGTGCTCTTACCTATCACCTGACCCAAGTGAGCCCAATCCCGTAGTTCCAAAACGAATCAATGATCGTGGAAAGAAAAAAATCACAGAATGCTACACACCTAGTCCAGAGCTAGTTTGGGTACCAAAGGAAGAACGATTTGTTCCACCTAGCTCAGGAAGGGGGGAGTCCCATGAAGCTTCTAGCTCCTCATGTAATACATCCATAGAGGTAAAAGCTTCTACACAGCCTCCATCTATAGTAGTGGACCTCCATGAAGCTACAAAAGAATCCACACCTCCCAGTGTTCAAGAATCACCTGATGAACCACTTCAAGTTCAATCCTGGGAGAGTACCTTACCACCCTTGCAGCTTGACAAGGCACCTAGGGTAATAGAAAACTACTGGCAAAAATCCTCACCTATTACCAACTGGAACAATTGGTTTCAAAGGGTGACAAGCTCATTTCAAATGGTATGATCTACCCAAGGAAGGGGGGTGTGTTTGCTGACTGTCATCATTCATTTGTTTCCCTCTCCACCTTTTTCCCTGACCTCTTAATCTCCGATCTTAGGGAATGTACATATAAAGCTTGATACTCACAAAAAAAAAAAAAAGAGCAAGAGCAATTAGCAAACGATTATGCACAATAAAATTCAAAACATTGACTCAGACCTACACATGTCACATCTGGTACAGTGAAACAAAAACCTATGCCATAAAACACCTTCGATCCTCATCACTTGAGTGATGGAGGGTAGGTAAGATTAGTACGATAGGAGTGTTTCTGTTTTAGAGTTGAGTGATTAGCAAAGTTCTCTTTTTCCACTGATGTGCCTCCCGGAGGTATTCCTTTTGTTTCCTAGTGTGTACAGGAGCGTGTTGCTATTGATAGGATTTGGACCTTCATGGAACCTTTCTCTCGTTCACACTTCAAATCAAGCGCGACCATCAACACAAACAGGTGTTTCTTGTCCATTAGCATTGCCCTTATCTTTTTTGCATCTATGATTGTCTGCTTTGATTGTGATTGGTAGCATAATATTCAGCGCATTTGCTTAGTATCCAACATTTAATTCAATGTAATGTTTTGTCATAATCACTTGTTTAGGTGTAAAAATCAAGCAGTCCGACTAAGCTAGTTTGACCAAGTTGGATATTAAAAATATTCTCTTAATACCATGGGGAATGCCTTCCTAATAAACAATGGTTACTTAGGTTCTTAATCCGATTTAGGCAGCATTGTATGAAATGTACTAGGGCTTTCTAGTGGGCTTAACCCTATTGACCTTTAGCGTAAGTATTATAAAGGGAGTTTAATAATGTGATGAGCCTGGGGAGGGTAACAGTGTTATATGACCCCCCAAAGTTACAAAATTAAAATGATGAAAATGAACAAACAAAAAATCAAAGTGCCACAATGTAAAATTTTAAGCTGGAAGAGAAATCTCAGCTTGATTTGGTACTTCACTCACATGTATTGCCTATGGTACTAGAGCCCTAGAGGTTCCCAGCGTGGGCGCTTTTCCTTGAAAAGCAAAAAACCCAAGGCATACAAAATAAGCACACACATCATAATTGAATCAATGTGAAAAGACCTTGGGGGGTCAAAGAAAAAGTAATCAGTCAGGCGATGATTTCATGAGAAATTCCTTTTATGGTATCTTAACTACAAGGTTTTCTAGATATAGCCTCTAGTCAGCCCTCGAACATGAATACTTGGCTCTCGCGATTAAACAACTTAATTGACCACAGAAAATTAAGAAGCTTACCCATGGTATTAATACTTGATCTCAAGTGCCTTTCGATCGTCAAATTAGCGACCCCAGACTTGTTTAATTTTCTACCTTTACATCTGTTTATGCATTTGATTACATTGCAATTTAATGTTCATTGCTAACAAATTGTTTGACCAATCAATTTGTCTACCTAAAACTGCATATGCTTTTTAAGAGAATGCAATTACTGTGCCAATGTTGTTTGATTTTGCAGTGACTGAAGAAGGCTAAGGACATTCATCTCAAATGCTCTTCCACCTCGACGAACCAGCTTCAACTCAATAGATTCCGAGGACGGAATCTACATCAGGAAGGGGGGCATGTTAACCCTCACGGCACACGGACACCCATCACCTACAACGGACGTGTATTATGTATTTGGTAGAGTCAGGTACCGGGCTTGTCGGTCCAATAGGGAAAGGTAGAGTGATCGCCGATGAGAGGCGCACTTTAACTTGGACATTCAAGGGATTAGTTGGTTAAGCATGGGCGCCCAAGTGTGAATGGGGTGAGCTCCTATAAAAGCCAACTAAACCTAATTTTTACTCATTCTCTCATTTGTGCAATTGAAGAGTGCTCTTGCTCCATCTCCATCTTCTTCTTCTTCACCTCCTTGTGTGTGTGTGTGTGTGTGTGTGAGAGAGAGAGAGAGAGGGAGAGTGTGTGTGCGATCGAGCATTACGAAGGCACGACGGCGGCGAAGCGGTTGAGCACGGCACGACTGCAGCTTCTTCTTCATCGCGGCGAGGAATCCACCACGAAGGCGAGCGTAGAGCGGTGAGTGACACACCCTTTGTTTTCTTGAGCTTGCTAGTTTAGGCTTGTTGTGTGCTTGGAGCCGTTTGTGGCTCGCACACGGTGTATTGGCAAGTCCCTTGCTTCGACAGTGCGGCAAGGAGCGCACACTTACGCACTGACAATGGTGGAGAGTATGTTTCAAAGGCCTTTCAGGACTTTTGTGAGTCAAAAGGTATAAAACGTGAACTTATTGCTCCTTACAATCCTCCTCAAAATGGTGTTGTTGAGAGGATGAATAGGACCATACAAAAGAAGGTCAGAAGTATGTTGTCTAATGCACAACTGCCAAATGGGTTTTGGGCTGAAGCTGTATCAACAGTTGTTCATCTTGTAAATAGATCTCCTAGCAAGGTTTTGCAGAAGGATTCAGTGCCAGAGATGGTATGGTCAGGCAAAATGCCCTCATACAAGCATCTCAGAGTCTTTGGCTGTGAGGCATATACTCACATTCCAAAGGAATTTAGGAACAAACTTGAGCCAAAAAGTAGAAAGTGCATCTTTCTAGTCTATGGTAATTTTGGTGAGATGGGGTACAGACTTTGGGATCCCGAATCCAAAAACGTTGTCCGCAACAATGATGTTTACTTTAATGAATCCAAATATTATTCTAAACCAGAGAGGGTTGAGGAGATTAGAAGAGTTGTCTTCCAAGAAGATGGACCTGCACGTGCAAGACAAAATGTCAGGGCTCAAGAGGAGCAAGGACAGGATAGAGTGGAACCACAGGTTGTGGCTGAGCCTGAGCCACCTATTGTGCGTAGATCTGGACGTGTCACGCGACCTCCTGATAGGTTTGTTCCATCTATGAACTATGTCATGTTGACTGATTGCAATGAGCCTTCATGTTACAAGGAAGCAGTGCAAATGAAGGACTCCGGGAATTGGCAATTGGCCATGCAGTTAGAGATGACAGCTCTGCATAAAAACAAGACATGGAAGCTAGTTAAATTACCACAGGGAAAAAAGGCTCTACCTCGTAAATGGGTTTACAGGTATAAGATCACCGCTCATGATAGTCAGCCAAAGTACAAAGCAAGGCTTCTTGCCAAGGGCTTTAAGCAAGAACAAGGCATTGACTTTGATGAAGTCTTCTCTCTGGTGGTCAAGATGACTACATTGAGATGCTTTCTTGCATTGGTTGCCATATTAGATTTGGTGTTGCACCAAATGGACATCAAGACAGCGTTCTTGCATGGTGATTTAGATGTGGAAATTTACATGCAGTAGCCAGAAGGGTTTGTTGAGAAAGGCAAGGAAGATTGGGTATGCCAGTTGTTAAAGAGTCTTTATGGCTTAAAACAATCACCGAGGGCATGGTACCATAAATTCCACAAGTTTATTCTTTCTCAAGGCTACAAACGTAGTGAGTTCGATCACTGTCTATATACAAAGAAGGCTAAGGATGGTAGTTGGCTGATCCTTATTTTGTATGTGGATGACATGTTGATTGTTGGCAAGCACTTGGAAGAAATTTTAGCTTTGAAGTCAAAGATGGCAAAATCGTTTGACATGAAAGACATGGGTGAGGCAAGTCATATACTTGGTATGCGCATTGAGAGAGACAGATCAAAGAAGTTGATTTGGTTATCTCAAACAGAGTATATTGACAAGGTTTTGCAACGTTTCAATATGGAGAAGGGAAAGGCACTGAGTGTTTCATTGCCACCATATGTAAAACTTAGCAAACAAGATTGTCCTGTGTCTGAGGAAGAACAAGCTGAAATGGATAAGATTCCATATGCGTCTGCAGTGGGTAGTTTGATGTATGCAATGATTGCTACTCGCCCAGACATTGCATTTGCAGTGGGAGTAGTAAGTCGATACATGTCAAACCCAGGCAAGAAACATTGGGAGGCAGTGAAAGGAATATTGAGATACCTGAAAGCTACAAAGAGTATGCGTATATGCTATGGGAGTCAGGAGCTAAGTGTAAAGGGTTTTACAGACTCAGATTATGCAGGTGACTTAGACAACCGAAGGTCTACGTCAGGGTATGTCTTTACATTGGCTGGTGGAGCAGTATCATGGCGTTCTAGATTACAAGATTGTGTTACTCAGTCTAATACAGAGGCTGAATATGTTGCAGCATTAGAGGCATGCAAAGAATCAATTTGGCTTAATCGACTAGTAACAAATTTGGGAATCAAAGAAGAGATGCCTGTGTTATATTGTGACAGTCAAAGTGCTATACAATTGGCTCGCAATCCAGTTTATCACTCAAAGACAAAGCATGTGGATGTGAAGTATCATTTCATCAGGGAAATTCTCGAGGATAAGCAACTTCAGCTTGTCAAAGTTCACACCACAGAAAATCCTGCTGATCTACTTACAAAAGGACTTCCCTCAGAGAGCTTTGCGCATTTTCGCAAGTAGTTAGGTGTAGGGTAGTACATCACTTCTCTACATCTCTTGTATATTAGCTTGTATAGTAGCTTCTCTCACACTTAAAGTACCACATTGGACTTTAAGTGGGAGGTTGTTGGGGTATAAAGCCCAATGTGGTCGCCCAGGTAAGTGGGCGGACCGCCAGGTATGTACACATATTCTTTTGTAAAAACCTAATAAGAACTCACTATGCTCTACACATTACAGTAGAGCGAGTTCACCATATCGTCGTGCTCTTATTCTCGCACTCTCTCGCGTTGCACTTATGCTCGTACTCCTTCACAACATACAACATTAGGATGATGAACTTACCATCTCCTAAATTCTTTGTGTAGACGCACTAATCTGAGTTGCATCTTGTGAATCCACGATCCAACATCCATCAAGCAAACTTCAATTACCACTATCTTGATGCTTTCTTTAAGCCATACAAGCTTTCCTTTAATCTGCAAACCATTTTCTCCTTACCTTTTACATCATACCCCTTTGGTTGAAGCATGTATATTTCCTCCTCTAATTCACCATGAGGAAATGCTGTATTTACATTCATCTGCTCAAGATTCAAATCATGAGTAGTCACAAGGCTTAAGACAAGCCTAATTGAGTTATTTTTACAACAGAAGAAAATATTTCATTGAAGTCAATACCTTTCTTTTGAGAAAACCCTTTTACCACAAGCCTAGACTTGTACCTTTTCTTCCCACCTTCTTCTTTTTTCAGCTTGTACACCCATTTGTTGTGAAGTACCCGCTTACCTTTAGGCAACTCAATCAACTCCCATGTTTGGTTGCGATATAATGAGTCCATCTCCACTTGCATGCTCTTCATCCATTCGTGATGCATAGCTTCTTTGTATAGCTTCGTGATGCATAGCTTCTTTGTATAGATTCGTGATGCATAGATTCTTTGTATGATTCTGGCTCTCTAGAATCTGAGATCAAGAGATGGTTAAAGGAAGGAACAAACCTTTCAGGAGGTCTACTTGCTCTTGTAGATCTTCAGGGAATAGGTTGAGGCTCCTCATTTGGTTGACATTGTTGCACATTGTCACCATTTGCACTCCTTGAATCTTCTTCGTCGTCAAGTTCCATTTACTCATCACCTGTTTCTTTTGCTTGTTTTCTTTCCAAGTAATCTTTGTACATATTTTTCTCGTTGAAAATCACATCCCTACTCCTAAATATTTTACCATCTTTCGGATTCCATAGGCGATACCCAAAGTCACCTTCTCCATAGCCAATGAAGAAACACTTTTTGGAGTTTGCATATAGATTTGACCTTAGGCTTGACCTTAGGATTCTATCCATGTGCATGAAAGCCTCACACCCAAACACTTTGAAAAATGAATAATTCAATGATTTACATATCCATGCCTCCTCTGGAACTCACCCGTTGAGGGTGACTGGTTGATCAAATACACTGATGTACTTACTGCTTCCGTCGAAAGCTCAAGCAGTAAGCCTCTGCATGTAGCCGCATACTTTGTGCTCGCTCGAGGATTGTTATGTTCATCCTTTCGGAAATGCCGTTTTATTGAGGTGTTCTTGGGGTTGTCCTTTGCCTCCAAATGTCATTGCTAGAATAAAAGCTTTTAAAATCTTGGCTGCAATATTCGCCTCCATTTTCAGATCTGAGGCATTTAACCTTGGTACCTACTTCATTCTCCACAAAGGCTTTCCACCTTTGGAATATAAAAAACACATTGGATTTATTCTTCATGACATAAAACCATTTCTGTCTAGTTGCATCGTCTATGAATGTTATATAGTACAATGATCCACCAAGGGATGGTGTACTTGCAGCAGGACCCCAAACATCAGAATGAACCAGTTCAAGTTTTTAATTTTTTCTTTCATTTCCCATCCTTATAAAGTTTACCCTCTTTTGTTTACCATAAACATAATCTTCACAAAACACCAAGTCCACTTCTTTCAAACCTGGTAGAAGCTTCTTTAATTGAAGGATATGCATTCCTTTGGCACTCATATGCCCAAGCCGATAGTGCCATACCGCACTACTGACTTTTGTAGCTATTGCACAACTTGTAGATTGAGTACTGATAGTAAACAAGTAAAGTGCAATGGCCTTCTCTCCCTTGGCAACCACCAAATATCCCTTTGAGATGTTCCATTGTTTTTTTGGAATGCAATGTTGTGACCTACATCGTCCAATTATCCTATAGAGATCAATTTTTTGCGAAGAGAAGAAACATGCATAACATCTTTAAGCTTCCATTGATTTGTGTTAGCAGCGACACAAACTATACCATTGCGGACAATTTCACAAGCTTCATCATCTCCCAAGTATACATACCCAAAATTACCTCTGGTGTAATCTTGGAAATGTTGCTTGTGTAGTGTTTCATGGAGTGAAGCCTCAGAATCTACTATCCAGGAATTAGACACATTATCTAATGAGATAATTAGAGCATCTTGCTCTAATTTACATGCCACATTGCCCTTCGATGTTGGCTTGTTTTCTTGAGACTTTGGCTCCTTCTTTTTCTTGGACCAACAATCCTGCTTGACGCAACCATTCTTGTTGCAGCTCCAACATTCAAGAACGGACTTTGTACATGACTTGCTCCACCTTGAGCGATCATGACCCTTTTGGTTTTTGAACCTCTCCTTAGGCCTTCCTCTTGTTTCCACTGACAGTGCAACAATTGATGATTCTCATGTGCTTCTCCTTAGCATTTTCTCGCTTAGGAGAACACCTGAAACATCTTAAGAGTATTTGTGTCAAAGATAGAATGACTTACAGCCATCACAAGGTTGTCCCAACTATCCAGTAGAGACGATAGTATAAGGAGAGTTCTCACTTCATCATCAAAATTTACTTTCATCGATTGAAGTTGACTTATGTTGGTGTTAAATTCATTTAGGTGTTCTGCAACTAAACCATTCTCTGCCATCTTTAGATTGAACAAGCGCTTCATGAGAAAAATCTTATTGGATGTTGAAGGTTTCTCGTATAGGCTATCAAGTGACTTCATCAAGTCCTCTGTGGTCTTCATCTCCGAAACGTTGAAGGCCACCGTTGATGCCAAGATTAGCCGGATTGTTCCTAATGCCTTTCGGTTAGGGACAATCCATGCTCATCTTCCATTGTTGCATGCTTGTTTGCAAGATCGCCTAGTGGAAAATAAAGGTCCTTCTGGTAGAGATAATCTTCAATCTGTATCTTCCAATGTTGGGAGTTTTTGCCATTGAACTTCTCGATTTTGAGCTTCCCTTCCTCCATCATTACTCCCACTCAATTCAAGGAATCCTTTCCTTGAGATACTTCAAACCTTGCTCTGATACCGGTTGTTAGAAAATATGATGTAGTAAGTAGATAATTGAGTAGCTTACTTAATGGAGAGATATATTTTCACACCTGAGAGATTTATAGAGTAGAGAGAGAGAGAGGAAGAGAGAGAGAGAGAGAGAGAGAGAGAGAGATCATACGATATACGTGGTTCACCCAATGTGGGCTACGTCCACGAGAAACAAAAACTAGATTACAAAGGGATTATACCCTTTTGGAGCTCCCACCTTGCTTAACTCTCACCACCTCACATCAACTTCACAATGCACCACAATGCTTCACAATCCGTTTTTGTGTGTAGAAGAGGCCTCCTTTTATGGGCCAAAAGGACTACTTCTCATGAGAGAGGCAGCCGTGTGTAGTCACCCTCGTGTTGACAAGTCCAAATTGGACCCTCCAAGAGGTAAATCAGGCTTCATACTTCATAGGTAGGGTATCAACACCAACCACACCAGTTTATGCACCACCTCTCTGTTAGCAGCTGGACACACCCTACGGAGCTCGGTGGAATATTATTTTTTGTAATTTTTCATTAATTGAGGAAACCCGACTTTTCACCTTTGTACTTATTGGGGCTTACAGAAGTTTCCAGATTGTATCCCATTTTTGACATATATATTGAGTAGATGGTTAAATTGGAACATTAGGGTTTGAGATTGTAAGGTATTTATACCACTTTTGACCTTAATGAAAAAAGACCTATTGTCATTTAAAAAAAAAGTATTGTCTATGAGTGAGCGTACTGTGTACAAGAGAGAGAGTGAGAGTTTCATCTTCACGCTACGCGTGCACCAGTGATTGGAATCGAGTGTGGAGAAGTACAGCATGTTGCTCACAAAGGGGGATAGCTCATAATACAGTCTCACAAATCCATAAATTCAAAGAAAGAAGGAGATTCTGTGTGAAAGGCATCCCTACGATTAAAAAGATATGTTAAGTTCTGTTCTGTGGAAGAACTGCCAACTCAGTCCAGACTTATGCTTATATTTATCCAAGGACTGAGGAATGCAGATCTCTAGAAGGACTTACATATGAAGAGGAGCACGACTTTAAATGAGTTAACTAAGGAGGCTCTTTATCTTGTAGACAATTGTGCGGTCTACAAAGAGGGTGAATTCAAGGATCTTGACGACGATTCATCCTCACAACAAAGTGGAAGCAAGTTCGCTAAGACAACATCGAAAGGAGAAGTATCTGTAAGCCAGGAGCAGCTTGTAGAGGAAGTGCTAAAAAAAAATTAACCTGTACGCCAAACCTCAAGCTAAACAGCCAAAATCATGTGCTATTGAACAAAAATGGACAAACCATGTGATGAAGGAATGTTATTATAACAAGGGATATGTGAGAGAGAGACCTTATGCTCCCGAGGCTCAGGTAGCATCTCCTCAACTTCCATTGATGCCTAGGTATCAAGCAGGCAACCTACCAGGACCAGTAGGTGTAGAAAGACCACAACCAGTGTTGGGGCAACAACCACCCCTACCAGGATTACGACCAATTGGCATAAGATACACACCAACAATAACCGAACTAGAAGAGAAGGCTTTGGTACCTATGCATGCATATTACAAAGATCCCAATGGATATGCTGCAAATCCTGTCTATTATCCACCAGAAGAGCCCCCAACACCAGAACCATGGAGCATGATAGGAAGTGTAGGACCACCAACAGCTGCACGGGTAGTAAGAGAAGGAAGATATAGCTTGGATGAACCAACATTGTTGCTCATAGCCAACGGAGGCATGGGAGGGCAGGGACATGCATACCAACAATGAGGAGCTCAAGGAGCACCTTAACAGCCTAAGGGGCCCTGCTACAAGTGTGGTGGAGACCATTGGCTAAGAGACTGTCCTCATGATGAAATCATTAGAGTCAACGCATATTCCACCGAGCATGTTGCCCTAAGAACCCGAGCAAAGGAGCAAAAACTACCTTGAACATGATGGAAGTAGTGCCTTCCAGTGGAGGGTCGGAAAACGAGACAATAATACCTATTCAGGCAGTGACACGAGCCCAAGCTCAAAGGATGACGAACGAACCTATAATTGAAGAGCCAAAAACCGATGCCCCAAGTTCAGAAGTGAAGAATCATAGAAGCACTTGGAAAGCTAGAAAGGCGCGTATGAAAGCCAGGAGAGAATGAGAGCAAACGGCTCTATCCGAGGAGTTAAAACACACGAAGGATAGATTAGAGCGGTTAGAAGATCTAGCTAGTCTAAGCTCATGTGGGCTTATATGATGCAACATGTTCTTATGTCAATGGGTGTCTGGAACATTGTGCAGGGCATTGATGTATGTCCTGGTTCCGAGGATGTAGGCGATGTTGAGGATGTTGCAGGTCTTGCTGCAAGGATTGCACCTGTTAGAGTTGTTTTGCCTACGGCAGAACAAGCTCATTGGGATGTTAAGGATGCGCACGCTCATGCATTGATTGTGTTGTCTGTGAAGCACACCATTGTTCCTCACATCCGTTCGGCAAAATCTACAAAACAGACTTTGGGAAATTCTAGAAGGTCTTTATGCAAGCCGCAATGAGGCTAAAATTGCTTTGCTGCGTAAAGAGTTGGAGTCGAAGATTATGCATGAGGAAGATGATATGGAAACTTTCCTTGCTAGTGTGAACGATATCAATGAGCAGCTTATTTCTGTAGGTGAAGTCATTTTAGACAGTTCCCTTGTGCAGACTGTTCTTGATTCCTTACCAGATTCCTACCAGACGTTTGCTAGTACTTGGAGATTGATGACCCAAGGAAATCCTGAAGTTGTCAAGTTTGATGCATTATGCACATTGCTGTTGCAAGAGTTACTTTCTAGAAAAAACAGGACTAGGCAGCGTGCAGTTGAACAGGCTTTTATTGCTTCTCAAAGAAAGGGTGATAACAGTAATGCAGCCACCTCTTATGGTTCTACTGCGAGTGGCAAAAATTATGGTCCTAATGCTTCTGCTGGCAGTACTTCGTCTGGCAATTCTGGTGATAAGGGAAAAAAGAAGATGCGTTGCCATTATTGTAAATCCAATGATCACTTGATCAAGTCGTGTCCTAAGTTGAAGGCCAAAGAGGCTAAGAAGAAAGAGGGTGGTTCCACTGCAAATGCTGGTTCCACTACAAATGCAGCCATTGTTAAGTCTTCTGTGAAAGGAGACTGTGTTGCTGATGTTGATGCAGAATGGGCTTTTAGCGCATAGTGCACTTACAATCTTGTTGTCCATGATGCATGCTTCTCAAATGCTGCATATTTACATGTGTGGTATTTTGATAGTGGTGCTACAAAGCACATTACCTCACATCATGAATTCTTTACCTCTCTCGAGTCCGTCCCTCATGGGAATTCAGTCACTTGTGCCAATAATGCCTCTTATCCAGTTCAGGGAGTTGGAAAGATTGTGCTTACTGCTGCTAATGGCAGTTCTTTCACACTTGTTGATGCACTTTATGTACCTGGGATCAGGAAGAATCTCTTGTCTGTATTCGCACTTGCTAGACTTGGAGTTGTAGTCAAATTTGTGGATGACAGATGTACAGTTCATGATCTCAGTTTTGGTGATGAAATGTTGCATCTGGCCTTTTGTGTCGTGGGATATATAAGCTCACTTTGTATGACAAGTGTGGACAAAATTTTGCAAATGCTATTGCAGATTCAAGGGCTATTTCAGATGCAAAACTTTGGCATGCACGTTTTGGTCATCTGAATTTTGCCAGTTTGCTGCGTTTGCAGAAATCTGTTATGGTTGCTTCTTTGCCGCCTCTTGAGGCACCTGTCAAATATGTTTGTGATGGTTCATTTCGGGCCACATGCAGGTTGCAGCTAGTACATAGTGATGTTTGTGGGCCCATGAAAACTCCATCCTTGGGCAATTACCTGTACTTCGTGACTTTCATTGATGATTACTCCAAGCATGCATGGGTATTTCCGCTTAAAGCGAAGTCCGAAGTTTTTATGTGCTTCAAACAATTTCTGGCTATGGCTGAAAATGTCTCGAAATGTACTATTACCACCCTCCGTTCCGATCGAAGGGGGGAGTATATGTCTCATGAATTTAATGCATTTCTGGCTAGTCGTGGGATAAAACATCAATGTACAGTGCCTTACACACCTCAGCAAAATGGTGTTGCTGAGAGGAAAAGCAGGTCACTAACGGAAATGGCACGATGTATGGTCAAAAGTCAAGCTTTACCGCATTCTTTTTGGATTGAGGCCATCATGTGTGCCACTTATGTACTTAACAAGTGTCCTACAAAAGCTTCGCACTCTATTACTCCATATGAAGCATGGCATTATAGAAAGCCTTCTATTGAGCACATGCATGTTTTTGGCTGTTTGGCATATGCTTTGGTGCCACAAGTGCAGCGCAGAAAATTGGATGATAAGGCTGTCAAATGTATTTTTGTTGGTTATAGTGCTGAAAGCAAAGGTTACAGGTTGTATCATCCGCAAACAAAACGTATTTTGGTTTCACGGGATGTAGTGTTTGTGGAAGATTCTGTTCAGCCCTTGCTGTCATGTACTAGAGAAAATAATGTAATCTCACAGGACATTTATGACACTTTGTTGCCTCTTTTCAGTGGTGGAAATACGAATGTAAGTTCCAATGAGGGTTTCTTAAAATGTTTTAGATTAGCCTATTACTGATGTAGATGTACATGATGTACTTGATGAGGAAAGGGCTGAAAATGAGTAGGCTAGAGGTATGCCAAAATGGTTGGTGCACACTTTGCGTGACAGTAAATTGGATGCACCTTTGTCTAGTGGTACTGGTTCAGGCTCTCGCCATGCATCTTATGCATCAGCTTGTTATGCTTTGGCTGTGTCTAGCTTACATAATGTTGAGGAGCCTCTGTCTTTTGATGAAGCACAGAATTCAGAAAATTGGATGGCTGCCATGCAATCAGAATATGATGCAATTATAGAAAATGATACATGGACTTTAAGTGATTTGCCTCCTGGAAAAAAGGCCATTGGTACAAAGTGGGTTTACAAGTTGAAATGCAAGCTGGATGGTGACATTGATCGCCATAAGGCTCGACTTGTTGCAAAGGGTTATGCACAGCAAAAAGGCATAGATTATGAAGAGACTTTTGCTCCCACTTGTCGTATGACTACTGTGCGTTTTCTATGTGCATTGGCAGCTCATTCTGGTTGGGATGTACATCAATCAGACATTGTTACTGCTTTCTGGAATGGTGACATATTTTAGTAAGTTTATGTAACGCAGCCTCTCGGTTTTTTCATAAAAGGACAAGAGGACAAAGTGTGCAAATGTAACAAGGCTTTGTATGGGTTGAAGCAATCTCCTCGTGCTTGGTATGAGAAAGCTGACACTCATTTGGTCAAACAAGGCTTTCGTAACAGTCCAACAAAAAGAACACATTGTATGTAAAGCGTGAGGGTGATGTACTTCTCATTGTGGTTCTTTATGTTGATGATTTGCTGATCACTGGACCAAATAAGAGACATATTGTTGAATTTAAGGCTGATTTGAATGCTACTTTCAAGATGAAAGATTTGGGGCTGTTGCATCATTACTTGGGTATACAGTTTAAGCAGTGTGATGGTGGTATTTCCTTGTGTCAGAAAAGTGACATAGAGACATTTCTATGTAAGTTTGGACTTGAGGATTGCAAACCTATTGCCACTCCCATGGAAACAGGATTTCAAAATGACGTGATCACACTATAATTTCAAGTTAATAACAATAGAAATGAAAAATAACAAATATTATGTTAATTGACATTCATCTTTTTTGACCTTCAAGGAGACTTGGAGACCGGCTCGATGCCCGCCGGGCTAAGTAAATGGCCCGCCGGGCCCGCCGTGGCTATATAAAGACGACGCCGGTGCTTGTCTTTTTCACAAGAGAGGTACATTGAAAAGTCTTCTTCACCAAACTTTCTGGCAGCTTTCCACATTCTCAAAGTAGTGTAGCAGTAATTTTTTAATCCCTTCCTTATTTTATTGATGTTTTTTTTAGTTTTTTGCGTTAAAACTTAAAGATATAAAATTTCTTTTATCAAATCATCGTACGTGGATGCACTGGCATATGGTTGCAATTGCGGCTAGGTGTGTCATTGCAAAAGCGTACGATGATTATGTTTTATATTGCTCCCAGTCATTCATGCTTCGGCACATGGTTGCAATTGCGACTAGGTGTGTTGCTGCTAGAATGACAGGAGAATCTGTTTGAAAGAAGTCACCGTGCGTGGATGCACTGGCACATGGTTGCAATTGCGGCTAGGTGTGTCATTGCAAAAGCGTAGAGTGACTATGTTTTATGTTGCTCCCAGTTCATTCATGCTTCGGCACATGGTTGCAAATGCGACTAGGTGTGTTGCTGCTATAATGACAGGAGCATCTGTTTGAAAGAAATCACCGTGCGTGGATGCACTGGCACATGGTTGCAATTGCGGCTAGGTGTGTCTTTGCAAAAACGCAAGATGACTATGTTTTATGTTGCTTCCGATCATTCATGCTTCGGCACATGGTTGCAATTGAGACTAGGTGTGTTGCTGCTAGATTGGCGGTAGCATCTAATACATGAATGTGTGCTCAAATAATTTCATAATGTTTCATATGCTTGAATCTTGAAAGAAGACATCATACATGGATGCACTGGCACATGGTTGCAATTGCGACTAGGTGTGTCATTGCAAAAGCGTAGGATGACTATGTTTTATGTTGCTCCCAATCATTCATGCTTCGGCACATGGTTGCAATTGCGACTAGGTGTGTTGCTGCTAGATTGACGGTAGCATCTGTTTGAAAGAAGTCACCGTGCGTGGATGCACTGACACATGGTTGCAATTGTGGCTAGGTGTGTCATTGCAAAAGCATAGGGTGACTATGTTTTATGTTGCTCCGAGTCATTCATGCTTCGGCACATGGTTGCAATTGCGACTAGGTGTGTTGCTGATAGAATGATAGGAGCATCTGTTTGAAAGAAGTCACCCTGCGTGGATGCACTAGCACATGGTTGCAATTGCGTCTAGGTGTGTCATTGCAAAAGCGTAGGGTGACTATGTTTTATGTTGCTCATAGTCATTCATGCTTCCGCACATGGTTGCAATTGCGACTAGGTGTGTTGCTGCTAGATTGACGGTAGCATTTGTTTGTAAGTTGTTGTACGGTGAGGCATTGGAACATGGTTGAAATTGCAATTAGGTGTGTCACTGCCCAAGCGTACGAGATCTATGGTCTATACTGCACTTTTTCTTTCACGTAGAAAACATCCAAATGGAGTGGCACATAGTTATATTTCACAATGTGTTGTTTGCAATAATACCATTGCAGGCAAAATGGATCCTTCTGCTACTTCAATGATAGAGTTCAAAAAGAAAATTAGACAATTGTTGATTACAATCGTCAGTGCACTAGATCCCGACGATATAGCGCAGATTGTTGCAGATGAGTTTAGATTGCAATCATTATACAGTGAGATTGCCCGTAAAATTTTGTTGTTATATCCAGAAAAAACAATCGAATCAATAATCTCATTACTGAGCAGTTGGGTGGGCAATTTGCCCAAGGTGCCCTCTGATTTGAAAGAGGAATTCCCTCAAGAACTAGACAAGGGTAAGCTAGAGCATTGGAACGCGAGATTGAGAGCTGAAAAGGAGAGGTCAAGGCGAGAATCCCACATAGACACACAGTTTGGCCTAAGCAAGAAAATGCGAATGGCTATCACCAGAGTTATGGGGAGTAGCCAAGTTGGAGAACCGTTTATTGAGGAGGCTTCCATTGAGGGAACATCGGGTTCTGCTGCTTCTGCCAGTCACCTGGAGAGCAGTATATACAATTCTGAATGTAGTATGACTTTGGGCATTCCAAATAATTCCATTAAGAAGATCAAGAAACTTGGGTCAGGGGCTTATGGCACAGGGTGGCAAGTTCAAATCAAAGGGATCAGTTTCCTTCCTGCAACGAATACTTATTGTGCCAAGGAGTTCAAAGGATAGGCCAAGCATCAGTGGAAAAGCTTTGCATCAGAAAGTGGAGTAGATCTCAACCATAGAGGGATTGTGAGGAGTATTGCCCACTCTCTAACGTTGCCATGGTTTCTGATATTCCCCTACTTCAATGGGGGAACTTTAGGTGATCTTATGGAGACAGTGCCCCTTCCACATGGCTCTTTCACGACGCTTGTAGCGCATCAAGAGGGGAAAGGAAGGATCCCTGAAGACTTTAAATGGGAGTAGCCCTCTGAAGAGAAGAAAATGCGTATCAAGATCCTGTGCAATCATGATCCCTCGGTGAAGGCATTGCGATTCGCACATGACGAGGGAGTGATCCACAATGATCTCCATCCATGGAACATCATGTTGGACTTTACCAAGGATCTCACTCCTCGTATTGGAATAATTGATTGGGGATTGGCTCTGTGTGTTGTCTTAGAGACACAAAAGACCAACAATACCAATGAAACTTGGCAAAAGCTTCATCCTTGGCGAGCTCCTGAGTTACTAGATGGCAAGAGTTTATGCCCATGGACCAAGGCCACTGATGTGTACACCATAGGATGGGTGATATGGCAATTTTGTAAGTTTTGTGGAGAGTTCTCTGACTACTACAGCACAGATTGGTTCAAACATAAGGTTTCAGTGGAGGTACAAGCCATATCTAGCATTTTTGTGGAAGGTTTGGTGAGGAAGAAATCCATAGACAGAAAGACCTTGGCACTTTTGGACGAAGAATTAGAAAGATTTGAAGCCCATCCAGAACGATTCTTACGCCCTCCCTCTGAAATGAGTGTAGCCTTTTTTTTATGGATATATGATGTACTTTATGAAGCAGGGTTTTCTGAGACTTGTAACTTATAAAATCACTTTTAAAAATTGGGTTTTATGCGCCATGGATGATGTATGAGTAATAAAAACACTTTGTTATATCTCAATAGACAACAAATTTTGAGATGTCATTGGCACTAGAAGGTGCATCAACGGAAGTGCACCAAGTTAAGGAGGATCTTCAAACTCAACTCAGGCAAGCATCACAAGCTACACAAGGCTCTCATGCAGAAGAAACCCTAAATAGAGACTTGCAAAGGGAGGTGAAGGTGCTTTCTCGCCACGTAAAAGAGTTAGAGGTGACTATAAAAAAACAAAATGCTGCCACATTGATTGAGCACCCAACATCTATTGAGGCCCCTCCAGCTTCTGGTGAGCACGGTGGTCCTTGCCCCATATGTAGATCATTCTTTCATGAGTGGTGTGGTCACTTAAGCTTGCCATGCGGACATATGTATCATATATCATGCTTGATGCAAAGCATGATGAATAACTCTCATTGTGCTATATGTGAGTTTGAGATATCCAAAAAGCTATATGCAATGTTCAAAATGTCTGAAGACTATAATAAGCTTAAAGGTCAGCGTGAACAGGAGAATGAAGATATTCTCACAAATATTTCACTATCACTTGGATAGTTTTTGTAACATTTGATAACATTTACTCGTTGTCTTACGAGAAATTATTAGTGAATTGTGAATTGTCTTCACTTCAGCTTCAATTATGATATGTGATAATGCAACGATTTGTTAGGGCTTTTTATATTATGAAGCTTTAATAGTGATTTGTGGCCTTGTAAAGGTTTTTAAGGGCTTCGTTTATTATTAAGAAAATGTCTAAACCTTAAACTAAATATAAAAAAAAGCTTATAAGATAAACAGTTTCTGAACTTAACCAGAAGTCACTCAATGGATTCGATAATTTCCAAATTTCCAAATTCTCTTCAATCTCTTCTAAAGTACATGTAGTTTCTACTTCATGAGATTCCCCTTGCAACTCACTGTCTTCATCCACCTCATCATTGGTTACATCATAAGTCCAGTGCGGCATCTCCTCTTTGTAGTTCTCAGCTTGCACTCTTGCCAATAGCCGATGGTTGCAGTACATATACACCAATTTTTCAGCTCTTGAATTTAGAAGGCGGTTTCTGATGGTGGAATGTACATATTTATATGTACTCCAGTTTCTCTCAGAACTTGAATTGGATGCACACTGGGCTAGGATTCTAACAGCTAGGCGTTTTAAGGGTGTGTGCACTACCACCATTCATCATCCACCACTTCCACGCTGGTTGCTCCGTGGCAAGTTTCTTCACAAATTCTGTACCAAACTTACCCTCTTTGAGTTTAAACTTCGTAAGATCAGTAACAGCTGATGCATGCTCATCAAGATCATCATAAAACCTGCCTATCACATCATAAAAGTCTTCGAGCACCTCCTCATCAAGTTTGTCTATTTCCATTGCCCAGTGACTCTGGATCCAATAAGAAAGCTACGTTGTGTAGTGGACTATGTGCTCCAACCCATCAACCATGCACATACTTTCTCAAAATTTCTCTCCTCTTTTGAGTGAATGGTGTCTTCTAAGGCTTCACAATTGGCTCCTGGGGCTCCTCTGGAATTGCAAGGCTTTCTTGAATAGTCCACCAAGCCATCCACACCTTACCTATGTTAGGCAAGGCAGAATCAAGTTGGCGTAATGCGAGCATAATTGGCATCATGACATTGTGTACATCCACCACATCATCCCAGAAGTGGCAATCAGCTAATAGATCTCTGATCACCCCAATTTTGCTTTTTATCTTCTCTCTTTGACCAGCCTCCCATTCTGAAAAAGTGGCACAAATAAATGTCTCCATGACAACATTCTTATTTTTTATTAGTGATTCTACCGTATAGTAGTTTGTGCAAAATCTAGTTTCACACGGCAGTTTTAACATAGTAGACATGTCAAGAACCCTCTGACGCTTCAAAACAAACTTGAATATTAAGCGAGCATTGTCTACTATCCATTTGAACCACTCTGTGTCCTCCCTCTTGTACCAATCTTGCAATACCAAGTTCAAGCTGTGTGTACTGCAACTAGCACTATATAGGTGAGAGAAGCGACTTTCAAGTATTCTACCTACAGCCCTGCAATTTTTGGCATTGTCCATGATTACTTGGACAACATTTTCTTTTCCAAGTTCCTCAACTGCGTCGCCAATGATGTCAGCTATAAAACTGCCAGACTTTATTTGACCAGAGCTATCCACAGCTTTGATAAAACATTCACCACGAGGACATACAAGCATGATGTTGATCAATGGCCACCTTTGAACGTTGGACCAACCATCACTAACTATGGTGCATCCAGATTGTTCTGTTGCATTTAATATTACCCTTTGAATATCCTGTTGTGTGCTTGTGTAACATTTATCCAACACTTGGTTTCTCATATGGTGATATGTTGGAGGGGTAAATCCAGCACCATACTCCCCAATGCGTTTCCAAGCTGACTTCCATGCATCACGGGTGACAATGGCCAATGATCCCCCAGTGAAATAGATGGCTTTAGCTAGTGCAAGTTGTGCTTCTTCTAAGGCAAGTGATTTGAAGCTCGTCTGCAAGCTAACCTGTCTACTTTTTGACGATCCTACCTGAAAGTCAGGAGATCCATGGTTTGGAGGTGTACTTCCATCGATATGAGAAGTTGGTTCCCTACTTTGAGTGCTTCCATTGGTGGGCGTTACATCCAATGATCCCTCATACTGGTTTGATCTTATTGATACGGGGGTGTGATGGTTGAAAGTAGAGAGTTTTGATCTTTTGCTCATGGAAATTAGCTTACCAATTAAATATTTTAAGCGCATAGCTGCTTCTTCTGCACCTAAGCCCTTGCACTTTCCTCCTTGGATTCTGGTATTGCCACCTAGCAAATGATCCCTTATTCTTGGTGATCCTCTAGATTTCTCTTCGCCACAAAAGTTACATTTCCAATCTTGATACTTATTTAAATTTGTGGCAAAATTCCACTAGGGTCCTGGACTTTTTCCACCCGCCTTTCACTTGCCCTACGAAGTGGTGCCCTGCGAAGCAGGACCTGGCATCGAGGTAGGAGGTCTCCTCAAGGAAGCCAGGCTTGAGACACCAACATCACCGCAAACATTCCCGGTGGAAGACATACTTATTGGATGCCTACAATACCAATAAACATAGACCAATATGCTATCTCTTCTTTCAAGTATTATTCAAACCAAACATTAGTGTTATAATCAATATCACACACAAGCGTAGTAGTGAAGCCTGAAGGGAATAAACCTCAATCTACTCAAACATGAGCAAGAAAATACAACGGTGAATCAAATATGTGATCAGTCCATCCCAAAAGTAGAGATATAGACCCAAAGATTCACCTTCCTACCCCTTTCATGCATCAGTCCAGTCCAAAAAAGAACTAATGACCCATGAGTGGAGCTCTAATCGAAATAGCAAGCAAATACAACGGTGAATCAAATTTGTGATCAATCCATCCCAAAAGTAGAGATATCGACCCAAAGATTCACCTTCCTACCTCCTTTCATGAATCAGTCCAGTCCAAAAAAGAACTAATGACCCATGATTGGAGCTCTAATCGGAATACCAAGCAAATACAACGGTGCATCAAACATGTGATCAGTCCATCCCAAAAGTAGAGATATCGACCCAAAGATTCACCTTTCTATCTCTTTTCAAGAATCAGTTCAGTCCAAAAAATAACTAATGACCCATTATAGAAGTTCTAATCAATTTAGCAAATATAATGGTGAACCAAACATGAGATTAGTCCATCCCAAATGTAGAGATACCGACCCAAAGATTCACCTTTCTACCTCCTTTCAAGAATTAGTTCAGTCCAAAAAAGAACTAATGATCCATGATCAGAGTTTCATTAAGTTTTAATTTTTTTTAAAGACTATTCATTTTTTTACCTTTAGTTTTTCTTCTAAATTTTAAAGGATGACCAAATTTAGAGGAGGCGGTGATGTGATGTGATGTCTACTACAGGGTTATATAGAGCCGCCAGATATGGAGGGGTACCTGACGGGGCCGGCGGGATTCTTGCTTTGCCCGCCGGGATTTATAATATGCCCGCCGGGCCTGCCGGGGTTTGTTGGTTGCCCCACCGGTTTTACGTTTTCTACCGGTTTTCGTAAGTCATGACATTAGATATGTTATTAACATGAAAAAAATAGTGATAATAACAACAATAATTAACATTTAACAAAATGCGTCATTGTGTAATTAAAATACCTGTACATGATGTTGGCGATCCTGCTGATGTCACTCTTTACCAAACTGTTGTTGGCTGCCTCATTTATGTATGCAACACGAGGCCGGATATTCAGTTTGCAGTCCCATAGGTGAGCAAATTTATGCATAGCCCAGAGTCTAAGCATTGGCAGGCTGTCAAGAGGATTTTCCGCTACCTTAGTGGCACTTTACATCTTGGCTTGTTTTATCCCAAGGGGGGATCATTGCCCCCAGACTTACATGCTTTTTCGGACTCAGATTGGGCTGGTTGTTTTGACACGTGAGTGTCCACAAGTGGTTGTTTCACGCTTGGCAGTTCATGTATATCATGGTTGAGCAAGAAGCAACCTACTGTGGCCACTTCGCGTTGTGAGGTTGAGTACAGGGCAGTCTTTACAGCTACGGTTGAGTGTGTATGGCTCAGACGCCTTATGGCTTATTTGGGTGTTGGACAGGACACTGCCAACACTATCTACACTGATAGTCAGAGCGCATTGGCAGTTGCGAGGAACCCAGTTTTTCATGCTCGCACAAAGCACATTGAGGTGCATTACCACTATGTTAGGGAGAGGCTCTCAGCAGGAGAGATCAGCTTGGCTTATGTGCCAACACAGGACAACCTTGCAGATCTTTTCACAAAGGCATTGTCTTGTGAGAAGCTTGAAGCTTTCCGCAAAGCTTTGGGCTTACTCCCCTTTGTGGACTGATCCTATCCTTAGGGCATGGCACTTCCCTTTACTCACGTGGCAGCTCTTAATCACCACATCACTCCAGGGGGGATTTGTTACCATATACATGTGGTAGTGATATGTGTGAACACACTAGGACCGTCAGGGAATTTTTTCCCTCTTTAGGAGGTTTTTCCCCCGTGCACACTAAGTAACACACTCTCCATTGTGTGCCTTGAGCTTCCTTCATCTTCTCCAAGTTGTGTGTGTTTCTCTGCAACCCTAATTCCAACAACCCTACCACCTACTGGTACTTGGGATCCTTCCAGAGCTCGGGTGCATGGAGGAAGGAAAAGGGACCCCAGCTTAAGTGTGGCTTAGGTAGGTTGGAGGTGTTTTGGCTCGCTCACGGCCAAGTGAAATTCTCTTTGTCCGTAGTAGAGCGGAACTGGATGGGTGGACCGGTCGGTCCCTACATAGGGTCCGATGCTCTGCTAGTTATTTTGTCATAAGTTTTTTTGATGTTATGGTATACCCCGATTTTTGTCATTGCATTAATATATGGTGGCCTGTTTCATTTAGATGGGGCATTTAAAGATTCTCTATTGTCATTCTCTCATGCCTCTGTGCACTCTATTTCACCCTCCACTATACTCTCTCTCTCTCTCTTCCCGCAATGTTGTGTACACATATATTCACCCTCCATAATAATATATTTTTCCTCGAGTACTCTTTCATTCATAACACCCATTCAAGGCTAGCACTAGTTGCTAGGTGCCTCTGGATGCAGTTTTGCTCCCATGCTTGGTCGGGCACTGAGAACTCCTCCCTTATGAAAACTCCTTCCCTATGACAATGCTTCCGCAACTCTGATGTATATTGAAAATTGTAGAAAGATATAAATGTTATATTTTGTGCATAGATACCTCGGGAGGGTATCTCTCACCTGGTATCAGAGCCAATGCTTAAGGTTAAGGAAATCGCCTAAAGCCTAATACTAGTCGGGTTAGTTATGCATCATGCATGCATTCTTGAATGATGTTTGGGAAAGGATATTGTATTCATGATGCATCTATGAGTGACATTGATTGGTGTATTTACTTCACTTGTCTTCTTATATGGGATTATGTGGTCTCAAGTTATGATGAAGTGATTGAAGGTTTCAACACATGTATCAAGAATTTCTTTGAATGCTTGTTTTAGTAATGACTCTTGAGGTGACTTCTAACGTCTCATAACTAGCTAGATCTTGTCTTTCAATTGGGTGTACATGACTAACCATTCCTTAGAAAATTATGGTTGAATTTTTTTCCTCCCACCCACCCTTTTTGACTTATAGTGCGGGAAGATTAATCTAATATATTGTTAATAATGTTTTGGATTTGACATGATGCAGTAATAGATCATGCCTCCTAGAGGAAATGGAGTGCCTGCTAATGCCAATGTCCCTATTGCACCTCAACTGAGTATCATTGATCGTGACATCCATGCTATGCTTCAAGAGTCACAACATGGGAACTTTAGCGGAGAAGGCAAAGATGTAGGTAAGGTTCTTGAGGACTGGATTGAGCGCATGGATTATTACTTTGATTTAGCTCATTCATCCACGGAGAACAAGGCTATCATTGCTAAGTTTATAATTGAAAAGATGACGAAGCGTTGGTGGAGAGACCATTGTACTGAGAATAATGTCAAACCTAATGCAACAACTTGAGATTATCGCAAGACTCTACTAAAGAAGAATTTTCAGAACAAAGTGTATCATTCAGACCGTATGAATGAGTTTCTTGGTTGTTCTCAGGGAACCAGAGATTTGGAATCATACTATCAGTGAACCAGAGCTCGAAATATCAAATGGTAATAAAAGACCTCGACCAGAGGATGAGTCTAGATGTTCATATTCTCAGACTGGAGAAGCCATATTACGTAGGAGCACAATAAGAGATCACCTTTGCTTCAATTTTTTTGAGTCTGACCATGTGTCTCGAGATTGTTCGCTTAATGATCCAGAGAATTATGAACTTGCAAGACAAGATGATGCTCGAAGTATGGATACTAACAAAAACCTTAGATATTCACAGTCTGGGTCTAATAAAAACCATAGACCACCACAAAACCAAGGGAATTTCAGACGTGGGAATCCAATATTTACAAGAAATGGACAATCAAATAGACTAGCTTGTTCAGAAGGAAATCAACAGCCTCAAGGAGGAACCCAAGCCAATAGAACTCAAAATGCTTGAGGTGGAGGAAATCCATCAAATGTTTGTACCCATGCAGCTACTACAGATGAAACAGAAAATCAAGAACTTTCGGTGCCTTTTGGACTTGCTAATGCTCCAGCATTATCCAATGTAATTGAGAAATAAAATAGTCAATTTAGCCTATATTTTAGACTTACTCATTTTTTATTCATGTCAAGGTGAGGACACCTCAAAGTTTTCAAGTGTGGGAGGATGTAAGATCCCCAAATTTTGGGTCTCTTTTGAAAAATAAGAAAAAAAGATTCTAATGTCCGTTTTGCCAAATTTTAATTTAAGATGCTTGATTGGCAGTATTCTAAGGTTCTAAAGTAAAAGCAAGGTCGTTTCCATGTTCTAGTAGGTGAGACGGACATTTGGTTCAGTTTTGAGAAAATCTACTATTTTTAGTTTTTTTTTTGCTTCTTATGCTTTTAGGTGCTTTTTTGCAAAAATCAGGGTCGGATTCTTAACCTACATGTTTGAATGAAGCTATGGTTCAATTTTACAAAAATCTATTTTTTGAGTGCTTTTCACACTATTTTTAGCTTTTCATGATTTTTAGTGTTTTTTAGTGAAAAGCGAGTCCGCTTGCTTTTTTCTCCTTTTTACGCTATTTTTAGCTTTTCGTGCTTTTCGGTGTTTTTGAAAAACAATGTGCTTTTTAGAATGACCGAAGCATAAATATATTAATTTTAGTTTCCATCGAATTTAAAAATGACCATTCCGAGAAAAAAAGGGATTACACGAGATTTTTATGAGAATTATTTTTATAAAAAGCAATACCATATCATATTGGGTTTGAATATATGTATATATAGTGTCTTTCGTTCAGGGCACTCATCACTTGGCGCTCGACGGGTAAGATCTTCACTATCGATCTTGCCCAGACGGATGAACTAAGTGTGAAGAGGGGGGGGAGTTAACTAGGGATAAACTAAGGAGGGGTGTGAACTAGGTTTATCTATGTAGAGTGAACCCCCCATGGCATGATGCGCATGATAGTATGATGGTAAACCCTTTTCCATGTCACATGGGGGTCATTGGTTCGATTCCCTCCCAAGGGGTGGATGGTGTACTGTACTGCACTTTTTCCCCCACCCCTAGTTGACCCCTAGTTCACCACTCTATGTGGTCCCATGGCCATCATTTCATATGGGAGGATGGGATGAGCATCAAACAACTATGGATTGTGGCATCATGGTGGGCAACTTTGATACAACCACCAGTGAGGCATAGTACTGTGGGACCATTGAGATGATTCTCACGATGGATTTTTGTTCTTTTCAAATGTATCTATTCAAATATATATGGTTCTAGAATGTCTCCATAAGATATGTACATTGGCTTTTTTCCCCCCACTTTAAGACTCCTGCTGCTCTGTTGCATTTTCTTACCAATTCTCCTGAGTTGCCCCCCAATCTTAGGGTATTCCACGTCAAGGCTAACAATTTGTCATGAACCTCCACCCCTCTCCACTTTCCACCTTTTGAACCAAGTTGAGCTGCTTCTATCATATCTTTGATCATGATAGCCAAAACTTGATCCTGTTTAGCCAAGGAAGCAACAAATTTGGCGCAACAAGCTTTTGCATGGGCCACAGCCTGTTCAGAAATCCCAGGCATCCTTGATTCCTCGGTCGAGCAACTGATTCCCAACGGGCCCATTGCCATGGCCTGGAGGATTTCGTGTTGTTTTTCATCACTGGTTTTAAGAACTCTTTGCAGTGACACTTAGCCATCTTGAGAAGCGGGCTAGTGAAGGCAATATAAGGAAGCATAAAGGCATTTATCACTTTTATCCGACTTGGGAATGGGAGAAGAGCATACTTCCACCTACTCATTTTTGTTTTGATTTTGTCTAGCACCCACTCAAATCTTTGCTTGTGAGTTACGTCCACCCCCAAGGGGACTCCCAGATGTCTGAAGATATTCCCTTTTGTGACAATCTCCCCCGACCAGCTGGAAGGGTCAAATGAGTCATTTTCTGAAAGGGAGATCAGCCTTGACTTCTCTATATTACATTGGGACCCTGAAGCTACTGAGAATATTTGTACAATCTCCAGAGCTTTCCTTATGACCTGGGGGCACGCCTTCAAGAAGAGGATAGAATCGTCTACAACAAGTTTTTCTAGGAGTTGGCTGTTTCCTGGAAACTCCACGCCGTGCAACCCCCCTCGTTCCGCACTAGCTTCGAGAACTCCATTTTTCATTGGTCCCCCTGGATTTCCAAAGTTGTGTATCCACCACAAATTCCCTATTGGACAGAGACAACCAGGAAGGTGAATAATAAGGGTCTGAATCGACTGCGGCACTTCTGGGACAGTGACAACAAGAGTTGGAAAACCATTGATCTCCTGTCTACCCAATTCCAACTGAATAGCTTGGAGGTCTTGCTGGTCCACAAGGTGAGGAAAGAGCTCGACAATATAGTGAAGCCTATCTATAATTCGGAGTTTGACTGGAACGCCTGGAAATGGCCCGAAAGCACTCTCTTTGGGAAACCCATGCGAAAGACATTTACCATACAATGATGCAAAAGAAGAATTGGTCTAGCCCCCTCAACAAGATATGGAAAAAACAATGGTCAGAGGAAAGGTGGGAGAAAGTAATGGAGAACATCTGGAAGCCAAAGGTTCCGCAGCACGTGAAGGTATTTTTATGGAAGGTAATTTGGGGTGCTCTACCGGCGGGGGTGAAGATTCAGGAAAGAGGGATTGGGTCAGATCGATGCTTGGGGTGCAGGTTGGCTAGTGAAGATCTCGCCCACCTCTTCATGGATTTCCCAACTATCAAAGGGCTCACAGGGAAAATATGTAAATGGGTCCAAAGAACATGGAAAATTGGTTTTTACAAAATTGATCTATTCCTTGGAGGGAAGAATTTAGGTGGTCCTGCCATCCTCATCAGCACTCAAATTGTCGAGTACTTCTTCTTGCATAATGTATGGCAGACAAGGAACCGCCGTGTGTTTGAAGGAGGCCTTGAGGTGGCAAGCTTTGCATAAATTATACAAGAAATCAAGGTGCTAATTTGGATGCTCGGGTGCAAGCAACACTCGGAGGATTGGTCTAGGACTAATTGTGCCTTGATGTCAGCAGAGGGTATGCCTAGGATGGGGGAAAATCTTGGCTATCGATTTTTAAAAGATCTCAGAAGAACTTGATAATGGACCTTTTGTATTAAGGATAAGGGGGCGAGTTGGTTGGGATCGTTTCCGATGTAATTATGGTCCCTGGATGATGTCATGGCTCAACACGAGCATGACAAGACATTGTAATTTTTTGGGTTGAGTAATATAATTCACTCACAATTGTGAGTTTTGGAAAAAAAAACCAAAAGATATGCACATTGGCTTTACATGGTAGAGTCCGAATTCTATCATAAGGGGAAGTATGATAACTTAGTACTTCCAAAAGATGGTCAGGAGGTATGTTTCCTATGTGACTCAAAAAGAATTAAAACTATAGGATAAGTAGATATCATAATTATGTCTAACATTTTGTTGCTCCATGTCCATAAATGTGGGTTATCTTTTGTTACCATATACATGTGGTAGTGAAGTGTGTGAACACACTAGGACCGCCGGGGCATTTTTTTCCTCTTTAGGAGGTTTCTTCCCCCGTGCATTGTATATATGCCCATCACTCTAGGGCTATCTATTTTTCCATTGCACACTAAGTAACACACTCTCTATTGTGTGCCTTGAGCTTCCTTTGTCTTCTCCAAGCTATGTGTGTTTCTCTGCAACCCTAATTCCAACAATTTGTATCAGAGAAGGTCACGTCCTCCCAGGCTTAGTCGCCAGCTGCTCCAGCACACACCTGCTCACTTTCTCTGATTTCAGTGAGCTTTGGCAAGCGTTCCCATTTCGACAAATATTTTGGGCCTCCGTTTCCACTACAAGCAGTACTGCACAGGCTATTTCGTCATTTTGTGCATAATTTCTATCAATGCCATTTTCTGCATAACAGGTGCCTTATAGTCTTCTACGGTTTGTGCTATATAGCACGTGTTGTTCCGACTCCGTTTCTCCTATTTCGGGCAGTTTTCACATTAGGTGCAACATTTACCATGGCTGGCAACAACAACACAGATGTGTTCAAGATGTTTGCTGCTGAGGACAGTTTGGATGGGGACAACTACCCTATGTGGGCTTATATGATGCAACATGTTCTTGTGTCAAAGGGAGTCTAGAACATTGTGCAGGGCATTGATGTACGTCCTAGTTCTAAAGATGTAGGCGATGTTGAGGATATTGCAGGTCTTGCTGCAAGGATTGCTGCTGTTAGAGTTGTTTTGCCTACGGCAGAACAAGATCGTTGGGATGTTAAGGATGCGCAGGCTCATGAATTAATTGCGTTGTCTATGAAGCGCACCATTGTTCCTCACATCCGTTCAGCAAAATCTGCAAAACAGGCTTGGGATTTTTTGGCTGGCCTTTATGCAAGTCACAATGAGGCTAAAATTTCTTTGTTGTGTAAAGAGTTGGAGTCGAAGATTATGCATGAGGAAGATGCCTTGCCAGTGTCAAGGATATCAATGAGCAACCTTTTTCTGCAGGAGAAGTCATTTCAGACAGTTCCCTTGTGCAGACTGTTCTTGATGCCTTACGAGATTCTTACCAGACTTTTGCTAGTACTTGGACACTTATGACCCAAGGAAATCCAAAAGTTGTCAAGTTTGATGCATTATGCACATTGCTGTTGGAAGAGTCACTTTCTAGAAAAAACGGGACTAGGCAGCATGCAATTGAACATTCTTTTATTGATTCTCAAAGAAAGGGTGGTAACAGTAATGTAGCCACTTCTTATGGTTCTGCTGCGAGTGGCAAAAATTATGTTCCTAATGCTTCTGCTGGCAGCAATTCGTCTGGAAATTCTGGTGACAAGGGCAAAAAGAAGATGCGTTGCCATTATTGTAAAGCTAATGATCACTTGATCAAGTCGTGTCCTAAGTTGAAGGCCAAAGAGGCTAAGAAGAAAGAGGGTGGTTCCACTGCAAATGTTGGTTCCACTACAAATGCAGCCATTGTTAAGTCTTCTATGAAAGGAGACTGTAATGTTGATGTTGATGCAGAACGGGCTTTTAGCACAGAGTGCACTTACAATCCTGTTGTCCATGATGCATGCTTGTCAGTTGATGCAGATTCATATGTGTGGTATTTCGATAGTGGTGCTACAAAGCACATTACCTCACATCGTGAATTATTTACCTCTCTCGAGTCTGTCCCTCATGGGAATTGAGTCACTTGTGCCAACAACGCCTCTTATCCAGTTCAGGGAGTTGGAAAGATTGTGCTCACTGCTGCTAATGGCAGCTCCTTCACACTTGTTGATGCACTTTATGTACTTGGGATAAAGAAGAATCTCTTTTATGTATCCGCACTTGCTAGACTTGGACTTGTAGTCAAATTTGTGATGACAGATGTACAGTTCATGATCTCAGTTTTGGTGATGAAATTGTTGCATCTGGGTTTTTGTGCCGTGGGCTGTATAAGCTCACTTTGTATGACAAGTGTGGACAAAATTTTGCAAATGCTGTTCCAGATTCAAGGGCTATTTCAGATGCAAAACTTTCGTATGCACGTTTTGGTCATCTGAATTTTGCTAGTTTGCTACGTTTGCAGAAATTTGATATGGTTGCTTCTTTGCCGCCTGTTGAAGCACCTGTCAAACATGTTTGCGAAGGCTGTATTCTGGTTAAAATGCAGCGTTCTAAGTTTCCAAAGGATGGTTCAGTTAGGGCCACATGTAGGTTGCAGCTTGTGTATAGTGATGTTTCTGGGCCCATGCAAACTCCGTCCTTGGGCAATTACCTGTACTTCGTGACTTTCATTGATGATTACTCTAGGAATGCATGGGTATTTCCGCCTAAAGCGAAGTCCGAAGTTTTTATGTGCTTCAAACAATTTCTGGTTATGGTTGAAAATGTCTCAAAATGTACTATGGGCAACCTCCGTTCCGATCGAGGGGGGGAATATATGTCTCATGAATTTAATGCATTTCTGGCTAGTCGTGGGATAAAACACCAATGTACAGTGCCTTATACACCTCAGCAAAATGGTGTTGCTGAGAGGAAAAACAGGTCACTGACGGAAATGGCATGATGTATGGTCAAAAGTCAAGCTTTACCGCATTCTTTTTGGCTTGAGTCCATCATGTGTGCCACTTATGTACTAAACATGTGTCCTACGAAAGCTTTGCAGTCTATTACTCCATATGAACCATGGCATGATAGCAAGCGTTCTATTGAGCACATGCGTGTTTTTGGCTGTTTGGCATATGCTTTGGTGCCACAAGTGCAGCGCAAAAAATTGGATGATAAGGCTGTTAAATGTATTTTTGTTGGTTATAGTGCTGAAAGCAAAGGTTACAGGTTGTATCATCCGCAAAAAAAACGTATTCTAGTTTCTCGGGATGTAGTGTTTGTGGAAGATTCTGTTCAGCCCTTGCTGTCATGTACTAGAGACAATAATGTAAGCTCACAGGACATTTATGACACTTTGTTGCCTCTTTCAGTGGTGGAAATATGAATGTTAGTTCCAATGAGGCAAATGTACAGCCTATTCGGGTCTATTACTGATGCAGATTTACATGATGTACTTGATGAGGAAAGGGCTGAAAATGACCAAGCTTTAGGTATGCCAAAATGGCTGGTTCACACTTTGAGTGACAGTAAATTGGATGCACCTTTGTCTAGTCGTACTCGTTCAGGATCTCGCCATGCATCTTATGCATCAGATTGTTATGCTTTGGCTGTGTCTAGCTTACATGATGTTGAGGAGCCTCTGTCTTTTGATGAAGCACAGAATTCAGAAAATTGGATGGCTGCCATGCAATCAGAATATGATGCACTTATAGAAAATGACACATGGACTTTATGTGATTTGCCTCCTGGCAAAAAGGCCATTGGTACAAAGTGGGTTTACAAGTTGAAACGCAAGCCGGATGGTGAGATTGATCTCCATAAGGCTCGACTTGTTGCAAATGGTTATGCACAACAAAAAGGCATAGATTATGAAAAGACTTTTGCTCCCACTTGTTGTATGACTACTGTGCATTTTCTATGGGCATTGACAGCTCCTTTTGGTTGGGATGTACATCAATCAAACATTGTCACTGCTTTCTTGAATGGTGACATATTTGAGTAAGTTTATGTAACGCAGCCTCGCGGTTTTGTCATAAAAGGAAAAGAGGACAAAGTGTGAACATGTAAGAAGGCTTTGTATGGTTTGAAGCAATCTCCTCGTGCTTGGTATGAGAAAGCTGACACTCATTTGGTTAAACGAGGCTTTTGTAACAGTCCAATAGAAAGCACGTTGTATGTAAAGCATGAGGGTGATGTACTTCTCATTGTGGTTCTTTATGTTGATGATTTGTTGATCACTAGACCAAATGAGAGACATATTGCTAAATTTAAGGCTGATTTGAATGCTACTTTCAAGATGAAAGATTTGGGGCTGTTGCATCATTACTTGGGTATATAGTTTAAGCAGTGTGATGGTGGTGTTGCCTTGTGTCAGAAAAGTTACATAGAGACATTGCCACTCCCATGGAAACAGGTTTGAAGTTGAGTCTACATGATGCTGGCAATCCTGCTCATGTCACCCTTTACCAAACTGCTGTTGGTTGCCTCATTTATGTATGCAACACGAGGCCGGATATTCAGTTTGTAGTCTCACAGGTCATCAGATGTATGCATAGCCCAGGGTGTAAGCATTGGGAGGCTGTCAAGAGGATTTTCCGCTACCTTAGTGGAACTTTACATCTTGGCTTGTTTTATCCCAAGGGGGGATCATTGCCGCCAGACTTACATGCTTTTCCGGACTCATATTGGGTTGGTTGTTTTGACACGCGAGTGTCCACAAGTGGTTTTTGTTTCATGCTTGGAAGTTCATGTATATCATGGTTGAGCAAGAAGCAAACTACTGTGGCCACTTCGAGTTGTGAGGTTGAGTATAGGGCAGTCTTCATAGCTACGGTTGAGTGTGTATGGCTCAGACGCCCTATGGCTGATTTGGGTGTTCGACAGGACACTGCCCACACTATCTACACTGATAGTCATAGCGCATTGGCAGTTGCGAGGAACCCAGTTTTTCATGCTCACACAAAGCACATTGAGGTGCATTGCCACTATGTCAGGGAGAGGCTCTCAGATGGAGAGATAGACTTTACTCATGTGCCAGCTCTCATTCACCGCATCTTTCCAAGGGGGATTTGTTACCATATACATGTGGTAGTGATGTGTGTGAACACACTAGGACCGCCGGGGCATTTTTTTCCTCTTTAGGAGGTTTTTCCTCCGTGCATTGTATATACGCCCATCATTCTAGGGCTATCTATTTTTCCATTGCACACTAAGTAACACAATCTCTATTGTGTGCCTTGAGCTTCCTTCGTCTTCTCCAAGCTGTGTGTGTTTCTCTGCAACCCTAATTCCAACATATTCATCGCATTTATCTCTTAACCATGGTTTCCTTTCATTGTTCAAGTGACTCCTAGAGGTATATCCATGTTTACATCCCCTAGGGTACCAATCGATGTGGATGCTATGAATGAGGATCAAGAGATGGATATGGATGTGTCGCATTTTTCGTCTCAACTACATGATGATGCTGATGATAATGAGGATGAGACAATGATGACAACCATGAGGACAAAGAAGGAGTTTATGAGAGAGATACCAATGATGACTCTCTTGGGGATGCCTCGAAAGAGGAATCACGCGATCTTTTTGTTAATTTGGGTGCTATGGATCTAGAGCTAGATGAAGGTGCTTGTAATAATGACCTCATGTATGATGAATTATGATTTCATGTATATCTATTTTTTATATTTTACATGAAATTGATTGTGTATGCATTTGTCTACATAAGGCTCTACTTTAAGATTTTGTGTATTTATAAGCGACTCGTTGTCTCTAGTCAATTAAAATAAAATGATATGTTAATTAGATACTACCTTAAGTAGAAGTATTTAATATAATATCTATGTATTTGTAAACGACCCATTGTTTAGTCAATTGAAATGAAATAATATGTTAATTGGATATTACCTTGAGTAGAAGTATTAATATTACCACACGCACACAATGGTGGGGCTATCTACTCATGGTAGTATTAGCGCCCACAATAAATATTGAAGTTTTCTTAAAAGAAAAACAAACTTCTCTCCTGCGGCGAACACCACCTCTCTTCTTTTTATCACTCAAGTGTGGTGGATTGGTTATGCCATTGCCCTCTTGAATAAAAGATCTTGAGTTCAACTCTCCTTGTCGGCTAGATTTTTAAGGTCTCTTGGGATAGTCACCTACGACGTTAAAACTCTCTTCTTCTTCTTCTTCTAATAGTGATAAAAGGAATCAGCCCAAACCCTTTAAACCAGTGATAAAATACATCATTTAGAACATTTTATCTTTTGGGTGTCATGCGAAAATCATGCACGAGCTAAGAGACATGGGAAAAAAACAGCTTGCTGCCCACTGCACGGTTAAAATTTTGGAGCCCAGGCTCCTTGCAGAATGACTATATTGATTAACTCGATGGGCAAACCCACTTATCTAATTGTAAATATTGATTAAACTTGATGATAAACGTATTAAGGTCTCCGTTATAACCTTGGGTATGCGAGTTATTAATCATTCGATGATCAGTTTTACCTACACGTGTAGGGGTGCTACCTAGGGGGAGTACCATATGACATCGTGAGTTAATCGAGCCGCTTATATATTTTTTATAGTTTATTTTGGTGACTTGATTTCAGTTATTAGATGTCCATAAACTCATGTGAGGGTATATGGTTAGTCAACCCGAACTGCATAGGCAGATATGAGTAAGGTGGCTTTCTTTTTGGGTTACTGTTTGTTGTGTGAGTATCATATGGGTAAAGTGATGTGATAGGGTGTTAGTATATATTATGGATCCGAGCTTGATGCATTGGTTTGAGGTAAAATACTTTCGTTTCCCTGTTATGTATGCTCCTGAAAATGATAAAGAGTTATTTTTCGCATATGTGTGAAGTGATGGTTTATGGTCGACCTAAGGGTCGGAGTTGTTTTGCATTACGTTTATGGTGGTGGAATGTTATCATATGATGTATGGAATCTTATGGGTTGATGTGTATGCCTCATGTGCATGGGTATGATTGATTTCCACCTTTCTACGTCAAAACTAGCCCTATATGCTAGAGGGGTGAAGTGCAGATATGATGCATCAACTTTGCATGGTTGGATATTGTCAAAATTGGAATTTTACATGATGTATAGTTGCTGGTCTGACTTATTTTATATATGAAAATCTCATGTATTAAGAGTCATGTTTGTGGACTCCGCTTGACTACAATGGATATGTCAAACTCCAAGTGTGGGAGTTGTTTCGGTGTGGATATGATTTATGGTTAAGGGATCAGATCCCTTGAATGGATTATGGTGGAAGTCGGTGTGCTCTTGGTTTTTTTTTTGATATGGTTATGCTGCCAAAATTTTTTTAGCCTTGTTATGTTCTAAAGTGGTTATGCAGGATTGGTTGTGTCTCACTCGAGTTGGGTGGAGTGCTCACAAGTATGAGGTGATTGGATTATGGTTTATGGTTTTGGATTAGATCATGAAGTGGTTTGGATGGTTTATGGTAAACATGTAAGGGTAGAGATTCTGTACAGTTTAACTGCTTGAAAAAGATTATTTGTGCATATGGAAGGTGCTATTGTGATTGGACTCACGTGTTATGTTTTCATGGCAGCATCGCTACAAAACTAGGATCACCTACATCGCTTAGCCTTAAATAAAAGGTCCATTGACCTGGGGCTTTGCTGGATTGGGGGTGTTGCATAGATCTTCTTCTTTTGTTAAGTTCATCTACACGGTTAGTGCGTCGGGGATTGAACAACCTACATGGCTAATGCATCGGGGATTCTGCCTTGGCTTTGCCTAAACACCCGATGCTGGCATCAAAGAGGCATTGCGCCTAAACTGGTATGGTTGATGTTGATACCCTACTACCTACTGGTATTGCGTCGGGGGTTGAACAACCTACATGGCTAACGCATCGGGGATTTTGCCTTGGCTTTGCCTAAACACCCAATTCTTGCATCAAAGAGGCATTGCGCCTAAACTGGTATGGTTGATGTTGATACCCTACCACCTACTGGTACTTGGGATCCTTTCAGAGCTCAGGCGCATGGAGGGAGGTGAAGCGACCTGAGCTTAAGTGTGGCTCAGATAGGTCGGAGGTGTTCTGGATCGCTCATAGGGAAGTGAAATTCTCTCTGTCCGTAGTAGAGTGGAAGTGGATGGGTGGACCGGTCAATCCCTACACAGGGTCCGATGCTCTGCTAGTTATTTTGTTTTACTTTTTTTTGATGTTATGGTATACCTAGATTTTTGTCATTGCATTAATACCTGGTTACCTGTTTCATTTAGATGGGGCAGTTAAAGATTCTATATTGTCATGCTCTCTTGTCTCTGTGCACTCTATTTCACCCTCCACTATACTCTCTCTCCCTCTCTTCCCGCAATGTTGTGTACACATATATTCACCCTCCATAATAATATAGTTTTTCTTGAGTACACTTTCATTCATACCACCCATTCAGTGCTAGTGCTAGTTGCTAGGTCCCTTTGGCTCCCATTCTTGGTCGGGCGCTGAGAACTCCTCCCCTATGAAAACGCTTGTGTAACTCTGATGTATATTGAAAATTGTATAAAGGTGTAAATTGTATATTTTGGGCATAGACCCCTCGGGAGGGGTATCTCTCACCTAGTGTCAGAGACAATGCTTAAGATTAAGGAAATAGCCTAAAGCCTAATACTAGTCGGGTTAGTTATGCATCATGCACGCAATTTTGCATGATGTTTGGGAAAGGATATTGTATTCATGATGCATCTATGAGTGACATTGATCTATGAGTGACATTGATTGGTGATGCTCTCCATGCTATAATCACTGTTGAAGAATTAAATGCACCATTCACGAACAAGCTTGTGATGTTGTGTTAGGTTTGGCGTAGGAATATGGTCTTCCATAACTCATTTGACGTGAATATGAGAGAGGAAAATGAAACAGACGATAGCTTTGAAATAGGCATGGCTTTGAGAGAGTGCGTAGCAGATTTATTGGAGCGCGGTGGCAGGGCTGTTCCGGCTCTGATACCATGTGGTAATTCTAGAGAGAAGGCCATGGCGGCCATACACAGAGATACATGACTGCATACACAGAAAGAGCGACAGAGAAGAGAGAGAAGACGGCGCAATAACTGCTTGTATTAGTCGATTGATTGAATACATTTATAAGAGCCCAAAGGGCGTGATCTGGAAGGGTGCAATCATTGAGTTGTGTCCCTTGGCTGCTGGGCGGCGGACAATATAGATGCCCGATTGGGCTTGTACTTCCAACACAACTCTCCTCGTCGGCTAGATCTTTAAGGTCTCTTGGGATAGTCACCTACGACGTTAAAACTCTCTTCTTCTTCTTCTTCTTCTTCTTCTTCTTCTAATAGTGATAAAAGGAATCCTCTTCTAATAGTGTAACTCCTTGGAAGTGACGTATGAGCATTGAGACATACACAAAATAATAGACAAAATGACACATATCCGCAACAAATTAATATCATTGTTCTTAATTAATTTATGCAGCAACTCCTGAGTACTAGTCCTGACCTTGGTGAGCACTGACATGTAAGAAGTGTTGTAAACTTGACATTGTTGACACATCGGACATAACAACCACACTAGCACTAAAACTTGCGTAAATTTGCCGGTTTTCTTAAAGGCAAGCTCAAAATCTAACGGGGACTTTATATTTTCAGCCGGTTAAAATACTCTAGACCCCGGGTTTTTTCTAACACTGCTTGACACATCAGACATAACAACCACACTAGAGCAGGCCATACCATGGAGCCCAGAACAAATCGAATGATGCTCAAATAGCCTCCCATCAAGCCTGCAGCATTCAATGTTCGCCTCCAGGCAGGAACATACATGACGGCCGTGCAGACGTGTGGGTTGCAATGCTTTGAGTATTCTACCCAATCGATGTGCATTGCAAGCGCGTAGTTGTATCCAGAACTTGCACGGGCAGTCGCCGCCGCCGTCCAGAAGTCAATGTCGGAGCTAGAAGAGTTCTGCTTTGCTTGGCCGAGCATAGCCTCGAGGGCTAAGCGGAAGAATGGATTGGCAGACTCCGGGCTTACAAACTTCACATTTACTGTTCACGATCACATATTGGACGTGATGGGTTAATTAGCGCCCGTATATTGAATTGATCACTTTCAAGAAAAAAACATGGTGGAAGACTATCTTACAGAAAATCTGAGTGTAAATGGCGTCTCTTAAGCTCTCGAGGGAGAGTAAGTTGGGTGAGAGAATGTTATGGTTGAGCCTGAAGGACTTGCTGTTCCAATCGCAATCAGGAATGGCAGCTCGAAGAATATCGTAGGAAAAAGAGTTGCATGCATCGTAATCGTTGCAAAAGGTAGATAAGTTTGCTTGCGTGAATTGACCTTGCTAATTGTATTGAATAACGGAAATAAAATTAATCAATATGAGTCCATGTAATGAGTAAAGTGCAATTTTGCGGGTAAAAGTGGGTGGTGTTATACTGTAGAGTATGCAGGTGGTCGCCTACATTCGGGTAGTCCAGTTGTAAGATATTCAGCTAGTTCCAACAACTAACTCCAGGGCATTCGAACCCAATCTTGATAGACAGCCGACTCTACCTTGATGTACTAGAGATAGCGTCATATAAAGAGAGGCTCTGCGCAAAGACAGGCAGAGGTGTTTGGGTTCATTCTGTGTATTCCACATTGGTGGAGTTGACGGGCAGCTAGCGCAAGTGTTCTTCCTTCTTGCACTCTTCCTCTGGTCACCTAATCCCTCTTTTGACGTCTTCTCTGAGGCTACCTCTCTAGCAAAGCCAACCATGAGTCGTCCTCGATCACCACGCCAGCCTGGTTCTCCTCTCTATGAAGATGCCTCTATGCATCCAGAATTCCCATCTCAAGCCGCGCCAATGGGTCAGATATTTCAAGCCATCTCTAATATGCTACTCCAGGTCAGTCACACCAATTAGAATATGCTAAACTTCCTATCCTCTCATACGACACAATCACAGCGGCCTGATTCCAAGATTAGACCAAAGCCTTTTTCTGGTTTTCCAACAGAAGATGTACTTACATGGTTGGACCATTTTGATAACGTAGCTAGTTATCACAGTTGGCTCGATGACCGTAAAGCAATGGAAGCCCGCACAGTTTTTGAAGGCGTAGCAGCCACATGGTTTATTCAGCAACCTGACAAAGTCAAATTCAACTGGGGTATGCTCAAATCTCTAGTGATTCAGAATTTCGCTCACCAAAACATTACTCCGACAACTTTACAACAACTCAATGCTCTCAAACAACAGCAGTATGAGCCTGTAGCACAGTTTGCTATGAAGATGAATCAATTGCTTCTCCGGGCTGACGCGGCTATGTCCAAAGAAATGAGGCTCTTTTTCTTATGGCCTCGTCTTCGACATGATATTTCTCGGCGTGTACGAGACCAGGGTCCCACTTCTTTTCATACGGCGATTCAAATTGCGCAGCGAGTTGAAGGTATATCTCAGCCTGATGTCCCTTCTATGTCAATCCCCCAACCTACAACGCAGCGTCCTATAAGAGATTCCACACCCACTCCCATGGACATTGGTGTCCAAAATGCTCAATTCAACTCCCGACGGGCATTACCTAACAAGCACGCATTGCTTGCTGACAAGCGTGCATTACTTGACAGAGATCAACAAGGGCGGCCGAAATGTTTCTACTACAATATCTATGGCCATGTTCGACGCCATTTCCGTCGTCTTCAAGCAACCCAACAAACATCAAAATGCGCAAATTCAAATGGCGGATGCCGCTTCCCTAGCAGAATTGCCAGAAAACATCTAGGCGGGAGGATGATGGAGGAGCACCGCCCGCAAGTTCAAGTAGCTGCCTCTTCCGGACGCATGGTGTGTTCAATTCTAGCTCAGCTCAATGACACATTACAAGAAGCACTATTAGACTCAGGAAGTACAATTTCTTCTATTAGTCAGGAGTTAGTTCAACAATTAGGTCTTCCTACATTCACAACACCTCCTATCACCGTGTTGTTTGGTGATAATCATCAAACTTATCATTCAGACACACAAATTCAGTGCACGTTTCATCTAGCTCATAAGCAATTCACACATACATTCTATGTTTTACCGCGCCAATTGTTTCCCCTCACTCTGGGTTGTGATTGGTTTGTGAAAACAAGAGCTCGTTTACATTTTGATACGTATCAATTGGTTTTACCAAACACGCTTCCCATATCTATATTCAGTTCACACAAGGGCCCCAATTTTGTTCACACACAATACCATGTGGTGGATCAGCACAAACGTCTTCACGACATGTGAACACTGCTGCACAGGTTTCCAAAGCTCTTCAACTCACGAACACACACTTCTCAGATAAATTTCTTAGCACATCATTCCATTAACACAAGCTAAGATCCTCCTATTCGCATGGCATCTCCTTGTAGGTCGCCACTAGAGCAAGAACGCATTGACCATGTAGTCGAAGATATGCTTCGAAAGGGGGTTATTCATCCCTCTTGTAGTGATTGGGTCTCTGAACCCCATCTGGTCAAAAAAGAGGATCACAGCTATAGGTTTTTCATCGACTTCAGACCCTTTAATAAAGTCACAATCCATGACCTGTATCCTCTCCCTCGAATCGATGACCTTTTAGATCAGTTGGGCAAAACTAAATATTTCACGTCCCTCAACCTTGCCTCAGGCTATTGGCAGATCCCTTTAAACCCAGCTGATGCACACAAGACCGCCTTCCGCACTCCTCGAGGATTGTATCAATTTACACGTATTCCTTTTGGCCTGTCCGATGCCGGAAGTACTTTCCAGCGAGTAGCCAACACCATTTTTCAGGATCTCATCTTAAAGGGGGTGTTGCTTGTCATGTACTTAGATGACATTCTTATTCATACACACAGATGGGAACAGCACTTACAAGTATTGCAGGAGGTTTTGAAGAAGATCCAAGATTATAATTTACAATTGCAATTCAAAAAGTGTAAATGGGGTGCAACGAAGCTCAAGTTTCTGGGATTTATAATCTCTTCAGAAGGTATACAAATGGATCCTGCTAAAGTAATAGCTATTCAAGATTACCCTCCTCCCTCTACCGTTAAAACACTCCAAAGCTTTCTTGGAATGGCAAATTTTTCGCTTCGGTTCGTACCAAATTTAGCATCCATCACTTATCCTCTTCGACAACTGCTCAAGAAGGGTGCCAAATACAATTGGAGTTTAGCTTGTCAACACAGTTTTGATAAACTTAAGCAAGTTATCAAAGAGGCGGCCCTTTTGGCTCACCAAGATTTTGAGAAACCATTTAAGCTACAAATAGATGCCTCTAATCGAGGCATAGGGGCAGTATTACTTCAGCAGGATGAATTGACACGTTGGCAACCAATATCCTTCATCAGTCGGTCTCTGACACCGGCTGAGACCAACTATTCCACGACTGAGAAGGAATTTTTGGCCATTGTGTGGGCCTTCCAGAAGTTTTATCCTTACCTACATGGTCCTCAGGTCATGGTCGAAACAGATCATCAACCTCTCATTCCACTCATGCACAAACAACACCCCCCAGGAAGATTACTGAGATGGGCCTTGGCTCTACAGGAATATAGGTTCTCAATCAACTATTGCAAAGGCACCAGAAATTTCATAGTTGATGGACTCTCCCGAGCGGAGCATCAATTAGTACAATTCACCCCAACACCAGTCGAGCTCCCTGTCAACATGCATCAGATGACACCTTTTCAGCAGCAAGATTCAGAGATCAAACACAATGTGTTGCAGCTGATGTCCCCTCACCCCATGGAATCTCAAAGAAGGTTTGTCATTTTAGATAGTGTTCTATGTTGAGAGAGAAGGAGAGAACACAGAAGTAGAACCCCAAAGTGTGTAGAATACACACATGAGATGATGTATATATAGAGGGGACCTGGGTGCCATATATAGAGAAGCCATATATTGAGTAGCTTCACATATAAGCTCAACACCCCCGCTCAAATAAGGGTCCCTAACTGTGGATGAAAAAACCCTTGGGGGATCAAGGGAAAAACCCACAGCTCTATATACACCCACCGTTATATTATAAAAATCATTGAATATACAAATGTTTACGAGGAGCTACATCACTCCTTTTACAATGAATGTTTTATGAGGAGTTACATTACTCCTATCAAATACAATAATGAATACAAAGGTTCAATAAAGAGGTGTAAAAGCTATCGATTAGCTTGTAATCAAAAGTGTCTCCGTGAATCTTCTGTGTAGCTTGTCATCAATATTGCATCACCAAACATGTCTTCATGTTGTCATCAATATGGCATCACCAAACATATCTTCATAAATCTTTTATTGTCACCAAGTTTGTCTTCATAAAATCAATTCTTTGATCAATCCTACATAGATCATAGAATCCAAAAAAAAACATGTCATGAAAATTATTAGCATCATTAATGAAATAATTACGTTCACAATGCCATAAGAGATGGTTCGTGACGCCACTCTTTTGACGACATATATACGCACGACAACATATGGTACATAAAGTATAAACGTAAAAGTACAAAATGTGTGATTACGTGATACAAATGATATGTGTATATACTACATAAAACAACATTTATCAATGTAGTGATCAATGAATACCATCAAAGTATTAACAAAATATCATCATTATGTCAATAAAAATGAATAAATGATCATGGTATCAACGAAAAGCATCATGATATCACCGAGAATAATCATTGTATCAACGAAACAACATCATGGCATCACCGAGAATAACCATGGTATCAACGAAATATCATCATGGCATCACCGAGAATAACCATGGTATCAACGAAACAACATCATGGTATCACCGAGAATAACCATGGTATCAACAAAACATCATCATGGTATCAATAAAAATCACCATGGAATCAACGAAATATCATCATGGAATCACTGAGAATAACCATGGTATCAACGAAATATCATCATGGCACCACCGAGAATAACCATGGTATCAATGACATATCATCATGGTATCAACGAAAATCACCATGACCAAAGTATTAACAAAACATCATCATGGTACCATCAAAATCACTATGGTATCAATGAGAAATTATCAATAAAACGACGTAAACTATATCTCTAAAAGAATAATTATACGAGAATCAATGAACGAATATATCATATAACAAAAGATCATGTACCAACAGTAGCTCGATAGAATTTGGACGATCATCAACGGCTCGACTGAATCGGAACGATGTGTAACTGGCTTCTGCAGCAAAGTTACGTCAGTAACAAATATATGATTGATGAAAAAAAATCAAAAGCAAAAAGTAAAATTTTGATTTTCAAACATATTCGCAGTCCGAGACGATAACCCAAAATTGGTGCAGAATTTAGAGAAACTTTCTTCTGCAAAGTTATAGACCACATCGATTCCAATCCCCATCGCGGGTAGTTCCTTCTACAAAGTTGTAGAACACATCGATTCCGGTCTCTCGCGTGGGTAGTTTCTGCAAAATCGTTTTCAATAAGCAGAAAAATAAAAAACAAAAAACGAAAACTGCTTTTTAGGTATGTACGCAGTCCGCGAATGATAACTCAAAATCGGTGCAGAATTAGAAAACACTTTCTTCTGCAAAGTTGTAGAACACATCGATTCCGGTCTTTCCCGCGGGTAGTTTTTGCAAAATCGTTTTCAATAAGCACAAAAATCAAAAACAAAAAGAAAAAATTGCTTTTCAAGTATGTACGCAGTCCGCGAACGATAACTCAAAATTGGTGCAGAATTTGAAAACACTTCCTTCTGCAAAGTTGTAGACCACATCGATTGCGATCTCCTGAGTGGGTAGTTTCTGCAAAATCGTTTTCAATTAGCAAAAAAATCAAAAACAAAACGCGGAAGCTGTTTTTCAAGTATGTACGCAGTCCGTGAACGATAACTCAAAATCGGTGCAGAATTTGAAAAAACTTCCTTCTGCAAAGTTGTAGACCACATCGATTCCGATCTCTTTGACGGGTAGTTTTTGCAAAATCGTTTCCAATTAGCAGAGAAATCAAAAACAAAACGCAGAAGCTGTTTTTCAGGTATGTACGCAGTCCGTGAACGATAACTCAAAATCGGTGCAGAATTTGAGGAAACTTCCTTCTGCAAAGTTGTAGACCACATCGATTCCGATCCCGCTAGTGGGTAGTTTTTGCAAAGTCGATTTTGATCAGGCGAAAAATCAAAAACAAAAACGTACTGCTTTGATACCATGTTGAGAGAGAAGGAGAGAACACAGAAGTAGAACCCCAAAGTGTGTAGAATACACACATGAGATGATGTATATATAGAGGGGATCTGGGTGCCATATATAGAGAAGCCATATATTGAGTAGCTTCACATATAAGCTCAACATTCTACACTATGTATCTCTTGGTCAACCTCCTTGGATTTATGTGCCGAAAGCATTACAACCACTTTATTTGCAATTTTATCATGACCATCCTTTGTCACGACATCTAGGTTTCCACAAAGTTTTGCAGAAGCTACGTACACACTTCTATTGGCCAAAGATGAGAGTCACAGTCTCTCAATATATTCAAGGATGCACTATTTGTCAAAGCATCAAGTCCCCACCACAGAATTCAGGTCTGTTGTCACCAATCCAAGTCCAAGAAGCATTTAAACTAGTCGGATGGGATTTGCTAGGACCATTTCCAACATCCAGCTCTAGCAATCGACACATCCTCGTCATCACGGAATACCTAACCCGTTGGTGTGAAGTAATCGCTCTGCCGAATACGACCTTTGCTACAATTGTTATAGAGTAGACATTTTATTACTTATTGCAGCTGACGGGTGGAAAAGACTAGACCCAGCTTGGCCTATCCAAATGTATTTGTATATCATGTACATTTTATTATTCAAGTGCTCTTTTATGAGCTTTGGTCAATTATGACCGGCTGGCCAATTTTTACTCAATTTGACCACTCAAGAAATCTATAAATGAAATACGTGCAAGAGGGAAATGGTCACTTTTGCACGGGGGGAGATTGCACCCAGTGTCCGTCTCATTCTTCTCTCCTCTCTTATCTCCTCTCTCCTTATGTCAGGCGTAGCACTCCGCTCTAGGAGGTGCGTCTGCACATGTTCTCTTCCTCTCTCTCGCTTGCGGTCTCTCTATGTTCGCGTACAACTTCTATTTCCTGCTTCTGGATCTTCCAGGTATGCAATATTTATCGTTTATGGGCTGTAGTGCACGATTCTCGGTATGTTGCAGGGTTCTCCATGCTCCCGTCTGTAGCAGTGGTATCAGAGCTAGAAAAACGCTCATGGCAATATGGAAATCACACCGACAAAGAGAATCATGACAGCACTCATACTGCAGAGCTAAGTTCTTTATTTTTGTAATTCTATTGACTGATTTTTTTATCATTATTTCTTTTTTTGGTCGAATTCACAGTTTGATCATAATGTAGTTTAGTTAAGCAAGAACATCTTTATCCACATATTAATTAGGTATTGGGAAGCATACTCTAATTAAGATCTGATTACAGTTAATAAGAATATCGTGTGTCATTAACTGAATTATTTGATTAGATCGAGTATATATGTTTCTATGCAGGAAGAAGTAGTAGAGAAATTGTAGTACTGGAAGAAGCATAAGACGGAGATAACAGAAGAATGAGAAATGATATCAAAGAATTTGGTTTTAATGTGGTGCAAAAAAATGTAGAGAAATTTTATTGCTGCCAAAGCGACTTCAAGGGACTTGGGCTAGAACTCTAAATCTACTACTCAAGGAAGAAGCGAAATGACCAAACTACCACGCATGAGGGGATTCGTAGAGGAGTCAAAGCATAACATGTGCATTGCATACAAACATAGAACATTAGGCAGCCTGCTATAGAAGCTTAGGCAGCCTGCTGGGGTCGCCGATTTTCTACACACGATTGCCCTCACTTGCTTCAATAGATGCTTGATGTTGACGCCCCTACAACTGCAACAAATAGACGTAGCTTAGCTGACGTATGTCGATAACAACAATCGGGTATGAAAGGATTCAGAGTGAACAATGGATGGCAGTAGACAAAAGAAGTCGGCCATGCGGCATGCATGGGACGACTGAGCGTTCATCATGCATGTATCCTAGTTGTACATCTCTACCTCTCAATATTTCACCCACCCATTGACGAATTTAGTTGCAGGCTCCACACCACCCATTGACGCTTTTAGTTGCAGGCTCCACACCACCCACTCAACGTTAAACATCTGGTTCAACTACTACAAGTGAACCAAATTCCTCATCTTTCGGCTCTTGCAGTCATGCACTGCATAGTGACCCTACCTTTTTAGAATGATCTTATCAGCCTTCCCTCCCACGCTTGCGCGCTCCCACACACATACATGTACACAATTCTCTCGTTTTTGAACCACCCAACCAACCACTAGCATGCACGCCTGACGCAGCCCTCCATCAACTCTCTCTCCCTCTTTCTCTCCACATGCTAACACACACTCTCTCCTTTTAGCTGGCAGCCACACCAGCGGCTACACACACACTCCTCTCTGACGACCACTAGAAAATATGTAGCCTCTCTCTCTCGATCCGGTCGCCAACCACTCCCATGCAGTGGTTCTTTCATCCCCCCGCCCGTCCTCATTTTAGTCTGGCGCCTTAAAACCACTTCGGTAACTGATTACAGGGCCGCCTCTGGTTATGTCCAATGGTTGCATGCACTCCAAGCTGGCCAATACCTCATCCAATATCACCACTGGCGGTTTGTTGCAGGGCTGCAACAGGCACCCTCCCTCCCTCGTTTCTTTTTCACTCCCACCCCAAAATCACTCTTGCTCGGCTGCTCAGTAAAGTGAGCGTTTAGCTTGGCTTTCATGGTTGCTGCTCACAGAAAATTGAGGTTGCAGTATGCACCCCCACTCTCTCTCCCTCATACAGTAGAACCACTCTCTCTCCTACATAACCAGACAGCGTCTCTGCACTACAAGAAGAAACATGCAAATTCAGACGTGCGTGTCCTTATCAATTCAGGGAGGGGTGATGCAACAGGCCGTTTGCAGGCGGCCGTGAGCAGGGCAAAGGATGTGAAGTTGGCCTCTAACAACCGATTGCGCAAACAACCGATTCTCCCTCTTGCTCTCATGCAACCACGACTCTTTACCTCCTCCCTTCATTTGTTCATATCAAAATATCTCTCTCTGCCCCCTCCCAGTCCGACTGCTTACAGAAGCAGACATTGACGACGCTCTGCAGCAACCTTTGCAATACTTTCTCAGGCGATACCCCGATTCACAATGCTGATGATGACGATTTTTTTAATTCCAGTCTTTTAAATATTGTACTCTGTTTTAATTGGTACCCAGACATTGTATTAGATCCATAAATCTTGTATGGTTTTGGTCCCATACGCACTGGGAGACGGTTGATATCACATTTCATTTCTTCTCTCTCTCTCTCTTGCCCGTCCCACTACGACTCCAATACAATACTTTCTCTAACAATGCACGATGTCGACCATCCTCGGGCATTCACGACGATGCGGCTGCATTTCCTTTGATGATTTTAGACTTTTAGTTTTAGTCTTTCATTATAATTCATTTTATTTTGTAACCAGGTATTGGATTAGATCTAGAAGGATTTTCTCACTTTACTTTCATAGGTAATTTAGGCATTTTCAAGAAGATTACTATAACATTTCATGTCATTTCACTCTCTTCACAACCCTCCGCCACCCCCCTATTGTTATGTTTGGTAATTGACATCACTCATGTTATATTTTTTTCACACCACACATTCATGTCGACTTCCCACTGTTAACGTGGCATGTCCCTTGTTTGTCTATCACTTTGATTGTTCCCATTACAAATTCTCTGCCGAATTATCAGTTTTAAAATCAATAGACTCCAGATATTTCAACTTTTGGCCACGTAAATTCAGTGTATGATTAATTAGATTGTTGTTGAATTTCACACAAAGTTAATTTTAGTGCTTTCTTTTTGAGCAAAATTTTGCAGATAAATCTACATACAATGTTCTCATATCAAGCCCCAGGTATGAAATTGCGTAATGCATTTTGATAATACCCCTCTTGAAACATCATTATAATTATCCCTGATAAGTAAAATCTCTCTATATATTTTTAGAGCTAAAACTCACATTCCCTAATTCATGATTACCACAAGTGCTTATATAATCTCTTCTCTTATCTTGCCCCTTTCAAATTCCCGCATCCTTCACCACATATTCTTACGCCCGAATCCTCCAGTTTAATAGTGGTTTGATAAATTAATTTTATTTGATTTCTTTAAGGTGAGTCTTTTTGCAGATATTCTCACACCTTTATAGATACCCAAGCACCTTTGCAGCAGGCAAGTTTTTTTTTTTTTTTTCACATGCTCCCTTACTTGCTTAGATTACATTCCAAAATCCATTGTTTCTAATGTCATGGGTTCTACTTTCTTTGATTGGACTCTTACTGAGATGACTTGTCATACCATTACTTACATGAGCTCAGTTGGTGTGCAATGATCGCTAAGGTTTGATATATGCTTCCACATTCCAATCTATTCCAATTTCATATCAAAGAGGTCATTATTTTTCACTTTTTTATGCCATGCCTAGTCCAATGGTCACGGACACACAGATTCGCCGATTTAGGCAGTGTCTAGATACTCATCCTGGTGCAGATCCGCCGATTTAGGCAGCATATTGACAAATTGTAGATTCATGATTTTTAAACTTATACCAAATGCAGATTCGCCAATTTAGGCAGCACGTTTTATTGGTGTAGACTCGCCGGATGAGGCAACACCGATCACAAAATCATGCTGTAGTGGCTGGCCACCATTGTAACTGGTATGATTTTGTTACCCGGGTATGGAAAATGAAAGATATTTTGGATTTGGATTTGGATTTGGATTTGGATTGGGAATTGGTATATGTCGATGCTTTTCTGTCATGATAGTATTTATGAAATTGGATCTGAGATTGATGAGAAATGATTATTGAATGATGAGTGTGACCAATGATATCCTGATTCATCAGGGTATGACATAAACTGCTTATTCTAGTGGTATGGGACACTAGAATAGGTAGTATGTGGATGACGGCAGACATAATCATTGTGTCTAATTTTATGGATTTTTCTTTTATTATTTGATACAGATTTCTAATCATTGTTTTTGACAAATATTGTTTGCAGATTTTTATCTTCGCAATTGAGGACAGTTGCTTTCCAACGGAGAGGTATGTTATAGAGTTGACATTTTATTACTTATTGCAGTTGACAGGTGGAAAAGACTAGACCCAGCTTGTCCTATCATCCAAATGTATTTGTATATCATGTACATTTTATTATTCAAGTGCTCTTTTATGAGCTTTGGTCAATTATGACCGGCCGGCCAATTTGTACTCAATTTGACCATTCAAGAAATCTATAAATGAAATACGTGCAAGAGGGAAATGGTCACTCTTGCACGGGGGGAGATTGCACCCAGTGTCCGTCTCATTCTTCTCTCCTCTCTCGTCGTGCCAGGCGTAGCACTCCGCTCTAAGAGGTGCGTCTGCACATGTTCTCTTCCTCTCTCTCGCTTGCGGTCTCTCTATGTTTGCGTACAACTTCTATTTCCTGCTTGTGGATCTTCCAGGTATGCAATATTTATCGTTTATGGGCTGTAGTGCACGATTCTCGGTATGTTGCAGGGTTCTCCACGCTCCCGTCTGTAGCAACAATTGCTGCGGCCCTCCTCCAAAAAATAATCTTTAGCCATGGATGCCCCAAGCAACTCTTGTTAGACCAAGGTCATCAATTCAAGAGCCAAGTGATGCAAGTTCTTACCCAAAGCTTCGGGGTTAAGCAACTGTTTTCCTCTCCCTATTATCCCCAAACAAATGGCTTGACAGAGCGAATGAATCGGACGATCACACAAGTAATTGCTGCATTCGTAGACCCTTTACATCAGAATTGGGATGAAGTATTGCCTTTTGCAATACATGCATACAATACATCTGTACATGCTTCTACTCGAATCAGCCCATTCCGGGCCTTGTATGGACGCGACCCCCGCCTCCCTCCAGACATCAATACACTACAGTTTCAATCTATTAAGGCTGACGCAGTGGATTGGATGCTCTATCTCCAACAAAATCAACCCCTTCTGCGACAAGCTCTCAGAAATCTGCAGGTAGCACAAATCCGACAGAAACGCGCTTATGATGATGGCAGACAACCCGTGGAATACCCAGAACACACTTTAGTGTGGTTGTATTTTCCCACCCGACGTCAGGGATTAAGTGAATCATTGTTGCATAACTGGGTAGGACCTTACAAGATCCTGCAAAGGTTGCGCACAAATACCTACAGGCTGCAGCGTTTGTCTAACAACACCACTACCACAACTCACGTCATTCGAATAAAGCCCTATCACCCTACTTCCTCTACATGAGATCTGTCCAACTCCTGTTTTTTTTTTTTTTCCGCAGGGGGGAGGTGTAGAGTATGCAGGTAGTCGCCTACATTCGGGTAGTCCAGTTGTAAGATATTCAGGTAGTTCCAACAACTAACTCCAAGGCAGTCAAACCCAACCTTGATAGACAGCTAACTCGACCTTGATGTACTAGAGATAGCGTCATATAAAGAGAGGCTCTACGCAAAGACAGGCAGAGGTGTTTGGGTTCATTATGTGTATTCCACAATACTAATGATCATGTAATTAGCTGAGCTGCAGCTACGGCTGTCGTACTTACAGTGCCATCGACCAAAGAAATCAATGAGAAATTGATGAAGACTTGCCATTCCTGCGTTGTCTTGATCCCCATAAGGGAGCTGCCCTGGCAAGGGCAGACCACTTGCACGGGGGAGCCGCAGCAGGCGACGTGGTGAGCTTATTGCTGTCGGGCGTCTCAAACAGCATCTGAGTGCCAAATGACAGAGCGTCGTTGGCGTTGTGGCTAGTGCTGATCACGGTCTCCACTCGATAGACATGCTGGAAGCAATAGATCACGACGGCTGCGGCCACAAGGTCAGCCACCGCTGCCAGGACCACCAAACATCGGATTATGGGGCGGACGATATGCGGTTCGTTAAGAACCTTCCTCTCTTCCCTATAAATTCAACACAGTATATACGATATCAAAAAGAGAGAGAGAGAGAGAGAGAGAGAGAGAGAGATAGCACTTCTGGAAGTCGTCCAGAGCTTTGGCCATTAACCAATTCAGCCAGACCCCGCCGGCCATGGCGATTGCAGGTCCTTGCAGGGCATATATGCAGCAGATGGTTTATTATGTTCATGCAAGTGCTCGATGGCAAAGTAGTAGTCACTCACGTACTGAAAGAATTTATATTAAGCACGTTCTATAATCTATTATCTAATGGAACATTTCTACCGAAAAAATATTAATCTACTGCTCATCCTCCTCCCATGATCTTATCGACTCCATGGCAATGGGATTGTAGGCAGTGGGCACGAGCTGAGACCTTTGACTCTTGACTGGAGATCGCGCTGCAGTTCTTTTAGAGGGGCATCACACGATGCCAATCTGCCAACCACGTTTTGGATAATACAATACCCTTTCTTGACCAAAGAAAATATGCCTTGCATGGTAGCTTGTAGGGCATAAGCACAACGTTGCCTCCGGCCAAGGTATGCCTCAACACTAAGTGACACCTATATTTAAGGGAGATCAAGGGCGGGGAAGATCACGCACGAAGACTCAAAAGATCGCAGCCGCAGGTGTCTGCTAAAAAACTAAACCTGGACATGCACTAAATTTGGACAACATAGGCAATGCATATCAACTCACAATATTACATCGTAAAAACGGTTTGGGATACACAATGTGCGCGTGGGTGAGGTGTTTAGCTTATGTGATCCTGAACTTGGACTGCGAGGTCACGTGTTCAATTCTCGATGGAGTGCCTCGTTTTTCTCGCATGCCAGGTTTAGTTCCCTTCATTTTTTCAACGGAACACCTTGTTTTTCACATTGGCCAGGTTTAGTGCGCCTCGAGATCCCGCCCCCCCAACCCGGACCATCGATCCCATTACTCTCCCCCGCATTAAATATAGGTATTACTTAGTGCCAAGTCAAGGTATGTGGAAAAACAGTTAGCCTAGATACTTTCAAAACATTTGCTATAACGTCCCGTTTCTCCTATTTTATGTGAAGTTGTTGTCCATCTTCCTTGCTCATCTCCAGCTTTGGGAATGCTTGGCTATACGTTGATAGCCGTTTTTTCGGCTCTCTGTAATTGCCATAGTGAGTTATCTCACCCTATCAAATCACTCAAACACTGTGGTTACCCTCACCCTTTCACTGTATATAGGTGCGTGTGAATTAGGGGACTTTTCCCATATCTCCTTACTGAAATAAAAAACCCTCAATTAGCTAGTCATTGAGCTAGTTGAGCCAAAAAAAATAAAAAATAAAAAATATAAGTATATTATGGCCCATGCGTATGTAAATATTTCTTTGTATATAGGGCCTAAATAAAAGATTTTTTCATAATTATTTTGGTATTTATTTAAATATATATTTCTACCTAAGTGTGTGTTATTTATGCTCTGTACATTGCCTCACCATTACCACAATTTTTCTTACCATTTTTCATACTTTATTCCATATAGAAATATTTTCATGTAAGCTTCTTTTATATTTGGTGTAACTCCACCCCAACAAAAATCCAAAAAAACTAGTTTTATTTATGTGTATATTTTTTCACTATTGTGATTTTTCCCTTCCTACATCTATTTTGTTTTTTTTGTCTAAAAAATTAGAATACCAAAAATATTTATCTTTTTATAGTAGCCTCGTAATGAGAGAGATTTTTTTTGACCCCTTTATATTTTTTCCACTTATATTATTCATATTTGACATGTACATATTTTTTAGACCCCTCAATATTTGATTTTCTTAGTTGTACTATTCACTTATATCATGATCTCAACAATATCTTCAATTATAGACCTACCAAATAAGATCAAGGGTAGGTGGCATGCATACATGCACTATGGAGGGCTCACTCTTGGAGGTATTCAAAAGAATCATCCAAAGAAGGACCCCACAAGGACCTTGTGCAGTGGAAAAAAACGGTCGGTTTTGCTGAATTTTTAAAGTTCACTTGCTCTTTGAATTTGAAAAGGTGATACAAACAAAAGTTGTAGCTCGTGGGCTGAACTTTTGCCTCAAATTTTTTCATATTTTTTTGAGCTACGAGCTGTGAGCTATGATTTTATTAGTGGACCCCAGTTTTCCCATGCTATGCAGCCACACTCTCTCTTCCACTTTATCATTTTCCTCTTTCACACACACTTCTCCACTCATCATCCCCACCTCTCTCACCACTCCTCTCTGCACCCTACTCACCTTCTCCTCAACCTTGAAGAATAAGAGAAACCATGGTGAACTCATACCTCCCACACACAATTCCATTCCAAAATTGACCACCTAGTCTCATTTTTCCTCCTCCAAATTACCCATATCTATAAAAAAAAACCACAAAATTCAACCTCTTCTCTTAAAAGACAGCATCATGGTGGTTGATTACTCAGCTTCAATTACCTTGTCTCTCAAGGAAGGTCAAGAGTGGAGAAAAAATGTACCGTCAAAGCTAGTGGACCGTCAACAAGCGTCAAAATTGGCCCTACTCAAGACACTTGGAGCATCAACCTTGTAAGAAATCCACCTTTTCTTACCTCTTAAGCGTTTTTCTTCCTTATTTGTATCTTACATGGATACTCCCATTGTAAATATCCAATTCCATTTGTAAATTAATACTAACTCTACTAACACTAACCCACTATGAAAAGTCCTATCACCTCCATTTCTCTCCTCTCTCTTTCCCCACCAACTTCTTGATAATTCCAAGAAAAAGAAATTAGATAAATTGCTGAAAATCTAACCCAACCATGGTTAGAGGAGTAACCCTAGTCTTCAAAATTGCTATAAAAGGAGGGTGTAGCTAGCACAAAAAGGGGGGAGAAGAAAGAGCACTATGCTATAGCTTGAGAAGCCAAGCTCAACCTCCTGAGAAGGAGCTCTTGAGTGGAATCTCATTGGCATTAGGCATATGTATGTGTTGTATTAGGGGTGATAGCAAGGGAACTCTATGCCATTGTAAGAGAGAGTGATCATTAAATTGAGAGTAGGAAATCTATCATTTCTCCTACTAGAGTAAGCCCAACATTTGCTGAATCAACGAGGGTGAATTTGGACTAAGCATGGATACCTTGTCTCCCTTCCAACGTGAAGTCATGGACAATAATGATGTGTAAGTGTCTTGGTGTTTTATTTAAGTTCTTGATAGCTTGTCTCCGGGTATTGTTATTAATTTAGCCATAAATCCCACATGCTGTAAGAGGGCGACAGGGTGGAGAGGACTCCCCTAGCCTTAAGACAGTGATTGGGGGTGGCTTTTTTCTTGTGATGTGTTGTGGTGTAGTTTACTCAGGCTATGTTGAACAAATACTAATCTCACTTTGATTGGTCATGACAGATTTGTAAGAAGGCATTAGTGCAACAAGCACCCCCTGCCCCCTTCTCTCTCTTTCTTACATATATATATTTATGTTTGCTTGATCATTAACGATACACTTCAAAGCAACCCGAGCACCATCTCTCTCTCTCTCTCTCTCTCTCTCTCTCTCTCTCTCTCTCTCTCTCTCTCTCTCTCTCTCGTGTTTTAGTGTGTGAGAGTATTCCATTGGTGTTAGGGTTAGTGTAAATTCCTTGCTTGTTTGTGGGTTGCTCTAAGGATTCTCCTCTTTTGCGTCCTAGTTCGCTCTTAAACTAGGTGGTGCCCCTTGTGTAGTTGGGATTTGGCTGGGGGTTTGTTGTTTTTGGTTTGTGTTGTGTTGTGCCCCAGCCCCATTGAGGAGCACGGGAGCCTTGAAGGGTGTCTAGAGGTTGCTCTTCTTGTTGCCCGCCCCGGACCGCTTCAAGTTGGTGCCCCCATTGAGGAAAACAACTCGTGTATGTTTTTGTGTAGGATCAACTTTTAGCATAGTCAAGTAGTTTGCATGAATCACGAGAGTTTGTATGATCCTTTCATTCCCATTGCAAGGCAAAAGATACACATAATTGTTAGTACTAAGTTTCAATTTCAATGGGTAATTCGTAGGATTTTAGGTCCTCTTAGGTTAGCCGAGATAAACACTTCGGTAAATCCTTTTATTTTGCCTCTCATTAGGTACGATATTAGCTTGGACGTCTATATTTTTGGGTTATTTTAAGCATTAGGACATGCATAGGCCATGAATAATGGCCCAGGAATAGAGGTTTTTCCCTTTCATTTTACTCCACACATTAGAATAAACGTTGCAATTAGTAGAAAGATCCATTTTCAACAACGAACGGTGTTCATGTTTGGTGCCCAAAGAGTAGGAGAAATTCTTGCATCACCAAACCCTGTCATTCTACCTCTCATCAACTATCACACTTCTTTTGATGTACATGTGTTCATTTTATTTTAAAATGAAGTGCAGCCCGGCAAAATAGTGTGTATGTTTGTTTTTTCTTTGTCCAAGTTGTTACAAGAAACAAAATAAGATCATTTGTTCTAACAGGGAATGTGTGTGCAATGAAAGTTCAATCCTTAGAGATCTAGCTCTATTACCAATTGAGTTGCAGGAGCAAGTAGTAAGGCGTCTCCCTCATAACAAGAGGGTGGTGAAGTTAAGACGAAAGGTCCTACGCGTGGATTCCATTTTCCTCTTGTTGTTGGGCACTAAGGAAGACCGCGCATTCATCCAACTAGTGTGTGCCCTAAGATTGGTAAATAGAGTGAAATTTGGCGTTTGGCGAGTGCATTTCACCATTGAGGAAGACTCTTCAGGAAACTTGCGGCCAGAGTTCATGCTTCATAGACTCACATTTGGTGAATTTTTCCCTCATTTGCGTCTTATTAATAGTCTTCCTTTCGATTTCAACAAAGGAGATAGGGAGCTATTCAGAGCTTGTCCTAATAAAGAGAGCATAGAGAAGATTGCAAATTTGTATAAATTCTCATCCTTCTCTACTTTCTATTGACACTTTGTTCATAGAGACATTGTAAATCTCTTTATGCTTTTGAATGATTTAACCATAATCCTAAGGAGTTTTTGTCCATGAATTTTGTAGCACAAGTGGAGTCTTTAAATCTTGCAAACTTGATTGGACTTGATGAGGATGTTCTTTATGAAATTGTGGGAAGGTTGCCTCACTCCGACTGTGTGGAACTCGAAGGAAAGGAGCTCCTAGTCAATTGCTACTTTCTCATGGCCTTCGACGAGCATGAAGATCTAGTTTTTATACAAACCGCTTGTGCGTTGGGAATTGTAGAGCAAGTGCAATTTATCACTTGGGACGTGGTTGCTCTTTTGGATCTAGAAAATGAAGTTCTAGAGATTTCTGTTTATCTCCTTAGCTTTGAAGAATTTCAACCCTTCTTAGAGCTCATCAATAGTCTACCTTTTTGTTTTGATCAAACAAATCGAGACCGCATTGAAGCTTGGATAGCTGAAGAAGAAAACCTAGAGTGGTATTTTCTTACTTCTTCATTTGCAGGCGAGTGGTTCTAAATCTCTATTGTATCCCTTATTGTAACTCGTGTTGTAATCTTTCATAATAATGGAGAGCCAACGCCAAATGTCTGGATATCCTCTTTTCTTTGGAGAGCCTGGAGAGGATGCAGAATTATTTTTAGCAAATTTCAAGATGTCTTGCCGTATCAAGAGGATAGTAACCGATCAAGAACGTGTAGAAATGTTTGAGGTGGTCCTTAGGAAAGATGCTAGTACTTGGTTTGACTCTTTGCCTGAGGAAGTTAAGGGGAATTACACAGAAGTTTTGAATCGTTTTAAGAGATACTTCTTTGATCCCCAAAACACTCAAAAACTATGGCAAGACATTGTTTCTCATAAGCAAAAAGACTTAGATGACTACTACTTGTACAAGCAAGAGTTTCTACGTCTTTGGGCTCTATGGATACAAAATGTTGCTAACCCTGGTGATGGTTCAAAATTTTTAAAGAAGGAGCGGTTCATAGCCGGACTCTTTCCTGACCTTAAGGTAAAAGTTGAGGCGGGTGCACCTGCTACTTTTGATGCAGTTGAAACTAGGGCTGGTGAGAAGTATAGGAAACTCAAGTGCTTAAGGGGAGAGGTTCCAATAGAAGGTCTTAGACCCAAAGGTAAGTCACAAGCATCAACATCTAGGGAGCTTCCTGAGGTAACGGCTGAAGTGACTGAGAAGTTAAATGAATCTTTAAGTAGCCTGTCAATTCACCTTGCACAAGCTGTAGGTCCAAAGGGACAAGCAAAGAAGTCAGAAGAGAGAGAGCCACGAACTAGGAGAGTCTTGCAATGTTGGAATTGCGGAGAGTCTAGACATGGGATGTATAATTGTCCTTGGCCTCGTGGAGAGCGAGGGAGACCTAACTTGAATTACCCAGTGATGAATGCAGGAGAAGGAGCTGGTCAACAACCAAGGCTTCTACAAAGGCCAAATGGACCAAGAACACCTCCACAAGGAGTGGAAGGAGTTCCACCTTTGCCAGACCCAAACGTGCATGTGGTAGAGGTGACAAATTCAAGAGAGGTTGACATGGAAGCAAATGGCATTAAGTGTGGCCGAGGGAAAGGTAAGGAGAAAGAAGGAGTTACATCACAAAGTGACCATGGACAAGAAAAGAAGGCCAAGGAGACCAAGGAAGCTAAGAGGACTCGACGTCGTATCAACCTCCAAGACTTTCCTCTTGGACATGGAATGGCTCCATACAACCTATTGGAAGACATGAGAGGTAAGGGTCCTGATATCTCATGGCCTCAATTTCTTGCATTATGTCTACAAGTTAGGAGGGATTTAACAAGGGCAGTTAGCACTAGGAGAAAGGTAAAAGAGAGTGTGCCTGTTGTAAAAATTGCACAAGCTGAAATCAATGAGGACATTACACCGGTGCTAGACTGTTACATCAAAGGAAGATTGGTTAGGAAAGGTCTAGTGGATGGGGGTGCACAAATTTGCATCATGACAGAGGGACTCATGCAAAGACTAGGCATGCACATCCATGAGACACCTGAAATCAAAGTCAAGATGGCAAACAATAGCAAGGCTACGTGCGTAGGCATTTGTAAAAATGTTTTTGTGGAGGCCTTTGGCACTAAGAAGGCAGTGGATTTCTATGTCATGTCTACCAAAGGAAATGGTTACCCATTTATCCTAGGGAGACCATGGCTAATGAAAATGAGAGCTTTGCAGGATTGGGAGAGTGGAAAGCTAATTTGCAGGAACGACAATCATAAGAAGTTTGTCTTTGACATGAAGGAGCAACGCCAAGAGGAGCTCCATGAAGAATCATCAAAGTGAGACAGAAGAAGGTTGGACCGATAGCACTTCAGAAGAAAAAAGTAGCGGCAGCATTACTGAAGAGGAGTCTTCCATCGAAGTCATGGGGGTAAGGTTTAAGCCAAGCAACCAAGAGACCTCTTGTCAAGGCTTGGAGGAGGTAGGTCCTCAAGAGAACGAAGGTGTTCAAGATGAAGGAATGCTAGAAGGTATGCTATCTACAACACTTACAAAGGATGAAAGAGAGGAGTTCAAATGTGTGCTAAGGAAATTTCCTAGGCTTTTTGCTAAAGACTACACCGATGTGCGTGGAGTAGATGCTGTTCAACACAAAATTGAGTTAAAGCCAGAGGCTACACCTAAGGCTCAGAAGCTACGAAGGCTAGGAGTCATCAAGGAGCAGGCTTTACTCAAGGAGGTAAGAAAGCTTCTAGCAGCAGGTTTCATTTATCTAGTGGATAATTCAGAGTGGGTCTCTCCCGTTGTTGTCACTCCTAAGAAAAACGAAAAGTGGAGGGTGTGTGTGGATTACCGTCCACTCAATGAGGCAACAAAAAGAGATCACTTTCCCCTCCCATTTCAGGATGAGATACTAAATGAGGTAGCTGGTCATGAGAAGTACACTGTGTGTGATGGCTACTCAGGCTACTTTCAAATAGGTATCGCATTGGAAGATCAATTGAAAACAACCTTTATCACTCCTTGGGGTTGTTATGCTTTTAGAGTCATGCCATTTGGTCTGACAAATGCTCCTGCAACATTCCAACGTTTCATGAACATGGTGTTTCAAGCATTCTTTGGAAAGTCAATTAGGGTGTTCATTGATGATTTCTGCATTTATAGCTCAAAATCATTGCATCTACAAAGGGTAGAAGAAGGTTTAAAGAATCTCTACGACATGGGAGGTCAACTCAACCCCGACAAGTGCCACATAGGTGAGGATGAAGTGATCTTGCTCGGTCACAAGGTTTCCTATAAAGGCATTAGGGTGGATCCTTCAAAGGCAAAGGCTCTTATTGAGCTCCCATCACCGAAGAGTCTTAAGGAGGTCATCTCTTTCATTCAGAAGGTGAAGTATATGTCACGCTTCATTCACTTAGCCTCGGAGTTGCTTCATCCTTTGCAAAAGTTGACACAACAAGTAGAATTTGCATGGTTTGATGAGCTTGAAGAGTATTTTTGTAACATTAAAGTCATTTTGTGAGAGCTACCAACACTCATGCCTCCTTGTTGGGAGTACAAATTCTTTGTTAGCTCTAGTGTTGGAAGGGAAACAATTGGTGTTGTGTTGCTACAACAAGATCCCCACAGTACAAGGATGCGACCCATCTACTTTGCTAGTAGGGTCATGAATGCTTTGGAGAGGGACTCCACAGAAGCAGAACTCATGATGCTTTCTCTCATGTTTGCGGTGAGAAAGTTTAGATCCTACCTGCTACCAAAACCTTTTGTAATTCTCACTGCAGAAAATTTGTTCCCTTGGGTGTCATCTCAAATGAATCTTAGTACTAGGATCTCAAAGTGGATTATGGAGTTTCAAGAGTTTCAATACTCTTTCAAGGTAGAAGATAGTGTGCATGCACAATTGGCAGGGATTCTCACTTATAGGGTGCATGAAAAGGAGATTAAGATGCCTGAAGTAAAGACCCTACCATTGCCACCACCAAAAAGTATTCCTAATGCTTTTACCTTGTTCTTTGATGGAGCTTTTCGTCGAGCCACACGAAAAGCAGGGGGAGGGCTAGTGTTGCTCAACCCAAGTGGAGAGGTGGTCATGAAAGAGAAGTTCAATCTACCAAGTTCAGCTAGCAACAATGAAGCAAAATATGACACACTACTTCATGGTTTAAAAATATGCATTGGCCATGGTATACAACGTCTCATGGTAAAAGGGGATGCACTTCTCATTGTGAAGCATATTTTAGGCATTTGGGCATGCAAAAATGAAAGACTAAGGCCAAAGTTCATACCATCCGTAGGCTATTTAATCAATTTGAGGAGGTGCAATTATATCATATTCCTAGGAAACAAAATGAAGATGCTGATTTACTTGCACAACAAGCCGTTGCATGTGTAAAGAAAGAAGTGTAGGTCATCATGGTGGCGGCTGCTGTGAAGCAACCGAGGTACCAGGGATTGGAGTCATTGGCTCCCATCATTGGCTACATTTTGGAGGGTGAGTTTCCACCAGACTTCACAAAAGCTCAGAAGAGGAGACTCATGAAGAAGGCAAGCATGTATCTCTTCCTAGAAGGATCCCTCTATCAAAGAGGGAAGGATAAAGTGTGCAGAAGAGTACCAACTATCGCGGAAATTCCAGCCATTCTAAAAGGTTTTCATGAAGAGGCATGTGGTGGTCATTTTTCCCAAGAATTAACTGTGAAGAAGATTTTTCTTGCGGGGTATGTTTGGCCAAGTCTGCATGTGGATGTCCAACATTGGTGTAAAAGTTGTCACAATTCTCAGGTAAATGGGAATAGAAGATTGATTTATGGTCCAAGGCAAATTGTGCTTGCAAATGGACCCTTTGAAAAGTGGGGCATTGATGCTATGGGTCCTCTGCCTAGGACAAAAAATGGTAAACTCTACATTCTAGTGGCTATAGATTATATGACTAGGTGGGTGGAAGTACAAAGTGTGGCAAAGGTAAATGAGAGGACAGTGAGCAAATTCGTCTACACTCACATTTGTTGTAGATTTGGCACACCTTTGGAGATTTTTTCTGATAATGGTCCAGGGTTTAGAAAGGGATTGCTCACAAACGATCAAGAAGCATGGATGGATCGACTTCTTACCTTAGCTGAGCTTGAGTGGAAAAGAGAAGCAGCATACGAGTGCTATAAGAGGAAAGCCACACAGACAAAGGAGAAGCTTGACAAGAAACTGAAGGACAAAGGCATCAATGAAGGAGATCTTGTGCTAAGGTATGACAATCGACTCGATAATCGTTTTGATGCCAAATTTGAAACAAGATGGCAGGGGCCATACATAGTCAAGAAGGCTTTCAATTCAAGTTACTATCAACTTATGGACTTGAATGGGAAAGAGCACTCCAGGAAGGTAAACGGCTATCGCTTGAAGCCTTACTTGAGTCTCCTTCTATCAAAGGATCTACCAGAGCAAAAGGAAACTATCCCATGTAAGTATTGTTCCATGAAGCATGAGTGTAACACAAACCAAAATTCCAAGGGGCCAAACAATGAAGATCTTGTCAAGGACTTTGAAGCACTCTCTTTGGAAAAGATTCTTTATGATGGTACATGAATATACCATCATCCTGGGGGAGGGCTAATGATAGCCGTTTTTTTGGCTCTCTGTAATTGCCATAGTGAGTTATCTCACCCTATCAAATCACTCAAACACTGTGGTTACCCTCACCCTTTCACTGTATATAGGTGCGTGTGAGTTAGGGGACTTTTCCCATATCTCCTTACTGAAATAAAAAACCCTCAATTAGCTAGTCATTGGGCTAGCTGAGCCAAAAAAATAAAAAATATAAAAAATAGAAAAAATATAAGTATATTATGGCCCATGCGTATGTAAATATTTCTTTGTATACAGGGCCTAAATAAAAGATTTTTTCATAATTATTTTGGTATTTATTTAAATATTTCTACCTAGGTGTGTGTTATTTATGCTCTGTACATTGCCTCACCATTACCATAATTTTTCTTACCATTTTTCATACTCTTTATTCCATATAGAAATATTTTCATGTAAGCTTCTCTTATATTTGGTGTAACTCCACCCCAACAAAAATCCAAAAAAACTAGTTTTATTTATGTGTATATTTTTTCACTATTGTGATTTTTCCCTTCCTACATCTATTTTGTTTTTTTTTTTCTAAAAAATTAGAACACCAAAAATATTTATCTTTTTATGGTAGTCTCATAATGAGAGAGATTTTTTTTTACCCCTTTATATTTTTTCCACTTATATTATTTATATTTGACATGTACATATTTTTTAGACCCCTCAATATTTGATTTTCTTAGTTGTACTATTCACTTATATCATGATCTCAACAATATCTTCAATTATAGACCTACCAAATAAGGTCAGGGGTAGGTGGCATGCATACATGCACTATGGAGGGCTCACTCTTGGAGGTATTCAAAAGAATCATCCAAAGAAGGACCCCACAAGGACCTTGTGCAGTGGAAAAAAACGGTCGGTTTTGCTGAATTTTTAAAGTTTACTTGCTCTCCGAATTTGAAAAGGTGATACAAACAAAAGTTGTAGCTCGTGGGCTGAACTTTTGCCTCAAAGTTTTTCATATTTTTTTGAGCTACGAGCTATGAGCTATGATTTTCTTAGTGGACCCCAATTTTCCCATGCTATGCAGCCACACTTTCTCTTCCACTTTATCATTTTCCTCTTTCACACACACTTCTCCACTCATCATCCCCACCTCTCTCACCACTCCTCTCTGCACCCTACTCACCTTCTCCTCAACCTTGAAGAATCAGAGAAACCATGGTGAACTCATACCTCCCACACACAATTCCATTCCAAAATTGACCACCTAGTCTCATTTTTCCTCCTCCAAATTACCCAGATCTATAAAAAAAAACCACAAAATTCAGCCTCTTCTCTTAAAAGACAGCATCATGGTGGTTGATTACTCAGCTTCAATTACCTTGCTCTCAAGGAAGGTCAAGAGTGGAGAAAAAATGTACCGTCAAAGCTAGTGGACCGTCAACAAGCGTCAAAATTGGCCCTACTCAAGACACTTGGAGCATCAACCTTGTAAGAAATCCACCTTTTCTTACCTGTTAAGAGTTTTTCTTCCTTATTTGTATCCTACATGGATACTCCCATTGTAAATATCCAATTTCATTTGTAAATTAATACTAGCTCTACTAACACTAACCCACTATGAAAAGTCCTATCACCTCCATTTCTCTCCTCTCTCTTTCCCCACCAACTTCTTGATAATTCCAAGCAAAAGAAATTAGATAAATTGCTGAAAATCTAACCCAACCATGGCTAGAGGAGTAACCCTAGCCTTCCAAATTGCTATAAAAGGAGGGTGTAGCTAGCACAAAAAGGGGGGAGAAGAAAGAGCATTATGCTATAGCTTGATAAGCCAAGCTCAACCTCTTGAGAAGGAGCTCTTGAGTGGAATCTCATTGGCATTAGGCATATGTATATGTTGTATTAGGGGTGATAGCAAGGGAGCTCTATGCCATTGTAAGAGAGAGTGATCATTAAATTGAGAGTAGGAAATCTATCATTTCTCCTACTAGAGTAAGCCCAACATTTGCTGAATAAAGGAGGGTGAATTTGGACTAAGCATGGATACCTTGTCTCCCTTCCAACGTGAAGTCATGGACAATAATGATGTGTAAGTGTCTTGGTGTTTTATTTAAGTTCTTGATAGCTTGTCTCCGGGTATTGTTATCAATTTAGCCATAAATCCCACATGCTGTAAGAGGGCGACAGGGTGGAGAGGACTCCCCTGGCCTTAAGACAGTGATTGGGGTGGCTTTTTTCTTGTGATGTGTTGTGGTGTAACTATATTCCTAACAAAAGTCACAAGTAAGGGGTTTTACAAATATGTCTTGAACGCACATGATATGGTAGTTTTACACATAGTGAACCCCTGTGCATGGTCTAGAGATTGAAGGTCAAACTACGCAAGTAGATATTGCTCCAACTTCATCCCAGAGAAGATAATTTTGAAACAAGCAACCATCAACTGAGTCCTCCCAACTAATACTTGATGCGGAATTTCAAGAAGTAGAGATGGAGCATATGTTAGACGTGTTCTTTGACATGGATTCCAACATAGAAGGTGACAACATTGAACGTAGTACTATGGACCAACCTCAACCATCCTGTTCATATCGACGGCATGATAGCAATGATAAAGAGGGTTAGATGATGCAAATTCTTGCACGCATGCCGCTCTACACTGGTGCAAAAATCTCAGTTCTCCATACCGCGTTGGCAATGCTTAATTTGCAGTCTACGGTTGTTTTGACGCCTCAATTAGACCACAGAGCTTTTTAGGTAAATACATTGTATCCTAAGCATGATAAAGTGAAAATTACAGTTCATATAAAGTGATCAAAGGGCTCACTTGTTGATGTAACGACAGGTTGCTCAATGACCAAATCTTGCCTGAAGGGAATCACATGCCCCCTACCCGTCCAACCGCTAAAATGCTTTTTACTAATTTGGGCTTGGATTATCACAAAATGCATGCATGTCCTAATGATTGTATACGTTTTTGCAATGAGTATGCAAACTTGGGACAGTGTCCCAATGGTGGATTGAATAGGTACAGGGAGGACAAACAAGGAAAATGTATCCCTGCAAAGGTTCTTTTACACTTTCCTACCGTTCCAAGAATAAAGAGAATCTTCAGGTGCAAGTCCATAGCCCCTTTTATGACATGGCACTCAAATACTAGATCGACAGATGATGTGATGTGGGTACCTGCTGACTCTCGTGCATGGAAGCACATAGAGGAAAGTTAGCCTGCATTTAAGAACGAGCCTTGATGTATCCACTTTGGTCTGGCAATGGACGTATTGGATCGTTGGTGCATCAAATCTCATAGAGGATGAGAGATTAACTAATGATTTTTACTAGGAACTCTTTTGTAAAACTCTTTTATTAGTCTATAATACACTTTAGATTTATTCATTTGTGTAGTAGCGTGAAAGCATGTTAACCTATCGCACTTTTTGTGCTAGTTAGCAATTTCAAGTTAGCAAATCTTCGAAAAGTTGGGCGTCCGGTAAATTTTTTACAAATGATATCAAAATTTGTCGGAGGTTGTACATTTGGATTCCTTGTTTCAAGTGCTTTCTATTGATATATCATATGTCATAGATCTTGTACTAGTTAGCATATGTCAAAATTGTGCTAGTTAGCATTGTCCGGGACATGAAAAAGCATGACAGGTTAACATGCTTTCACACTCAGATGAAGCTTCGTTGATTTGTTATTTGTATTGATTAAGCATTTCTTTTGTAAACTAACATATTTTGTGGGTGTTGTTCATGTATGATTAGCCATGGCCGATGAGGATAAGCCATACTCTCCTAGTTTTAGTTTTCTTGCACTCCAGCCGGCATGTCACCCGAGCAGATGGGCTCGTTTTTGTCTCAGTTCACACCAGAGCAGATCGCGTTGGCAAAGCACCTTTGGGTAGCAGGTCCCTCCAGACCAACTATGGACAACCCTACGTCCAAGACTAGTGTGGTCCCTACGACGAGCGGCCCCACACCTCATTCTAGTGTGCCCCCTATGCTTAGGACTCGTGTGCCCCCTACACCGACGAGTGGTTCATCCTCGAGACGAGGTAGGCTTCGTTCTGGAGGCGGTGGTTGCTGTGGTAGCGGTTCTATCGATGCATCCACACCACTAAGAGAGCATCCACCACTCTCTTCAGTAGATAGTTCACCGATTGGCACACCACGTACACCTTGGGGATCACACGAGCATGATCCTAGCAAGGTGTACAAGAGCAAGGATGGGGCTGTTGTGGCGGATAGGGTCGGAAAAGCCATGCGATGGAGGATTCAACAGCTCTGTATGATTCAATTTTCTCACTCTGTGTTGGAGGTTTGGGATAACCTCAATGTTGAAACAAAGAATTACATCATCCAGGCCATTCACACAGAGTAAAGGCCGGCAAAGGGGTACGATCCAGTCTCGGACCCCTGGATTTTCGAGTGTGGAGAAGTCCACAATGTCACGCCGTCGGTCAAAGGCGAGAGATGGCATTCCCAAGCCGGTATGGTTGGATGCAGAGAAGTGGGCAGGGATTTCACGAGAGACACAAGACAATCCTCATAGATTTCAGCAGGAGAGAGATGCAACTATATCATGTTTAAAGTTTGCTGAAGCATCACATCTTGGGAGTGGAGGCTACGATACGCTTCGACATGAGTTTGTAAGTATTATTCGTATGCTTTAAATTATGGAAAATATATATATTATTTGAAGATTTATTTAATGATTAAACCATAATTTTTCAAGAAGTTACTGTGAAGCGTCTTCCGACACGCCAAGAGGAGAAGTATGGGTACAAGTATGGACTTGTGGCCCTTTTGACCTAGCTGCAGGAGGAGGGACAGGACGTCGACTGGGAGGCATTACCATGAGGGTCTTCTCACTCAGTGATTGTTTGCATATGTACAGTTTTGCAGTGCTTATGTTTATCATTTATGGTTATGTTTATGGTATGGCAATCATGTGATGGTTATGGTTATGGTTATGGTTGTGCAATGACGGTATGGTTGTTATGGTTATGGTACGACAACCAAGTTATGGTAATGGTTATGGTATGGAAAACAGGTTATGTTTATGGTTTTGCAGTTTTCAACTCATGTTTTAATTATGGTTATAAAATATTTATGGCTTTATGCCATGATCAAGCTTTTGATTTTGTGGTTATGTTTTCCTTACAAATTTGCTAATTTCCATACACTTGCTCTTTAGCGTCAGCTTGTAGGTGGAGTACGGTTGCTTATGCACTCTTCGTTTGGGCAGAGAGCGCTGTTTTCTTTTGGTGTGGTACATGCAGGATCAGTTCCTAGTCATCTCTGCCCAAAAAAAATTACAGGTTTGGTCGTCGGTACAGAGTACGGTAGAAGCGTCGGTATAGACCTTGGTAGAAGCACCAAAATTTGCAATAGTATTATCGATGGTTATTTCATTGCGTATTTCGACACTCATTTCATCGTTTATTCCGACGCTTAATATATCGGTACTTATACCGACGTTACGATACCGGCGTCTCTTCCAAGCCTATTTCAACGCTTTTTAGTTTTAAAACTAACTTTATTTTGTCGGTATTTGCATCAATTTTTGTGCATTGTGTTGTAGTGAAACTATGGCAAGCTCAAGTTTTGTCTATCTCAACAATCTCCTGAAGCTCTAGAACTACTTTCAATTGAAATCGACGACGATTTCTTATATAAGATATTTTTCAATCGAAATCTTTTCTGATTGAAAGCTTTGTCAATCGAAAAAAAATAAAACAGCAATATGAAGATTGTACGAGATTTCAGCATATAATGGCATTTTATACGTATAACTATTTTGGTACAAGCGTATAAATTCAACGCAAGTGATATGAGTGAAATGCCCCTGGAATGAGCCTCCCAACCTCCCTTTAAATAGCCCCCTAGGCCTCATTCCGTATCCACACTCGCAGCCCGCCCCTTGGGCCTGGTCCTTGACCACCGGGCATTGCCCTTGGCATGGCACGCTTTCCATTCAACATCCACTTTTTGAACAATCTTCTGTTTAAGTGCATCTTCTTTAGCTTTAGAGAGCCATACCATTGGCACTTGTTTCTCATCTCTGATTGGCACATGGAATTGAAAACTTTATGTCTGCCTTTCAGTTGGTTGTGTTTCTATTTTTGCAAAGGAGATTGATGGTATCTCTAGATTCAGCTGCTCAAATGTACCTGCATCCTCCTGAGTTTCCACATTCCCTTCTCTCAGCAACTGATTGGCTTTTTAAAATTCTTCTATCTCTTTAACACTAGGTTGGTAATGGGACACTTTTATGTCCTGTTAAGGGACCATTTTCCTTGAATTATGTCAAGAGTTTCAAAATGGATTTTGAGGTGCTATCTGTCTAGAAAGTTGTCTCATGAGCTGAAAAAAACTCGACATTTTTTTGGAATATCAATTCCATCTTTAACCTTGTCCTTGCACAACATTTCACAACCTAAACTGTGTGAAAAAACGGGTTCTGTTTTTGGCTTTTTTCAACTTTTTGCAACTATACCACTCTAGAATTCATGTTTGTGAGGTCTATAATGCTAGAGAACTATCTGTAGTAGTCCTCAACATGTCCTGATGCTTCTAGGGAGAAATAAATGTTAAAGTTGTAAGTTATGACCAAATTACAAAAATTGTCAAATCCTGTTTTTTAGTCAATTTTATCTCTTCTATGATTTTTTTGGTGGCTTTCATGATATCCAAATGTAGTTTTGATTTTCTATGTCGCATATTGTAACATAAAGCTAATATTCCTTGAGTTTTGGGGCACCTAATACCCTATTTTTCATAGTAGACAACGATGGTTGATTTTTCCAATTATAGAAGAAAACGAAACATTCTAGTATATCAAGTATAGCTTTTTCAATATTGTTAGTTTCTTGTGACAACTACATGCATTTTGTAGGTAGTAACCATATCTAGTCATAAGGATCAAATTTGGCTAGATACTGAATACTTTCTATGGGATTCTACAACTCATAATGTTAAACCCAGTTTTTTCATGTTTGCTGTATTTAGCACTTCATCTTTGTCCCCAAGATTCCCCTTGGTAAGAGATGTATTATTCTTTGACATGCTCCATGGCTCCTTATGAACCTAAAGGACAATACGGAACTAAGAAAACATGCATATATTATTTGTATTGAGCGTGGCTATAGAAACTTTGATGATAGGTCTGCAGAATGGTAAAAATTCAACTTTGTTGTACCTATTTCTTTCGGCAAAACAAAAAATAGTGAGTGAGAAGCAATCATATGTTCTGATCACCAACCCATTGAAGTTAACTAGGGAATTTATCTCAAGCCCTACAAAAATCCCTAATCTTATTTTTATGCAACAAAACATAAGAAATGACTGTTTTGATAAAAATGTACTGGTCCATCAACTTTGGAGGCTTGGTGTGACCAAAAGATGAGAAATTTTAACAAGTTTATTATTTTTTTCATGTATATTAGGCCTTGAACTATAACCTCATGAAAGGATTTTACAAAATGAGTGGATCTACTCTGGTTTTGGAGGTTTTTTTCAAAACCCTAAAAGGACACTTTTATGTCCTCTTAGGTTACCCACCTAGTGTTAAGCAACTGCTCTTCACTTTGCATGCGCATTAGGGTGAGGTCCCTTCTTTGTTCTTGTCCAACTTCAGCTCAAGTTCCAATTCTTTGTTTTCTCTTTCAAAAGTTTTGTAAACTTCATCAGTCCCCTTGAGTGAAGCTACTGCTGGATTTTCCCTTATTTGCTTTAGAAATTCCGCTTGGTCTTTGATTCTCTGCTTTCAATATTACAAAGAATCATTTGCTACATTCAACTGTACCTGGAGCTTTTGTACTGACTAAGTAGTGCCCATAAGTTCATTTGTCACTTCAATGAGCTGTTGCTCCTTACTTTTACAGGCATCCGATAACTACGTGAGGAGTTTGCCTAGCTCTTCCATCTCCTTTTCTTTCTTTTCCTTGACATTTTGGTGTTGTTCTACTTTGTTCTTGAGCTCTTTGATTTGTCCTTGAAGATTTTCAATGATATTCATTCTGTCTTCAAGCTCGCATTGGAGCGCATCTATCACTTGCTCAAGTTCTTGAGATTTAGCACTGTGGCTAAGAGCTGCTATTCACATTTTCTTAGTCATCAGCTGCATCTGATTTGCATATTCATTGACTTGAGTGATAAATTTATCCGTTGATTCCCACTCTTCAAATTGTGCTTGAGGCTCTTTGGAAGGTCCAACCTCATCTTTGGTTGTTTTTGGTGGTTTTTCTTGATCGGCTTCCTTCTCATTCTCTAACCCATATCCTTTTACTTCCCTAATTTCATCTAATTGGTAAGTTGATGAAGAGCTTGGACTAGGAAGAAGCTAATCCCATTGTTCGGTATAGGGTTGAGGATGGTCTTGGAGACATCACCTCCCGTTCGTGCTATGTTTCAGTTGGTTTCCCAACTTTTGCTTGCTGTAGGACCCTTAACTTCCCTTGGATTCCATAGATGTGAAGTCTGTCCTGCAGATTGTCGACTTCGTTCATAAGATTCCTTTTCTCTTTCAAACCTTGCCTTTTTTTTGTTGAGGTTCTTCTTGATGGGCGGCTACTGCCTTTCTTTTTATTTCTTCCCTTACTACCCTTTTTCTTCATTATCAAAACTTTTTTCACTCCTATGGGCTTCAGGTGAGCTTTCAACTGACTTTGCATCGGACTCATAATTCCCTTTCTTGTTTGATCTTATGGCTCCTAGAGAGGGATGAGCGTTCTCTGTGATTATCCATGTGTTCTTATCTTGGGCTGGCGGCAAGAAATAGCCCAAACTTCATGGCTATTTCTTGGACACAAGAGAGGGATTCCAAATGGCAGCTAACTCCTGAGGATCTACATCACTATATAGTTGTATAGAGAGCGAGGTGTCATAGGGTTTTTGAGGGTCACCTAGAGCCACCGTCGATGACTGTTTGGGCTATTTGGTCGTAGGAGTTGACTATTTGGGATATTTGGCAGTAGGAGTTGACTATTTGGGCTATTTGGTAGGAGTTGATTGCGAGGGCTGGCTGCTACGACAATGAAGGAGAAAGTACAAAAGATGAGGGAGGAGGGCAATGAATAAATTGCAAGGAAGTTGTAAGATGAACTAGAGCATCAACGCAAGGATTCCCAAGGTGCACAATAATGAGCAAAGCTATAGTGGGCCTTTGAGTGAGAGAGAGAGAGATGATCTGATGTGTCCAGATGTGGAGAAAAGAAAGAAGATGTGACCTGATCGTCGGTAGCCATGGGAACAAAAAGCCTGCCACCTCCCCCTCCTTCAACAAACCCTGCTCTTGTGAAGTCCACGAGATAATAGGCCAGGTTGCAAAAAATGCCACATGAGTGGAGGATGTTGCATTGGAGGTACTGCGAGATGCAACAAAGGATCTTACAACCTCACTTTTCCAATATGGAGTTATTTGTCAGGTACATACAAAATGTGTTTCCTTAAAGCTAGCAGACTTATCCCTTGCTATATGAGATTGTGTTCTAATACTTTTCTACGCAAGAGTGAAGTCCTATTTTGTAATCATCATGACCATAATGAAATACGACTTTTTGTATCCTGACATATTGTCTCGCAACCATCTTTTGCAATTTGCAATGTGTTTCTTTTTTTTTAGTTTAAGTGATCTAAGTGAGAGAGTTAGCAATATAGTGTAGCTTGATTTTCATATTGGAAGTTTTTCAGTATGAAATTTGTAAATATTATTTACAAGTGTTTGGTAGGGTATTTGGATCACATTCTCAAAGTTTGGTGATGCATGATTTTGACTTTCTCGCTCCTCATCTTACTAGATGCATACCTTGTGGGAAATTTTTTAGTAGGATAGATATAGAATTAGAAGAAGTTTTGTATGTAGCAAATGTAGTCCTCAAGGTGTGGAATAGCTTTGATTGAGTGGTTATATGAAGATTCAATGATATACATGACCGTTCGAGGCGTGTAAGTTAGGCACTTATAAGAAATAGGATGTTTTTTATTCTGGCTCTAGCAACTCGTGAAAGAATTTATATTTTTTGCCAAACGGAGTCTAATTAGGCAAACACTCAAATCACACGAGTTTTAGATGTCGAGAAGGAGAATGAAACATTGTCTCACAAACATTTGTGAAATCTTGATCCTTTTATAGATACAAAGGCAAGAAGTAAGGTCAATTTTTTGACACTTAAAGAAAAAAAAAATACTTTAGTGTGGCTCCTAAGGGGCTGAGAAGGACCATGGGTGTGTATTGCTGACCATCAGGAGCCTTTGCGAGCAAGAAAATTGGGACGTCGAATGGCAGAGAAATGTCCGATCAATTTTGGCCCGAATTTTGGGTCTGGATGGCTTGTTTTTTGGCTACGAAGGCCCCGAGCACTAAAAACAAAAGGCCAAAATTCCTAGGCCGCCACAGTGCGACCTCGGCATTTTCACTTGGTCAAAATGCCCCATGTCACATCGTGGCGGCCTAGGGTATTTTGGCCTTCTTGTTTTAGTGCTCGAGTCCTCGACAACCCAAAATAGGCTAGCCATTCGGGCCCAAAATTCCGCCCAAATCTGACTGTACATTTCTACGCCGTCTGACGCCCCAGTTTTGTCTCCCGCAAAGCCTTTTCAAACCACCCATGACGTTTTTTTCATCCTCGGGGTCTTGGCAATCCAAAACTACCCGACACCTCAATTTTCTTGCTCGCAAAGCCTTTTCAAATCACCCGTGACTCCTAACAAGGCAAAATGCACACAATTTGTATCATACATAGGAAATTTTATTTCTAAATTTTTCTACTTTGTGCACCCAGCCAACAAAGCGACCGATAGTGTCTTCATGCAAGATACAAAACATAAATGACAATAATAATTACTTTGAACTTACAAGAATGAAGATAAAAAAACAGTTTCACAGTATTAAGACAATAATGCAGAAGTTTCTCATTCAATTTTGATTACATATTACTAAGGAGGGCATGAATGGCCTCTCTCTTGGTATCAATCAGTACATTGCTGTCGCTGAATCCACTATGACTCTGGGTTCTTCTACACCTGTAGATAGAGATAGGATGCAATTCAACAGCATGTAATCCTCAAATTTCCAAGTGAAGGTGCATAGTTCGGCTTCGTGGCTAACTAGGATACACTTGTTGGCATTTAGGATGAGGGGGTCAACGCACAGGTTTGCACTTAGTTCCTTGCATTCTTGTTGGCATTTAGGGTGAGGGGGTTACAGGCTAGCACTTAGTGCCTTGCACACTGCAAGCTGCAATTTGTGCCATGATAAATAGTGGCTCATCCTCCCTTAGGCCTATGCTCTTTCAGACGTCATAAAAAAACAAGTACTTGCACCCATTGACTACCACTAGAAGGAGTAGTCGTACATCAAACTTGGAAACGCTTTGAAGGACTTCATCTCCTTCAAGTGTTTCTTCAGTTTTTTTTGGTGTGGGAAAGCAAACACGCAAGAAAAATGACTTAAAAGTGATTTTCATACTTTAAGCCCATCATAAATTAGTTGAAAAAAAAACTCCTTTTCTAGAATTTCACAACCAATTTAATATTTGATTTAAAACCACCAAGCTAAGATTTTAAGACTAAGTACCAAAATACGAAAGTCAACATTTATATTACCAAAGATGGTTACATTGTAAAGGGTTAACACTAGAATGGTAACCTAACAGGACATAAAAGTGTCCTTTCAGGGTTTTGGGAAAAAACTCCAAAACCATAATAGATCCACTCATTTTGAAAAATCCTTCATGATCTTATAGTTCAATAACTACTACATATGGAAAAAATGAGAAACTTGTAATTTTTCTCATCCCTTGGTCACTATAAGTCTCCAAAGTTGATGGACCAGTGCATTTTGCCCAAAACAACAATTTCTTACAGTTGATTGCATATAAACAAGAGTGGGGATTTTTGTAGGACATGAGATAAAATGCCCCGCTAACTTCAATGGGTTGGTGACCAAAACATATGGTTGCTTTTACCTCACTAATTTTTTTTGGGCAAAAAAAATAGGTACAAAAAAGTTGCATTTTTGCCATTCTGCTGACCTATCATCAAAGTTTCTATAGTCACGCTCAATACAGATACTATATACATGGTTTCTTAGTTCCCTTTGGGCATTTGGATTCAAAAGGATCCATGGAGCATGTCAAAAGGATAACGGATCTCTTACAATTGAAACCTTGGGGGCAATGATAAAATGTTAAATACAGCAAACATGAAAAAACTGGGTTTAGCATTATGACCTCTAGAAACCCATAGAAACTACTCAATATCTAGCCAAGCTTGTAGTCTATATTTAGATATGGTTACTACCTACAAAATACATACAATTGGCCTAAGAAACTAGCAATATTGAGAAAGTTATACTTGCTACTCTAAAATGTATCGTATTCTTCAGCAATCAAAAAACTCAACCATCATATTATACTATGCTATATAGCATATTAGGTCCCCCAAAACTCAAGGAAGATTAGCTTTATGTTATACATTACACTTACACAATCAAAATTGAATTTGGATATCAAGAAAGCCAGCAAAAAAATCATAAAAGTGCTAATTTTGGCCAAAAAACAGGATTATGTAATTCTTGTAAATTGGTCATAACTTTCAATTTTAACACTTAGCTCTCCCTACAAGCATCAAAACATGTTGAGAACTATGAAGGCCTAACCTCCGGCCATCTAAACCTCACAAACATGAAGTTTAGAGTGGTATAGTTGCCAAAAATTAAAAAAAAGCCAAAAACAGGACCCGTTTTTTCACACATTTTAGGTTCAAAAATGTTGTGCAAGAGTAAGGTTAATGGTGAGATTGATACTAAAAAAAAAATGCTAAGTTTTCTTCAGCTCCTAAGGCAACTTTGTGGATATATAGCACCTAGAAATTCATTTTCATACTCTTCAAATAATTCAAGAAAAATGGTCACTTAACAGGACACAAAAGTGTCCAAGGACATAAAAGTGTCTTGTTACCATTCTAGTGTTAAGGTAAATCAATCCCTCAACCATATTGTGAGGAATCTCCTCAGTGTGTAGAATGTGCTGGTAAGAATTGCATATGTCATAAGACTAAGCAACTGTCACTTTGTCTCCCATCTGATTCCACTAAGATGCCTGACAATGGAAGGCAAAATCATTGTGTCTCTCCTCAATGGTGAACAACTCCTACCAAGCTTAGTGCATCTGCTTCTCCAACCAAGGGTTATTTGGGTGGAGCTTTTATATCCACTATAAGGAGACTATGGCTTGTCGTAGTTTCTTCTTATCCTCCCTCGTCGTAGCCAAAACTAGCTGCAGAGTCTGAGAGGAAGAATGCCAATGCCAATGTCCACTTAAGTAGTAGCGTCCCCCTATGTGGCCATTCTCTCAGACCACAATGCCTCAACCTTCTCTCTAAGCTTTGGATCCAACAAAATCCTCTCTAGGATGCAAAGCACAGGGCTACAAAAAGAGCTCACCATGGTTAGAACTATAGTAGGAAGTGAAGTGGGAGAGATAACCATGGCTAGAAGTACAACAGGAAGTGGAGTGGGAGAGATGACCATGGATAGATCTGCATAACTATATATGTGTACTCAGTGTGTGCTCTCTATACACACTTTGGGGTTCTATTTCTGTGCTCTCTCTTTCTCTCTCAACATGGTATGAGAGCAGCACGTTTTTGTTTTTGATTTTTCTCATGATAGAAAATGATTTTGCAGAAACAATCCGCCAAAAGCATTGGAATCGATGTGGTCTACAACTTCGTAGAAGAAACTTTTTTCAATTTCTGCACAGATTTCGAAGTTGTCGTTTTTGGATTGCGAACATGTCTAAAAAGAAACTTTCGCTTTTTGTTTTTGATTTTTCTCCTAGTTGAAAATGATTATGCTAAACCAACCCGAGTGAGGAACCAGAATCGATGTGGTTGCAGAAGAAACTTTTTTCAAATTCTGCACAGATTTCGAGTTATCGTTTTTGGGCTACGAACATGTCTGAAAAGAAACTTTCGTTTTGTTTTTGATTTTTCTCCTAATTGAAAATGATTTTGCAAAAACAATATGTTTGGGCAACGGAATCGATGTGGTCTACAACTTTGCAAAAGAAACTTTTTTCAAATTCTGCACAGATTTCGAGTTATCATTTTCGGACTGCGAACATGTCTGAAAAACAACTTTCGCTTTTGCTTTTTATTTTTCTCCTAATTGAAGATGATTTTGCAGAAACATCCCACACACGCCATCGGAATCGATGTGGTCTACAACTTTGCAGAAGAAACTTTTTCAAATTCTGCACAAATTTTGAGTTATCGTTTTGAAACTGCGAACATGTCTGAAAAGCAACTTTTGTTTTTTGCTTTTGATTTTTCTCCTAATTGGAAATTTATATATTTCTCTTCATCAATTATATATTTGTTGCTGACAGAATTTTGCTGCAGAAGACATTTACAAATCGAATCAGTGTTATAGAAATCTGTTCTCAAAAGTCTATACTATTTCTTGGTCATGGCTTTATTTGATACCATAGTCATTCTCGGCGATACCATGATATTGTTTCGTTAATACCATGGTTATTCTCTGTGATACCATGATGTTGTTTTATTGATGCAATGTTGTAGAGATGACAAGATTTACCAAGCCATTATCTACTTACTAGTCATTGTCTTGAGGTTTTGCAGATTTTGCAGAAAACTAGCGTCTCTGATGCCATGGTACGTAAAGTCATGATGATTTCTATTTCAAAGTTTTTATGAGAATCTCTAATTCCATGGTGAATATCGTGATGCCATGGTACATAAAGCCATGATGATGATTACTATTGTACAGTTTTTATTTGATTTGAAAAAAACGTCTTGGATGCCATGGTACGTAAAACCACGATGATTGCTATTTCAAAACTTTTATGAGTGTCTCTTATGCCATGGTGAATACCATGATGCCATGGTACGTAAAGCCATGATGATGATGACTCCTAGTTGTTGAGATCTTGGGGACCCCAATATGTTCATTACATCTCGGCTTTGTATACATGTGTGCACATGTGAACATTGATATTACATTTGTTTCTATGTCATCTGCACATGTGATTGCATCGGCATTATGTTTGTTTCTATGTCGTCTCCAGAGCGACGTCGCGAACCGTCTCTAAGGACAATGTGATGTGACTATTTCTAACCTTCACATTTTGATATGTTTCTTGACTTGGTATTGATTACAGGATGAAAATCACATTAAGCGGCATATACAAGGGATCAAAGACGCGAAAGCTTCCATATCAAAACATTTGCAGTGGCACAAGAGTGATGTAGCTCCTGCAGTTAAAACTTTAAATTTGTTTCCATTAGAAATTTTATGAGCCTTCGTGGCGTTTCTTGTATATTGTGGAGTGATGTAGCTCCTCGGGAACATATTTTGTAAACTTGAAAATTTATTAATACAACAGTGCATGTATATGGTGCTGTGGGTTTTTCCCTTGTACCCCCCAATGGTTTTTTCATCCACAGTTAGGGACTCCTATTTGAGTGGGGGTGTTGGAGATATATGTACCAACCCCTATGCTATGTATAGCTAGGAGTCCCCACTATATATGTGTACTCAGTGTGTGCTCTCTATACACACTTTGGGGTTCTATTTATGCACTCTCTCTTTCTCTCTCAACAAGTTCTACAACAAGAAGTGGACTTGTAGAGATGACCATGGCTAGAAATATAGCAACAATAAGTGAAGTGGGAGAGGTGACCATGTCTAGAACTACAACAAGAAGTGGAGTGGGAGAGATGACCATGAAGGTGTTTCTTGGAAGGGGTTTAAGCTACAAAGAAAGCTCACCATAGCTAGAGCTACAACAGGAAGTGGAAGAGAAAATAGAGGATGAGGAGTGTGGAATAGAGAGAAAAGAGTCCTAAAATGTAGAGACAGAGTGAAAAACGAGCTACAGCTTCTAGAGAGTGAGGAGGGAGATTTTTGAGACAAGTGGAAGTGGAGGGAGTAGGACTGACAATCATAAATATAGAGAGAGAGTTTGAATCTCATTTTTTTATTTGGAGGGGGAAAAGGAAGGACTAAAAAGAAGAGAGAGGTGCAAGATCTTGAGTAAATCTTCTTTTCCCCCTAAGTTTTGACAAAAAGGAATTATTGAAAGATAGAGAGAGAGAGAGAGAGTAAATCTTGTTTTTTTATTTGGAGGGGGGGAAATAAGTCTTGAAAGGAAGAGAGAGGTATCAGAGCTTGAGTGAATCTCCTTTTCCCCCTTGATGTTGACAAAAACCATTTTGAAAAATGGGTATTTTACTTTTCTTTTTTAGGTTTCTAAATAGGAAAACTAACCTCCCTTCCTAATGATGAAACTTTGACCCCTACTTTTCTAGCCCTTCCCAACCTAACATTTTTGTACACTTGGCCTCCCACTATTGACCCTTTTCTTAATTACCCCTTAAGAATGTTGCCAAGATAAAGGACCCTTCAAAAGCCCATCCTTCCCCTAATGCCTCAAGAATATATCACAAAACCTTCGCGAGCAGATAATTGGAAAACAGAACTCCCTTGGGAATTAGAGAGGATACACGGGTCTAAAACCATCTTCCATCTTTGGCAATGCCTTAATCAAGTCCAAAAAAAAAAGGATTCTTTGAAAGGCCCTATGGATGTTATATAGGGAAAAATAAGAGAAATAGAATAGTACCATAGCCTCCATTCAAACTCCAACTGGATTTATGCACTCATTGAGAGGCCTTGGCAAAGATCAAGAAAACAATGATAAAAAACAAATAAAAAGGGAAGGTTAAGAAGAAGACAAAGAAAGGCACTCAAAAAAAAAATGCAGCATCATTCAGAACTCTCTGGGCCTAAGTCTCAATCACTAATGCATGGATCTCTTTATTTACTATAGTTCATTTTGCACGAACATGGTGGGATATAGAAGCAACAAAGTGAGAGAGGCAGGTGTTAAACTTGGAGAGCTAGTTAGGTACACATTAAATTCTTTCATACTCCTATGTAAGTTATTACATTGTTATCTCCAATCAATTAAACTTAATGTGTAAGTTTTTTAGCTTAAAGAGATTGATGAAGAGCATGACACATCAGCTACTCAATTATTAGCCCGTGGAAGCTCCATTCTTGTCAATCAAGTTCATGTCCTCATCCGTGTTGTTGAGGAGATAGTTGTTTGTGGAGTAGTATATACATAGAGGATGTTCTTTCTTGAGAGATTCATGAAGACTCTCAAAGAATTTGTTGGACAATAAATACAACCCGAGGTGAGCATGGCCGAAGGATTGATTATCCAACACGCTTATGTTTACATTTCAGTTTATCTTGCCGAGATAGAACCCTCCTCCATGCCACATGTATGGTCCGACGATGAGGATCCATGAATGACCTCACATGTGCCAATTGACCAAGGAAAGATTGTGATAATGGATGAGATTATAGCGATCGTGATCAACACTTTTTGCATGCTCAAGGCAAAATGCATGGAGAAGTGGGTGGACATATGGATGGAGGCAAAGAAAGAGAGGGAGAGGGAAAGAGAGGTATAGAGACAAGCGGATGTGGGAAGTTGAGCATTGACATTCCCTCATGAAGTAGCTAGTTTTTCCCATCTCATTCGGTAAAAAGTGGATACATGCTCGCATGCTTAAGGCCAAAGAAAATAGCCAAGAAATATCAATAAGAGAATGGGAATATGCAAGGGAATTTCTCCCCAAGGTATATATCTCCATCCATATCTTTGCTTATGTTATGTAATATATTCAAGGTATACGTCTTTTATTAAGTTCACTCTTTTTCAAATGATATGTTCAAACATATTGTGTTTGAATATATGTATATATAGTGTCTTTCATTCAGGGCACTCATCGCTCGGCACTCGATGGGTAAAATCTTCACTATCAATCTTGCCGACGGATGAACTAAGTGTGAAAAAGGGGGGGTGGGGGAGTTAACTAGGAGTGAACTAGGGTTAACCTAAGGAGGGGTGTGAACTAGGTTTATCTATGTAGAGTGCACCCCCCATGGCATGATGCGCCTGACAGTATGATGGTAAACCCTTTTCCATGCCACATGGGGATCATTGGTTCGATTCCCTCCCAAGGGGTGGACGGTGTATTGTACACTTGTTCCCCCGCCCCTAGTTTATCCCTAGTTCACCACTCTATGTGGTCCCATGGCCATCATTTCCATATAGAAGGATGGAATGAGCGTCAAACAACTATGGATTGTGGCATCATGGTGGGCAACTTTGATACAATCACCAGTGAGGCATAGTACTGTGGGACCATTGAGATGATTCTCTAGATGGATTTTTTTCCTTTTCAAATATATATGGTTCTAGAATGTCTCCATAAGATATGCACATGGGCTTTACATGGTAGAGTCCGAATTCTACCATAAGGGGAAGTATTCGGTATACAAAACGTCGGAACAAGCTTTGAAATGACCGTTGGAATGCACTATGAATAAGCATCGATATTCCTATAGCATATTCCGAAGCTGATTTAGAAGGTTGTACTAACGATCATACCGTATTCTGTACCGATGACCAAACCTGTAAATTTTTTTTGGGTAGAGAGGGCTTGGACTTGATGCTGCATGTACTGCAGCAAAAGAAAACAACCCTTTTCGCCCAAAGGAAGAGTGCACAAGCAACCGCACTCCACCTACAAGCCGACGCTAAAGAGCGAGTGTATGGCAATTAGCAAAATTGTAAGAATAACATAACCACAAAATCAAAAGCTTGATCATGGCATAACGGTATAAAAATTTAATAACCATAACTAAAAAATGAAAACCATAAACATAACCTGTTTGCCATACCATAACCATTACCATAACTTGCTTGTCGTACGTACCATAACCATAACAACCATACCATCACTGCATAACCATAACCATCATTGCACAACCATAACCATAAACATAACCATCTCATGATTGCTATACCATCATAGCAAAACCATAACCATCACATGATTTCCATAACATCATTGTACAACCATCACATGATTACCATACCAACATAGCAAAACCATAACCTTAAGTTGACTGTCAAACCTTAACCATAATATATGTGCCATACCATAAATATAAGCATAAACCATAAACATAAGTTCTCAAAAATTGTACATATGCAAACGTCACTGAGTGAGAAGACCCTCATGGTAATGCCTCCCAGTCAATGTCCTCTCCCTCCTCTTGCGTCTAGGTCAAAAGGGCCACAATTCCATGCTTGTACGCATACTTCTCCTCTCGACATGTCGAAAGGCGCTTCACGGCAACTTCCTGCAAAATTATGGTTTAATCATTAGATAAATCTTTAAATAACATATATATTATCAATAATTTAAATCATACATATAATACTTACAAACTCATGTCGAAGCATATTGTAGCCTCCACTCCCAAGATGTGACGCTCCATAACACTCTAAATGTGCACTGGATGCATCTCTCTACTGCTGAAATCTTTGAGGATTGTCTTGTGTCTCTCGTGCAATCCCCGCCCACTCCTCTGCGTCCAACCATGCCAGCTTGGGATTGCCATCATTGTACCTGTCTCTGGTCTCTGACCAACAGTGTGACATTGTGGACTTTGCACGCTCAAAATCCAGGAGTTCGAGACTGGATAGTACCCCTCTGTCGGCCTGTACTCTCTTTGAATGGCTTCGACAATGTAATTCTTTCTTTCAACATCAAGGTTATCCCAAAACTCCATCACAGAGTGACCAAACTGAATCGTACGGTGCTGTCAAATCCTGTGTTGCATGGCCTTTCCGACCCTGTCTGCCATAACAGCCCCATCCCTGCTCTTGTACACCTTACTAGGATTATGCTCATGCTATCCCCAAGGTGTACGTGGTGTGCCGATCGGTGAACTATCTACTAAAGAGAGTGATGGACGCTCTCTCGGTGGTGTGGACGTAGCGGTAGAATCTCTACCACAACAACCACCACCTCCAGAATGACACCTACCTCGTCTCGAGGATGAACCACCCGTCGGTGTAGGGGGGAAATGAGTCCTAGGCGTAGGGGACACACTAGACTGAGGTGTGGGGCCACTCGATGTAGGGACCACACTATTCTCGGGCGTAGCGTCGGCCATAGTAGGTCTAGAGGGACCTGCTTCCCAAAGGTATTGTGCGATCACGATCTGCTCTGGTGTGAACTGAGACAAAAACAAGCCCATTTTCTCGGATGACATGCCAGCCGGAGTGACAGGGAAACTAAAACTAGGAGAGTATGGCTCATCGTCATCGGCCATGGTTAATCATACACAAAAAACACCCACAAAATATGTTAGTTTACAGAATATTTACTAGCAAAAGTCATTAGCTAATCTCTCATCCTCTATGAGATCTTATGCACCAAAGATGTCTATCTCAATCTGTACATCTGCATCTTCGTCATCAAACTCTACTTCTTCGTCGCTGCACGCATAAGCTTCAGTGTTTGACACCTCATCTCTAGGTTCAGACAATTGCTCACTGCTGACATCTACCTCAAACTCTAAACTCACAGCAATCATGCGCTTTGTTCATGAATCACCTCTTCAACCTCAATGTCCAATCCTACACACACTTGCTTGCAATGTGGAGCAGCTTGAACGACATGGAGCCTGCAAGGTTTAGAGATCATTCTCATCATTTTTTGTCCATAGTGGATCGTGTATGAACACAACTTGTTCACAATGCTGCGAGAGTACGAATGTATCCCTTGCATCTGTCCACACCCGCCTAGAGTTCACTTGAATCAATCCACTCTTGTCTTTACGAACAGTTACATTAGGGCCGCTGGCAATAACTTTGGACCACTTGACATCAAAAATAAACATATCAAACTTTCTAAAGATAATCTTCAAGATGTCTTGGATGTAGCCAAAGTATTCAAGCTGGCTAGTCTCTGTATTCTCATCCCTGGCACTACTTCTACTTTCTTGGACGAAGCTTGCCCTAAAACTACTGTCAAAAGTGACCCTTTGTTTGTCGATCCGTTGCACTCTAAAGTGCTTCTCATGCGACCACAAAGCTCCATATTTGTGATACTGCAGCCACAAAATTGAAACAGACTAAATGTTATTAAAGCAAAGTAATCTTCATGTGGAGCTCGAAAAGGAAGTTGTGAAATATACATGCCAATCGCAACCACTTGACATCTCTTATTCCTCTTCAGTAATCAACACACCATTCCTCTTTTCCTCTGAGAGTGTCACATCTAACCACCACCCAGTTGGAAAGTCATGCAATTTTGAAGATGATCTGGGAAAGGAAGGTTTCTAGTGGCACTGTTGTGCTTGAATTGAAGGTGATCTATCAAGCGTTGTTGCTTTTTCCCTTCGTACCTCTCTAGCCACTTCTGCATGATTTCTCAGCTGAGAAGGTAAAATCTCATAACCTTTTCTCGGATTGTCATGTCCATATTCCTAACAATGCCTTGTCCCAGCGGCTCGTCCCTAGTCACCTTCACGTTGACCTGAGTAGTCCACATTCAGGGCATCTCTAGATCAATTGAGACCAAAAATTCATGGATGAGGACAAGAAACTCTTGTACAAGCCATCCTTCTGCCATGCTACCCTCAGGGTGAGCCCTTTGATGAACAAACCCCTTTAAAGTCTTCATACATCTCTCCAAGAAGAACATCCACTTGCTATGGACCACTCCAGCAACTGCAACTTCATCGACTACATGCATCTAGATGGTAAGAATGTTTGTTGGAAAGTACTTCTCCACCATGCGCAATGCTTCAATAGCATTTAAGCATGATGCATCGATGATGTCTTCTCTTATCTTTTTTGAATTGATCCAACGTACCAACTGAGTGATTTTGTAGATTGTTCTTCTAATGTCATCTGTCAAACAACCCTTTATGGAAATTGGTAAGATGAACTATAAAAATTTGTGCCAATCGTGGGACTTAAGACCACTGAGATTTTCATCTCTCGTAAAAGCTGTTTTCAAACATCGCATGCACCTTGTGGGAGTCTTGAATGAAGATATAGTCTTCTTCACTTGTTGCTCTTCTGCACGACTCAGAACCCATGGACCTTTTGGTATAGCAAACTTTCCATTGGGTTTAAGTTGAGGCCACATCTCTGGCATTCGACCCACAGCGTGCAGGTTACTCTAGTACGGGAGTTCATGGAAAATAGAAAGTATTTTCATTCCAGGTGCCATCCAATATCCCCTCTCTAGCCACATGTTTTTCCAATTGCTCGCTTTCAATGGATGCATGTCATGTTTGCATATGTTTGGTCCACGTAGTTCATGGCCTTCAGGAAAAAATCTACCATGATTCTCATAAAATGTCTTGCTCAAATGCTGAGAGCGGTGAAAGCCAAGTAGAGGACCACATTCTGGACATGCATGATTGCTCGAGTAACTCAATCCTGAAACATCACAAAATTAAAATATAAAGGCGTTGGCATAGCCATGAATCACATGTGTTTGAGGGTTTTAAAGGCACTTACCTGAGCACTCATCAAACCTTGGCTAATCATGCATGGTCCACATGAGAATGCCTTACACATGTACATTCCATCGTCCAATTGGTTGTGACATATCAACCACATCGATTCCTATCCACAAGATTTGGAACTCTTCTATAAGTGGTGCCAGATAGACGTCCATGTTCTTTGCTTTGTACTTTTCTGGGATGATCAATGACAACAACAGATGGAACTTCTTGATAGCGAGCCATGGTGGAAGATTATAATTAACCAAACAAATAGGCCACGTGCTCAATGACAACCTCCGTAATCCGAATGGATTTACTCCGTCCATTGCCAGACCAAAGCGGGTACATCGAGGCTCGTTCTTAAATGTAGGCCAACTTTCCTCTATGTGCTTCATGCACGAGAGTCAGCACATACCCGCATCACATCATCCGTCGATCTAGTATTTGAGTGCCATGTCATCAAAGCGGCTATGGAATTGCACCTGAACATGCTCTTTATTCTTGGAATGATAGGAAAATATCGAAGGACCTTTGCAGGGATAAATTTTCCTTGTGTGTCCTCCCTGTACCTGTTTGATCCACAATTGGAGCACTGTTCCAAGTTTGCATACTCATTGTGAAAAAGTATACAATCATTAGGACATGCATGTATTTTTTGATAATCCAAGCCCAAATTAGTAAGAAGCTTTTTAGTGGCTGGACAATTAGGGGGCATGTGATTCCCTTAGGGCAAGATTTGCTCATTGAGCAACCTATCGTTACATAAACAAGTCAGCCCTTTGATCACCTTATATGAACTGTAATTTGCACTTTACCATGCTTAGGATAAAATGTGTTTACCTGAAAAGCTCTGTGACTGAGGCGTTAGACCAACCGTAGATAGACTGCAAATTAAGCATTGCCAACGCGGTATGGAGAACTGAGATTTTTGCACCGGTGTAGAGCGTTATGCGTGCAAGACTTTGCATAATATCTCCCTCTTGATCGTTGCTATCATGCCGTCGATATGAACAGGATGGCTGAGGGTGGTCCAGAGTACTATGTTCAATGTTGTCTCCTTCTATGTTTGAATCCATGTCAAAGAACGCGTCCAACATCTGCTCCATCTCTACTTCTTGAAATTCCGCATCAGGTATTAGTTGGGAGGACTCAGTCGATGGCTGCTCATTTCAAAATCGTCCTCTCTGGAATGAAGTTGGGGCAATATCTACTTGCGGTATTTGACGTTCAATCTCTAGACCATGAGATCAATAATGCAGTTCTTGTAGTTTCTCTATTGGAAAGAGACCGTGATTGCGTACGTGTTGGTCGCATATTTTTTGTTTTTGAAAGATCTGATGCTTGCAATGCGCACAAGGACACGCCATCCTATCGTCCATACTTTATCTACCAATGATGCAACAAATAATTAAAACACTCTAGTTGTTATAATTACACACTACTAAGTACATGACAATACATGACAACCTCACATTCTCTAGCCAAGCCCGATCCCCGCACACCTCGGTCTAGAGGTGCACGGAGATTAGGACCACAGGGTAATAATCTCCTCTTTATTGGTCAATGACTATATATTAAAGTTATTGAAGTTTGTGTGAACTTTTGAAGTACAATTGTGTTTTTTCAACTATTTGCTGTTAGCTCTAACAACCTCACATTCTCTAGCAAGGCCCGATCCCCGCACACCTCGGTCTAGAGGTGCACTGAGATTAGGACCACAGGTTAATAGTCTCATCTTTTTTGGTCAATGACTATATATTAAGGTTATTGAAGTCTGTGTGCACTTTTGAAGTTCGATTGCGTTTTTTCTACTATTACTTTGTCGCTAGCTCCAACCTAACCTATTATCTCACCTAGCCTATAACGTAAACCTAACCTAACCTAGCCTAACATAAAAACAACATAATGGTGAGGTGTTTAGCAAAACGGCAAGCCATACAACTTGCCCACAATGCATATCCGATGTCAGCAAGCTCTATGGCTTGCCAATTTGGCAAACGGCTCACCATTGTGTCGTTTTTAGGGTTGCAAAACGATTTTATGGCCTGAAAACCGCTTGCAAAAATATAGACAACACAATGGCAAGCCGTTGGAAAATGGAAAGCCATAGAGATTTCCCACAATACATATGCCTTGTGGGAAAGCTTTATGGCTTACCGTGTTGCCAAACGGATCGTCATTGTGTTGTTTTTAGGGACATGGGGGCAATTTTAGCGCTTGAAAATCGCTCGCAGACATAGAGACCACACCATGGAGAGCCATTTGGCAATACTGCAAGCCATACCATAAAGCTTTCCCACAATCCATATGCATTGTAAGCAAGATCTATGACTTTCTGTATTGCCAAAAGGCTTGCCATTGTGTTGTTTTTATGGCTGTTTAGCTATTTTAGGCCTTGAAAACCGCTTGCGGACATAAAAACAACACAATGGCAAGTTGTTGGCAATACGGAAAGGCATAGAGCTTGCCCTCAATGCATATGCGTTGTGGGTAAGCTTCATGGCTTGTTGTATTGCCAAACTGATTGCCTTTCTGTTGTTTTTAGGGACACAAAGCAATTTTAGCGCTTGAAAATCGCTCGCAAACATATAGACAACGCCATAGCGACCCGTTTGGAAATACGGCAAGCCATAAAGCTTGCCCACAATGCATATGCATTGGAAGCAAGACCTATGGCTTTCTGTATTGCCAAAAGGCTTGCCATTGTGTTATTTTTAGGACCGCTTAGCTATTTTAGGATTTGAAAACCGCTTGCAGACATATAGAAAACACAATGACAAGCCGTTTGGCAATACACCAAGCCATATAGCTTTCCCACAATGTATATTCATTGTAAGCAAGCTCTATGGCTTGTCGTATTGCCAAATAGCTCTCCATGGTGTTATTTTCAGGGCCGCTTAGCTATTTTAGGACTTGAAAATCGCTCGCGGACATATAAACAACACAATGGCGAGCTACATTAAGTTAGGTGAGTTTCGGTTAGGTTATCTAATAAGTTAGGTTTGATTAAGTTAATCCACGTTAGGTTAAGCTACGTTAGGTTAGGTTAGGTTAGGTTAGGTTAAGCTACGTTCGACAATGCGGCAAGCCATAGAGCTTATCCATAGCGCATATTATAAACAACACAATGGCAAGCCGTTGGCAATACGGAAAGCCATAGAGCTTGCCCACAATGCATATGCGTTGTGGGTAAGCTTTATGGCTTGCCGTATTGATGAACGGATCGCCATTGTGTTGTTTTCAATATGTGCTATGGGTAAGCTCTATGGCTTGCCGTATTGTCGAACGTAGCTTAACCTAACCTAACCTAACGTAGCTTAACCTAAGGTGGATTAACTTAATCGAACCTAACATATAAGATAACCTAACTTAATGTAGCTTAACCTAACGTAGCCTAATATAACTTAACCTAACGTATCTTAACTTAATCTAACCTAACGTATAAGATAACCTAACCTAACCTAACCTAGCAATGTAGCTTAATTTAACGTAGCCTAATGTATAAGATAATCTAACCTAGCCTAATCTAACTTAACTTATAACCTAAACTTAACTTAAAACATAAAACCCATCAATTGTATAATTTCAAAAACGACATAGTTCTAAACAAATTTTCTTCAAAACAAGATTTTTTCATAAACCAAAACAAAACTTTTTCATAATTTAAAATGAAAATTCACATCACAAACCATAATTTCTTTTAAAGCATTCAAAGTTTAAACCATGATTTTTTTAATAAATATACAAAGTAATTTAAATAAATTTAATATGCATTTAAAGGTTCAAGCACTCATATTTGTCCTATTTGAGCAATCAAAGTTGTTGTAAAAGTCCCGGAACCTGCAAAAACGCACACAAGTAAACATGAAAACAATCTCACATTAGTGTTATGTGATAACTCACAAGGAAGATTGGCACTTCCGACGAACTGTTTTGCACCAGATCTGTGAGAGATGGGGAAGAAGAGAGCTTGAGAAAACGCGCAAGAACAAGAGAAATACACAGAGAAAGCCCGCGGTTTTGTTTTTTGCAGGTGCCGTCGGTACAAAAATCGGCTTAGGAGTCGGAACAACTGTCGGAGAAAGCGTCGGAAAGTACAAGCGCGCTGACGTCGAAACAGGTGCCGAAACATGCGTCAGAAATTTGAAAATAAAAAAATTTAAAAACTTTAGCTCCCTCCATACATACACACACATATATCGACACCTTCCAGGGACGCCAGTAATCTGGTGCCCGAATTTAAGTGACCTCTTGTTGTGTAGCGAAAAATCCTCTTGACAGCTTGCCAATGCTTAGACCCTAGGCTATGCATAAATCTGCTGATCTGTGAGACGCCAAACTGAATATCCGGCCTCATGTTGCATACATACAACAGTTTGGTAAAGAGTGACATCAGCAGGATCGTCAGCATCATATAGACTCAACTTCAAACCTGTTTCCATGGGAGTGGTAATACTCTTGTAGTGTAGCGAAAAATCCTCTTGACAACTTGCCAATGCTTAGACCCTAGGCTATGCATAAATCTGTTGATCTGTGAGATGCCAAACTGAATATCCGGCCTCGTGTTGCATACATACAACAATTTGCTAAAGAGTGACATCAGCAGGATCATCAGCATCATATAGACTCAACTTCAAACGTGTTTCCATGGGAGTGGTAATAGGTTTGCAATCTTGAAGTACAAACTTACATAGCAATGTCTATATGTAAATTTTTGGACACAAGGCAATGCCACCATCACACTGCTTAAAACGTATGCCCAAGTAATGATGCAACAACGCCAAATCTTTCATCTTGAAAGTAGCATTCAAATCAGCCTTAAATGCAGCAATATGTGTTGAAGATGATGAAACAGGAAACAGAAGGAAGACAGCAACTCAGAGTAGGAAGAAGATGGAGAAGGAGAAGACACAGAGCTTGTGTACGAGATCTCTGTAGTCTCTCTCTTTGTATTGGAATAATAATAATGTTTGTACAAACTCAGAGCTACAAAGCTTATATGAAACCCTAAGAGATAAGGTGTCCTTTCACACCGGATGTCCAGGGGGAAAAACCCAGTGGGAGAAAAGTGCCCCTGGTGAAGCGTGTATACACACTAACACTACTACATGTCTACAAATCCCCCCTGTAGTGATAGTGTGAATCCGTACAAGGTAGCAGATCATCATATGTATGAGAGTAAGCCCAAAGCTTTTCGGAAAGCTTCAAACTTTTCTCGTGATAACGCCTTCGTAAATAGATCTGCAATGTTATCCTGTGTAGGACAGTAAGTTAGTGTGATCTCCCCTGCATGTAGCCTTTTCCTGACATAGTGGTAGTGAACCTCTATGTGCTTTGTTCTTGCATGAAATACTGGATTCCTTGCAACTGCCATAGCACTCTGACTGTCAGTGAAAATGGTAGTGGGTGCCTGTTGACACTCACAAAGATCTGCCAATAACCTGCGTATCCATACACAATCAACTGTTGCCGTGAAAGCTGCCCTGTACTCAGCTTCACAAGTTGATGTAGCCACTGTGGGTTGCTTCTTGCTTAGCCAAGATATACATGCATTTCCCAAGAAAAAACAATTGCCACTTGTGGAATGTCGTGTGTCAAAATCACCAGCCCAATCTGAATCGCTGTAACCAAGAAGCTGCATAGAACTGTGCTTTCCATACATATCCCCCCTTGGAAAGAACATGGCAAGATTAGGGGTACCTGAAAGGTAACGAAGTATGCGCTTCACAGCCTGCCAATGATGCATACCTGGGCTGTGCATAAATCTGCTTGCTTGTGAAACCCCAAATTGAATGTCTGGACGAGTGTTGCCTGCCAAATATATCAAGCAACCAACCGCTGCTGCATAAGTATGTACATCAAAAGGTTGTCCAGCATCGTGCATGCTCAACTTGGATCCAGTTTCTACAGGTGTAGAGATTGGCTTACAATTTTGCATACCAAACTTGTCCAAAATTTTATGCAAATATTTTGCCTGCAACATGTATATGCCATCTTCTGATTGCACAAACTGAATACCCAAGTAATAATGTAGCAAACCAAGATCAGACATCTCAAAGGTTTTTCTCAAAGCATCTTTAAACGCTTCAATTTCATCTGCAGTATTGCCTGTAAGAAGCATATCATCCACATAAAGTGTTAGCATAATGAGAACTCCATCTCTCTTTTTGACATACAAAGTACTTTCTGTTGGACTATTCTGAAATCCCTGGCCAATCAAATAAGTATGTATCTTCTCATACCATGCTCTTGGAGCCTGTTTGAGACCATACAAAGCTTTACGCAATCTACATACCTTTTGCTCTTGACCTTTTACAACAAAACCACTTGGTTGACTTACATAAACTTCTTCCTGCAAATCACCATTCAAAAAAGCAGTTTTGATATCCAACTGATGCACTTTCCAACCATGATGAGCAGCAATTGCAACTAGTGATCTAACTGTGGACGCACGAGAAGTAGGAGCAAAGGTTTCATTATAATCTATGCCTTTCTGTTGCGCATAGCCTTTTGCCACAAGCCTTGCTTTGTACCTGTCAACAGTACCATCTTGTTTCCTTTTTACCTTAAAAACCCACTTTGTACCAATAGGCTTTTTACCTGTAGGCAAGTCCACTAGATCCCATGTATGATTCTTATGAATAGAATCAATTTCTTGCTGCATAGCATCTTTCCACTGAACACACTCTAAAGCTTGTTCAAATGAATCAGGCTCATCTGCATCACAAAGAGTGCTAAAGCAAGCCAAATCTACTTGCTCTCTGCCAAAAGTAGTACCAGCACGTGTTTTTCGTGGCAACGGTGCATCCAACTTGCTATCCTGCAAAGTTTTCTGAACCCATTTAGGCAAGGTTCTTTCTTCCCTGAGAACTTCTTGCTCTTCACGCACAATTTCCTCTACATCATGAGGTGTCACATGCTGATGAAAAGATTGATCAAGATTATCAACCTGTTGTGATTCTTGATTCTCCACAAAAGAAGGAAGCAAACCTTCAAATACATCATGTGTCTGCATATGAGGTACATCAAAAGCAACCATAGGTTGAGCAGTAGTTTCTGCAAAAATTACATCACGACTTTCAAAAATCTTGTTTGTAGCAGGATTGTAAAGTCTATAACCTTTACTTCCACTACTGTACCCCACAAATATACATTTGATTGCCTTATCATCAAGCTTCCCACGTAACTGCTCAGGGATGTGAGCATAAGCAAGACAACCAAAAACACGAAGATAACTGACTGAAGGTTTTTTGTCATACCAAGCTTCATATGCAGTAATGGTCTTCAAGGCACGAGTAGGACACCTGTTCAAAACATGTGCTGCACAAGCAATTGCCTCCATCCATAGCTTATGAGGCAAACTCTTAGCCTTGAGCATACATCTAGCTGTCTCCATTAAAGACCTGTTCTTCCTTTCTGCAACACCATTCTGTTGTGGTGTGTATGGCATAGTGCATTGGTGTTTAATGCCTTTCTTTCCCAAAAAATCCTTAAATGCACCTGACATGTATTCACCTCCTCGATCGGTACGAAGAGTCTGTACTTTGCAACCTGTTTCATTTTCAACCATGGTGACATAATGTTGAAAAATTGCAAACACATCTGACTTTGCTTTGAGTGGATACACCCAACAAAACCTGGAAAAGTCATCAATGAAGGTCACAAAATAAAGGCTGTTTCCTATAGATGGCGTCCTCATAGGACCACATACATCACTGTGTACAAGCTGCAACTTTCGTGTCGCTCTAACTGAACCATCCTGCGAAAATGCAAATCTGTGCATCTTTCCAAGAACGCAACCTTCACATATATGTCTTGGTGGCATCTCCAATAAGGACAAATCATGCACCATATTATGACGTTGTAAAGTCATCAAACTGCCATAACTAACATGCCCAAATCTAGCATGCCACAACTCAGCATCCTGCATGGCCTGAGTCTTTGTTTCTGCAATACATACCTGAATCTGCTTTTCATAACGATCTAGCACAAATAGTCCATTTTCCAGCGTACCTGTAGTGATAAGAGAATAACCATTCTCTCGATCTCGTACAACACATCTGTCATCCTCAAAAATGACCCGAAGACCATTTTTTGCAAGAGAGGATACAGACAACAAATTCTTCTTGATCCCTGGAACATATAAGACATCTGGCAAGCATAAATCTGAACCATCTGAAATGGTAATCAAAATCTTACCAACGCCTTTGATTGGATAAGAAGCATTATTTGCACATGTCACCTTCTTTCCTGCTGGAGCTGCATCCAATGAACAAAACAAATCCTTCCTTGAAGTAATATGCCTGGATGCACCACTATCAAAGTACCAAATCATTTGTGTCTTGTCAACACTGTAAGCAGAAAAATTTGAACATACTACAAAAGCATAAGAATCCTGCACAAAGTTTGCAGACTCTTCTTTAGCTGTAGAAGAATCACCAGAAGCTGAAACAACCAAACTTGACTCTTTCTTCTTTTCTTTAGCAATTCGCTTTTTACACTCACTAATGTAGTGACCACGTTTCTTGCAGTAGTGACATTTACCTTTCTTCTTGGACTTGTCTGAATCACCTTTAGACTTCTCTGAAGACTGTCCTGCACTAGACTTGGAGTGATGAGCACTCTCTTTACCCCTGTTTTTGTTCTGTACAACAAGAGCATGATCCATACCATCCACCTGTAAAGACTTGTTCTTACGTGATTGATCCTCCTGCAATAGCAAAGCCACTAACTCTTCAAAATGAAGAGGGTCAGGATTAGCTCGCAAAGACAGAGTCAAAGAAGTCTGAAAAGTCAAATAAGATGGTGGTAGTGAATTGAGTGTTTTGGAAACCAAGTCCTTCTCTGGAATCACTTCATCAATGCTAAGCAATTGCTCTTTAAGATCCCTGATTTTTGTAAGATGCTCGACAATATCGTCACCTTCGTCCATCTGTATTTTGTCAAGTTGTTTCTTCAAAAACTCTATTCTGGCAGCGTTTCTTCCTCCAAACATAGCTTGCAGAGTGTTCCAAGCATCCTCAGAAGTTCTGCAAGATCTGATATGTGGTGTGATTGTCCTCTTTATGGTTAAGGCAATCACAGCCATAGCCTGTGCATCTTTAGTATCCCATCTCTTTTGCTCTGGAGTGACTTGTGAGGGTCCTGCACCAACAGCTGCACCACGACCAGGCGTGGCAGGTGCAATGCTACCTGGACGAACTTCATCTCCAGATACATAATTCCACAATCCTTTACCAACCAAAACATTTTTGGCCATAAAAGACCAAAGAGAATAGTTGGTACCATCCAATTTGTCTTCGGATGTAAACGCAAAAAAAATCTCTTTCTCCGTAGATTGAGCCATACTGTAGATGCACACAAGAGAGCAAAAGAACCTCCAAGAGATTCACAAATCTCCTCTCCAATCCAAGCAAAACTCTACACAAAATCTCAGCACAAAGCTAAGACAAGCTGCTTCCCAAAAGAACTGTTTACCTGAAGAAAATCTGTCAAAAAGCACACCCTCTTGATCTAAACGCCTCCGAAAAGTAACTTCTGCTACGTTGCTCAGAACAAAATTCTGAGGGCTCGAACGACTTCGAAAGGGGGGTAAAACCCCAGGTCGCCTGATTAGAATACTCCCGGAACGTCGAGGATGCTCCCGCGAACAAATTTTCCGAAAACTGCCTGAAAACTGCGATTGCGCGCGCGGACGCGAAAACGCAAGTAGAGGCTCTAGAAATCACCTCGCTCTGATACCAATTGTTGAAGATGATGAAACAGGAAACAGAAGGAAGACAGCAACTCAGAGTAGGAAGAAGATGGAGAAGGAGAAGACACAGAGCTTGTGTACGAGATCTCTGTAGTCTCTCTCTTTGTATTGGAATAATAATAATGGTTGTACAAACTCAGAGCTACAAAGCTTATATGAAACCCTAAGAGATAAGGTGTCCTTTCACACCGGATGTCCAGGGGGAAAAACCCAGTGGGAGAAAAGTGCCCCTGGTGAAGCGTGTATACACACTAACACTACTACATGTCTACAATATGTGCCTCATTGGGACCAGTGGTCAACAAATCAGCCACATAAAGAACAACAATGATAAGTATATTGCCCTCACGCTTGACATACAATGTGCTTTTTGTTGGACTGTTATGAAAGCCTCATTTGACCAAATGAGTGTCAGGCTTCTCATACCAAGCATGAAGAGATTGCTTTAACCCATACAAAGCTTTGTTACATTTGCACACCTTATCCTCTTGTTTTTTCTTGGCAAAACCTCTTGGCTGCGTTACACAAATATGTCACCATTCAAGAAAATAGTAACAATGTCTGATTGATGTACATCCCAACCAAAATGAGCTACCAATGCACATAGAAAATGCACATTAGTCATACGACAAGTGGGAGCAAAAGTCTCTTCATAATCTATGCCTTTTTGCTGTGCATAACCTTTTGCAAGAACAAATCGAGCCTTATAGCAATCAATCTCACCATCTAGCTTGCATTTCAACTTGTAAACCCACTTTGTACCAATGGAATTTTTTCCAGGAGGCAAATCACATAAAATCCATGTGTCATTTTCTATAAGTACATCATATTTTGATTTCATGGTAGCCATACAATTTTTTGAATTTTGAGCTTCATAAAAAAGACAGGTTCATAAACATCATGTAAGCTAGGCACAACCAAAGCATAACAATTTGATGCATAAGATGCATGGCGAGAGCCTGAACGAGTGCAACCAGACAAAGTTGCATCCAATTGACTATCACGCAATGTATGCACTAGCCATTTTGGATCCCTCTAGCCTCCTCATTTTCAGCCCTTTCCTTATCAAGTACATCATGCACATCTACATCAGTAATAGGCTGATCTGTAACATTTTCAAAAAACCCCATATGATGTACATTTGCCTCATTGGAATTTACGTTCGTACTTCTACCGCTGAAAAGGGGCAACAAAGTGTTATAAATGTTTTCTGAGCTTACATTACTGTCTCTAGTACATGACAGTGCTCAAAGGCTAAACAGAATCTTCCTCAAACACAACATCCTGTGAAACTAGAATACGCTTTGTTTGTGGATGATACAACCTGTAACCTTTTCTTTCAACACTATAACCATCAAAAATATATTTGACAACCTTATCATCCAATTTTTTGCGTTGTGTTTGTGGCACCAAAGCATATACCAAATAGCCAAAAACACGCATGTGCTCAATAGAAGTAATTCTATCATGCCATGCTTCAAATGGAGTAATAGACTGCAAAGATTTTGTAGGACACCTGTTTTGTATATAAGTGGCACATATGATGGCGTGAAGTCAAAAAGAATGCAGAAAAGCTTGACTTTTGACCATACATCATGCCATTTTCGTAAGTGACCTGTTTTTCCTCTCAGCAACACCATTTTGTTGAGGCGTATAAGGATGTGTACATTGGTTTTTTATTCCACGACTAGCCAAAAATGCATTAAATTCATGAGACATATACTCCTCCCCTCGATCGGAACAGAGGGTGCCCATAGTACATTTTTAGACATTTTCAGCCATAGCCAAAAACTGTTTGAAGCAATAAACACTTCAGACTTTGCTTTAAGCGGAAATACCCATGCATGCCTAGAGTAATCATCAATGAAAGTCACAAAGTAAAGGTAATTACCCAAGGACGGAGTTCGCATGGGCCCACAAATATCACTATGCACAAGCTGCAACCTGCATGTGGCCCTAATTGAAGCATCCTTTGGAAACATAGAACACTGCATCTTACCCAAAATATAGCCTTCACAAACATGTTTGACAAGTGCTTCAAGAGGTGGAAAAGAAGCAACCATATCAGATTTCTGTAAATGCAGCAAACTGGCAAACTTCAGATCCCCAAAACGTGCATGCCACAATTTTGCATCTAAACAACCCTTGAATCTGCAACTGCATTTGCAAAAAATTTTCCACACTTGTCATACAAAGTGAGCTTATACAGCCCATGGCACAAAAGGCCAGATGCAACAATTTCATCACCAAAACCGAGATCATGAATTGTACATCTCTCATCCACAAGTTAGACTATGAGACCAAGTCTAGCAAGTGCAAATACAAACAAAAGGTTCTTTTTTATCCCAGGTACATACAATGCATCAACAAGTGTGAAAGAAGTACGATTTGCAGCAGTAAGCACAATCTTTCCAACTCCTTCAACAGGATAAGAAGAATTGTTGACACAAGTCACCGTATTCACATGAGGGACAGACTCAATAGAGGTAAACAAATCACGATGTGAGGTAACGTGCTTTGTAGCACCACTATCAAAATATCACACATGTGAATCTACAGCAACTGAAATCAATGCATCATGGACAATAGGATCATAAGTGCACTTTGCACTAAATGCCCATTTTGCATCAATATCAGCATCACAATCTCCTTTGACAGAAGACTCTACAATCGCTGCACTTATATTGGACCCTATAGTGGATCCAGCCTCTTTCTTCTTAGCCTCTTTTGCCTTCAATTTTGGAGACTGCTTGATCAAATGATCATTATCTTTACAATAATGGTAACACATCTTCTTTTTGCCCTTATCACCAGAATTGCCGGATGAAGTGTTGTCAGCATAAGCATTAGGAACAGAAGTTTTTCCACTCGCAGTAGAACCATAAGAAGTGGTTCCATTGATGTTCCCACCTTTTCTTTGAGCTGCAATAAAAGCTTGTTCAACTGCACGCTGTCTAGTCCTATTTTTTTTGGAAAGTGACTCTTGCAACAGCAATGTGCATAATGCATCAAACTTGACAACTTCACGATTTCCTTGGGTCATAAGTCTCCAAGTACTAAATGGGTCATTTTTGTAAGCATATCAACAACCACAAAAATAGAGTCATACCCCAAACATGTAATGAGTACTGTAATAAAACCCATGGATATGCATTCCCATTTCATTTGTGGTGCATCAATAGGTTGAAGCTTACCAAGGTATCAAACTAATCTTTCAACTTTAATACTGTAACATTTAATGGCCTAAAACCTTATGTGTAGCGGAAATTAGCATGAACATAGTGGGCATTTCATTAGAATAGATTCCTAATGAGAATTACAAGAGTGCTTGGGTTAAGAGAGAGCAACAAAAAGCATAACACCTAGTTAGATAGCATCGACAATACTTTCAAAAGAGAGAGAAATTAATCTATTGACAACAGTTGAGGACCGGATTTGTATGGAGCCGGTCCCCCCTCCAAAAGGCTTTGTATTATGGTTTCTCCCATCAAGAGAGACATTGTACAATACAATTCTTTGTGTTCCTTCAAGACTAGCTAGTGCAATGAAGATGGAAGCTTCATACACCAAGCAAAACACTTAATCAAACACAACTTGAATTATCCCCGTTCTCAGACCCAAGACCTCACACACCTTCGAAGATGGTGAGAGCTAGCAGGGTATGAGAGTAGATTGAGAGGAAAAAGGAGTATCTTACGAGAAAGATGTACATCTCCTCACATAATCACTCATATTAGCATAGCTTAGCTTAGTAATTAGCTTGGTAGAGGAGATGAGCATGCATTGAAGCTTGGCTCTTGGTTGGATTTGCATCCACATGCCAAGAGAGTGTTGATGTAGGCTTCTATCTCACAAGCTTGGAGTAGGTGATGAGCTCTCTATTAAAGCTTGGGAGGAGATAGAGTATTCTTCCTTCACACATGGTCAAGTGTGAGTGTGTGTGTGTCAATGCCAAGCAAAAATCAGCCCTCTCTCTCTCTTGGGCGAGCCCTAGCTGCTAATTAGGTCTGGCTTTTGCCTCATTGGACCTCCCCAGGTCAAGCCAATAGGAATTAAACAGCATAAGTGATAGCCTTCAGACATGTGTCCCCCTTTCCCCTTTTGTGAGAGCTTTAGATAATTAAATAATTAAACAAAACTCTCATTGGACCCCTTTGTCTCCTGGCCAATAGGAATCAGGCAAGCCATGAGGCTTCTGAATGCTCATTGGACCCTTTGGGAGACTGCCCAATAGTCTTCTAGGAGACTTATTTCTCATTGGTTTCTTTTATTAAATGTTTTTAACTTAATTAAACTACATTTACTCTAGCTTAATTCTCATTGGTCCACTTCAAGGGTCTTCCAATAGGAACTGGGCACACCTTGTGGGCATCTGGCCTAGGGAGCTGACATGTGTCCCTCATTCCCTTTGTGTAAAGGGAGCCTGTGTGTGTGTGTGGCTTTCTCTCTCATCCCCTAGCTTTGGGGCTCGCCCCCTCCCATGTAGGGATGTGCAAAGACTTTTAGGGCACACACAAAGCATCCAATTTTCCCTAGGGTTGACCTTTGGACTCAACCTTTGAATTTTGGAACCTTAGCATTTTGGAAGTCTTAATGGGTTGAACCTTAGGGTCTTTTTGGCCCATTGTTTCACATGGCTCTTTTGCAGATGGCCCCCCCTTTGGATCCCTATTTTCCCTCCTTTGGATCCCTACTGTGGCCGGTCTGCTAGCTTAACCAATATTCTAGCTTTTTCTCCCTTGGCACTTCCCCACATTAAATGATCAGTTTAATATGAGAAAATCATTTAGGAGAATTAGATATTGATTATTATGACATTACCTCTCTCTTGAAATCATAGTCGTCCTCGACTATGGTGTAGAGAAGATAAAGCATATGCATGAGTCCTTTTCTTTAGCGGGTAGAGGATCCCTATGTTACCCTACGACATCATTCCATAATGGATGACTAGTCCATTTGGCGCTTGAGAGCCTGAGGCTGCCGCAAGCATGTCTGCACATTAGTCCTATCAGTCTTCCATAGTAGAGTGACAAGCTCTACTTGGTGTTCGGGAGACGTCGTCTCCGCAAACTTGATCTAAGCATGCATACTACTTCATTTTTGTGCACAAATAAAGAAAAAGAGAGTCTTATAAGACAAAAATTTTGTTCATTTTTAGCATTTTGTACATTTGCTTACTCTTGGGAAGCATTGTAAGCATTGACAAGGCTTAGGTTATCCTTTAATTGTATGCCTTGCATCCATCTAGCATCTTCAAAAGGATAATTCTTAAACTTAATAAGATATCGTCGGATAGTCTTACCGCCTCTTAATACCTTGTCTTCATGTCGGAGAATGGACTCGGGCTGCAACACCTCCTCGTGGTCGTCGATCTCCGGTGGGTCTTCAATAGTTGGTTCTTGAGGTGGCTCTCCTTTGTAAGGCTTTAATAGGCTCACATGAAAAGCATTGTGTATGAGCCAATGATTGGGCAACTTAAGTTGATAGGCCATCTCATTGATTGGCCTAAGAATCTGGAAGGGACCATAATACCTTTTTGCTAGTTTAGCATAGTACTTTTGGTGGCCCGTAGGATTCTTGCCCGTCGTGTGCCTTAATCGAGCCTTGGGAAACTTTAACAAGACCCAATCGTTTTCTTTAAAGGCTTGGGCTCTTCTGTGCTTGTCAGCAGCAGCCTTTTGCCTTTGCTGTGAGATAGAGATAGCATCCTTAATCTTTTGGAAAGATTCTTGTAGGTCTCGGCTATACTCATCTGCAGCGAAGATCTTCCCATGTACCTTAAGTAGCAAGGGACTTTTTGATCTTCCCTCAATTACCTCGAAAGGTGCTTTTCCTGTGGAAGTATGTACAGTGTTATTGTAAGCATACTCTACTAAGGGTAAGTACTTCTCCCATTGGGATCTTTGATCTACTTCCGTTACGTAGGCTTTTAGTAGATCAAGAATGGTTAGGTTATCTATTTCACTTTGGCCATCAGTTTGTGGATGATAGGCCGAAGAGAAGTTTAGCCTTGTTCCTAAATTCTCAAAGAGACCCTTCCAGAAATTACTGGTCATTCTAGGATCTCTATCCGACACTATGGACATTGGCAAGCCATGGTACTTGAAAATTTGTGAAATGAAGAGGGTTGCCATTTGATGGGCTTTGATAGTCTTTTTGACAGGTATAAAATGAGCTTGTTTACTGAACCTGTCTACTATCGTCCATATTCCCGTATTCCCATGGATAGACTTAGGCAATCCAAAGATAAATCCATGGATATGCTCTCCCAAGGTGAATTAGGGATTGGCAAGGGTTGAAGCAATCCAAGTTGCTTCCCTCTATCAAATTTTGTTTTTTGACATACCACACATTTGGAAACATACTCGTGTATGTTCACTTTCATGGTAGGCCAATAGAAATATGTTTCAATTCCCTTTAGGGTAGACTGAATCCCTCTATGCCCCGCATATGGGGGAGCATGAGATTCATACATTACTTTCTCACGTAGTGAGTTAGTAACGCATAGTCTATTGCCATAGAGAAGATAACCATCTTGTAAAGTAAATGGTTCTTCTTTCTTCCCTAATGCAAGGGCTGAAATCACATCTCTAAAATCGGGATCAATAGCATACTCATCTATCATTGAAGATAGATCATTGTGAGTTGCTATGGAAACCGCATTCACTCTCGGTCGTCTTGAGAGTGCATCGGCTACTTGATTATGCTTGCCAGCAATGTGAGCAATATGAAAATGAAATTGCGAAAGGAAATTTGCCCAGCTCATTTGTTTGTTGGAAAGCTTGGTCTGCGTCATGAAGTACTTAAGACTTTGGTGATCCGTTCGCAGAATGAAAGGAGTCCCTAATAAATAGTGCTTCCATGAGTCTAAGGCATGTAGAACTGCAAGGAGTTCTTTTTCGTATATGCCTAGAGCTTGCTCAACAGGGTCGAGCCTTCGACTCTCATAGCCTATGGCGTGCCCTTCTTGGAGCAGAACAGCCCCAACGCAATCACCACAAGCATCACATTGGACCTCAAATGGTTTTGAGAGATCCGGTAGTGTAAGCACAGGTTGAGAGATAAGCTTTTCTTTAAGCTTTTCGAAAGCATTGTTCTCCTTAGCAGACCACGTATACTTAACATTTTTCTTTGTTAGGTCATGTAATGGTCCCGCAATTCGTGAGAACTTTTCTATGAAGCGTCTATAGTATGCACACATACCTATAAAGCTTCTTAGTTCATGAAGATTCCTTGGTTTAGGCCATCCTTTTATTACCTCTAACTTGGATGGATCCATTTGGATTCCATCTTGAGAGATAATGTGACCTAAATATTGAATCTCTTGCAAGAAAAATTCACTTTTCTTTCGATTAACATAAAGTTTATTCTCTCTTAAAACTTGAAATATTACCTGGAGGTGTTGCTTGTGTTCCTCCAATGAATTAGAGTAGATGATAATATCATCAAAGAACACTCCAGTGAAGGTTCGATGAGGCCTGAACAGCTTCTCCATCAAGCGGTTGAATGTGGCTGGTGCATTAGTCAAGCCAAAAGGCATGACAATGTATTCGTAAAGACCAAATGTAGTACGAAATGCGGTCTTTACAATGTCTTGATCAACTATCCTTATTTGATGATAGCCACTTTTTAGGTCAATCCTACTGAAGTAGGTCGATCCTTGTAGCTTATCAAATAGGTCTTCTACCCTTGGAACGGGAAACCTATTCTTGATAGTGATCCTATTTAGTGCTCTATAGTCGACACACATACGATATGTGCCGTCTTTCTTTTGCACTAATAGCACAGGTGAGCAAAATGGAGATGAGCTAGGCCTAACCATGCCCTTTTCAACTAACTCATGCACTTGCCGCATAATCTCCTCTTGTTGAGCTTGAGAAACTCTATAAGGAGGTTTGTTAGGCGGTGAACTTCCTGGAAGAAGTTCAATTGCATGGTCGTCATTACCTCGTTTAGGAGGTAGCTCACAAGGGATGTCGTCAATAAAAACATCTTGAAACCCCTTGAGAAAATTGGATAACTCTAATTCCTTTTGGTTGCTTTTATTTTCTTTTGCTAAAGCATTAGGTTCATTTTGAGAATCTTTAACAAAAATCATGTACACGGAAATAGAGCTCTTTATTGACTTGTTGTAAGCTGGTGTATGTACAATGGGGATGGTGTTACCCATCTCCTTAGCATCTATATACATGTCCTTTTCCCTGAACTTAAAGGAGATTCTCCTTTCAGGAAATGTAACATCGACAGCCAGGCGGTCAAACCATGGTGCCCCTAGGATTACATCCTCATGCTTGAGAGGAGAGATAAAGAAGTCCTCTTTGTCCACATAGACTTGGACATGAAGCCTCAATTTCCCGATTAAGGGAGTGACTGAAGCTTCTTGCCCCTTGAAGGCACTGTCTGCGGGTAGGATATCTCCCATCTCGTAGGATTGTATGCCTAGCTTGGTGGCTAACTCCATAGATATGAAATTGTGAGTAGAACCAGGGTCAAAGAGAATAAAAGCATCATGTTCTCTTACCTTTCCCCAAGCATGGCATAGAGGAGATCCTTTGTGGTGAGTTTGGTGAATCTCCTCCTCTTGGATTTCAACCAAAGAAGCTCTAGGAGGATCTTGGCGGTTGTTCTTTTGGGGACAAGCGCGGTACGCATGCCCTTGTTCGCCGCACTTGAAACACCGGTTATCTTTACGATAACGCTCAAGCTCTTCAGGAGAGAGTTTATTCTTTCCTTTGTAAACTCCCTTCTCTTTAGCTTTGTTGGAAGTGCCCTTAGGAGACTTTTGGACATTGTCCTTCCCCTTAGGCTCATTGGAACCCTTGTTTTCCGGGGGCTTATTATTTCTTTTACCCCCCGTTTGGAAATTGATTCGCGAGGCCACCATAGTATGGTGTATTACCGCCGATATGGTACGTGTCCTTTGGGAGTTGACATACTCCGCCATTTCTTCGGTTAAGCCCGCACAAAATTGTTGCTTTTGCTCTCCAAAATCCAACTTTTTGAAGACAGTGGCTTTGAGTTGTAGGTCCCAAAACTTGTCTACATATTTGTGGATAGATTCATTGGGAGAGAGCTTTAAGCTTCGCCATTCGGTGAGTACTTTGTCTTTGGCATCGGTGGCCAAAAACTGCTTCATAATGGAAGCTCTTAAAGCCTTCCATGTTCGTGGAGCTTCACCGTTGGCTCGTAGACTAGACCACCATTGTCTGGCGGACTTTTGAAAGTGCATAGCTACATGGCGTAGCTTAGAGGACTCCGTGAAGCCCTCATCTCCAAACGCCGCATCGAATTGCTGGATAAAGGCCAAAACTTTGTCTGTAGCACCGAAGGTGCCATCATAGGTAAGGAAAGAGATGCTCTTCCCTCCCTCTTTGAATTTCTTCAGCTTGGACGACCTCTTCCATGCGGCATAGGATTTCCTATGGCCTCTTCTTTTTGATGGTTCAAAAGTTGCACCATCACTTTCTTCAGAAGATGAAGAATTTGAAGAAGGTGGAGAAGAGGGTGACCTCTTTCTCGCCTTTTTCTTGTCTTGATCTTTGTTGTCTTCACCATAGCTTTCATAAGAGGAAGAGGATGAAGAAGATGGAGAAGAGGGTGTCCTCTTTCTCGCCTTTTTCTTCTCTTGCTTTTTATCATCCCTCTTTGAATTATGGCGTGGAGAAGAGTGTGATGGTCTTCTCCGCTTTGGTGGTGATGGAGAGCGTTTAGCCCGCCGTCTTCGTGGAGCCATCTCCGCCGAGGTGGCGGGAGACTCGCTTCTTTCTCGTTCCTTCGGTGGAGGATCTTGAGTTCTCCTTTGGGAAGGAGATGCATCATCAAGAAGTAAGTTCTTGAGCCCTTCATATGGTTTCTCTTCTTCTTCCCGAATCGGAGAGAGACCTCTTTTGGTAGTCTCACAAGGAGGCTTCCTAGGTGTTCTCTCGTCATGGTGATGAGCTTGGAGAATCCCGTGAGCACGGAGCTGCCGTTGCACGTCACTTTGGAGAGATGGATTGCCCATGGCTTGTTGAAGCCTAGAAACAAGATAGTTAACAAGCATTGAAGCATCATTAGTAGCTTGCTCATGAGCAAAATCAAAGTTATCAACATTAATTTCACTCTCTTTACTATTGTCAGCCATTCTAACAACTTTTAGGTGTAAACTTTTTAGGTGTACTTTGGCACTTCAAGCCCTAGTTGCTACTCCTCTTTACCCCTTTAGAAAAAGCACTCAAGCTACTGTACCCGCGGCTCGAATACCATTAATTGCAAGGAATAGCAGAGAGGGACTTTCGACACCAAAACAGCACCGGCTCCTGTCAAGCTTCTAATAGCTCAATAGTGGTTAAGCCGTAGGCAAGCCCCGTAGGACTCCACTATTAAGACCATAGCTCTCGACGGTGATGCCCCGTTAACTGCACAAAGGCAGGCGCACTGCAAGGCTGAAAAATCCCTATTCTACTTACTCACAGGCAATTAATAATACCAACCATTTGTAGCTAGCTTGAGGACCTCCCTTCTTGAGCAAGAAAAGAGAAACCTTGAGCTCTGATACCAATGTAACATTTAATGGCCTAAAATCTTATGTGTAGCGGAAATAAGCATGAACATAGGGGGCATTTCATTAGAATAGATTCCTAATGAGAATTACAAGAGTGCTTGGGTTAAGAGAGAGCAACAAAAAGCATAACACCTAGTTAGATAGCATCGACAATACTTTCAAAAGAGAGAGAAATTAAGCTATTGACAACAGTTGAGGATCGGATTTGCATGGAGCCGGTCCCCCCTCCAAAAGACTTTGTATTATGGTTTCTCCCATCAAGAGAGACATTGTACAATACAATTCTTTGTGTTCCTTCAAGACTAGCTAGTGCAATGAAGATGGAAGCTTCATACACCAAGCAAAACACTTAATCAAACACAACTTGAATTATCCCCGTTCTCAGACCCAAGACCTCACACACCTTCGAAGATGGTGAGAGCTAGCAGGGTATGAGAGTAGATTGAGAGGAAAAAGGAGTATCTTACGAGAAAGATGTACATCTCCTCACATAATCACTCATATTAGCATAGCTTAGCTTAGTAATTAGCTTGGTAGAGGAGATGAGCATGCATTGAAGCTTGGCTCTTGGTTGGATTTGCATCCACATGCCAAGAGAGTGTTGATGTAGGCTTCTATCTCACAAGCTTGGAGTAGGTGATGAGCTCTCCATTAAAGCTTGGGAGGAGATAGAGTATTCTTCCTTCACACATGGTCAAGTGTGAGTGTGTGTGTGTCAATGCCAAGCAAAAATCAGCCCTCTCTCTCTCTTGGGCGAGCCCTAGCTGCTAATTAGGTCTGGCTTTTGCCTCATTGGACCTCCCCAGGTCAAGCCAATAGGAATTAAACAGCATAAGTGATAGACTTCAGACATGTGTCCCCCTTTCCCCTTTTGTGAGAGCTTTAGATAATTAAATAATTAAACAAAACTCTCATTGGACCCCTTTGTCTCCTGGCCAATAGGAATCAGGCAAGCCATGAGGCTTCTGAATGCTCATTGGACCCTTTGGGAGACTGCCCAATAGTCTTCTAGGAGACTTATTTCTCATTGGTTTCTTTTATTAAATGTTTTTAACTTAATTAAACTACATTTACTCTAGCTTAATTCTCATTGGTCCAGTTCAAGGGTCTTCCAATAGGAACTGGGCACACCTTGTGGGCATCTGGCCTAGGGAGCTGACATGTGTCCCTCATTCCCTTTGTGTAAAGGGAGCATGTGTGTGTGTGTGTGGCTTTCTCTCTCATCCCATAGCTTTGGGGCTCGCCCCCTCCCATGTAGGGATGTGCAAAGACTTTTAGGGCACACACAAAGCATCCAATTTTCCCTAGGGTTGACCTTTGGACTCAACCTTTGAATTTTGGAACCTTAGCATTTTGGAAGTCTTAATGGGTTGAACCTTAGGGTCTTTTTGGCCCATTGTTTCACATGGCTCTTTTGCAGATGGCCCCCCCTTTGGATCCCTATTTTCCCTCCTTTGGATCCCTACTGTGGCCGGTCTGCTAGCTTAACCAATATTCTAGCTTTTTCTCCCTTGGCACTTCCCCACATTAAATGATCAGTTTAATATGAGAAAATCATTTAGGAGAATTAGATATTGATTATTATGACAAATACGTTGACATGTTAAACACCTTGTAACATAGTTGAACACATCACGCTTTAGTCTTGGCCAAAAGAAACCCTTCCTTACCGTAGAGTAAGTCTTAATGTATCTTGGGTGTCTTGCTATAGGTATATCATGAGCTTCCTGTAGTATCTGAATTTTGATCTCACCTTGATTTGGGATACAAAGACAGTTACTAAAGTAAAGTTCATCTCGTTTACCGTGAAAGCCTTTGATTTGCCTCTGTTGCTTCTCTGTGCGATTCTTTAAGCTCATCAAGCACTAGATTTTTATGTAATACGGGCCTTGAGACATACCTTCTTGAATAAGGTCAGTTAAGGAGGTAGTAGGTTGTGACAACCGCTACAATACTCTTCCTGCTTAAGGGATTGGCCACAAGATTTTTCTTCCTAGATTTTTATTCGATTCCAAAATCATATTCTCATAACAACTCCATTCATCTTCGTTGTCCCATATTAAGGTCACGTTGGGTATCGATTCACTTCAGGATTTTATGATCAATATGTAGTTCAAATATCCTTCCAAGAAGATAATATCGCCATACTTTAAGAACATTCACAACGGCCAATAATTTTGAGTCATGTGAAAGATAATTCAACTCATACGTGCATAACTTATGATTATTTTTTTTTTTTCTTTTTACGCTCATTTTAGCTTTTGGTGCTTTTTGGCACTTTTGTAAAACAATGTGCTTTTTAGGGTGACCTAAGCATAAAAATATTTATATTAGTCTCCGTTGGATTTAAAAATGATCACCCTGAGAAGAAACGGGACTAAATGATATTTTTACAAGAATTATTTTTATGAAAAGTAGTACCGTAAATATGTCGGTACAGTACGGGAAAGTAAAAATTATTTCGGGCATCATGGTGCGGCATGGTGTAGTCACGGTTTCATTAAAGCAGGGATCCTAGCAAGTTAGTCATTTTTCACTGCCAAAAAACTGGAGTCTTTTCTCAAAAGTTTGTAGATAATCCAAACTGAGAGGGGGTGCCAAAAGCTTGCCTTTGGCATCACTCTGGCTTGCGGCAATGCCTATAAATTGGCAGTGAGTGCTCAGTTTTCAGTGTCGTCTTGCGTCTACTACTGCAAGGCAATACTTACCTATTAAACGGAGTGGTGCAAGCTCTTCATCACCATCTCCATAAGATCTTCTCTCTCATTTACAGGAAGAAGAAGAAGAAGAAGAAGAAGACGAAGGAGAAGAAGAAGGATACTTACCTATTATACGGAGTGATGAAAGCTCTTCATCACCATCTCCATAAGATCTTCACTCTCATTTACAGGAAGAAGAAGAAGGAGAAGAAGAAGAAGAAGAAGAAGGATACTCTCTCTCTACTTGCGTGCGTGCATAAAAAGCACTTTTCGTTTCACGTCATAGAAGTGGTAGGAAGACTATTTTGGTCATAACTCACAAACCGTTATCAATCAGCCCAAACCCTTTAAACCAGTGATAAAACACATCATTTAGAACATTTTATCTCTTGGGTGTCATGTGAAAATCACACATGAGCTAAGAGATACGGTCAAAAAACAGCTAGTTGCCCACTACACGGTCAAAATTTTGGACCCCAGGCTCTTTGGAGAACCACTATATCGATTAACTGGATGGGCAAACCCACTTAGCCAATTGTAAATATTGATTAAAATTGACGATAAATGTATTTAGATCTACGTTATCACCTTGGGTATGCGAGTTATTAATCATCCGATCACCGATTTAATTTTACCTACGCGTGTAGGGGTGCTACCTAGGGGAGTACCATATGACATCGTGAGTTAACGCTTATGTATGATTTAGGTTTATTTTGGTGAGTTTATTTCAGTTATTAGATGTCCATAAGCTCATGTGAGGGTATATGGTCAGTCAACCCGAACTGCATAGGCAGATATGAATAAGGTGGATTTCTTTTTGGATTACCATTTGTTGTGTGAGTATCATATGGGTAAAGTGATGTGATAGGGTGTTAGTCTATATTATGTATCTCAACTTCATGCATTGGTTTGAGGTAAAACCCTTTCGTTTGCTTGGTATGTATGCTCCTGAAAATGGTAAAAAGTTGTTTTTTGCATATGTGTGAAGTTAAGGTTTATGGTCGACCTAAGGGTCGGAGTTGTTTTGCAGTACGTTTATGGTGGTGGAATGTTATCATATGATGTATGGAAGCTTATGAATTGATGTGGATGCCTCATGTGCATGGGTATGATTTCTTTCCACCTTTCTACGTCAAAACTAGCCCTATGTGCTAGAGGGGTGAAGTGCAGATACGATGCATCAACTTGGCATGGTTGGATGTTTTCAAAATTGGAATTTTACATCATGTATGGTTGTTGGTCGGACTTATTTTATGTATGAAAAGTTCAGGTATTAAGAGTCATGTGTGTGGACTCCGCTTAACTGCAATGGATATGTCAAACTCCAAGTGTGGGAGTTGTTTTGGTGTGGATATGATTTATGGTTAAGGGCTCAGATCCCTCATGGATTATGGTGGAATCCGGTGTGCTCTTGTTTTTTTTTTTGGATATGGTTATGTTGCCGAAAAACCTTGTTATGTTCTAAAGTGGTTATGCAAAAGTGGTTGTGTCTCACCCGAGTTGGGTGGAGTGCTCACAAGTATGAGGTGATTGGATTATGGTTTATGGTTTTGGAATTAGATCATGAAGTTGTTTAGATGGTTTATGGTAGACATGTAAGGGTAGAGATCCTGTACAATTTAACTGCTTGGAAAACATTGTTTGTGCATATGGAAGGTGCTATTGTCATTAAACTCACGTGTTATGTTTCTCATGGAAGCATCGCTACAAAACTAGGATCACCTACATCGTTTAGTCTTAGATAAAGGGCCATTGACATGGGGCTTTGCTGGATTGGGGATGTTTCCTAGATCTTCTTCTTTCGTTAGGCTCATCTACACGGCTAGTGTGTCGGGGGTTGAACAACCTACACGGCTAACGCGTTGGGGATTTTGATTTGGCTTTGACTAAACACCCGATGTTGGCATCAAAGAGGCATGGCACTTAAACTAGTATGGTTGGTGTGGATATCCTACCACCTACTGGTACTTGGGATCCTTCCAGAGCTCGGGTGCATGGAGGAAGGAAAAGCGACCTCAGCTTAAGTGTGGCTCAGGTAGGTTGGAGGTGTTCTGGATCGCTCACGGCCAAGTGAAATTCTCTTTGTCTTTAGTAGAGCAGAAGTGGATGAGTGGACCGATCCATCCCTACATAGGGTCCGATGTTCTGCTAGTTATTTTGTAATACTTTTTTTTGAAGTTATGGTATACCCAGATTTTTGTCATTGCATTAATATATGGTGGCCTGTTTCATTTAGATGGGGCATTTAAAGATTCTCTATTGTCATGCTCTCATGCCTTTGTGCACTCTATTTCACCCTCCACTATACTCTCTCTCTCTCTCTCTCTCTCTTCCCGCAATGTTGTGTACACATATATTCACCCTCCATAATAATATATTTTTCCTTGAGTACTCTTTCATTCATAACACCCATTCAAGGCTAGCACTAGTTTCTAGGTTCCTCTGGATGCAGTTTGGCTCCCATGCTTGGTCGAGCGCTGAGAACTCCTCCCTTATGAAGACTCCATCCCTATGAAAACGCTTCTGCAACTCTGATGTATATTGAAAATTGTATAAAGATATAAATTTTATATTTTGTGCATAGACCCCTCGGGAGGGTATCTCTCACTTGATATCAAAGCCAATGCTTAAGTTTAAGGAAATAGCCTAAAGCCTGATACTAGTCGGGTTAGTTATGTATCATGAACGCATTCTTGAATGATGTTTGGAAAAGGATATTGTATTCAGGATGCATCTATGAGTGACATGGATTGGTGTATTTGCTTGACTTGTCTTCTTATATGGGATTATGTGGTCTCGAGTTATGATGAAGTGATTGAAGGTTTCAACACGTGTATCAAGAATTTCTTTGAATGCTTGTTTTAGTGATGACTCTTGAGGTGACTTCTAACATCTCATAACTAGCTAGATCTTGTCTTTCAATTGGGTGTAAATGACTATACATTCCTTAGAAAATTATGGTTGAAATTTTTTACTCCCGCCCACCCTTTTTGACCTATTGCAGCTCAACCGAGTATCATTGATCGTGACATCGATGCTATGCTTGAAAAGTCACAACTTGGGAACTTTAGCGGAGAAGGCAAACATGTAGGCAAGGTTCTTGAGGACTGGATTGAGCACATGGATTATTACTTTGATTTAGTTCATTCATCCATGGAGAACCAGGCTATCATTGCTAAGTTTAGAATTGAAAAGATGTCCAAGCATTGGTGGAGAGACCATTGTACTGAGAATAATTTCAACCCTAATGCAGCAACTTGAGATTATCGCAAGACTCTACTAAAGAAGAATTATCAGAACAAAGTGTATCATTCAAACCGTATAAATGAGTTTCTTGATTGTACTCAGGGAACCAGAGATCTGGAATCATAGTATCAGCATTTCTTGACCCTTGTCAAATATGCTCCAGTCGGAATGACTCAGGAAGTCAAAGTGGCACGATTCGTGTCAGGCCTCCATAATCCTTTGAAGACTAGACTTCAGAGCTTATGCCTTACAAATTTTTCAGATGTTCTTGATGCGGGTAAACCGATTGAGCTCAAAATATCAAATGGTAATAAAAGACCTCGACGAGAGGATGAGTCTAGATGTTCATATTCTCATACTGGAGAAGACATATTACGTAGGAGCTCAATAAGAGATCACCTTTGCTTCAATTGTTTTGAGTCTGACCATGTGTCTCGAGATTGTTTGCTTAATGATCCAGAGAATTATGAACTTGCAAGACAAAATGATGCTCGAAGTACGGATACTAACAGCAACCTTAGATATTCACAGTCTGGGTCTAATACAAACCAGAGACCACCACAAAACTTGGGAATTTTAGACTTGGGAATCCAATCTTTACAAGAAATGGACAATCAAATAGACCATCTTGTTCAGGAGTAAATCAATAGCCTCAAGGAGAAACCCAAGCCAATAGAACTCAAAATGCTTGAGGTGGAGGAAATCCATCAAATGTTTGTACCCATGCAGCTACTATAGATGAAGCAGAAATTCAAGAACTTCCGGTGCCTTTTGGACTTGCTAATGCTCCAACATTATTCAGTGTTGTGGCAGAAATCTCTCAGGACATGATCATAATTGAGAAATAAAATAGTCAATTTAGCCTATATTTTAGACTTACTCATTTGTTATTCATGTCGAGGTGAGGACACCTCAAAGTTTTCAAGTGTGGGAGGATGTAAGATCCCCAAATTTTGGGTCTCTTTTGAAAAATAAGAAAAATAGATTCTAATGTCTGTTTTGCCAAATTTTGATTTAAGATTCTTGATTGGCAGTATTGTAAGGTTCTAAAGTAAAAAGCAAGGTCGTTTCCATGTTCTAGTACGTGAGACGGACATTTGGTTCAGTTTTGAGAAAATCTGCTATTTTTAGCTTTTTTGTTTGCTTCTTATGCTTTTAGGTACTTTTTCACAAAAAGCAAGGTCGGATCCTTAACCTACGTGTTTCAATGAAGCTATGGTTCAATTTTACAAAAATCTATTTTTTGAGTGCTTTTCACACTATTTTTAGCTTTTTATGATTTTTAGTGCTTTTTAGTGAAAAGCGAGTCCGCTTTCTTAGTCCGTTTGCTTTTCTCTCCATTTTACGCTATTTTTAGCTTTTCGTGCTTTTTGGTGGTTTTGAAAAACAATGTGCTTTTTAGAATGACCGAAGCATAAATATATTAATTTTTGTCTCCATCGAATTTGAAATTGACCATTCTGAGAAAAAAAGGGATTACATGAGATTTTTATGAGAATTATTTTTATAAAAAGAAATACCGTATCATATTGGGTTTGAATATATGTATATATAGTGTCTTTCATTCAGGGCACTCACTTGGCGCTCGACGGGTAAGATGTTCACTATCGATCTTGCCCAGACGGATGAACTAAGTGTGAAGGGGGGGGGGGGTTAACTAGGGATAAACTAAGGAGGGGTGTGAGCTAGGTTTATCTATGTAGAGTGCACCCCCCATGTCATGATGCGCATGATAGTATGATGGTAAACCCTTTTCCATGCCACATGGGGGTCATTGGTTCGATTCCCTCCCAAGGGGTGGATGGTGTACTGTATTGCATTTTTTCCCCCGCCCCTAGTTTACCCCTAGTTCACCACTCTATGTGGTCCCATGGCCATCATTTCCATATCGGAGGATGGGATGAGCATCAAACAACTATGGATTGTGGCATCATGGTGGGCAACTTTGATACAACCACCAGTGAGGCATAGTACTGCGGGACCATTGAGATGATTCTCAAGATGGATTTTCGTTCTTTTCAAATGTATCTATTCAAATATATATGGTTCTAGAATGTCTCCATAAGATATGTACATTGGCTTTTTTCCCCACACTTTAAGACTCCTGCTGCTCTGTTGCATTTTCTTACCAATTCTCCTGAGTTGCCCCTCAATCTTAGGGTAGTCCACGTCAGGGCTAACAGTTTTTCATGAACCTCCACCCCTCTCCACTTTCCACCTTTTGAACCAAGTGGAGCTGCTTCTATCATATCTTTGATCATGATAGCCCAAACTTGATCCTGTTTAGCCAAGGAAGCAACAAATTTTGTGCAGCAAGCTTTTGCATGGGCCACAGGGTTCAGAAATCCCAGGCCTCCTAGATTCCTCGATCGGGCAACTGATTCCCAACGGGCCCATTGCCATGGCCTGGAGGATTTCATGTTGTTTTTCCATAAAAACCTTTTCTCTGGTTTTAAGAACTCTTTGCAGTGACACTTAGCCATCTTGAGAAGCGGGCTAGTGAAGGCAATATAAGGAAGCATAAAGGCATTTATCACTTTTATCCGACTTGGGAATGGGAGAAGAGCATACTTCCACCTACTCATTTTTGTTTTGATTTTGCCTAGCACCCACTCAAATCTTTGCTTGTGAGTTACGTCCACCCCCAAGGGGGCTCCCAGATGTCTGAAGATATTCCCTTTTGTGAAAATCTCCCCCAACCAGTCGGAAGGGTCAAATGAGTCATTTTCTGATAAGGAGATCAGCCTTGACTTCTCTATATTACATTGGGACCCCGAAGCTACTGAGAATATTTGTACAATCTCCAGAGCTTTCCTTATGACCTGGGGGCACGCCTTCAAGAAGAGGATATAATGGTCTGCAACAAGGTTTGCTAGGATTTGGCTGTTTCCTGGCAACTCTAGGCCATGCAACTCCCCTTGTTCCGCACTAGCTTCGAGAACTCCATTTTGCATTGGTCCCCCTGGCTTTCCAAAGTTGTATATCGGCCACAAATTCCCTATTGGATAGAGACAGCAAGGAAGGTGAATAATAAGGGTCTGAATCGACTGGGGCACTTTTGGGACAGTGACAACAAGAGTTGGAAGACCATTGATCTCCTGGCTACCCAATTCCAACTGAATAGCTTGGAGGTGTTGCTGGTCCACAAGGTGAGGAAAGAGCTTGACAATATAGTGAAGCCTATCTATAATTCGAGGTTTGACTGGAACGCCTGGAAATGGCCCGGAAGCAGTCTCTTAGGGAAACCCATACGAAAGACATTTACCATACAATGATGAAAAAGAAGAATTGGTCTAGCCCCGTGAACAAGATATGGAAAAAACAATGGTCGGAGGAAAGGTGGGAGCAAGTAATGGAGAACATCTCGAAGCCAAAGGTCCCGTAGCACGTGAAGGTATTTTTATGGAAGGTAATTTGGGGTGCTCTACCGGCAGGGGTGAAGATTCAGGAAAGAGGGATTGGGTCAGATCGATGCTTGGGGTGTAGGTTGGCTAGTGAAGATCTGGCCCACCTCTTCATGGATCTCCCAACTATCAAAGGGCTCGCAGGTAAAATATGTAAATGGGTCCAAAGAACATGGAAAATTGGTTTTTACAAGACTGATCTATTCCTTGGAGGGAAGAATTCAGGTGGTCCTGCCATTCTCATCAGCACTCAAATCGTCGAGTACTTCTTCTTGCATAATGTATGGCAGACAAGGAACCACTGTTTGTTTGAAGGAGGCCTTGAGGTGGCAAGCTTCGCAGAAATTATACAAGAAAGCAAGGTGCTAATTTTGACACTCGGGCGCAAGCAACACTCGGAGGATTGGTCTAGGACTAATTGTTCCTTGATGTCAGCAGAGGGTATGCCTAGGATGGGGGAAAATCTTGGCTATCGGTTATTAAAAGATGTCAGAAGAACATGATAATGGACCTTTTGTATCAAGGATGAGGGGGCGAGTTGGTTGGGATCGTTGCTGATGTAATTATGGTTCCTAAATGATGTCATGGCTCAACACGAGCATGAAAAGACATTGTAATTTTTTGGGTTGAGTAATATAATTCACTCACAATTGTGAGTTTTGGAAAAAGAAACCAAAAAAAATGCGCATTGGCTTTACATGGTAGAGTCCAAAAGATGGTCAGGAGGTATGTTTCCTATGTGACTCAAAAAGCATTAAAAATATAGGATAAGTAGATATCATAATTATATCTAACATTTTGTTGCTCAATGTCCATAAATGTGGGTTATCTTATGTTACCATATACATGTGGTAGTGATGTGTGTGAACACACTAGGACCATCGGGGCATTTTTTCCCTCTTTAGGAGGTTTTTCCCCCCGTGCATTGTATATACGCCCATCACTCTAGGGCTATCTATTTTTCCATTGCACACTAAGTAACACACTCTCTATTGTGTGCCTTGAGCTTCCTTCATCTTCTCCAAGCTGTGTGTGTTTCTCTGCAACCCTAACTCCAACAATTGGTATCAGAGCAGGTCACGTCCTCCCGGGGTTAGTCGCCAGATGCTCCAGCACACACCTGCTCACTTTCTCCAATTTATGTGAGTTTTGGCAAGCATTCTCAGGTCGACAAATATTTTGGGCCTCCATTTCCACTACAGACAGTACTACACAGGCT